>NC_092141.1:3873774-4473774 GCF_043159975.1 Macaca nemestrina | reverse complement strand
AACAGGACTACAGATTAACAGGAAATGTTGAGCTAATTTCAGACGGCAGCATGCGGCACATCATTTAAATAAAATAAATATGGCCGAGTGGTAGGTAGGTAGGACTTGATCCTTGTAAGATTTTTATAATTTAACACCAAAACAGTAAAGGAGGCCTCATGGAAGAAACTTGAACTAGGCCCGGGATTTTCAACCCTTTCAAATTTGAAACTGCTGGTTACATATCTCCTTTTTTTTTTTTGAAGCAGAGTCTCACTCTGTCGCTCACTGCCACCTCTGCCCCCCAGATTGAAGCAATTCTCCTGCCTCAGCTTCCCGAGTAGCTGGGATTACAGGCACCTGCCACCATGCCTGGCTAATTTTTGTAGTTTTTACTAGAGATGGGATTTCACCATCTCGGCCAGGCTGGTCTTGAGCTCCTGACCTCATGATCCACCCAACTCAGCCTCCCAAAGTGCTGGGATTACAGGTGTGAGCCACTGTGGGCGGCCAATACACCTCTTTTTAATATCATGATAGTAATTGTATTGTAGTATCTGTGATGAAGATAATATGTAATGAAAGATATTTTGAATTCATTGATGCCTTTTTAAAATTGTATTTATTTTATTTTTTTATTATTATTTTTGGAGATGAAGTCTTGCTTTGTGGCCCAGGCTGGAGTGCAGTAGCGCGATCTTGGCTCATTGCAACCGCTGCCTCCCAGGTTCAAGTCATTCTCCTTCTTCAGCCTCCTAAGTAGATGGGATTACAGGCGCCTGCCACCACGCCCGGCTAATTTTTGCATTTTTATTTTTTATTTATTATTATTATTTTTTTTTGAGAAGGAGTCTCGCTCTGTCGCCCGGGCTGGAATGCAGTGGCCGGATCTCAGCTCACTGCAAGCTCCGCCTCCTGGGTTTACGCCATTCTCCGGCCTCAGCCTCCCGAATAGCTGGGACTACAGGCGCCCGCCACCTTGCCCGGCTAGTTTTTTGTATTTTTTTAGTAGAGACGGGGTTTCACCATGTTGGTCAGGTTGGTCTCAATCTCCTGACCTCGTGATCCGCCCGCCTCGGCCTCCCAGAGTGCTGGGATTACAGGCTTGAGCCACCGTGCCCGGCCTAATTTTTGCATTTTTAATAAAGGCAGGGTTTCACCATGTTGGTCAGGTTGTTCTTGAACTCCTGACCTCAGGTGATCTGCCCACCTCAGCCTCCCAAAGTGCTGGGATTACAGGCGTGAGCCACCGCGCCTGGCCACAATCATCTTTGTATATCAAGAGTGAATATGTGGCATGTTAATGTTTAGTCGACAGTGTTATTGTACTCTGTGGGTTTTGGGCTTTCTCTTTGCTAATTTGGCTGCTTGGTAGAAGTTTGCATGCACAAGTTGGGTACTACTGAGTTAAGCATTTAAAAAAAAAAAAAAGGCAGGTAGGCCGGGCGCAGTGGCTCACAAGGTCAGGAGTTCAAGACTAGCGTGGCCAACATAGTGAAACCCCTCTACTAAAAATGCAAAAATTAGCCAGATGTGAGAATTAGGAGAATCGCTTGAACCCGGGAGGCGGAGGTTGCAGTGAGTCAAGATTGTGCTATTGCACTCCAGCCTGGGCGACAGAGCGAGACTCCGTCTCAAAAAAAAAAAAAAAGAAAAGAAAAAGGCGGGGGCAGGTAGAATTTCCACAGGTAAAATAGAAGGAGGGGTTCACAGACAGGAGAAAACAGAAACACCATGGTTGCTTTAGAGTGGGCAAGGCCATTTTCAGATAGAGTGAAAGTTGTGTGCTTTAAATCTTTAGGGCCACCCTTTTAGTTGAATTTGGTGGACATTTTAGAGGTTGAAAACAATTTAGAGGGTCTAAATCGGTTTTTCACGATGAAGATTCCAGTCAGCTGTTGCGAACCTTTTGCGTGAATGTAACCAGTCCAAAGTAAGTGACACGGGAAAGCTGACTCCATGTTGTCAGGGAATCAAGTGGCACGTGGCTGCCAGGAGAATCCAGTGCAGGGGCTTTGTGGCTGTGCCTTTGATGTTCTTTTACATAGACTCTCTTTTTTTATTTTATTTTTTTATTGAGACGGAGTCTCACTCTGTCACCCAGGCTGGAGGGCAGTGGCACAATCTTGGCTCACTGCACCCTCCACCTCCCAGGTTCAAACAATTCTCCTACCTCAGCCTCCCAAGTAGCTGGGATTACAGGCGCCCGCCACCACATTTGGCTGTTTTCTGTAATTGTGGCTTTCAAACCCGTAATTAGAAATACGTTACATCATGGCCCAGTGCATACATATGTGTATATAGATTAGTGAAGAAAACACATACATAGATTATATAACTGACGCTACTTGTGATAAACTCTGTTTTCTATTTTTGTTAGCAAAAAAATTTTGCAAGTGACTCATTAAATTGCTTTTGCAGCCCTGTTTGAAAAAATAGTCAATATAATCAGTATATCCTAAGACCCATTTTGGCACTAACTCACATAGAGCAACAGGAAGAGAAGATAAAGACTTATTCCAGTCTCTCTCTATTCCCTCAAGCCCTCAGGCTTCTTCCCTTCCATAGACAACCTCATCAGTTTTGAAAAGGAAGGCCCTACGGTGGGCCTTAATTCAGTTCTTCATTTTTTCTGAGTATCTCTTTTAAAGCCCTTGATTTGTACAGTTTCCCCATCTAGTTACTGTCTTCTTCAACTGTTAAACTTTTTGTATAAATTGTCCTGTTTATTGTGCTTGAGTACTTTACTACCCTGTTCTTTAACCCTTTACAGTTTTTTTTTTAAATTGCGTTTTACTAAAAAAAATACTGTGAGTCCTGTGACATTTCCTAATTATTCAGGAATGTTTAGTGTTAATGATCTGTCTCTTTTTTTTTTTTTTTTTTTTGAGACGCAGTCTCGCGCTGTCACCCAGGCTGGAGTGCAGTGGCCGGATCTCAGCTCACTGCAAGCCCCGCCTCCCGGGTTCACGCCATTCTCCTGCCTCAGCCTCCCGAGTAGCTGGGACTACAGGCGCCCGCCACCTCGCCCGGCTAGTTTTTTTGTATTTTTTTTTTTTTAGTAGAGACGGGGTTTCACCATGTTAACCAGGATGGTCTCGATCTCCTGACCTCGTGATCCGCCCGTCTCGGCCTCCCAGCGTGCTGGGATTACAGGCTCGAGCCACCGCGCCCGGCCTTTTTTTTTGAGACAGAGTGTTGCTCAGTCGCCCAGGCTGGAGTGCAGTGGCGCAATCTGGGCTCACTGCAAGCTGCGCCTCCCGAGTTCATGCCATTCTCCTGCCTCAGCCTCCCGAGTAGCTGGGACTACAGGCGCCCGCCACCACGTCCAGCTAGTTTGTTTTTTTGGTATTTTTAGTAGAGACAGAGTTTCACCATGTTAGCCAGGATGGTCTCAATCTCCTGACCTCATGATCCACCCACCTCGGCCTCCCAAAGTGCTGGGATTACAGACGTGAGCCACCACACCTGGCTGATCTGTCTCTTGTTTTAAACTTAATCTGTACCTCCCCCATGTCTTATGATCAGAAAAAGCGATAAAAATTCATACTTGCTTGTGAACAGTTCAAGCTATATTAAAATGAGCAGAGAGTAAAAGATCTCGTAACGCTACACTATTGTTAGTTAACTATTGTTATGTACTGATGTCCTGTTTCTGGACATTTTTCTATGTGTATACCAACACACCCCCAATTTTTCACTTTTTCTTTCTTTTCCTTTTCTTTTCTTTTTTCTTTTCTTTTTTTTTTTTTTGAGACAGGGCCCAGCTCTGTTTCCCAGGCTGGAGTGCATTGCACTGGCACAATCACAGCTCTCTGAAGCCTCAACTTCTTGGACTGAAGGGATCCTTCCCACCTCAGCCTCTTGAGTAGCTAGAATTACAGGCATGAGCCACTGTGTCTGGCCTCCTACTATTTCTTTAAAGACAAGTGAGCTAATTTTAGAAATACCTGCTCTTAAAAACTTAACAATAGATTCCTCATATCATTCCATGACCACACTTACTACTGATAATTTTTCTTGGTAGATATTTTCCTTCTGCCACTAAAATGATAAGCTCCACAGTGCTCTCTAATGCTCTGTTCTCTGTTGTATCCTTTTATGTAGACCAGTGGTTAGAGTAACTGGGTAATCAATGTGTATTTGTTCAGTGAATGGAAACCATTTAATGAGCTGAGAATTTCATTTCTCACTGATCTGAAACAACCACAATCATGACTCTAATGGTTGGACACATAATAATAGAAGAATCACATGTGCAAGTGGTATTGCAATAAAGAAATTTTAAGTGGTCAATGTACTAGAGGGGACCTGGTGGCTAGTTTAGATTTTAGTCAAATGAAATCTTTCTAGAGGTAACGTTTAAGCTGAGTACTGAATGATTATCAGAAGACAAAGGGAGAAAGGTATTTCCAACAGAGGAAACATTTAGTGCCATGGCCACAAGACAGGAATTTAGTATTTTTGCCCTTTAAGGCTGACTGGATCTCTTTGGTTTTAGTTAGTGTGTACAAGTCACTGTATTGTTCTTTTGGTGATTCCTTGAGAGTGATTGCTAATTCAGTGTGAGTGGACTGAGGTGCGTTGTCTGAAGTAGCAGTCACGGGCTTATTTCATATGGCTGGTGGCTACGTTATTGGACAGCACAAATACAGAACATCTCCAGTATTACAGTTCTCTTTTACAGTGCTGTTCTGGAAAGTCACTAGAATATCAACTCCTTGAGATTTTTTTCGCTGCTATACCCCTAGAGTTTGACACATAAATGCCGAGTAAATATTTGGTAAATGATCAAATGAATAAATGGATAGATGGAGGCAGTATATCTGTTCCTAGATAAGGAAAAAGAAAATGTGCATAAGTTTTGAGATGAGAAAGGCTTTGATGTGTTTAAGAACAGAAAGAAGACTGGTTAGAACAGAGAGGAATGACAGTTTGAAATCAACGTAGAGAAACTAGTGATGTTAAACCTTCTGAAATTTGTTTTAAGTGCATTGGGAAGTGATGGAAGGGTTTGTAGCATAGCAGTAATGTGATCTGATCTGATATGGTCTGAATGTCTTTTTAGCAGATGATTTCATTTTACTAGCTCTCTTGAAAGTTTAATTAAAGTGATAGCGATGACAGTTTACTCAACTAGTTATTTGAGAAAGTAACTGCCTGTGGGGAATCCAGATTATTTGTTTACTTCATTTTCGGTGTTAGTGCTAGCCCCCTTGTTTTATATTTGTTTTAACAATTCTATGCTTAAAAGCAGGAACTTATAGGCAAGAACTTCTTTTTGTTCTTTTTTCCAGTGAAGGTGGTGTTTTTAAGGCTCATCTTACTTTCCCAAAAGATTATCCCCTCCGACCTCCTAAAATGAAATTCATTACAGAAATCTGGCACCCAAATGGTAAGTTTATCTAGTTTTACTTTTACATTTGTAAATGTGATGACCTGTCATTGAAGTGTTGAAGGTCAATAAGAAAGATCTGTTTCTCAGTGAAATTGCTTTGGCATGTTTGTACTGTGTTCATTGTGCACATGGCTGTGTACTGAAACCTTTAAAAAGAGGAGAGGCCAGGCACAGTGGCTCATGCCTGTAATCCCAGCACTTTAGAAGGCCAGGCAGGCAGATCACTTGAGATCAAGAGCTGGAGACCAGCCTGGCAAACATGGTGAAACCCCGTCTCTACTCAAAATACAAAAATTAGTCACGCGTGGTGGCACATACCTGTAATCCCAGCTACGTGGGAGACTGAGGCATGAGAATCACTTGAACCCGGGAGGCGCAGGTTGCAGTGAGCTGAGATTACACCACTGCACTCCAGCCTGGGCAGCAGTGTGAGACTGTGTCTCAAAAAAGAGAGAAAGAGAAACAGAGATCATGGGGAAAAAGTTATTTTTTAATTTATTTACTTAGTTTTCAGTTTGGTTTGAGACTCATATTTTAAACCAGAGGCACAGTTACGGAGCGATAACATCAATAGAGCTCCTATAATTAAGCGAATAATTATCAAGGTATTAGGTGATTCACTGGCTATTACAAAGAACACAGAAATTATGAAACCTGGTTTTGTAATTTATAGTTTTTCCTATTATTTTTATACCATGGACAACTCTTCTATGTATATTCTTAGGTGTAAGATTACTGACAGTGTCATATGAAACAACATATATTTTTTAAGCCTGGAAAGCATCTAGTATGGCTGTGCATGTAGCGATGACATTGACTTTTTTTGCTTAAAGAAGAGCTACCACTTCAAATCCACATTGCAGCCGTTCTCCTGCCTAGCCAGCTGCCGCTGGACTCTCTCCCCTGTATATAAGCCCCCAGTAACTACGTCTTATTTAAAAAACAACAACAAAAATTCTCTATTTTTATAAAGTAAAATAAAATCCCCAAAGGTTAGGCTAGATAAGCTATATTTGTAAAACAGTCTCTGAACTTTTGGCTTTGTTTTGTATGTTAGAACTTGCAGAGCTTTCTTTTCTAATTATTTTGACTATGTAATCAGAGTTGTCTCTTTAGGCTATTACACTAATTTGCATTTTGCTTCTCATCATCAAGACTTCTGGGTGCAGGGAATAGAAACACGTAGATAGTGGTTTAAGCTGGAATCAGTGAGACAGGAATGAATGATTGAATGAAGTTAAACAAGGATTTATCAGAAGGATATGGAATGTGTAATAGAAGCCAAGGCTTGAAAAACAGATGGGCGTTATGAGAGACTGGAACTGGCAAATGGAAAAGTACTGGGAGCCAAGGGACTTAGCATATTTTATTGCATCTAAGGCAGCAGTGATCATAAAAGATAGTTATTTTTCCTACCAGTAAGAAGGGGAAAATATCTCTAACAGTTTGTGGCAGAATGCATTAACCGTATTCCTGCATGATGCGGGCATGCATGAATGGGTGACACTTGCCTCCTGTGCTTTGACTTTTATCTCTTCCTAGGCTTTTGGCAGTTTCTTCTTCTACCTTCACTTGCATTACTCGATTATAATAGGCAATCATTTTGCACCTGTTTCGGAGAAGCTATAACAGATTCTGAATGTTGGCTTCACCACAGATTAGCTGTGTAACTCTAGGCAAACCCTCTTGGAGCCTTAAGCTAGCTTGCCTGCCTGCCTCCCTCCCTCCTTCCGTCTCTCCTTCCCCCACTCTGCCCCTCCTTTTCTCCTTCCTTCCCTCTCTCGCTCCTTCCTTCCCTCCCTTCCCTTTCTCCCATCCCTTCCCGTCCTTTTCTTCTAAGACAGGGTCTCACTTTGCCACCCAGGCTGCAGTACAATGGCATGATCACAGCTCACTGCAGCCTTGACCTCCTGGGCTCAAGTGATCCTCCCAAGTAGTTGGGATGACAAGGACACATCATCACGCCCAACTAATTTTTGTATTTTTTTTGTAAAGATGGGGTTTCACCATGTTGTTGGCCAGGCAGGTCCTGAACTCCTGGGCACAAGTGATCTGCCCACTTTGTCCTCCCAAAGTACTGAGATTGCAGGCATGAGCTACCATGCCAGGCCTATGTTTTCTATCTGTGAAAATTAAGTGAAAACATACATGTAAGCAAATACATGGGAGACTTCCCTTCTGGTAAGAAGATAGCAATCACCTAGGTAGTTTAAGAGGACAACTGATAAAATGGTGTTATGTTTTGTTTTAAGATTGAAGAGACTTTTTATTTTTTTCTTTTTTTTTTTTTGTTTCTTTTTTTTTTTGAGACGAAGTCTTACTGTGTCGCCCAGGCTGGAGTGCAGTGGGCCGATCTTGACTCACTGCAACCTCCATCTCCTGGGTTCAAGTGATTCTCCTGCCTCAGCCTCCTGAGTAGCTGGGATTACAAGCGTCCACCACCACGCCTGGCTAATTTTTGTAGTTTTAGTAGAGACAGGGTTTCACCATATTGGACAGGCTGGTCTCAAACTCCTGACCTCAAGTGATCCGCCTGCCTCAGCCTCCCAAAGTGCTGGGATTATAGACATGAGCCACCGTGCCCGGTCTTAGATGGAATTTTGAACGAAGATGATGCTTGGCTTGAACTTCATTCTTGAGGCTGTAAGGCCTTGTTTAATTAATGACTTTTAAAGCTGTGCATAATAGTAGGTTGTCATGACAAAAAGAGAAAATGACAAAAAATAAAAAAGCTATGTAATAGGTTCCTCTTGTATTTTCCTTCTTGAAAGATTACACTCATAGAGGATTGGAAGGGGAAGTCAGAGATAGCAGGGTGGTAGAGCATTTTAGCAATCATTTGAGTACAAAACAATAAAAGCTTGCACTAAGAATAGTGTCGCAGGAAGGGCAGTTTAGTTTCTTTGACTTGACTGCCAGAGGTGGATGGTAATGGAGAAGTAAGAATTTAGGATTGACTGGCCTTTTGCAAAAATAATTATAGAGTGAAAACCATAATGAAATAGCACTTTTTACCTACTAGGATTCCTATAATCAAAAAGATAATAACAAGTGTCAATGAGGAAGTAGAGAAATTAGAACTCCAGTGTACTACTGGCAAGAAGGTAAATGGTGCGGATGTTTGGAAAAGACTCTGGCAATTCCTCAAAAGGTTAAGCATAGTTACCATATGACCTGCAGTTCCAGTCCTAGGAACCTAACCAAGAAAACTGAACACACATGTTCAGAAAAAACTTGAATATGAGTGTTCATAGCAGCGTTTATTATTCATAACAGCCAAAAAGTAGGAACAGCCCAAATGTCTATCAGTTGATAAATAGAAAAACAAAATGTGGATCCATGTAATGGAATATTATTTGGCAATAAAAAGAAATGAATTACATGATACTGTTCTCTTAAGAAAAGAAAGAAACGGCCTGTAATCCCAGCACTTTGGGAGGCCGAGACGGGTGGATCACGAGGTCAGGAGATCGAGACTATCCTGGCTAACACGGTGAAACCCCGTCTCTACTAAAAAAATACAAAAAGCTGGCCGGGCGCGGTGGCTCAAGCCTGTAATCCCAGCACTTTGGGAGGCCGAGACGGGCGGATCACGAGGTCGGGAGATCGAAACCATCCTGTCTAACACGGTGAAACCCCGTCTCTACTAAAAATACAAAAAACTAGCCATGCGTAGTGGCAGGCGCCTATAGTCCCAGCTACTCGGGAGGCTGAGGCAGGAGAATGGCGAGAACCCGGGAGGCGGAGCTTGCAGTGAGCCGAGATCCGGCCACTGCACTCCAGCCTGGGTGACAGAGCGAGACTCCGTCTCAAAAAAAAAAAAAAAAAAAAGAAAAGAAAGAAATGAAGTAGTGATACATGTTACAACATAGATGAACCTTGGAAACATTATACTAAGTGAACAAAGTCAGTCGTATAAGGTGACATAGGTTACGATTCTCTTTATATGAAATGTCAATAATAGGCAAATCCATAGGGACCGAAAGTAGGTTAGTGGTTCCTTACTCCTGGAGGGGAAGTGAAGGGATTGAGGAATGGTTGCTAATTGGTACTGGGTTTCATTGTAGGTTGAAAATAGTCTAAAATTGATTGTGGTATTGATTGTACAACTCTGTAGACATACTAGACAGAAACCATTAAATTGTGTTCTTCAAATAGGTAAATTGTATAGTAGGTGAACTATAGAGATGTTATAAAATTATTATAGGGAAATAGTTTTATATGACTGACCTTACATATATTCAGTTTTTCTTGTGGTATACTTGCTACATCCAGTTAGATAATTAGGTAAAACTAGTCTAGGGTTCAGCAATGAGCTTAAGGGCCTTGGAAGTTACTGTATCAAGATGATAGATAACATCATAATGAGTGGGTTAATTTTCCTAGGGAAAGTACAGTTAATGTTGGGGATTAGGATAACATCCAAGGTCAGATTAAGGAAGATGAAAACTAGAAAGTGACTGAGACAATGGTTCAAGAACCAGGGGAAAACAAGAGTACCACAGATGCCAGGGGAGGAAAATGTATCCAGCAAAGTGTTGTCATAGTATTAGTTGTCTTGGCCCAGAAGGGTGACTTCAGGTAGGTAAAAGTACCCAGGAGAATAAATATGTTATCCAGACCACTTGTGGACACAGCTGTAGCATCCTGCTAAGGAGAAGAAGCCAGTTTCTAGGAGAATAAAGGAATACCCGAGTAGTAAGTAAATAGATAAGATGAGGGTAAATCAATTTTTCAGAATTTTAGATGCATGGCTTCAAGAAAAAGGAGATAGCTAGAAGTGTATGCATTGTTTAGGTAGCTTAGTTTTGTTTGTTTGTTTTGGTTTGGGTTTTTTTTTTTTGAGACAGAGTCTCACTCTGTTGCCCAGGCTGGAGTGCAGTGGCTCATTGCAACCTCCGCCTCCCAGGTTCAAGCGATTCACTTGTCTCAGCCTCCTGAGTAGCTGGGATTACAGGTGTGTGCCACCAAGCCTGGCTAATTCTTGTATTGTTATTGGAGATGGGTTCACCATGTTGGCCAGGCTGGTCTCGAACTCCTGACCTCAGGAGATCCGCCTACCTCAGCCTCCCAAAGTGCTGAGATTACAGGCCAACCGTACATTACAGTGGGCCAAGCCATTGTGCCCAGCCCAGGTAGCTTAGTTCCATCTCTAATGAACACTGAAATGAAAGAAAAAAGTAACAAGCAAAAATCATACGGGGAAAACTGAGAAACATTTTGGCAAGAGAAAAGTAAACATTAAGTACATAACTGGCTAAAGGATAAGAACAGACATTTCACAAAAGAGGAAAGACATACAGGTTATATCCATGGAAAGTTGTCACCCCAAAGCATTTAGAAAAGTGAATTAAACCAGATGTCATGTATAAAATTTAAACAGCATCAATAAAGGAAAATGTTCATCTTGATGAGGCAATGAAATGGACATCTCAGATTGCTGATGGCAGTATAAATTGATACAATCCTTTAAACTATAGTTTGATAATAGGTATTAAGCCTAAAAAATATTCTCATTCTAAAATAAACTGTATGTTTAAAATGACATGAGAAGGTTAAAAATGTAAAGATCCCGGATTAACGATAGCTTGATTTTTTAAAAAAGAAAAATGGATCTTGTATTGTGGTGTTAGAATTCTGTGCACATACTTAATAGCATGTTTTTAAAGAAAAATGATTTGGAAAAAATCCTTATTACACAATAAGTACAGAAAACATTGTAAAACAGTAACACTCTATGCTGAACTTTGTAGCGTTACAAGTTTCGATGGTCTTTTTTTTTTTTTTTTTTTTTTTGAGATGGAGTTTCACTCATTGCCCAGGCTAGAGTACAATGGCGCGATGTTGGCTCACGGCAACCTCCGCCTCCTGGCTTCAAGCAGTTCTGCTGCCCCAGCCTCCCGAGTAGCTGGGATTACAGGTGTGTGCCACAATGCCTGGCTAATTTTGTATTTTTAGTAGAGATGGGATTTCTCCATGTTGGCCAGACTGGTCTTGAACTCCTGACCGCAGGTAATCCACCCTCCTTGGCCTCCCCAAGTGCTGGGATTACAGGCTTGAGACACCACGCCTGGCCCTCAATGTTATTCTTGCCCCGATTCTATTTTAGTTAATAGATTTTACTAGCAGATAGGGATGGATTGGGAAGAGGAACCTTAATTATAGAAAAACTCATACATAAAACATTGAAGACGTGGGCCTTTCCTGTCATATATTCACTGCTGTACTTCTCTGTCACATGTGTGCCTGGCATGCAGTAGGCTTTGAAAAAGTATTTGTTGGCTGGCGCAGGGGCTCTTTCCTGTAATCCCAGCCCTTTGCGAGGCTAATGTGGGAGTGTCCCAAGTGTGTGGGACCAGGCTGGGCAATATAGTAAGACGATATCTTTACCAAGAAGAAAAAAAAAAAAAGCCAGGAATGGTGCCATGTGCCTATGGTCCCAACTACCTGGGAGGCTGAGGTGGGAGGATTGCTAGAGCCAGGAGTTTCAGACCAGCCTGGGTGACACAGTGAGACCCCATCTCTACCAAAAAAAAAAAAAGCCAGGTTAGCCAGGCATCATGCCATGTGCCTGTGGTCCCAGCTACTTCGGGGACTGAGGCAGGAGGATCGCTTGAGCCTGGATAGAGCTGTGATCATACCACTGCACTCCAGCTGGGTGACAAAGTGAGACCCTGTCTCGAAAAAAACCAAAACAGCAACACCACCACCAAAAAATAAGAATTTGTTGAATTAAGAGAGCAGTGATATTGATTGGTATATACAGACTTTGATTCTGATTACCCAGAGTTCATAACAGCAGAAATACTGATGTTGTGAAATGAAAAATAAGATTTAGAATTATATTTATTCACAAATTTGTTAGACTATATAGGATAAGTTAGGAATGAAATATACATAAATATTGTCACTACTCAAATTCCTTTCTAAAATTTCTTCCTCAAAGTGTGCTTTTAAAAAAAATTTACAGTGAGTAAACGTTACCATAAAAGATTCGTTTCACAATAGGGATTATTTGTATGATGTATAAATGAATTAGTGGATTAAGATTTTTTTTTTAATCAATAAGTAGTATTTTACTTTTTGCCGAACCACTTAAACAGGTCAATACATGTCTCCTAAAAATAAGGATGTTTTTCTTATTAAATGTGTTCATGGAAAGGAGGCCTCATGAGTGTCATATATGTTGATGAGTTTTCATTGGCAGTATGGCATGTTTGTTTTGTGAATTTGAATATACTCCTTTCCCAGAAAATACAATTTTGCCTTTATATGATTGTAAAAATACATTTCTTAGGAAAATCTCTCGGCCTTTGACTATCACTAATTTAAGTCGGTAAGTTAGTGGGGAAACTAGGAAGCCATTACATAGAAACTCAGTTGCTGGTATTTGGAAAAATATGCTTTCTGCAAATGAATGCATCCAATAGTTGCTATTTATTCATTTATTATATTATACTTAGGACATGTAAATGTTAGGCACCATCTATATACTAGATAGCTTTATGTTTTACATAAATAAAAAGATAGCTTACATTCCTACTGGGTTTGTCAGATGGATCCTGTGTATTTGGTAAAATCTATACTATAGTCTTCCTAAAAAAGTCAACACGTTCCATTTTGGACATTAACTTCTGTGTATGTGTCATGTTTGATAAAGGCACTGTGTGAATCAGGGTCACATTTGTAATTGATAATTTTGTGTATAACCAAATTAGCAATATATGAAACAAGCCTCTTCTTGAATTTTGCAGTTGATAAAAATGGTGATGTGTGCATTTCTATTCTTCATGAGCCTGGGGAAGATAAGTATGGTTATGAAAAGCCAGAAGAACGCTGGCTCCCTATCCACACAGTGGAAACCATCATGATTAGTGTCATTTCTATGCTGGCAGACCCTAATGGAGACTCACCTGCTAATGTTGATGCTGCGGTAAGGCGGTCACACGTCTTCCCTTCACTTTCCCTTGTGATAAAACTTGAACTATAGTTAGTATGTATGTAAGTATGCATGAATGTGTGCATGCATATGTGTGTGTGTGTGTGTGTATATGTATCTTTCCATAGTTCTTATTTTTGACAAAATAAATATAAATATATTTATTTATGTATTTTTTTTTTTTTTTTGAGACAGGGTCTCTCTCTGTCACCTAGGCTGGAGTGCAGTGGCACCATCATAGGTCACTGCAACCTCAAACTCCTGGACCCAAGTGGTCCTCCGGCCTTGGCCTCCCAAATTGTTCCAATGACATGTGTGAGCCACCATGCCTGGCCAAAAGTGCATATTTATTGTATACAACTTGTTGTTTTGAAATATGTATATGTTGTGGAGTGACTAATTGAGCTAATTCACATACGCATTACCTCACATGCTTACTAATTTTGTTGTGGGAACACTTAAATTCTCCTCTCCGCAGTTTTCAAGAATACTGTACGTTATTAGGATGGAAACTGTGACACCCAATTTAGAATTGGGGGTGGGATGGGCAGAGCAGAAGTGTAGTTTTTCAATGCAGTCAGATTTTTATCAACTTAAAATGGCTTGTCGTAGCTATGAAATTTTTTTGTAAGCCTCATGGTAACCACAGAGCAAAATCCTACAGTAGTTAACACAAAAGATAAAAAGTAAGGAATCGGGGCTGGGCACGGTGACTCACGCCTGTAATCCCAGCACTTTGGGAGGCTGAGGCGGGAGGATCACAAGGTCAGGGTATTGAGACCATCCTGGCTAACATGGTGAAACCCCGTCTCTACTAAAAATACAAAAAATGAGCTGGGTGTGGTAGCAGGCGCCTGTAGTCCCAGCTATTTGGGAGGCTGAGGCAGGAGAATGGCTTCAACCCGGGAGGCGGAGGTTGCAGTGAGCCGAGATCATGTCACTGCACTCCAGCCTGGGAGACAGAGCGAGACCTGGACTCTAAAAACAAAAGCAATTGTCATACCTAAGACAATTTAATGCCTAGTCTAAAGTTCATGTTATTATCCCCAAGTTCTCAATTTTCAAAAGTTTCACATCTGTAGAAAAAAATGTATTAGTTAAATGAACACCACCATACCTTTCACCTAGATTCACCAATTGTAGAAATTTTGCAACACTTTTTTCTAAACAGTTTGAGAGTAGTTTATAGATACCATAACCCTTCACCCCAAAATGTTTCAGGATCTGTTCCCTAAGAACAATTCTGTCTTTCCATATGACAGACTTACTTACAGACTTACACAGTACAAGTCTGTCGTTGATGTGGTACTATATACAATCTATATTCACATTGGATTGGATTGTCCCGTATTCTTTATAGCTGCCACACCCCCATCCTGCAGCTTTTTTTCTTTTTAAATCCAGAGGCTAGTCTAGGAACCTCTGTTATATTTGTATTCAAGTTTTATTAGTTTACTTTAATCCAGAATAGTTCCTAGTTCCTTAGCCTTCTCTCCTTCTTTGAAAAGCCTTTCATTCTTATTCTGAGAACCTTTGTTAGTACTATATACCAAAGCCAGGGCATAAAATTTACCTTTTTTCTTAGGTTAATAATAACTTGGGTGGAATCTTATATCTAGACTAAGACACTATAGATAACTCCCTTTGAAAGCTATGACTGAAATTAATAATAGAATTGAACTAAAAACTGCAGAAAACTATCTTTCTATTTAATCAAGTATTAGTCTAAACAATGTAAGAGATGATAAGGGAGAAGGGGTGATAGCTGCATTAAAAGAAATCCTAGGGAATCATTTTGAGAGAGAACTGATGAATGTTTATTTGGTTCATGCTCAACTATCAGCAATTTTAATAATAAGATCAGAGTTGGCTGGGTGTGGTGGCTCACACCTATAATCCCAGCTCTTTGGGAGGCTGAGGCGGGCAGATCACAAGGTCAGGAGTTTGAGCCATAGTGAAACCCCCGTCTTTACTAAAAATACAAAAAAATTAGCCAGACGTGGTGGCACGTGCCTGTAATCCCAGCTACTTGGGAGGCTGAGGCACGGAAAATTGCTTGAACCTGGGAGGCGGAGCTTGCAGTGAGCCGAGATTGCACCACTGCACTCCAGCCAGAGTGACAGTGCGAGACTCTCTCAAAAAAAAAAAAAAAAATCAGAGCTGACAAGTTGCCTTTTTTATTTTACGTATGTGTTTGCCCTTTTGAAACAGAGTCTTGCTCTGTCGCCCAGGCTGGAGTGCAGTGGTGTGATCTCACCTCATTGCAACCACAACCTCTGCCTTCCGTGTTCAAGCGATTCTCCTGCCTTAGGCCTCCCAAGTAGCTGGTATTACAGATGTGCGGAACCACACCCAGCAATTTTTTTGTGTGTTTTTAGTAGAGATGGGGTTTCACCATGTTGGCCAGGCTCCTGACTTCAAGTGATCCGCCCACCTCGGCCTCCCAAGGTGCTGGGATTACAGGCATGAGCCACCACATCCAGCCCTTTTTTTTTTTTTTTTTTTTTTTTGGTGACAGAGTCTCACTCTGTTGCCCAGGCTGGAGTGCAGTGGCGCGATCTCGGCTCACTGCAACATCCACTTCCCAGGTTTACATCATTCTCCTGCGTCAGCCTCCCGAGTAGCTGGGACTACAGGCACCCGCCACTACCACTGGCTAATTTTTTTGTATTTTTAGTAGACACAGGGTTTCACCGTGTTACCCAGGATGGTCTCGATCTCCTGACCTCGTGATCCGCCCGCCTCGGCTTCCCAAAGTGCTAGGATTACAGGCATGAGCCACCGGCCCCTGCCCTGGCCCTTTTATCTTAAAGAAGAGTAAATTAATAGCCAATAACCAAGACCATGAATATGCAAAAATGTTTATTAACCCTCAAAATAGCTGAATCGCAAAAAAAGCCAAATGTACTGCCAAAGTAAAGTTATTCTCTTGATGTTAAACATTTTCCTACGTGTTGAAATAGGCCTTAATGTGAAGTTGAAATATGCAAACTTGAGTTCTAGTCCAAACACCACAAATTGTGCAAAATCTATTCCATTTTTTTTTCTTGAAACCCACTGATTCTTTCTTCTGATTTAACTAGTTAGTTGTCTCATATGAAAACCAAAAACCATGACTTATAAACAGTTTACTATTCTTTTTTTGAGACAGAGTCTCACTCTTACTCAGGCTGGAGTGCAGTGGCACAATCTCAGCTCACTGCAACCTCCACCTCCCAGGTTCAAGTGAGTCTCTTGCCTCAGCCTTCTTAGTAGCTGGGATTACAGGCGCATGCCACCACATCTGGCTAATTTTTGTGTTTTTGGTAGAGACAGGGTTTTGCCATGTTGGTCAGGCTGGTCTCAAACTCCTGACCTCAGGTGGTTCACCCACCTCAGCTTCCCAAAGTGCTGGGATTATAGTTGTGAGCCACCACACCTGGCCCAGTTTACTGTTCTTACTTGCTTTTTCTTCTTGCATATTACACCTTTGATCGTGTTTTCATAGTATTGTTTTTCTGACCTCTCAATCAGCAGTACATATTCCAGGAAACCCCCATTTTTCTTAGCCACCTCTTTCCTGGATCCCTTTATTCTTTGGCTCCATGTTTTTTTTTTTTTTTTTTTTTTTAATATGTAGTCTCCCTCTGTCGCCAGGCTAGAGTGCAGTGGCACAATCTCAACTCACTGCAACCTCTACCTCCCAAGTTCAAGCAATCCTCCTGCCTCAGCCTCCTGAGTAGTTGCGACTACAGGCACATGCCACCATGCCCAGCTAATTTTTTGTATTTTTAGTAGAGACGGGGTTTCACCACGTTGGCCAGGATGGTCTTGATCTCTTTATGTCTGATCTGGCCGCTTTGGCCCCAGATTTGATTGACTTTCTCAGCCTGCTGCTTAGCTGACTTGCTCAGATTACCCCTTTACTGCTCTTCTCAATTGAATCTTTTGTTTCATGGATCCCATTTCTTCTTTTTTTTCTTGGTTGATTTCCTCCTTCATCCTAGAGTAATCTCTTAGGGTATGTGGCAATGAAATCCTTAGTCTATTTATGATGTAAGGTGCTTTTATTCTTCCCTTATACTTGATTGATGCTTGGTTTCTAATATTATAGGAAGAAAATCAAATTTACGTAGAATTTATATTTTACCATTTATTATTGCCGATGTGAAAATTGATGCTAGGTTGATTCTTTTCCATTTTTAGGTGACTTGTTCTTTTTTCCTTTTCTTTTTTTTCCCCATTGTCTTTAGGTTCTTTTCTTTATTGTTGGTCTTTGGAAATTTCACAGAGTTGTGTGAACTCTTTTTAATTTGCCAAATTAAAATTTGCTTTAATTTTAAAGACTACCAGCCCTGGGAAATTTTCCTTTTAAATTATTTTGAGGCTGGGCGTGGTAGCTTATGCCTGTAATCCCAGCACTTTGGGATGCCGAGGCAGTTGAGTTACTTGAGGCCAGGATTTCGAGATCAGCCTGGGCGACATGGTGAAACCCAATCTACAAAAAGTACAAAAATTAGCTGGGTGTGGTGATGTGTACATGTAGTCCTAGACGCTCCAGAGGCTGAGGTGGGGGGATTGATTGCATGAGCTCAGGTGTTCAAGCCTGCAGTGAGCTATGATCACCGCTGCACTTCAGCCCAGGCAACAGAGTGAGACCTTATCTCAAAAAAAAAAAAAAAAAAAAGAGAGAAAAAGAAGTGACAGTGACAGTCTGGGGAAAAAAGAAATGGTATTTATGTCATTCAAAGCTGTATGGCTATATAGCTATATGGAAGACAAAGCAGGTACTAAACTGAAAATAAGGGTTGGAGGAAGAGGTGTCATTTAAATTCCAAAATGAAGGAGTAATTGTTTTTGGCACCAATACCCACACTAGCAGTTCTTTTATTTATTTTTTGGTTTTTCTGAGACAAGAGTCTCGCTCTGTCGCCCAGGCTGGAATGCAGTGGCGCGATCTTGGCTCACTGCAACCTCTGCCTCCTGAGTTCAAGCGATTCTCCCACCTCAGCCTCCTGAGTAACAGGGATTATAGGCGTGTGCCACTATGCCTGGCTAATTTTTTTGTATTTTTAGTAGAGATGGGGGTTTCACCATGTTGGCCAGGCTGGTCTTGAACTCCTAACTTCAGGTGATCCACTTGCCTCTGCCTCCCAAAGTGCTGGGATTACAGGCATGAGCCACAGTACCTAGCCTAGCAGTTCTAATTATAGTATTCTTCAGTATATTTATACAAAATTTATATATTATCATTATTATTTTGGGAAAGTTAACATTTTGATATAGGTGAGGGAAAATGTTGAGTATACAAACTTTCAGTTAATCTCTATTTTCAGTCCCTCTTTTTTTTGAGCGACGGAGTCTTGCTCTGTCGCTCAGGCTGGAGTGCAGTGGTGCGATATTGGCTCCCTGCAACGTCTGCCTCTCAGGTTCAAGCGATTCTCCCGCCTCAGCTTCCCAAGTAGCTGGGACTCCAGGCGTGCGCCACCATGTCCAGCTGATTTTTGTATCTTTTAGTTGAGATGGGTTTCATCATGGTGGCCAGGCTGGTGTTGAAGTCTTGATCTCAGGTGATTCTGAGGTCCTGCCTCGGCCTCCCAAAGTGCTGAGATTATAGGTGTGAGCCACCATGCACGGCCTCAGCCCCACTTTTTATTCAGGCTCTTCTCAGATTTGCCATTTCCAAATTTTAGCTTCTTTAGGCCTCTGTTTAATAGACCCTTTTCCCTTTGTTTCCCCTCTCCCCCAATTCCTCTCTGTCTGGCTCTCTCTCTCTCCTTCCCTTCTCTTCCCCTCCCCTCATTACCCCACTGTTCTGTTCCATTTTTGCATGTCAGACAGTGACAGTGATAATTGTCATGTGTTTTTCTCTACACTAGAAAAGGTACTTAGTATCATCTCAATATGATGCATCCCACCTACCTACCTTACGTTGCAGACATGTTTATGTTTATATTCTGGTAGTTTCCAATAGGGAGAGTTGGTAATCCTTCAGATTAGCAACTGAATGTCTTTTTTTTTTTTTGAGACAGAGTTGCTCTGTCGTCCAGGCTGCCGTGCAGTGGTGCCATCTCAGGTCACAGCAACCTCTGCCTCCCCGGTTCAGGTGATTTTCCTGCCTCAGCCTCCTGAGTAGCTGGGATTACAGGCATGGGCCACCACGTCTGGCTAATTTTTGTACTTTTACTTTCAACATATTGGTCAGGCTGGTCTCAAACTTCATGATTCACCCACCTCGGCCTCACAATGTGCTGGGATTATAGCCGTGAGCCACGGCGCCTGGCCTGAATGTCTTATTTGTGTATTTTAACTTTCTTTTTCAGTGTAATACAAAACTGTAAATGTTCTTTTGTGATCTTTTTCTTTTTTAAAGATAATTTTTAATGTAGAGGGAATTTGCATAGGAGATTTCTGCCTGTATATCCTGGTAGTGTCTTGCAAAAGTATGTCTAACTGCTTTCTACCTTATCAGCTTTATAATATTTTTGAAGTGGACAAATCACCAAGGGATTACATTCAAAATTAAAATAAATATTTGAGATTATAAAGAGGAGTTTGCATGAAATCACTTGATACTGCTTTTTAATCTACAGAAAGAATGGAGGGAAGATAGAAATGGAGAATTTAAAAGAAAAGTTGCCCGCTGTGTAAGAAAAAGCCAAGAGACTGCTTTTGAGTGACATTTATTTAGCAGCTAGTAACTTCACTTATTTCAGGGTAAGTTTATTTTAAATATCATACTTTTGTTTTTTTGTAAGTATCATATTAGTTTTTGGAAATTGTATGATTTGGGTATTTGAATTACATTTTTTCATTGACTTCATTTTTTAATGGTATTATCCAGTAGTCTCGTTCTTAAAACTACTGTATAATCTGCTTGCTTTTCTCCTAAGACATCAACTGTTTTTGACTAGATATTCTGCTTTCATATGGTTAGTATGCTGGTGGCCTATTTCTTTTCACTGATGGTAAAGTTTCTAATGATAAGGTTCTTATTTCAGTTTAGTTTCTTTGTTTGACTTTTTGATCTAGCATCCTGATCACTTGGGCACTAATGTTTCTTACATCTTTTTTTGTTTTTGAGACGAGTCTCGCTCTGTTGCCCAGGCTGGAGTACAGTGGCATGATCTTGGCTCTCTGCAAGCTCTGCCTCCCGGGCTCACGCCATTCTCCTGCCTCAGCCTCCCCAGTAGCTGGGACTACAGCACCTGCTACCACGCCCGGCTAATTTTTTGTATTTTTAGTAAAGATGGGGTTTCACAGTGTTAGCCAGGATGATCTCCATCTCCTGACCTCCTGATCCGCCCACCTCGGCCTCCCAAAGTGCTGGGATTATAGGCATGAGCCACCACTCCCGGCCTCTTATATCTTCATATACTGTATTATGTAGGGTATAGGCAAGACTATTAGCCATCTACCTATTCAAGGTTGGTCTTCTGGCTGGGCACAGTGGCTCATGCCTGTAATCCCAGCACTTTGAGAAGCCGAGGTGGGTGGAACACCAGAAGTCAGGAGTTCGAGACTAGCCTGGACAACAAGGTGAAACCCTGCCTCTACTAAAAATACAAAAATTAGCTGGGCCGTGGTGGCGTGCACCTGTAATCTCAGCTACTCAGGAGGCTGAGGGAGGAGAATCACTTGAACCCAGGAGCCGGAGGTTGCAGTAAGTCAACATCGCGCCATAGCACTCCAGCCTGGACAACAGAGCAAGACTCTATCTCAAAAAAAAAGCAAAAAACAAACAAAAAAAAGTTGGTCTTCTGTCTCCTTGGTCTTTACAGATAGGGCCAGTAGTAAAAACTTGCCTTTCATTGTATAACATCTGTCTACAGTTTATGTTAGGTCTAGAAAGGAGTCAAAGATGGAAGGCACCCATCTACCTTAGAAGAGAAAATAATATAGATTAATTGCCCACATGTGGGTTATTTGGTCTCTTCTTTTAAAAAATTAAATATTGAAATGATAGAAACTGAAGTGAAGACTATCCTTTCAGGGGTCGTTTCTATAGTTTGTTACTATAGAAGTTTTCTGAAGGCCATTGAGCTTGCTTCAAATTCAGCTGCGTTGATTCAGCAAGCTGCAACAGTTAAAAACATAGCAGAAAATATTTATTTAGTATCTGTGTCTCTGAAAAAGGAATAGTTCTGCAGGTTTGTGAATAAGGTCTAAGAGTTGTCCAGCTACAGAAACAAGATGCCAGATGATTCATAAGACCTATTTGTGACATTTAAATTATGCAATAAAAGACCTATTGATTTGTGAGGGTTAAGGGAGAAACTGAAATACAGTGTCCAAAAAAATCACACTTCATGGTACATCTTGAATCTACCTATTTTAAGAAAACGAACATTACCATTATCTTCTGTCCCCTACACGCCACTGCTTTCTTCTGTCTCTTTCTCATATTCCTAATTCTGGGTTTACTATTGCTTTTCTTCATAATTTTACCAAATTTGCATTTTTAAACAATATATTTCATGATTTTGAACTGTTTATATGTGGAATGATAACGAATGTATTCTTCTGTTACTTTTATTGCTCAACATTCTTCAGGTTGATCTGTGTTGTTGCAAATAGGTGTATTTCACAAGTGTGCTATTTCATTTGGTAAATTACTGCTCTACTCCTTACTGTCATTGCAGTTATTTTCTGAATTGGTGTAGGGGTGTTTTTCTTTTTCTGTGATAGAGGGTGGCTCTCCTTGTTTCCTGATTTGCATGTACTGTAAGAGTTTCTCTAGGGTATATACTTAGGGGTGGAATTGTTAAATCAAGGGTACACGTATGTCATTTTGACTAGATAATGCCAAATTATTTTCTAAAGTGTTCCTTCTTTACATAGTCCCATTGGCAAGGATAAATGTTCCCTTTGCGGCCGGGTGCAGTGGCTCATGCCTGTAATCCCAGCACTTTGGGAGGCTGAAGCAGATGGATCACAAGGTCAGGAGTTCAAGACCAACCTGGCCAATATGGTGAAACCCTGCCTCTTATAAAAATATAAAAAATTAGCCAGGTGCGGTGGGAGGCTGAGGCAGGAGAATTGCTTGAACCCGGGAGGCAGAGGTTGCAGTGAGCCGAAAGCGTGCCACTGCATTCCAGCCTGGGCAACGAGAGCAAAACTCCGTTCCAAAAAAAAGAAAAAAGATTCCCGGCCGGGCATGGTGGCTCACGCCTGTAACCAAGCACTCTGGGAGATGGACAGATCACCTGAGGTCAGGGGTTCGAGATCAGCCTGGCCAACATGGCGAATTCCCGTCTCTACTAAAAAATACAAAAATTAGCTGGGCATGGTGGCTTGGACCTGTAATGCCAGCTACTCGGGAGGCTAAGGCTAGTGAATCGCTTGAACCCAGGAGGTAGAGGTTGCAGTGAGCTGAGATTGCACCACTCCCTTCCAGCCTGGGTGACAGAGCAAGACTCTGTCCCAAAAGAAAAAGAAAAAAAAAGAAAGATTCCCTTTGCTTCATATACTCAATAACATTTGAGATTATCAGAAATCTGAAAGATTATCAATCTGACTTGGCATGGTAGCTCATGCCTGTAATCCCAGCATTTTGGGATCTCATCTCAATGGGCAGATTACTTGACGTCAGGAGTTCAAAACCAGCCTGGTCCATGTGGTGGAAATGCCGTCTCTACCAAAAAAAAATAAAAATTACCAAGGCGTAGTGGTGCACTCCTATAGTCCCAGCCACTCGGGAGGCTGAAGCAAGAGAATTGCTTGAACCCTCTCAATCTGGATATTGTGGACTTAGTATGCATTGCCCTAGTTACCAATGAAACTGCGTATCGTTTCATGTGTTTGACCATTGAGGTTTTCTCTGCGAAATGCACGTTCAGGTTTTTAGACTACTTTTTCGGTTTGTTGATTTGTATACTTGTTCTTCTACTTTCTTTCTTTCTTTTTTTTTTTTTTTTTTTGAGACGGAGTCTCGCTCTGTCGCCCAGGCTGGAGTGCAGTGGCCGGATCTCAGCTCACTGCAAGCTCCGCCTCCCGGGTTCACGCCATTCTCCTGCCTCAGCCTCCCGAGTAGCTGGGACTACAGGCGCCCGCCACCTCGCCTGGCTAGTTTTTTGTATTTTTTAGTAGAGACGGGGTTTCACCATGTTAGCCAGGATGGTCTCGATCTCCTGACCTCGTGATCCACCCGTCTCGGCCTCCCAGAGTGCTGGGATTACAGGCTTGAGCCACCGCGCCCGGCCTCTTCTATTTTCTTTATGGTATCCTTTGGACAAACTGAGGTTCATATATATATATATATATATATATTTTTTTTTTTTTTTTTTTTTTTTTTTTTTTTTTTTTGGCAGAGTTTCACTCTGTCGCTCAGGCTGGAGCGCAGTGGTTCAGTCTTAGCTCACTACAACCTCCGCCTCCTGGGTTCAAGCAATTCTCGTGCCTCAGCCTCCCAAAGTGCTGGGATTACAGACATGAACCACCGCACCCGGCCTGAGGTTCTTAATTTTAATGCAGGTGAACTTACTAGTCTTTTTCCTTTATGGATTTTACTTTTCGTTTCTTAGCTAGAAAGCCTGCTCTTTTTTTAACCACCAAAAATCTCTTTTGCCTTTCATATTTGGGTTGAATCCACTGAAATTGATTTTTGTGTATGGTATGAGGTAGAGGTTGAACATTCACAACCACTCCTGGCTTATTTTGTGTTTTTTAGTAGAGACGGGGTTTCACCATGTTGGTGTCTTGAACTCCTGACTTCAGGTGATCCACCTACCTTGGCCTCCCAAAGTGCTGGGATTACAGGTGTGAGCCACAGTGCCTGGCCATGGGCATTTGTCTTTTTCAACGGTTGGCTTGTTTATCTTAATTTTAATTTGTTATTTTTGTGATTAAATGTATCAGATGCGAAGGTTTAAGTCAGAAGTAAAGCTAAAGTCTATCCACCATTTATCCTGATTTCATGTTTAATGTCTCTGGTTTCTAGAAAAAATTTAGATGTGCTTTTAGATCTTCTTCTTATAACCAGAAGTGCTCCCCTTTACTACGAGATATACCATGCAGTCTAAAAATTGTTCCTATTTTCACTATCTTTTAAAAATCTGCTAGGGAAGTAAATGCCTCAGTAAGTACCTAAACCAATCGTTAGTTGAACTAAAAGTGTAATCATTTAAAAATTGGATTAAATATACATCACACCAAAATCTGTGACTTCACTTGTGTGTTCTAACAATGGGTTATACTCAGTATAGTATGCTAGCTTGTCCAGCCTGCAGCTTGTGGGCCACATGTATCCCAGGACAGCTTTGAATGCAGCCCAGCATAAATTCGTAAAATTTCTTAAAACATTAAGATTTCTTTTTCTTTTTTCCTTTTTAAGTTCATCAGCTATGGTTAGTGTCAGTGTATTTTGTGTGGCCCCAGACAATTTGTCTTCCAGTGTGGTTCAGGGAAGCCAAAGGATTGGGCAACCCTGCTATATCAAATGCTTAAATAAATGAGTTTGTCTTCTTTTTATTGAGATGTGCACCTAAGTTTTAAATGTCATTGTCATTACACGATTTTTTTGTATTTAGGCTTTATACCATGGAAACCTGTTTCCTTAGGCCGGGCACGGTGGCGCATGCATGTAATCCCAGCACTTTGGGAGGCCGAGATGGGTGGATCACTTGAGGTCAGGAGTTCAAGACCAGCCTGGCCAACATGGTGAAACCCCGACTCTACTAAAAATACAAAAATTAGCCAGGCGTGGTGGCGGGTGCCTGTAATTCCAGCTACTTGGGAGGCTGAGGCAGGAGAATCACTTGAATCCCGGAGGCAGAGGTTGCAGGAGGCAGAGGTTGCAGGAGGCAGAGGCAGTGAGCCAAGAGAGTGAGACTCCGTCTCAAAAAAAAAAAAAAAAGTATAAAGATACCTGTTTCCCCAAGTCCGGCTTTGTAGACTGAATAGTCAGCAGCCTCACCTGTCTCTTATCGGAGGCTGGCTTTTCTCACGGCTTTGTCACCACGCACTTTCTGAGTATTTTTTGTGTTTTCAGTCATGTGATGGGACATAGATGTGAACGAAAACTCACTATAAACACTTGAAAAATGTATAGTCTGTCTGGGCTGAACTGAAAATGAAATCAATTTAAGATTATTTGAAAATACATATTTATCTACATTCAAGTCCATGAGCCACACATATTTTCTCAAAATGCACGGATTACTGTGGATGCTGCTTGGCCCAGGCTTTATCTCACATTTTGTTAGTGTTTACACCTCGCCCTATATAGAGATTATCAGTTTCTTATACCTTATGTTCTAATTCAGCTGCGGGGGAGGAAGAATAGAGAGGAGAAGGAAACAGATCCTCCCCTTGGCACGGATCAGCACCATGGCTACTGCACACCACGGGAAAGGAGGGCTCTGCTCGGCATTAAGGCTAGAGGGACTGTATTCGTTCTTTATTGCTACCTAACAAATTACTAAAACGTAGTGGCTTGAAACAACATTTATTATCTCATGATTTCCATGGCCATGGGATCTGGGTGTGACTTGGTTGACTCCAGGTCCCTCACAAGGCTGTGGTCAAGGTGTTGACTCAACTGGGGTGCATCTGCTTCCAAGCACGACTGAGTTCCTCCTCACTGCCTGTTGGCTGAAGTTCTCCCTCAGTTCTGTCTCCTGCAGGCCTCTCCGTGAGTCAGTTCACAACATGGCAGTTGGCTTCATCAGAGGGAGCAGGTGAGAGAGGGTGAGCCCGGTGTCGGCAGACTGCCTTGAGGGAAGCAGTCATTCCCAAGCTTCTGGAATCCCTGGTGCTTACCTGCAGTCCGTGACTAGTGGATTAGGTGGGTGGAGTTGGGTTGGTACAGAGGCCTGGTCAACTGGCTCTTTTGTCTTGTTTGGGAATTCTCGGGAAGGTCATTCTAACATAGTATTGACTGAGGCCTTTGTTTCAACTACCTTGAATTAGTTTATCTTCTCCCTTTGTCTAAGCTTGCATCCCTCACTCTTGTTTTTGAGAGCACCTCCTGACAAACCTCAAATCTCTGCTTCAGAATCCATGTCCTGGGGAACTGCCCCAGCGTAAGTGCTATGCATCATGTAACTCCGCACAGTAAGGTAGAAGGCTATACGTCGGGTAACTCCGCACGGCAAGGTAGAAGGCTATGCATCGTGTAACTCAGCACGGTAAGGTAGAAGGCTGCCCGCCTTACCTCGTCGCAGATGTGGGGCATGAGTCCATAGTAATTTCTCACACATTTGCAAAGGCACTGTCCTCTTGGGGAAGGGGAGGGAACACGTAGAATACGACAGATACATTATACTGGCTTGTAAGGAGCTGTTTGTCTAGCCAGGTAGACCAAGCATAAAATAAAGTAAGGTTAAACCACATTAAAAACTTCAGTGGAGGCCAGGGGCAGTGGCTCATGCCTGTAATCCCAGCACTTCTGGAGGCCGAGGTGGGTGGGTGGGAGTTTGAGACCAACATGGCAAAACCGCTTTCTACTAAAAATAGAAAAAAAAAAATTAGCCATGATGGTGGTGCGCGACTGTAATCCCAGCTACTCGGGAGGCTGAGGCAGGAGAATCACTTCAACCTGGGAGGCGGAGATTGCACCACTGCACTCCAGCCCGGGTGACAGAGGGCGACTCTGTCTCCAAAAAAACAAAAAAGGCTTCAGTGGGATTAGAAGCAGACCATGACTCAATTTTGAGTGTTAGAAGTAGGGCTGCTGGTGACATTGCAAGTCTCCAGAGTAGAGATGAAGATCTGTTTGGTGTAGAAAGAGCAGTACTTACCAGGGTCAAGGACAACAGCTTGGAGACTGCACATTTAGGGGACAGGAGGAAGAGACAGAGACTGGCTTGGTAACACGCAGGAGAGTTAGGAGAGTGAGTTCTCACAGAGAGCTCGGAAAGGAAGTTGGTGTTAGAGCTGCTCACCAATCTCATGGTAGAAGAAGAGGAGCAGCACGGCCCCAGTATGGGGGAAGAAGTCAGTGGATTGGTGATGGGTCAAGAGTACACTGGGTGGCTGTGTAGGGTGATTTGGAACTTTTGGAAGCATTTTTTCTGAAGGGTAATGGGGAAAATTTCATTGGTATTGGCTGTTTTCACTTACAAGATCATTGAAACACTTAAGATCATTGAAATACTTGCCTGTGATTGAAGAATTACTTTTATTTTTGTCATTAACATCAAAAAGTGGCTTCTATTTGGGAGCACATTGGTCTGTTTTATATATCTTTTTAGATCTTTTTAGAAGATTAGGTTTTGTAGCCATATGGAAAATTAAAGACTTGACTCTAGTTTTAGAAATATTAATAAATGGAATAAGACACTCAAGTTCTTTGGTGGTAAACCATCTCCAGATTTTTAGGTTAAAAAGCAGGCATAATTATGAGAAAATTTGAGGCAAATGACCAGTGCAATTGATATAATTTCAATTAATATTGAAACATAAATTCTATGAAGTGGATATGCTTGAAATGTAAATGACTGTTTCAAGTCAGCACCATTTATTTGCAGTGCTGTGCTGGTAATTCAGTTTTCACGTTTACCTTTCTGGAGAAAAGAATGACAAAACCTGCCTTTTCGGTACTGAGGCCTTGTCTCTTTAGAATTTAGTATAAGTTTTGTTAAAAGGGAAGAGGGATGGATTTTCCTTTTCCCCTGCTGAAAAGGGTAATGCTATCTAAAACTGGAACTATGCTATTAAAAGGCTAGGTCACCTGATTTTGTGTTTTTTAAGATGGGAGTCTTGCTCTGTTGCCTAGGCTGGAGTGCAGTGGCGTCCTCCCCTGCCCTGTTCTGCTCCTTTTTTGAGACAAGGTCTCACTCTCACTGTCACGCAGGCTTCAGTGCAGTGGTACACTCATGTCTCACTGCAGCCTTTAACTCTGAGCTCCAAGTTATCCTCCCACCTCAGCCTCTCGAGTAGCTGGGACTACAGGCATGTGCCACCGTGGCTGGCTAATTATATTATTTATTGTAGAGACAAGGGTCTCCTGTTGCCCAGGCTGGTCTTGAACTCCTGGTGTCTAACAGTCTTCCCACCTTGGCCTCCCAAAGCGCTGAGACTACAGGCAGGAGCCTCTGTGCCTGGCCATCTCTTGAGTTTCAGTGTATGTCTTTTGATTTTCTAATAAAAATATGTATGTGCATGTGTGCATCTGGTGAAGGTGATATATTTGTTATTTAGTACATTTCATGCTTTGCTAAGGGCCGTTTACATTGATTGGTACATGTATTTTGGAAAGACATTTAGCAGTCGTTCTACCTCTCAGGATCTTGCAGGGAGGTCGTCTAAACAGCTTTCTTTCTCCCCACAACAGAGCTTTTGCTATGGTTGCATTTGAGTGATTGTAAAATTGATAAATTTGGCCGGGCGCGGTGGCTCATAACTCTAATTCCAGCACTTTGGGAGGCTGAGGTGGGCAGATCACGAGGTCAGGAGATCGAGACCATCCTGGCTAACAGGATGAAACCCCCTCTCTACTAAAAATACAAAATATTAGCCAGGCATGGTGGTGCACAGTGGCAGGCGCCTGTAGTCCCAGCTACTTGGGAGGCTGAGGCAGGAGAATGGCGTGAACCCGGGAGGCAGAGCTTGCAGTGAGCTGAGATCTCGCCACTGCACTCCAGCCTGGGTGACAGAGCAAGACTCTGTCTCAAAAGAAAAAAAAAAAAGATTGATAAATTCATGTTGGGCTTCAGAAGGCACGCTGAATTTTGAACATGTCTGGTGTGAGTTAAAATTTGCCATAACTCTTAAGTATATTTGGCTTCTCTGTGAGGAATTTAAAATTATATCCCTTGATTTCTTAGTCATCTTCTGTTTGAATTCTTTTGGCCAAAATTGTGCATGGCAATAGATTCAGAGTTTCTGAGTTCTTTGGAACACTTGACTTAAAGATGTAATCCTAATGGGTGTTTCCTTTTCTGCTGTCCTTGGCGCCCCCACCCACCCCCCTTTCAAAGCACATATTAATATAATAAAGACTCTGAAAAGTGAGACTTTTAAAGCTTTAACCACTGGGTTCAGTAGCACATGGCTGTAATCCCAATGCTTTGGGAGGCCGAGGTGGCAGCGTTGCTTGAGCCTGTGGTTCAAGACCAGCCTGGGTGACGTGGTGAGATCCTGTTTCTACAAAAAAATTTAAAAATCAGCTGGGCATGGTGGTGTGCACCTGTGGTCCCAGCTATTTGGGAGGCTGAGGTGTGAAGATCACTTGAGCGCGGAGGCTGCGGTGAGCCGTGTTCATGCCATTACACTCCAGCATGAGGGACAGAGTGGGACTCTGTCTCAAATAAATAACAAACAAAAACTTCAACCTAGTGTTTTTCTAACTTTTTGAACAGGAAAGCCATTTATTGGCTATGTGAACTTACCTCACGGTTAGACGGGGAGACTCCTTCATAATGGTGATGTGAGCATTCAGAAAATGAGTTTGTAAAGCACTTAGCATGCTGCTGGGCATGTAAGACTTGATGAGATGGTCCTGCTTTTTACGTATATGTGTTCTTGACTTACAGTCTAATTTGACGATACGAGGCCAACAGATTGAAAACAGAAACTGTAATTGGGATGGAGGGTCATTTGTGGCAGGCTTTGTGGAGAAAATGGGTTTGAAGGGAGCTATAGTGAGGTGGATAGAATTTAGCAAGTTGGGAAGTGTGGCAATCTTAAGCTGTTTCTCTGAATATCCTCAAATGTTTAAATCACTTGACTTTTAAATCTTCTCTTATGGATTCTAGATTTAATATAAGTTGAAAGACATTTGAAGTATTGAAAAATCTAAATTAGCGCTGTCCATTAGAACTTTCTGTGATGATAAAGACATAGCTGTGCCATTCAGCTTGCCAGTCACTAGCCACATGTGACTGTTGAGCACGTAAAATGTGGTTAACATGACTGAGGAACTACATTGTAAATTGTACTTAATGTCAATTAATTTACATGTAAAATTAAATAGACCCACGAGGCTGTGAGCTACTGTAATAGACAGAAACAAAGTGAGCTCAGAATGAAATGAAGGATTTGTTGCCCAATAAATCTAATACGGAGAAAACCTACTTACAGTTAATTCTTTTGTAATTGATAAATTGACTATATAATGTTGTTTTTGTTGTTGTAGGTCTCCAATTGAGAAACATGGCACTGTTTTTCCTGCACTCTACCCACCTATTGCTGGACTTCTGTTGTACAAGTTGGCAAACACTGGCTGGAACTGGGCTGCAATAAAACATGCCAGTTATCAATGCTGACAAGAGCCTAACAAGTGCCAACTTACAGATGATTACGTATTTGGAATTCTAATGAACTGTTTTAACCTTCAGGAAGAATTGTAAAGACCTGTACATAGCACAACATGATCCGGATAATATATATACTGTTCATGTACATCCACAAATACACCTTGTACCAAATAATGCTTTCTTGTAGTAGAATAAGAATCGTGTAAATTCTAAAAGATTTTAGCAGGTTTTCTTTCCTATTCATTGTTTCTTATCAGTTTAAAAGGATTCCTTTAAGCATGTCAGATGAAAAGCAATTAGGATTAAAAGTTTCCATTTAATTTCCCTTAAACCATTGAGGCTTCATTAAACTCTTTTCACTTACTAAACTTTTGTATCTTCTTTGTTTTGACACACTCCCCTTTGCTTTTATCTCTTATCTGCCAGAATGTTCTCAAATGATTTAGTTCCAATACTGAAATACTTAATGAGCAATTACTTGATTTTTAATGATGACTTCGAAGGAGTCATCACTAGGTGCTTTGTCCTTTTTATATTCTAGTTGCACCCACCTCTTGGATTGGATATAGCAATAACATTTATTGGCTGTTGTGAGCTCTTGATCCCAGTCATTACCCCCCGAGAACTAAAAATAGATGGTTCTTAATTCAACTTACAGAAAATTTCCCCCAAACAATAGCAAATCTGACTCTTCCCCCTTCAGTTGCCCGGTATTAAGGTTGGATAAACGAAGCATGCACAGCTACAGGCTTTCTACCTAACTTCTGGGTTTGCTATTACAAATACTATTTACTCTCATACCCTTCTCCTTAGTCCTTCATATTTCTTTGCCTCTATTCTTCTATACTGCAGATTTTTCTCACCTATTGTACAAAGAAATTGCGATGTATATTTTCATGTAATTTGATTTTGGAATTCTGTCACCTTATGTAGTGAGTTCTTCCAAAATATAATTTTTTTTTCAATAATTGTCAAGTTGTTGGCTTTTATTGTATTGAATGAAGGCTATAATACTGAATGCCAGAGAAGTGGTTTAGGAAAATCTCAGGTTGATTCCTTATGCAAATGAACTTTTAATACTTGAAAATCACATGGCCATGGCAGTATATGTATTTGGTTCTATCTAGACTCTCATGTGAATCTAAAAGCATTACAGGGGTAAACACTTTGCTATTTGACGTATCCCATCACTAACAATAGCACACTTGGATTTGATTAATGTTTGAGCTTAAATATATTTCATATCATACCATTTTCTGAAACAGCTTAAGCAATTGGTAAAATGAACATGTGCAGTGTTAAAGGCAGGCCCTAGGCTCCTTTATGTTGATTGTGAGGTTGTGTGTGGGAAGTAGTCTTTGGCTTATAAGGGATAGAACTTGAAACAGTAGCAGATGGGACATGGTGTTTGATTGTGAGAATCAGTGAGAATTCGTGCATCTCTGCTCTATGGGGTTTGCAGAAATGCTTTGGCAGAAGAGTGAAGGAACTGCTGCCAAGAGCCCAGACCTCTACAAACGTTGTATGTCCTTTTTTAAGCAGAAATAAAATGGTTGAGGATGTCGTCACAGTAGAGAGTGATTTTTTTCTAAACCCCTGTCTGTTCTCTACTCTGAAGCATTATAAAAACCCGTAAACATTATACAAACCCACAAACCTTATAAAAACCCGTAAATGTGTTGTGACTGGAAATTGATTCATTGGAAACCAGTGTTCTTCAAGAACTTTGTGAGTTGGTTTTTTTCCAAAGACTCTGTAAAAATAGTTGCCCCAAAATGTCAGCACTGTACACCCTCAAGGGACTTGGAATGCAATCCTTTTTCCCTTTTTTTTTTTTTTTTTTTTAAGAAACTGGGTCTCTCTGTCACCCAGGCTGGAGTGCAGTGGCAACGATCATAACTAACTGCAGCTTTGACCTCCTGGGCTCAAGTGATCCTCCTGCCTCAGCCTCCTGAGTAGCTAGGACTGTAGGTGTATGCCACCATGCCTGGCTAATTAAAAAAAATTTTTTTTTAAGAGATGGGATCCCTCCCTTTTTACTCTTAAATCAGAAATTGTTCACATGGTGGTTGCTTGTGGCAAAATGGAGTTAGAATTTTGCTCTCCTATTGCTGTAATTCTGCTAGCAATCTATTGAGGTGAAACTTGGGATCTGACTCTTCAGCAAGCAGCAAATGACCTAGTAACTCAGGGACAACTATTTTTGAACTTTAAGTGCCACTTTAATGCAGTTACTTTGATAAAACCATGTGTTTTTTTTTTGTTAGGGCTAGCTCTATGGGAGTGGAAGTAAGAGCCAGGAATGAGTGCGTCTCTCTTCACATGCTTTTCCACCTAGTGCCCTGACTCTGTTACACACTGAAACAGGCCTACATAGATGTTACGACTTCCCTTCCTCTGTCAGAGATGTCATCTGTGCCTTTCTCAGTGTTCATCTGATAATGTAAATTTAAATGCCTCTACATTTGATATGAAACCCACACTCAGGTGACACTGAACCAGGTGGCTTTTGTTCCACCAGTGCCTCACCATCGATGTGAGGTGATTCTTCTCTGCTTTAGGAAAACGATATTTTACCCCTGAACTTGTGCCAACCATCAACAACATCTCCTTAGATCTTATGGATTGTAGAACTGTTGGCTGTTTCCTAAATTTATTCCAAGTTCTCGTAGAGGCATGTAGATTTCAGTCTGTGCTCGTATGGGATAGACGATCTCAGTGGCTTTCTGGCCTCTTGAGTTTAAAATCCATATGAGGTTGACTTCTTGTTATTCTAAGGTAACGTGTGTGAGGTTATTCCACTAGTACTGTGATCACGTGGGTGTCAGTATCTTTAACGGCCTTCATTCTTGGTTGGGAAATTTGATTTGATGTGCTCGCTCACCCTCTACAAATTTGCCCGCTCTGGGCTGTGGTGCCTGTGTATCTTTGCCCGTCTGGTCTCCAGTTGGTGGAATTACCTTTTTTTGTACTGCCACTTCTCAGCATCTTTGAAATTTGACATAATGTTGCTTCGTTTCAGTTTTTTTAGTTCTGTAATTTGTTGATTGTATTTAACGATGTGAGTTCTGTTGTGATGTTGACTGTATTGTAAAGCACCTCGTTCATGTGATGGGTGCTCTATAAATCAATAAATGACGACTTAGAGGCTGTATCATGAGCTGTTTTGGTTTTAGGATGCAGGTCTCAAAAGCAAGTTGTGGGACTCTTTCTGTATAAACAGCACATGATGCCAAAGGGACCACAGGGAAACCTCGTATTTCACAGACTTTAAAGAAGGAACCGGAGACGTTAGCTTACCTTCCAAGCTGATGATGATGCTCTTTAGATCTCCAGGACGTGGCCACGCACCATTTTAACTCAGAGTCTGTGTGCACTGTGATTTAGAACCTTCAGGTGAGCACATATGAGAACATTATTGGGGATTTTGCCTTTGGCCTCAACTGGCTCTGCCATAAAGATAAGCTGGAAGGTGAGGAACCCAGACTCAAATGTGAACTGTCACATCTCAGTCACCACCTCTGTCCTCTAAACAGATGAGAAAATGCCCCAATATCTGCCCAGGGGTCGTTTAGTAAGTTCCTGACGAAAGAGGTAAGACTGAGTAGAGGACCTTCTTTACAAGATACACAAGATATCAACATCCAGCTTTTCATCCTGAATCCTTACAGATAGTTCATACGGAGTTAGCGTTAGGTGTTGAAAGCTTATTTGTCCTTGACATAAATCGCTAGTGACTATTAAGGCCTCTTCCTTACAAACTCGGAGAAATGAACATGGAGTCAGACTTCTTATTCAGCTAAATTATAAACAAGGAAATCCCCCGAGAGGAGTTTTGGGAAGATTAGGGGTTATTTCCAGAGTGCAAATTCTCGACAAATATATTTGGAATAAACTTGTGGAAGGGTCTAGACAATATCCCCAAACTTACATCAGTTTTAGACATAATCAGCTACTCAAGGTATAGAGCCAAAACGTTTTATTCGCATGCTGCTTCAAATGCAAATGAACAGGTTTTCAGTGGTGTATGTGAGGCACTAGGCTTCCAGGAAAGATGTGGATCTCCCTCTCCCTCTCATGGGATAGGGCTAATAACAACCTTATCAAATTCAACCCTTTCTGCCTTGGGGAGGCGCACAACCCTCAGGATTCAGTTCACAGATCACATTATTTGCTGGGCATGGTATTTCTGGTCAGTTTCAGATATGTGTAATCTGGCTGCCAAGGCAGGATTAGGCTTTTTGGCTTGTTGAGTTGGTACTCCTCCCTGAGCTTTAGTGAAATGATGAAAGAATTTTGAATTCTGTTCACACAGGTAAATAAACTGAAGGAAAAGCCTTTCACAAAAGGCAACCAAACACATTCAAAGTCATAGGAGCAGCACAGAAAGTCCTAGGCAAGAAACTTGATTTTTTTCCTCCTCTCAGCAGTATCCAATGTTCACAGTGACTTCCATTTATTCCCAACAAGAGCGCTGGAAATCAGGTTTTTTCTTTTTGTTGAGCCTCTCTTTTGTGGCAAGCTTGTGCTATGTGTTTTTCCTAAAGGTTTTAGTCACATTCTTAGAAGAAGCTTCCAAAGTAATAATTTCTCATGAGGAAACAGGCTCAGGTTAATTTGCCATCGCTGTGGAGCACACAAGTTGCATGGCTGGGATTCAGTTCCACCGCCTCCCTGACCTACTGGGTGCTATTAGCCCTTCTTCACAGGTCAGGAAACCAGAGCCCAGGAACACTGACTTTTCTAGGGTCAGAGAGAGCATGGATGTGTCGACACTGGTACTTGACTCAGTTCATCCGAGTACCAGTGGAGGTGTCCTCCTCTTCTCGCCCTGCCGTAATACTGCACTGCCTCCCGAGTCTGTTCCCCTGTGCTCTTGAAGCTAAGGCAAACAGCATTTGTTCCCTTCCTGTTCTTCATGTACCTTGCCTGAGACACCACCACACTAAGTTCCTCTGAATCTGACTGCAAAACCTGAAGTGGGTCTAAACTGAACCATGCTCCAGTGCTCAGCTTTTTCAAGACATCTGTATTTCTGGTTATAGCTAATGTTATAGCTCCATCCAAACCTGGTGGGTGTTGTAGTTTACTGAGTACTACGAGTGCTTTATTTCACAGGCTTTACTACATTCTCTGTAACTCTGGGGTTACAGGCCAGTAAGAGTCCCCCCAAAAGACAAGGGCTGGCTGGGCGTGGTGGCTCACGCCTGTAATCCCAGCACTTTGGGAAGCCGAGGTGGGTGGATCACAAGGTCAGGAGTTCGAGACCAGCCTGACCAATATGGTGAAACCCCGTACCTACTATAAATAAAAAATTAGCTGGGCGTGGTGGCATGTGCCTGTAGTCCCAGCTACTCGGGAGGCTGAGGCAGTGAGGATCAAGGAGGCGGAGGTTGCAGTGAGCTGAGATTGCGCCACTGCACTCCAGCCTGGGCAACAGAGCGAGACTCCATCTCAAAAAAACAAAACAAAACAAACGAACAAAAACAACAGACAAGGGCCCAGGGATACCGTTAAGCCATTTCTAAGATGGGTACTTTGACCTCTGGTAGAGGGCTCCTTAGCGTGAGGTTGTGATGAAGAGGCAGTCAAGCCCCTGAGGTGAGCAGTCCCTTCAGGCGAGTTCTTCTTTGATCATGGACATCTAGTCCAAGCACACTCTGAAAGGGCACACGTTTGTTTATTCCTGCATGTGTGCTACTCAAAGGGTCTCTGGTTTTCATCAAATTCTCAAAGAGGGTCTTTAGGAACCATGGATTCTAGTCCCATTTCCTCAGGAAACAGGTAAAATCTGAGAGGCAGCATACGGCTTGCAAGGACTTGCCCATCATCAACACAGCAAGTCAGCTGCGGAGCTAGACTTGAACTCAGGTCTCTTAACTCCCAGAATAGAACGCAGTGGAAACACCTCATCAAACATGTTGAGCGCCTGCTCTATTCCAGACCCTAGGCTGGTGCTGCTGAGGTGATGATGGTCATCACGCAAAATCGGGAGTCAGCAGTGACGGTACTTTACAACAACTTCCATGTCGCTTTTACGTTATGGCCCAGGCAATATTTGCAGGGTACTCCACAACAAAAAGATGAGGCTGCTTGCATCCAGAGGAGCCTGGCCTGCCTGGCCACTCTGAAGGCCCCAAAGACTCACCGTGGGGCACACCTATAAACCATTCTCAACAGAGAGGGATGCTTTGAGCGATGGCCCTTCCATGGAGCCTGGAAAGTTCTCCCCCACCCTTTTTGTCTCAGTGTTGCTTGCTCAGTGCAGTTCCTCTAAGCACCTCCCTGACTCATACCATCTTCACGCCTTTCGTCTCCTGCCACAACAAAAAGGCTTACACATTTCAACACCGTCTCTCATCTCCCAGGTACCTGTCAGCCAGAATTCCTATCCTTCCTCAAAAATTTAGTGCTTGACTCGATGTTTCCATGATCTAAGCTCCAAATTCCTCCTCCACTGCACCTCACTACCCACTAATGCTTATTCTTAACAGTACCTAAAGCTTCTCCAACTTTAAATCCTCCCTTTCGGCCCGGCTCGGTGGCTCACGCCTGTAATCCCAGCACTTTGGGAGGCCGAGGCGTGCGGATCATGAGGTCAGGAGATCGAGACCATCCTGGCTAACACGGTGAAACCCCGTCTCTACTAAAAATACAAAAAACTAGCCAGGCGAGGTGGCGGGCGCCTCTAGTCCCAGCTACTCTGGAGGCTGAGGCAGGAGAATGGCGTAAACCCGGGAGGTGGAGCTTACAGTGAGCTGAGATCGCGCCATTGCACTCCCGCCTGGGAGACAGAGCGAGACTCCGTCTCAAAAAAAAAAAAAAAAAAAAAAAAAAAAAAAGCCTCCCTTTTGTTTCTGACACTCTTATTCCGTTTTCAGATCCTTCTTTTAAAATTTCTTTTCTTTTTCTTATTTATTTTTAGAGACAGAGCCTTGCTCTGTCACCCAGGCTGCAGTGGCAGCGGCAGGATACAGCTCACTGCGATCCCAAAGTTCTGGACTCAAGCGATTCTCCAGCCTCAGCCTCCCAAGTAGCAACAACTAAAAGCCTACACCACCAAGTATAGCTAATTCAGATCCTTCCTTCCAACCTTTTCTCTCTTACTCCTGGCTGTCCTCCAAGGCCACCACTTTCCCGGCAATCCTGAACTATCGATGCATTCTTTTGATTCTTCCTTGAGTAAAAGTCTTTTTTGAAAAGGTCTCATGCCAGGCTGGGCATGGTGGTTCATGCCTGTAGTCTCAGTACTTTGGGAGGTTGAGGTGGGAGGATTGCTTGAGACCAGGAGTTTAAGACCAACCTGGCCAACAAAGAGACTCCATCTCTGGAAAAAAAAAAAACAAAAAACAAAAAAAAAACAGAAAGAAAAGCAAGAAAAGTCTCATTCTATTCAGCTATGTTACTGTTTAGTCCTCCATTCTGCAATTGTCTAACTAATCATATAGTTAGTCCTCCCCATATTCGCCAAAGATTTTAGCACTTGAAGCTCCTTTCCTTTCCTACCTCTAAATCCCAACATCTAATTTTCCTGGCTTCTCACTTCCACTTCAGTCCTCTGTGGCTCTGGACTTTTTTTTTTTTTTTTTTTTAAAGACAGTCATACTCTGTTGCCCAGCCTGGAGTGCAGTGGCACAATCTCGGCTCACTGCAACCTCCGCCTCCCAGGTTCAAGCGATTCTCCTGCCCCAGCTTCCCAAGTAGCTGGGATCACAAGCGTGCACCACCATGCCCGGCTAATTTTGTATTTTTAGTAGAGATGGGGTTTCACTATGTTGGCCAGGCTGGTCTTGAACTCCTGAACTTTAGGTGATTTACCCGCCTCAGCCTCTCAAAGTGCTGGGATTACAGTCATGAGCCACCAGGCCCGGCCTGTCCTGGACTTTTATCATCTCCTAGTGCTACTTCACTATGAACCTGTTTGCTACTATAACCACCAAGCTCTCACAACATTGCCTGCACTGCACTGGCCTTCAATTATTAGAGACCTGCAGTTTCGTGGCTCCTCCGTCAGTCCCTAGCCAGTCTGCATCCCATGTTTGATGGCCTGGGCTGTCGTCTCATAGCACCCTCAATTTATTTTGGGCAATACAATCCCAAGCCCTGGACAAATGCTAGAATTCAATGTATCTGCTACTGCAGCCTGGTGGCTGAGTTGTAGAAAAAAGTGATCCATCAAGACATACATGAGGCATTTGAAACCAGGCCTTCCAACTTCAGCGTCCTCTTCCAAAGTTTCTTCGCTCTTCTTGGTCTCCTTCCTTGTCTCATAACTTCACCCATAAAATCGATGTCATCAAACGATCTCCCTGATTTTCTTCTCCCCTATATATCTGCACGCATGTTCTTGTTTCCTAACGTTTTAGTGGAATAACAGGTGACCCGCCTCGAGGCCAAATTTAATCAGTTTTCCTGAGTTCTGCATCGCCTGCCGAGCATCCCACCTCCCCAGGCACCTCTCCACTGGCTCCTTTCTCCCAGCCTCTCCTATCTTTACAAGCTAAGGACCAACAAACCCCCTCTCTTGACCCCTCTCACTGCCAAGCTTCTCCGAGGAGTCGTCTGCATTCGTTGCGTCATCCTTTTCGGTGCCCTGCCAAGGATGTGGAATATGACAGGGCTCAGTCAGTGCTCAATAAATTTCGAGCCTCAAAAACACCCGGTAAAAATAAACCCGGCTCTCCGCTTCCCCCAGAGCCCAGCATCCCCCTCCACTTTCATTCACCCCTTTCCTACCCTCGGCTCCGCCCTTTGCCGCGCCTCCCATGATTCTCGCGAGACTTGGTGATTCCGTTCCGCACCGCCCCGGCTGAGCCGCGCACTTCTCGCGAGGCTGCAGGCAGTGCCGGGCCAGACATGGCGGAAGGTAGGGTTTTTTGTGGAGCCGCGCGGGAAGACGCGGAGCTGTGGGGGCGCTGCTGGCCGGGAGAAGCTGCCCTGGGAGGGGAAGGCCGGGCGTGGTTGCATGGGGGCTCCGCGGGTCTCGCGAGCCTTTCTGTGCAGCCTGTCCTGAGCTGCTCGGGCTGGGGTCCGGAGCGCGGTTCCTATGACAACGCCCCTCCCGCGATACCGACCCCGCGGGACTGCGGCCGGCTGCGGAGCGGGGCTGGCAGGTCTCGTGCCGGTGCAGCGTGCAGCCGCGGGGCCCGGAGGGCAGCAGGGGAGGCTCTTGATTGCCGGCGGTGCCGGGACGCCGGGGGAAGTAAGCCTTCTCCTTAGGAAATCGAAACTGCTGTCCTGGCACGTCCTGCATCCGGAAGGGGTCCATCCCTTGCTTGCGGAAGAGCGTGGGACTCCTCGGGCTGGGGTCAAGCAGGCGGGCGCACTGGCGGCTCCGGCTCCGCAGCAGCCCCTGCCTTCAGGCCAGGCGTACAGATGAAGACGGGAGGAAGGGGTTTGCGGGAAGGGAGTTGGCCAAGGTCACACTGCTCACAAGAGGGCTGCTCAAACCAGACCTCTGTGCCTTTGCCTCCCAGTCCAGTGCCTACCCTCTGATCTGGTGCACTTCTCATGACATTGCAGGTTAAGGCACTCTGGTCTCTCAGAGTCTGCCTCTCTTAATGTAGCAGTAATTAGAAGCCTTCATTGTCAAAGCCTTATTGTACACGTAGGGGGAAAGAAGGCCCAGAGATGGGGAGTTACCTGTCAGGAATCGTGCAGCGACGTTGTTGTATCTGGGCAGCGTGGTTCTCCTCTTTACACCGTTATTGGAGAAGAATATTCCTTATTTGACCTTTGTTTATTGAGTGACTGCATTGTGCTTGGTCACGACTTGTCCTGTTGGTTTTGAGCTTTGAATGAACCTGTCTCTTGATGGATCTTAGATTTGGGCAGCACGTGACAGTTGGTCGGCTTTTTTCATTTGCATTAGACTTTAGATAACCTCGTGAAGGAGGCCTGGCGTGTGTGTATATTTGCCCGTTATTGATAAAGGAATTTAGGCAAAGTTACAGAGATAGCTGGCACTGGCACCCAGTTGGTTTTGGGGGGCGGGGTGTGTGTTTTGAGACAGGGTCTCGCTCTGTCCCACAGGCTGGAGTACAGTGGCCTGGTCACGGCTCACTGCAGCTTCAGCTTCCTGGGCTCAAGCGATCCTCTTACCTCAGCTTTCTGAGACCACGGGCGCTCGCCACCACACCCGGCTCATTAAAAAGTTGTGTCTGTGTGTGTGTAGACAAGGGCTTGGCCCGGTGTGGTGGCGCACACCAGTAATTTCAGCACTTTGGGAGGCCGAGGTGGGAGGATCGCTTGAGGCCAGGAGTTCAAGAGCAGCCTGGGCAACATGGCGAAACCCCGTATCTACAAAAAATACAAAAGTTAGCCAGGTGTGGTGGCACGTATCTGTAATTCCAGGTACTCGGGAGGATGAGGCACGAGAGTCGCTTGAACCCGGAAAACGGAGGTTGCAGTGAGCTGAGATCGTGCCACTGCACTCCAGCCTGGAGTGAATGGAATGGTGGCGGGTGCCTGTGGTCCCAGCAGTAATACTAGGGAGGTGGGAGGATCATTTGAATCCGGGAGGCAGAGGTTGCAGTGAACTCCACCAGCCTGGGCGACAGAGCAAGATCCTGTCTCACTATGTCGCCCAGACTGGTCTCCAGCTCTTGGGCTCAAGCAGTCCATCCGCTTTGGCCTCTCTAAGTGCTGCGGTTACAGGCATGAGCCATTGCGCTTAGCAGGCAGCCAGTTTTTGTCTTTGCTTTTTCTGCCATATTCCTGGAGGGGAAACTTGAGGTGAAAGCAGGGGAGTAAGAAAAGGAGCGAAAACCTAAGACATTCTCTGACGTTACTTTTTGGGTCAATCGCAGAATGTTGTTGTACACAGCAAATAGCTGTTCCTCACAGGAGTGAGGTGGGTAGAAAGGTTCAGGAAGGTCTTCTGTGAGGTAATGGGTAGTCTGGCGCTTTTACACTAGGAAGGTAAGTTCAGTGTTTTGGGAATACAGTAGCAAGGTTGAGATTGTGGAGGGCGGCTGGTTTTTCATTCAGGAGCTTTACTGACCCCCTGCTGTGCTTTGCAGTCGGGTTCCAACCCCTGAGGAGCTCATGCAGGTTGAGTCAGCATGCTCATCATCCATACTCATCATCTGGCAAGTGCCTTGAGAGACATCCCGTCAGTGGGGTATCTCTCCTTAAACACACGAAGAAGACATCCTTTCAGGGTTAAATTAGCAGGGGGATAGCTAGGTAAGCAGTCATGAAGTTCTGACTTTGCAGTTTTTCTTCCTTCCTTCCTCCCTTCCTCCCTCTCACTCTGTTGCCCAGGCTGGAGTGCAATAGCGCAATCTTGGCCACCGCAGCCTCCACCTCCCGGGTTCAAGTGATTCTCCCGCCTCAGCCTTCCAAGTACCTGGGATTACGGGCACCCACCATCATGCCCGGCTAATTTTTGTAGAGATGGGGTTTCACTATCTTGGCCAGCCTGGTCTTGAACTCCCTACCTCAGCTGATCTGCCCGCCTCGGCCTCTCAGAGTGCTGGGATTGCAGATGTAAGCCAGTTTTTCTTTTACCTTTTTTGTGTCCCAACTTTTTGTTGGGATTTAAGCTTTTTTTTTTTTTTTTTGAGACGGAGTCTTGCTCTGCCGCCCAGGCTGGAGTGCAGTGGCCGGATCTCGGCTCACTGCAAGCTCCGCCTCCTGGGTTCACGCCATTCTCCTGCCTCAGCCTCCCGAGTAGCTGGGACTACAGGCGCCCGCCACCTCGCCCGGCTAGTTTTTTGTATATTTTAGTAGAGACGGGGTTTCACCATGTTAGCCAGGATGGTCTCGATCTCCTGACCTCGTGATCCGCCCGTCTCAGCCTCCCAAAGTGCTGGGATTACAGGCTTGAGCCACCGCCCCCGGCCGGGATTTAAGCTTTTTAGAAACAATGTTGCAAACTTCAACTAGGAGGCATTCTGGGCCATTTAGCTCATTAACCTGAAGCTATGCAAAGGAAGACAAGATTAGGTAGAAAATGTTTGTGGGATATTAATCCTGCTTGTGCTTTAGGATTCTCAGAGCCTGCTATGCTTGTTTGGAGAGACGTATTTAAATATAAATAAATAGCAGATATCTGTGTCATATAACTTGAATGATCTGTAAACACACTATGGGAACTTCCCTGATAATGGTTGGTTGGCTGTGTGAGAATGTGGGAGATAGTGCCTAGGAATAGTAAACAGAATTCCTGAGAGACTGAGTGTACAGCTTCTTATGTGACTTGTTTAGAGGACAACCTTCTTTCCTTCCATCTATCCATGACTATGGATTTGACCATATATATTTAGCTAAAGTCTGTCGTAAAATTAGTTTTTATTTCCCATCTCTACATCTCTGTAGCTGTCCTGCTAATCTAAGCTTCGTTTGTGGTACTTTTTTTTTTTTCCCCGAAACAGGATCTCATTCCGTCACCCAGGCTGGAGTACAGTGGCGTGATCACAGCTCATTACAACCTCCACCTCCCAGACTCAAGTGATTCTCTCACCTCAGCCTCCCAAGTAGCTGGGAGTGCAGATGTGCGTGCCACCACATCCGGCTAATTTTCGTATTTCTTGTAGAGTTGGGGTTTCGCGATGTTGTCCGGGCTAGTCTTGAACTCCTGGGCTCAAGCCATTCACCTGCTTGGGCCTCCCGAAGTGCTGGGATTACAGGTGTGAGCCACCACTCCCAGCCCTAAGCTTCCTTTGTAACCCAAGTGAACTACTTCAAAAGGTTCCAATTAAAAGGTTGCTTTTAACTTTTCTGCCTCGATTTTGCTTTCTCACACTCTAATTTCATACAGTTTCTAGTGTTTCATTTAAGACATCAATCAGATCATGTCTCCCCCACTCTTCTTAATACTCCTGCCCCTCATTGCCCAGCTCTCACAGTTCTCCGTAATCTTAAAATATATTCCAATTCTCCCAATGACCTTTAAGTACTAACAGGGTGTGGGCCCCACCTAACACTTCGAGCTTGTTTCCTCCTTTCATTCACTGTGCCCCACCACACTGACTTTGTTGCTGTTCTTTGTGCGTGCCCAACATGCTGCTACCTCTGCGTCTTTGTCCTTGCAGTTCCCTTGGCCTGGAACAGTCCTCCACTGCTTCTCCACAGAGCTGACCCACTTTATTCACTCGGTGCCTGTTCAGTTGTCATCTCATTAGAGGGCGTCCCTCACTGGAATAAAAACCCCATGAGGGCAGGAACTTGTTCTGTTTTGCTCACTCCTGTGTCTCCCAGCTTAGAATCATGGCTGTGGTTGAAGGAAGGTATGAATTTCTCGAGCATCACCTGCTAGCCATCAAGAAAAGTTACCTGGATACATCCTTAACTTCTTGCCAAGCAAACTGGCTGGTCCAGCTTTTATTATGCTCTGGATAACAAGTCTGCTAAGAGCTACCTAACCTACTTTTCATCCTGCCCATTTTTGTTTTAGCAACTAAAATATAATGTTTAAGGCCGGTCACCGTGGCTCACATCTGTAACCTCAGCACTTTGGGAGGCCGAGGTGGGCGGATCACTTGAGATCAGGAGTTCCAGACCAGCCTGACCAACATGGTGAAACCCCATCTCTACTAAACATACAAAAATTAGCCAGGTGTGGTGGTGCATGCCTGTAATCCCAGCTGCTCAGGAGGCTGAGTCAGGAGAGTCACTTGAACCTGGGAGGTGGAGGTTGCAGTGAGCCAAGATTGTGCCACTGCACTCCAGCCTGAGCAACAGAGACTGTCTCAAAAAATAATAATAATAAAATAAAATGGGCCGGGCGCGGTGGCTCAAGCCTGTAATCCCAGCACTTTGGGAGGCCGAGATGGGTGTATCACGAGGTCAGGAGATTGAGACCATCCTGGCTAACACGGTGAAACCCCGTCTCTACTAAAAAATACAAAAAACTAGCCGGGCGAGGTGGCGGGCGCCTGTAGTCCCAGCTACTCGGGAGGCTGAGGCAGGAGAATGGCGGGAACCTGGGAGGCGGAGTTTGCAGTGAGCTGAGATCCGGCCACTGCACTCCAGCCTGGGCGACAGAGCGAGACTCCGTCTCAAAAAAAAAAATAAATAAATAAAATAAAATAAAATGTAGTGTGTAAGAGCTCCGACTCTGCAGCTGGACATGGATTTAAATCCTAGTTTAAGCTATGATCATAAGCAAGTCAAGTAATTGCTCTCAGTCTCAGTGTCCTCAGCTTTAAAAGGGGGATCATCTGTAGCTCACAAGTAGCTGTCGGGATCCTAGGATATTTCTCAGGCACAGGAAGAGCCTTTTTCCACAGCGCCTGATGCTTTTCCCACAGTGCCTGATCCTTTCACCCTGGCGTGCAGTCCTTCTCTGGAGTCTCCTCTAAAATCACTCTCCACTTCTTTTCCTCAGTAAAAGTAAAAATTGAAAAAAAAAGTAAGGTTTTTTTTTGTAAATAGTATATTGAACAGAAAATTTATCAAAAACTTTTATTAACTTGATGGAATTTGATCAGAAAAATACTTTTGACAACAACCCAAGTAACATGGGGAAAACATTCCATGTCCTGGGTATTCATGGACCAACACATTAGTCACTGGCCACATGTGGCTACTTAAATTTGATTAAATTTAAATAAAATTTAAAATTAACTTTTCAGTTGTGCTAGTCCTATTCCAAGTACTCAGTTGCCATGTGGCTAGTAGCTCCCCCAATGGACAGCACAGATTAACAGAACACTGGCATTGCCAGAAGTGCTTTGGGTAGTACCGTTCCAGAAAATGCCTCGTTAGTGTAGGTTGGTAGAAATAAGGAAAGAAGGAACTTTGCTGTTTCTACTTTTGAAATTTATCTGTTTATTGTTTTACTTATTGAACAAATGTCCCAGGTCATTGAAAATTATGTGTAGTCTAGAGACCTCTCGCGGACTGTTCCTTTTATACCATTGTTTTCTTTTCTCTCCCTTTCCTTACTTTCACTGCTGTCACCAGCTGTAGCTGTTAGCTTTCTCCTTGTGGATTATTTTTACTGAGAAATAAAATTTATCCATTAGTGGACATTTCAGAGTAAAGCTACTGACTTGTGCTGAGATACACAGGATTCTGTCACTGGCAGGGTGATTTGCTGTGGGCAATTTGAGATATTATCATGATTTACAGCCTTGCTGAACAAAATGAGAAATTGCTGTGTCCCCAGAATCTCCTGTTGAACCTGTGGTATTTATTGAACTCTATTTGGTAAGGTATTGTCAGGAGGAAGAGGAGATAACCATGGAATGGGTATAGAGGGAGAAGTAATTGGTAGTTAAACAAGAATAGCCAGAACTAAAGCTTATTCACAGGGAGTTCTGAAGTCTAGGAGGGATGATAAAAGAAATTGTGTATGAAAAACAATATTGTAAGGTGAAAGGTAAAACATGCTTAGGAGTTACTTTGAAAACTCAGAATAGGGAGAGATTTTTTAAGGAAGTAATGGGGAATGTATTTTGGATGTTCAGGGAAAGTCTTGTTGCAGAAGACATTACTTGAGCTGAGCTTTGAAAAATGGCCCTCCTTTGGACATGGGGACATGAGATTGAGGAGAGGTCAGTGTTCTAAGTGGAAGGATTAGTGGGATGTGAGGTTGGAAGAGTATGTTAAGGGCCAGGTTATTAAGGGCATTTGTTCAGCATTTGGATTTTATTCTGAGAGTCATGGAGCAATACTACTGAAAGGAATCAGCCACGGTAGCGACATAACTGGAATTGTCTGGGACATGACACAGTGACTGCAGTGTAGAGAATGGATTGAGAAGAAAGGAAGTCAGAGAGCAAGCTGTAGCAGTGAGCCATTTGGTAGGGGCCGTGGGGCTGGAGAGGACTGATGGGAAAAAGACCGCAGAACATATGAAAGACAGGACTTTTGAAATCTGGTTGAATGTTGAGAGAGAATCAAAGATGACTCAAGAGTTCTAGGTCTGGATGACTCAGACAAATGGCTGAGCTGCTAAGAGGTAGAGAAGGAATAGATTTGAGAACAAATATTTTGACCTCACTTTTGGACATATTTGCTTTGCCCAGTATACTTCTATGTGGTGGTGTCTAAGTTGGAAGTGTTTCCAGTCAGGAGTTTGAGGTGGAAATAGCTAGTTACCTAATATTTGTTGTGCATCTCTTATGAAACCAGCCCAGTCGTCACTGCTGTACAAGGTGAGCTTTTGAAAGATGTGTAAGTCATGCCACTGATTGTAACATGAGGCAGATGAACCTCACAGAGCTCAATTGCATTCAGGAAAAACGTATTTTACGGTAGGTGCAAGCTACTATGCCAGAGATGACAAAATGAGCAAGACACAACTTAACCTTAATGGAACTTGCAGAACAGAGAGGGGAAGGCCAAGTATTTCAAAGTAGTGCATGTTTTGTTTTCTAGTTATACTGGGTTTTCTCTTCTACATTCATGATTAATGGCACTACTGTTCAGCCAGACTCTCAAGTCACTAACCAAAAAGTTATCCCCGACTCCCCCCTAAGTCTGCATCAGTCCCCAAATCCCCTGGATGCTGTACACCTCTCATATCTGTGCTTTCCTCTCTCCTTCATTCCATTAGTACCTAGTTCTCAACCTGGAGAACCCTGCACGGTACAGTCACCTGGGACCTTTTAAACATCCAGATTTGTGGGCCGGGCATGGTGGAAGCTCACGCCTGTCATCCCAGCACTTTGGGAGGCCGAGGCGGGCAGGTGTCAAGGTCAGGAGTTTGAGACCAGCCTGAGCAACATGGTGAAACCCCGTCTCTACTAAAAGTACAAAAATTAGCCAGGCTTGGTGGTACACGCCTGTAATCCCAGCTACTCAGGAGGCTGAGGCAGGAGAACTGCTTGAACCCGGGAGGCGGAGGTTGCAGCGAACTGAGATCATGCCACTGCAGTCCAGCGTGGGCGACAAGAGTGAGACTCCGTCTCAAAAGAAAAAAAAAAAAGAAAAGTGGTGATAATTCATCACCAGTGAAGAGCTTTTCTAATCTGATGCCAACAAGGAAGATAGTATTTTCTGGGAAGCTGACACTTTAATGAAATATTTTATGTGGAAGATCCTAATATAAGCCTGAAACAAAAAATTATTCTTGTAGTTCTCCAAATAGAATGTTATCACAGCCTTTACAATCATTTCTCTTTTATCTGATGGACATAGTTAAAGCAGAATAGGAATAAAGTCATTTAGTCATTAAAGAATTACATGAAGAGGCCGGGCATGGTGGCTTATGCCTATAATCCCAGCATTTTGGGAGATCGAGGCCAGGGTATCACCTGAGGTCAGGAGTTCAGGACCAGCCTGGCCAACATGATGAAACCCTGTCTCTACTAAAAGTACAAAAAAATTAGCTGGGCATGGGGGCAGGCGCCTGTAATCCCAGCTACTTCAGAAGGCTGAGACAGGAGGATCGCTTGAATCCGGGAGGCAGAGGTTGCAGTGAGCCAAGATCACACCGCACCGTTGCACTCCAGTCTGGGCGACAAGCGAAACTCTGTCTCAAAAAAAAAAAAAAAAATTACATGAAGAACACTAATTCACTGCTAAAGTTTTGGCTAGAATAGAAGAACTATAGGAATGTAGAGAAAGGAAATGCCAGGGTGGTGGTGATCGAAAAACACCGAATACAGTGTGGGTTAGAACTGGAGTGGCCAGAGGGCAGTAGAGTGCATTTACGGTAGGAAATGGAAGGAGCTCATTTAATTCCTGCATTAATTAATGACTGATCTTGATGTTCTGATATTGGAGCTGAAATCTGGCATCATGGTATTAATGGGATGGGCTCTGGCCTGAGATCCCGAATCTCGAGTCTGTCTTCTGCTAATTGTGTGATTTTAGGCAACCCACTTAACCCAAGTGAATTTCACTGTTAGTATATTACTTTTTCAATATAGTTAGAATCTGAGATGATGAATGTGAAGAACTTAACTGCCATAGGAGACAAAAAGTACTAATTCCCTCTTTCTCTTTATTGCAAAATATTACAGGAAAGCGTCCCATTTCCTTTTACCCCATCAAATGATGTTGACACTAATCTAGCAAAAAGTTACCAGGGCATTAAAATCTTCCACTATACAGAATTTTTTGTTTGTAAGTATAGCTATTTTAGTTTCCTGTGGCTGCTGTAACAGATTTCCACAAGCTAGATGGCTTAAAACAACAGAAATGTGTTCTTATGATTCTGGAGGACTGAAGTCTGATTGAAATCAGCATCACTGGTCTCAAATCAAGGTCTCAGTAGGGCCCCATTCCCTCTGGAGGCTCTAGGAGAAATTCTTTTTCCTGATTCTTCCACCTGCAAGAGGCTGCTGATGTTCCTTGGCTATTGGCTGCGTCGTTCCAGTCTTCAAGGGCAGCATCTTCAAATTTCTCTCTGTTCTGTGTTCACGTGACCTTCTACTCTGAGTGGGTCAAATCTCCCTCTGCTTTTTTTTTTTTTCCATGGAGTCTCACTCTGTGGTCCAGGCTGGAGTGCAGTGGCATGATCTTGGCTCATTGCAACCTCCGCCTCCCGGGTTCAAGTGATTCTGCCTCAGCCTCCCGAGTAGCTGGGACTACAGGCGCCGCCACCACACCTGGCTAATTTTTGTATTTTTAGCATAGATGGGGTTTCGCTATGTTAGCCAGGATGGTCTTGATCTCCTGATCTCGTGATCCATCTGCCTCGGCCTCCCAAAGTGCTGGGATTACAGGTGTGAGCCACCATGCCCGGCCTAGAAGGGCTACAGTTTTAACCCTTCCATTTAGATATGTGTGATTTTGAGTTAGTTTTTATATGTAGCGGTATCTAGGAATAGGGCTTTGCGTTTTCCATATAGATCTCCAATTGTTCTGGTCCCATTGCTCTTTCCTCATTGAAATGCGTTGACACCACTGTCAGAGCATTTGTATATGTGAGAGTCTGTTCCTGGATTCCGTCATATTGTATTGCTCTGGATATCTGTCTTGATGCCAGTATGATGCCGTCCTATTTACTGTAGCTTTATACGCAGCCTTGAGTCAGGTAAATGCTAAACCTTTTTCTTTCCCCCCACACAGAATTTTTTTGGCTATTCTAGGAACTTTGCATTTCCACCCAAATTTTAGAATCCGCTGCCTGTGCTTGTGCATGCCTGTAATCCCAGCAGTTTAAAAGACCGAAGTGGGAGGATCCCTTGAGGCCAGGCGTTCGAGGGCAGCTTGGGCACCATCCTGAGACCCTGTCTCTACAAAACAATTGGCCACGTGTGGTGGTGCTTACCCGTAGTTCTCGCTGTTTGGAAGGCTGAGGCAGGAGAATCACTTGAGCCCAGGAGTTCGAGGCTGCAGTGAGTTGTGATCAGGCCACTGCACCCCAGCCTGGGTGACAGAGGGAGACCCTGTTTCTAAGAAAAAAAAATGTAGAATCATTCTTTCAAATTCTACGAAAGTAGTTCGCTGGGATTTTTATTGGGAAGTTATTGAATCTATAGACCAATTTGGAGAGACCTGACATCTTAACAGTACTGAGCTATTGAGCTTTCCAGTCCATGAGCGTAGTGTATCACTCTGTTTATTTAGGTTGCCTTTCATTTCTGTCAGCAGTGTTGTATAGTTTTCAGTGCGCATGCATTGCACATTGTGTTAAATTTATCTCTAAATAGTTCGTATGTTTGGTGTGCTATATAAATGCGTTACCATAGCCTGTACGTTGATAACTTAGGGCTTTGATAACATGAAATGAAGTAGGAAGAAGACTTTGATTTAAGGAAGATACGAAGTTTGATTTTGAACTTGTTGAGTTTATAGTACCAGTCAATCATTCTTTCAGCAGGAGCTGTTGAAGGAAAGAGAGATTTGGGTCCATTTTTATAGCAGTGACAGTAAAGTTATGGGAGTGCATGAGACCACATTCAAAGAAGAAGCTTTAGGAAAAGTTCCGTTGTAGGTCTGAACCTTGCAGCACTGTGCCTTTTTAGAAAGTGGATAGTCAGAATAGATGAAGGGTCTGTAACAAGGTTAGGAAGAAAGCTAGAGTACAGAGTTAGGAAGCCAAAACAAGAGTTTCAAGAATGGGGTGATTGACAGGCTACAGAGAGGTTGAGGAGCTTGAAGAATAAGGAAAAGGTCATCGAAGTGGGTGATTTGATCATTGTGACTTTAGCAGAGGGATGTGAGTAGGAGCCAAGTTTCAGAAGGTTCGGGAGGCAAGAGAGGAAGTAGTGACTAAAGAGGACTCTTCAGAAATTGGTGGAGAAGGCAAAAAGTGTGATAGACTGGGCAGTCAAGAGCATAACCGTGTGGAAGAGGTATTTGTCTAGGGGTAGGAGGCGTTACTGTGAGCCTGTTTCTGAGGGTGAGGAGGTAAGCTTGGAGAGAGGCATATCTTAAAGATGCAGTGGCTGCTGTTGTGGCTTAGGGTGTGGTAAGAAGTGAGAGGTTACAGAATTCTAGGCGTTCCAGATTGATAAACTGCTTTCTTCCCTTTCATTTGGCTCTGGGTGTCATTATCCTAATTCTTGAAAATCACCAGCAGGGGAGCAGGGCTTGTATGGCCTCTCAGCCAAATCTGACCTGAAACCTGTTGACTTGTTTTTGTGCAGTCCTTAAGCTAAGAATTTGTTTATATGTTATAGATGTAACATATAAAAATAGCTTATACATATTAACTATATTTTAAATATTTTAAACTGATTGAAGAAAAATCAAAACAATGTATCATGATGTGAAAATTACATGAAATTCCATTTTTGGTGTTCATAAATAAAGTATTTTTAGGTAAACAGCCACACTCATTCATTTGTACTTTTGTTTTACAACTGGCAGAGTTGAGTAGGGCCACGGAGACTGTGTGGCTCCCAGAGCTAAAATATTTGCTATCTAGCCCTTTACAGAAAGCTTGCCAACTCCTGAACTAGAAGGAGGAGTGTTCTAAAAGTCAGTCTTGGTTTCTCTCCTGACTGTGCCATGTAACTTCTGAAGAGGTAATTTGCTGATTAACTACTTTTTTGCAATAGACATTACACTCTTTATTTTAGGCTATTCATAATGAATGCAGAATTTTTTTTTTTTTTGTCTTAAGCATGTTTTGTTAACTCAACAGTGATGAACTATCAGAAAGGATACTTACTGAAAGACTGACCGTAGACTGCACTCATGGAGAACAGCTAGATATTATTTGGAAAGAAACATGAGAAAATTGGAAGTTCCTGGCATTCTTCACTGATACTTAGTGTAGCTTTTTTCGTGAAACTCTAGGTTTTATCTATTATTTAAATTTCTAGGTTTGCTGTCCTCTCCTCTCTCCTCTCCTTTTTTGAGGCAGGCTGTCTCTGTCTCAAAGGCTGGAATGCAGTGGCATCATCTCTGGGACTACAGGCATGCGCCACCATGCCCAGCTAATTCAATTTCTAGGCTTGCTTTTCAAATGAAAGTTGGAAGGGGACAAAGAAAAAACCACGGCAGGGCCGGGCGCGGTGGCTCAAGCCTGTAATCCCAGCACTTTGGGAGGCCGAGACGGGCGGATCACGAGGTCAGGAGATCGAGACCATCCTGGCTAACACGGTGAAACCCCGTCTCTACTAAAAAATACAAAAAACTAGCCGGGCGAGGTGGCGGGCGCCTGTAGTCCCAGCTACTCGGGAGGCTGAGGCAGGAGAATGGCGTGAACCCGGGAGGCGGAGCTTGCAGTGAGCTGAGATCCGGCCACTGCACTCCAGCCTGCGCCACAGAGCGAGACTCCGTCTCAAAAAAAAAAAAAAAAGAAAAGAAAAAGAAAAAGAAAAAACCACGGCTGAAAACTGGGCACTGGATGAAGAATAAGTAGGTGGAGAAGCAGCAGCAGTGGTAAACCTGACTAAACCAGACACTGTTCCGAGTGATTTAACCTATCCTAATGACTTTGCACGTCATTCTCTAAGACAGTGGTCCCCAGTCTTTTTGGCACCAGGGACTGGTTTCGTGGAAGACAGTTTTTCCATAGATGGAGTAGGGAAGGGAGTAGTTTCAGGATGAACCTGCTCCACCTCAGATCATCAGGCAGTAGAGTCTCGTGAGGAGCGTGCAGCCTAGATCCCTGGCGTGCGCAGTTCACAGTAGGGTTCGCGCTCCTGTGAGAATCTAATGCTGCTGCTCATCTGACAGGAGGCCGAGCTCAGGTGGGCGAGGTGGTTCGCCCGTAGCTCACCTCCTGCTCTGTGTGGCCCAGTTCCTAACAGGCCACAAACTAGTACCCGTCCACGGCCTGGAGGTTGGGGACCCCTGCTCTAAGATAATATCGTTAGTCTCATTTTCCACGTGAGAAGACAGAAGCACAGAGAGGAGTAAGTAACTTGCCCAAGGTCACACAGCTAGTAAATAGGTAAGCTGGGGTCAAACCCAGTCAGTGAGGCTCTGAAGTGCATGCTCTGGGCTATCAGTGTGCAGGGAGAATCTTGCAACACAGGACTGACTACCCTGGGTTGCTTTCTAAGAATTGTAATAATAGCTAATATATTTTGACCACCTACTGCGGGGCAGGTTGTATTCTAAGGTTATTACATGTATTAGCACTTTCAGTGTTTACAGTATCCTTACAGATGAAGAGAATGAGTCACCTGCCTAAGGTGTGTCCAAACTAGGTTTGATCCCTGTCAGTCTAGCTCTAGAACCTGTGCCCTGTAAATTCTCTCTCCATTATTGCTCAGAATGATAATTTTGTACTTTTTCTTGCAAGAACTGTGTAGCTTGGTGACACTTCAAGGACACATTTGCGTTGCTGTTTGTAAGCAGACAGTATTCCCCACAGGCCGGTAATGTCTCAGCCATAAGCACTCCTCCGTTATGCTATGAAATGGTGTGGCAATTGAGGTAGCACTGGTAAGTGCTCATAAGCTTCCTGAGCACTTTTGTGATCCTTTGGGTTTCCCCGACAAAAGCTGCCAGGTGGGGGAGCATCTGTAATTTTGTGACTAAGAGTCCCAAATCATGCCAAAGCCCTGCTTTTATCTTGCCTCTTCTCTGCTCATTCCCTTGGTAGTTTATATCTTGTGTCATTGTCCAGGCAGCTGCTGCGTATTTGAATGAGGAATTCTGTAGAGAGACTGGGGCTGTTGCTGTAGAGTTTAGAATTTGTGTGTATAACTGATGTTTAAGGAAATGTGTATGGTTTCCCAGAGAGCAGAGGGGGAAGATGGCTGGAAACAGCTTTCGGGATCTCCTCCACTTGAAGGCTTAGATAGAGGAATCAGCAACTTTCCAGTCTTTTTTTTTTTTTTAAATATAGGGTCTCTATGTGTCCAGGCTGGAGTGCTGTGGTGTGATCCCAGCTCACTGCAGCCTCCACCTCCCAGGCTCATGCGATCCTTCCACCTCAGCCTCCTGAGAGCTGGGACTACAGGTGCCCACCTCCACCCCTGGCTCATTTTTGTATTTTTTTGTAGACATGGGGTTTTGCCATGTTGCCCAGGCTGGTCTCAAACTCCTAATCTCAAGTGACCCACCCACCTTGGCCTCCCAAAGTGCTAGGGTTACAGGCATGAGCCACTGTACCTGGCCTAATTTTCCATTCTTGAAGGCAGATGTTCCTATAATTTCACCTGTTACCTACATCCTTTTGATTCTAGCTCACCTAAAGGTCTTCCACAGATCTTTTTTTTTTTTTCCCTTGTTATACACTCAGGATCTAAGATCTTCTATTTGAATGTTTGCCAGGGCTACAACACCTTAGCACATAAATCAGTATCCAGCTTCTTTGTGACTGTTAGTTTTGTTCTTGCCCTTCTTGTTTCTGAGCTCCTTGTAGATACGACTTTGATTCTACATTTGATACTGCTTTGATTACCTTGTTTGGAATAGGTGCTAATTAGGTTGCCCCCCACCCATCCTTTTTGATATAGAGTCTTGCTTTGTTGCTCAGGCTGGAGCACAGTGGCATGATCACAGCTCACTGTAGCTTCCACCTCCTGAGCTCAAGCAATCCTCCCACCTCAGCCTCCCAAGTAGCTGGGACTACAGGTACGTGCCACCACACCCAACCAATTTTTTCAGTTTTTTTATGAAAAAAAAAAAAAAATGCTGTGTTGCCCAGGCTGGTCTCAAACTCCTGGGCTTTAGAGATCCTCCTGCCTGGCCCCGCAAAGTGCTAGGATTACAGGTGTGAGCCACCACACCCAGTCTAGATTGCCCTTTTAACTCTTAAAAGAGGCAGCTCCTAATCTGCCAGAATGCTTAGTGCATAAATATGTGCAGATTGACAGTTTAAGTGAAATGGAAATTCCCCAGCCAGCTATAGTCATGCTGGGTTGGAGTTGTTGAGGAGCAAAAGATTTAGGTTGGGTGGAATATGGTGTGATTGAAACCACGGTTAGAGGGTTCAGGTTGCTTATGGAAGAAAAGGTTACCACAGTGGAAACTTGGAGGCTGTCTCTTGGCAAGTGGGATGTAATTTTGCAGCCACGAGGTTGAACTAGCGAGATGTGGCGTATACTATAGCCATCCTTTTCAGTTGACTTGCATAGAAGCTGGTGAGTGGCTGACATTTTTGTCAGTGAACTCTTGGAGGAGAGGGCGAGGCTTGGGCTCATAATTATTTGTATTTCTTATAGAGAAATGTACAGTGTTTTTGTACTTTGTCTGTTTGACTAATCTGTTGACTGATGCAAGCTTAAAAGGAGAATCTGACCAAGAGAATAAAAGATTGAAATCTTTTCTTGCATTTTCTGGGTCCAGTATGCTACAAACAAATACAGGCTTTATTTAAATCTTTTGAAGTAAGCTACTACTTTTCTGGAACATTTTCTTTACGCTGGCTTAAACCAGGATGTCTCCCACCACACTCCATTTGTATCCCCTATCAGAGTGCTCAGGGTTTACTGCATTGGCTTAATTGCCTGTCTTCTCTATTACTCACAACTTTTTTCTTTGGTTGGTTGGTTTGTTTGTTGGTTTGTTTGTTTGTTTTTTGAGATGGAGTGTCCTCTGTCGCCCAGGCTGGAGTGCAGTGGCACAATCTCGGCTCACTGCAACCTTCGCCTCCCAGGTTCAAGCAATTCTTCTGCCTCAGCCTCCCGAGTGGTTGGGACTACAGTTGCGTGCCACTATGCCCAGATAATTTTTATATTTTTAGTAGAGATTGGGTTTCACCATATTGGCCAGGCTGATCTTGAACTCCTGACCTTGTGATCTGCCCGCCTCAGCCTCCCAAAGTGCTGAGATTATAGGCATGAGCCACTGGACCCGGCTGGTTGGTTTTTTTTGAGACAGGGTCTTGCTGTGTTGCCAGGCTGGAGTACAGTGGCACAATCTCGGCTCTTTGCAGCCTGAACCTCCTAGGCTCAAGGGAATCCTCCTGCCTCAGCCTCCCAAGTATGCACACCTCTGCTCCTAGCTACTCTGGAGGCAGAGGCAGGTGGGTCGCTTGAGCCTGGGAGTGCAAGGCAACATAGCCCTGGCAACATAGCAAGGCCCACCTGTACAAAAAATTTAAAAATTGATAGCCAGGGGTGACGGCACACACTTGTGGTCCCAGGTACTAGGGAGGCTGAGTCAGGAGGATCACTTGAGCCCAGGAGTTTAAGACCAGGCCTGGCAGCATAGTGATACCGCATCTCTACAAAAAATTTAAAATTTAGCCAGGCTTGGTGGCAAGCACCTGTAGTCCTAGCTACTCTGGAGGCTGAGGTGGGAAGATCACTTGAGTTCAGGAGTTTGAGGAGTTTGAGGCTGTGATGAGCTAGGATTGTGGCACTGTGCTCCAGGCTGAGTGACAGAGACCCGATTTCTTTAAAAAAAAAAAAAAAAAAAAGAAAAGATTGGGAAAGGATGCAGGGAAGCATGTGAAAGAGAGCGAGAACCAGAATCAGACGGTGGTATTGTGGTTGCTAAAATAAGAGAAGGGATGGACAACAGTGTGATGTGGTGTCATAAGTCTAGGAGGAGAACCACTGGCAGGAGTCTATTGGACTTGGCAATTAGAAGGTCGTGGGTGAGAGGAGTTTCAAGGGGATGGTGGGGACAGAAGAGGGAATGGCAGGTGAGACAATGGTGTATGGTAGCTAGAGATGGCGGGGCTGAGGGCTTCAGATGTGTTGTGGACGTGGGATGCTTTAATAGATAAGACACTTAAACTGGCTTATATGTTGACTAGAACCAGCCAGTCGAAAGAGAGACTGGAGTTCGGAGATGGGGTCATTGATGATAAAGCAAAGGTCCTGAGGAGTGAGGAGAGTGAAGAGATTTAGGGAGCACATAGGGGGATTAAACTTGGGTAGGAAGGATATACCCTTTCTAAGGAAGCAAAGGGGAGATGGGAATCATTGCCGGGACAGTGGGAGTTATTGTCAGTAGCTCAGTTTTCTCAGGGTATTGGCATGGAATGAGGCAGATTGGATGGGAGATGGGCCTGAGGCCAGTGTCAGGATTTGGAATGTCTGTGGTGTGGAAGAGGGAGGGGTGAAGGGACCAAGGCCCGGAGGATGGTTGTAGCAGCGCTGTGGAGCCACAGGGACCTTGACTGATAAAGCTGCCAATTTGCGTGGTTGCATAAATCCCCTTCTCATCCTTTCTTAAGACTCCAGAGCTCAGGCAAAGGAGAAGTTCCGTGACTGCTTCCTCAGGGAAGCATTTCCCGACCTCTTCAGTTCACTTGCTTTATAGGCTCTCATGGCTGTTTTTACCTTCCAGCTCTCTAATGTAGAGTTGTAGTTTTGCATTTGACTGTTATAATTATTTTAATTACAAATTATAACCAAAGTTATTTGACTTATGACTGAGCATGGTAGCTCATGCCTATAATGCCAACACTTTGGGAGGCCAAGGTGGGTGGATCACTTGAGGCCGGGAGTCTGAAACCAGCCTGGCCAACATGGCAAAACCCTGTCTCTACTAAAAATACAAAAATTAGCCGGGCGTGGTGGTGCCCACCTGTCATCCCAGCTGCTTGGGAGGTTGAAGCAGGAGAATCGCTTAAACCCAGGAGATGGAGGTTGCAGTGAGCCAAGATTGCACCAGTGCACGCTAGCCCAGGTGACAGAGTGAGACTCTGTCTCAAAAAAAAAAAAAAAAAAAAAAGAAGAAAAAATTGTTCATCTTTGTTTTTCTCAGTAACTCAGGGCTCCGAGGACAGGTATGTCAGAGTGCGCTTACCATCGTGCAGCGTCCAGCACCTAGTGGACACTTGATAAATGCTTGTTGAATTTAATGAATCAAATACAGTGGTTCTCAACCTTTTTACCTGCCCCAATGCGCCAGTGGAAGATGGCGTGCCTCTATCTGAACCATTATTAACTGCCCTGATCCTCACCTGAAGGGGGACAGGTGCCAGGGTTGGGGAGCGTGATTAATATGATCACAGGCCCTGGAATAAGAATGTTGGGCTCAGATCCCAGCCCGTCCTCTCACCAGCCTTGCAACAGGGGAAATCTGTAACCTCTCTGTGCCCCAGTGTCCTCCTCTATAAAATGGGGCCGGCATATAGCAGCACCTACCTCATAGGCTTGTCCTGAAGATGATATGAAACTGGGCACAGTGGGATGTGCCTGTGGTCCCAGCTGTGGGAGGCTGAGGCAGGGGGAACCGTTGAGTCCAGGAGTTTGAGTCTAGCCTGGGCAACATAGTGAGACCCTCATCTCTTTAAAAAAAAAAAAAAAAAAGAGGCCGGGCGCGGTGGCTCACGCCTGTAATCCCAGCACTTTGGGAGGCCGAGGCGGGTGGATCATGAGGTCTGGAGCTTGAGACCATCCTGGCCAACATGGTAAAACCCTGTCTTTAGTGAAAATACAAAAAATGAGCCAGGCGTGGTGGCACGTGCCTGTAGTCCCAGGGAGGCTGAGGCAGGAGAATTGCTTGAACCCAGGAGGCAGAGGTTGCAGTGAGCCTAGATCGCGCCACTGCACTCCAGCCTGGTGACAGAGCGAGACTCCATCTCAAAAAAAAAAAAAGAGAGATTAAATGAGGGAATTTATGTAAAGCTCTTAGAAGAACATGTCAAAATTAGGAAATTGTTATTACTGTTAGTGGTTTCAAAAAATCTAGGTGATTTTGGTAGCCTTTTCTCCTGGAGACTCCTGGCTTTGTGGTAAAGGATTTGCAGGGCAGGTGCCCGTCAGCATCTTTATGTACATCTCTTCATTGTCATCTACTGTATAATATTGAGCTTCTGAGAGGAGAAATCCCTGTAACCATGATGGTCTCCTTGGTTCAATGACCAGCACCCTGAAACAAAGCTATTCTTTGTTATTTTTATTTTTACTTTTTATATTTAATGAATATTTTAAAAAGTAAAGACAGTATGTTGTCCAGGCTGGTCTCACATTCTTGGGCTCAAGTGATTCCCCCAGCTTTGGACTCCCAAAGTTTTGGGATTACAGGTGTGAGCCACAGTACCCAGCCATCAAAGCCATTCTTGATCCTGTGGGACTATCACTGAGAAATAGTAGAAACATGGGGTGGCTGGTCACTTGGAGAGCGTTCCCATCGGTGGGATGAGGGACTAGCGAATGCGCCTGCTTTACACCGGCCACGGTAAACCTGATTCTTTCTTCTCCTTGCAGAGGAGGTGGCCAAGCTGGAGAAGCACTTGATGCTTCTACGACAAGAGTATGTCAAGCTGCAGAAGAAACTGGCAGAGACAGAGAAGCGCTGCACTCTCTTGGCTGCGCAGGCAAACAAGGAAAGCAGCAGTGAGTCCTTCATCAGCCGCCTGCTGGCGATCGTGGCAGACCTCTACGAGCAGGAGCAGTACAGGTGAGCAGGGCTCCTGGACACAGAAGGCCTTTGGCTTTATTCCCGGGCCACACTACAGCTTTTCTCATTCACTTTCTCCCAGAATGTATTTCTCTCCCTTGAGGATATTAGCAAATCTTTATTCCCTAGAATAGAAGCTCCCTGAGGCAAGATTTTTATTTTTTTATTTTATTTTATTTTTTTTACGACGAAGTCTCGCTCTGTTGCCCAGGCTGGAGTGCCGTGGCGAGATTTCGGCTCACTGTAGCCTCTGCTTCCCGGGTTCAAGCAATTCTCCTGCCTCAGCCTCCTGAGTAGCTGGGACTACAGGCGCACACACCACCGCGCCCGGCTAATTTTTTGTATTTTTAGTAGAGACGGGGTTTCAACGTGTTGGCCAGGTTGGTCTTGATCTCCTGAGGTCCGCCTGCCTCGGCCTCCCAGAGTGCTGGGATTACAGGTGTGAGCCACCATGCCCGGCCTGAGGCAAGATTTTTATCTCTCGTTTAGTGCTTATCTTCAGCAGAGTGCTGGAGTCATGGTGATAGCATTGCTAATCAAGCAGGAATTGGCTTACATGTCTAGGAATTCAGAGGGCAAACGTCCGTTTCTCTTGAGATGGTCAAAGCAAAACAGTCTTGGAACTAGTTAGAGGGTGCATCATGATGGTTGAGGTTGAACTCTGGAGCCATATAGCTTCTGTTAGAAGCTCAGGGTTGGGTGCGGTGGCTCACGCCTGTAATCCCAGCACTTAGGGAGGCCGAGGTGGGCGGATTACCTGAGGTCAGGAGTTTGAGACCAGCCTGGCTAACATGGTGAAGCCCCGTTTCTACTAAAAATACAAAAAATTAGCCGGGCCAGGTGGTGGACGCCTGTCATCCCAGCTGCTCAGGAGGCTGAGGCAGGAGGATCGCTTGAACCGGAGAGGCGGAGGTTGCAGTGAGCCGAGATTGTGCCATTGCACCCCAGCCTGGGCAACAGAGCGAAACTCTGTCTCAAAAAAAAAAAAAAGGCATGCTAATGTCATGTGGGTGAAATTATAAAGAGAAAAGAGCAGGGTGAGCACCTGTGATGTTGCATATAGTCCAGAACAGCAATGATGAAAGACTGAATTGGGATGCTGGATATGGCAAAGAAACACAGATGTGAATATACATAAGAAGGAAGGACTTGAGCCGCTAGGGAGATAGAAGCTCAGTCTACATAAGACTTAGTAAATTTTCAAATAAATTCCAACATTTTAAATAGATCGCTCACACCCATTATCCCAGCACTTTGGGAGGCTGAAGCAGGTGGATCACCTGAGGTCAGGAGTTTGAGACCAGACTGACCAACATGACGAAACCCCGTCTCTACTAAAAATACAAAAATTAGCCACATATGGTGGCACACACCTATAGTCCCAGCTACTTAGGAGGCTGAGGCAGGAGGATCGCTTGAACCGGAGAGGCGGAGGTTGCAGTGAGCCGAGATTGTGCCATTGCACCCCAGCCTGGGCAACAGAGCGAAACTCTGTCTCAAAAAAAAAAAAAAGGCATGCTAATGTCATGTGGGTGAAATTATAAAGAGAAAAGAGCAGGGTGAGCACCTGTGATGTTGCATATAGTCCAGAACAGCAATGATGAAAGACTGAATTGGGATGCTGGATATGGCAAAGAAACACAGATGTGAATATACATAAGAAGGAAGGACTTGAGCCGCTAGGGAGATAGAAGCTCAGTCTACATAAGACTTAGTAAATTTTCAAATAAATTCCAACATTTTAAATAGATCGCTCACACCCATTATCCCAGCACTTTGGGAGGCTGAAGCAGGTGGATCACCTGAGGTCAGGAGTTTGAGACCAGACTGACCAACATGACGAAACCCCGTCTCTACTAAAAATACAAAAATTAGCCACATATGGTGGCACACACCTATAGTCCCAGCTACTTAGGAGGCTGAGGCAGAAAAGAATTGCTTGAACCTGGGAGGTGGAGGTTGCAGTGAGCTGAGATTGTACTACTGCACTCCAGCCTGGGTGATCGAGTGAGACTGTCTTAAGAAAAAAAAAAAAAAATCAAAATTTAGAGGATGCAAATAACAATAAAATAACTCAGGATTCAAAATTACTATTATCTTAGTCCTTTCTAAATGAAAGAATAATCTATTACAGAAAAAGGGAAGTATATATTCTGAGTAAAGGATAGTTCCATAAATTGAATAGATATAGCTTCTTGTAAAATATAATCCATTGTCTTGTTTTTCCTCTTCCATGAACAAGTGAAAACTTTGTTTATTACTGGCCCAGGGAAGCCTAATGTTTTCCTGTTACAGACACACCTCTCCTACTCTTTGAGGCTCTTTCCCATTAGAACTCCCATCATTTAGTTTTTCAATTACTTATCAATTGATTAGTAATTTTATTTCACATTCATTTTGTTGAAGTCCTTCTCGGAGACAATGGGAATGAGACTGGGTAGTTTTCTTCCTGTCACTTTTTAGCTAGTTATGGTATGATCTTACGACTCCAACAAGTCTCCCTTCAGCTTTTAAAACCTGCCCTAGGCCAGGTGCGGTGGCCCATGCCTGTAATCCCAGCACTTTAGGAGGCTGAGGCAGGTGGATCGCTTGAGGCCAGGAGTTCGAGACCAGCCTGGCCAAATGGCGAAACCCTGTCTCTACTAAAATTACAAAAATTAGCTGGGCTTAGTGGCATGTGCCTATAATCCCAGCTACTCAGGAGGCGGAGAATTGCTTGAATCCAGGAGGTGGAGGTTGCAGTGAGCTGAGATCGCGCCACTGCACTCCAGCCTGGAGGACGGAGTGAGACCCTGTCTTTAAAAAAAAAAAAAAAAAAAAAAAGGCTGGGCGCGGTGGCTCACACCTGTAATCCCAGCACTTTGGGAGGCTGAGGTGGGCGGATCATGAGGTCAGGAGTTCGAGAACAGTCTGACCAACATGATGAAACCCTGTCTCTACTAAAAATACAAAAATTTAGCAGAGCATGGTGGTGCTCGCCTGTAATCCCAGCTACTCAGGAGGCCGAGGCAGGAGAGTCGCTTGAACCCGGGAGGCGGAGGTTGCAGCAGTGAGCCAAGATTGCGCCACTGCGCTCCAGCCTGGGCAACAGAGTGAGACTCCATCTCAAAAAAAAAAAGCCTGCCCTTTATCTAAAGAAGGTTGAAACTCTATGTTATCTACAGTTGAATATCAGATAGGGAATGGAGTCTTCCTAGGGGACTAAGCTGTCAAGATGTGGTAACCGAAATTGAGAAATCGATTTCTAAAGCAGACATCTTTTACCAACGTAGGGGGAAAAATACCTTTATCCTATAACATGCATTTTGTTGAAAAATTCAAATAGTATTTTTATGTGCCTCTTCGTAGCTGGAATGACTGATGAATAGGTTTTAAAAGTTTTTAAGTTGAGAAATGTGGAAGAAACCGGTAGCCTTTCTTTTTTTTCTTTTTTCTTTTTTAATAAGAGACAGAGTCTCACTATGTGTTGCCCAGGCTGGTCTCAGACTCCTGGTCCTGGCCTCCCAGAGTGCTGGGATTACAGGTGTGTGCCACTGTGCCTGGCCTACATTTCAAGTTCAGGAGAACAGTTTTGTCCCATAAGGTAGTTAAAAATGATGGCTATATGTGGTTACTTACTGTACTCATTCTTTTACCAAACAAACCTATGGTTTTTCCTGTTCAAGTGTTTGAGAAACTAACAAGAAACTGTTCATCTCCTCTCCAATTACAGCATTCTGGTTTCCATGTATTTAAAAGGAAATACTCTTTAATTGAGTGGAATCAAGTTTTTTAAAAAAATTACTAGGTCCTTAATTGTTTCAACATAGAATCTTCATGGATTGGACTTGTCTGATTTTCCGGTTTTCATTTGTTTTTGTTTTTTTTTTTTTTTTGAGGCGGAGTCTCGCTCTGTCGCCCAGGCTGGAGTGCAGTGGCCAGATCTCAGCTCACTGCAAGCTCCGCCTCCCGGGTTCACGCCATTCTCCTGCCTCAGCCTCCCGAGTAGCTGGGACTACAGGCGCCGCCACCACGCCCGGCTAATTTTTTGTATTTTTAGTAGAGACGGGGTTTCACTGTGTTAGCCAGGATGGTCTCGATCTCCTGACCTCGTGATCCGCCCGTCTCGGCCTCCCAAAGTGCTGGGATTACAGGCTTGAGCCACCGCGCCCGGCCAAATAGCAGCTACATTTGTGTTTTAAAAAATTATTATTGGAAATTATTGATGAAATCCTTATCTTTATTTCCCTTTGGTATGTCAGATTACAAAAGAGAGAATTTTGACCTGACACTCATGAATGTGGTAGAAATTTTCTAGAAACATTCATTTTTATAATTTTGTGGCTATAAGTTATACTCGTGGTTGAAATAGTACAGACTGAAAATCTATTTAAGTTATTAGGATGTAATACTTTATAAATATATTCAGAGTTTAAAAATTATTTGTGCTTTGTAGGTAGCTTCTTGTTTTCATTAAATTTTTTATACTTTGTCACAGGATATGCTGATACAGTTTTATGTTTTGTTTTACATAGAGTATCCTATTTCTTCTTTGACCATGAATAATGTTCTACTGTGTTAACAACAGTTTGTAATAATTTGAAATAATAAATACTCTCTTAATCTTGTGATCTAATATCATTAGTTACCGCTTGGTCTTTGATAGAACTGGAATTGTTGATACTTTCAAATGATGATTAAGTGTGTTGTAGGCAATACTCTTGTAGGGTCTACAAGAGTAGAATGTAGAATGTGTCTCTGTCAAGCATTATATACAAACAATATTCTGTTTGGGTTTCCTCTTTTTTTTTTTTTGAGACAGAGTCTTGCTCTGTCGCCCAGGCTGGAGTACAGTGGCGTGATCTCAGCTCACTGCAACCTCTGCCTCCTGGTTTCAAGCGATTCTCCTGCCTCAGCCTCCTGACCAACTGGCATTACAGGCGCCCGCCACCATGCCTGACTAATTTTTGTATTTTTAGTAGAAACGGGGTTTCACCATGTTAGCCAGGATGGTCTCGATCTCTTAACCTCGTGATCTGCCCACTTCGGCCTCCCAAAGTGCTGAGATTTCAGGCGTGAGCCCCCATGCCTGGCCTGGGTTTCCTTTTAAGTGGATGCGTTAATTCATGTAATGGTATTTTCTTTTTCTTTTTTTCCATATAGTGGTTTTTGTGTAGTTAGTTTCTGAAGACTTTCCAACCTAGTAAATACCTTTAAAGTTGAATATGAAAATAAAACATATAACTACCAGCAGGATGATGACAGTGACTTTGGATTCCTGCCAGGATAGCCATACGGCATGTACTCGTGGCAGCCCAGTGGGTCATCTTGACGTTTTTGTTCACTGCCCAGATGCTCTCCTCCGGTAGCATTTGACATTTTGGAGTTACACATAAATATCTATTCAGGAAGATCGTTTCATATAATGGCATGTCATAATTATGGAAACATGTTTTGAAAAGAAAGCTTTTTCCTCACCCCATTTTTTATAAGTAGTTGAGTCAAAAATGGTCAATATTAGGTCCGAATGTTTCTGGTGAGAACAGGAGTCCTGATGCTGGGTGCCGTGTTCATGACTGCTCGTCAGTTTGTTCACGCTTTTTCTGTTTCACCTTGCTTGAGCGTTACTGTGGGGCGTAGCAGCGCTGTAGTCTCAGAGCCGTCATCACCAGCTTTAACCTTTCTGTCTTTCTCTCCCTGATGGTTTAGCTTGTTTTAGTCTATATAAAATATCCTCTACTTTTTATGTGAATATTAATCCTCCTCCTAAACTTGGAGGTTCACCACTGTAAGAATCCCATTAGAAGATGTATTTGAAAGCCGAGCATGCCACGTGAATTAAAGCCAGAATTTACAAATAGAAACCATTTCTAGCAACGTATTATAAAGATGGCCCATCAGAATTCAGTGCCAGCATATAGAAACAATGTTTTGCTATAATTTTTCCTTTTGCAGATGTATGTTGATCAATACTCATGTGTTTATCAGCTATGAATCCTAGCTATACCTAGGTATGATGATGTTTTTCTAATATATGTGGGTCTTTTTCTTCATCAGCGATCTGAAGATAAAGGTTGGGGACAGGCACATCAGCGCTCACAAGTTTGTCCTGGCAGCCCGCAGTGACAGCTGGAGTCTGCCTAACTTGTCTTCCACTAAAGAGTTGGACCTGTCAGGTGAGCCTTTGAGTGATCAGGGACACAAACCTGCTAGCGGAAGGGCTCTTGGCAGAAGGTTATGGTGTCTCATTTTGAAATATTTGTGATTCAATGAAAGTAAAATAATTTTCTTAGCAATTGATGGTGACCACAAACTAGTTAAATAATTAATGAATCAGTGGGTTGTACTTTTAGGTACTTTGTGTATCTACCTATTGAGGAGGTAATACCTGGCTAACAAATCATAAATATTTGAGTATCTGCAATGTCCTTATGATTTATAAAATGTAAGTATTTTTCTGTACACTCATTTCATGAAAAAGTATGCTGTAAATAAGGATTAATGTCCAGAAAATATTTTTCCCTCAAGTCTAATTAAAAGTCCTGCTGTCAGATTGCTTAAAACTTTATACTAGATGCCAAAAGACTTTTTTTTTTTTCTTTTTTTTTTTGTAAGACAGTCTCCCTCTGTCACCCAGGCTGGAGTGTGACAGCAATCTCAGCTCACCGCAATCTCCCGCCTCCCGGGTTCAAGTGATTTTCCTGCCTCAGCCTCCCGAGTCGCTGGGATTACAGGTGCCCACTACCACACCCAGCTAATTTTTGTATTTTTAGTAGAGTCAGGGTTTCACCATGTTGGCCAGGCTGGTCTTGAACTCCTGACCTCATGTGATCCACCTGCTTCAGCCTCCCAAAGTGCTGGGATTACAGGTGTGAGCCACCATGCCTAGCCAAAGTACTTTTTCTAGTCTGTCAGAACTGAACTCAGAACAGTTACTCTGAAGAATAACAATATTCTTTCTTTAACATCAAAAGATGACCATTAGCCTTCAGAATTTTGATAGGTATGGGTTACTACATGAGATGGTGGATATGTTAATTTGCTTCACCACAGTGCCCATTTTACTATATATGTATCCCACAGCATTGTGTCGCATAGCTTAAATATATACAGTACAATTTATTTTTTTAAAAAAAATTTTAAGGCTGGGTGTGGTGGCTCATGCCAGTAATCCTAGCACTTTGAGAGGCCAAGGTGGGAGGATTACTTGAGCCTAGGAATTCAAGGCTAGTCTGGGCAGTATAGCAAGACCCTGTCTCTACAGCAAATTAAAAAAAAAAATAGCTAGACGTGATGGCATGTGCTTGTAGTCCCAGCTTCTTGGGAATCTGAGGGGAATGGATTTCTTGAGCCAAGAGTTTGAGGCCACAGTGAGCTATGATATCACCACTGCATTCCAGCCTGGGCAACAGAACAAGACCCTGTCTCAAAAAAAAAAAAAAAGAAAAAGTTAATAGCTGCCTTGGCCTATTTAATGTTACTTGTTTTATATCACATTTTGTGTGTGTGTGTGTGTGTGTAGGATTGAAGCAAATAGGGTGGCAAGTGGACTTTAAAACAGTCGTTTTCAAAAGTCGGCCTGAAGGTTGCATTTTCATTTAGTACTTGCCTGACTGCTATTGGAAAAAAAGGGACAAAGAGCAAAATTTTAATTTAATTCTACTATTAATAATCGTGAGAATTATATGGTGAGGAGAATGACAGGGATGTGTTCTGAGAATGTGTCATTACGTGGTTTTGTTGTGGGAACATCATAGAGTATATTTACGCAAATCTACATGGTATATAGCCTAGTACCCACCTGGGCTGTATGGTATAGTGTGTTGTTTCTAGGCTGCAACCCTGTACAGCATGTTACTGTGCGGAATGCCATAGGCAACAGTAACACAGTGGTAAGTGTTTGTGTATCTAAACATAGAAAAGGTCAGTAAAAATACAATATTATAATTTTATGGGACCACCATTGTATCTGCAGTCTGTTGTTGACCAAACATAGTTATGCTGCTTATGACTGTACTTGCCGAAGTGATTGTCTGTGTGGATTATATCTTTGTTCAGGAGGTTTGTCAGTTGAGAAGGTACTATTTTCCATGTGCAGTGCCAGGAACACTGAGATGATTATTACACAGTCCCTGCCATACGGAGCCCTTATTCTGCTGGAGGAAACAGGCCATTCACAAATCATTTCAGACCAGGGCTATAAAACAGAAATGTAGTTAGCTTTTAGGTAAGGTTGAGGAGAGACTGAGTTGGGGTGATAAAGGAAGGTTTCAGAGGTGGCTAATACCTGAGTTGTGTTGTAAAGGCTAAGTAGGCATTTATCTCATGGATTAAGGGGAACATATGTCAGTGTTTCCCAGCTGTGAGCCAACTCTTTTTGATAATTTTGAGGATTTAACTTGAGGTCCATAACTAAAAGTTGTAGATAGAAATGCACGTACACACCTACACATGTGCAGATGCCTGCATGCCAGTAACTAAAAACATCTGCCTGGGGAATAGTTTTTTACTGGGAGGGCACCAGTCCACGTGATCGAAATCTCAAGGCATAGCTTTTTTTTTTTTTTTTTTTTAAAGCATAGTGTTTTGAAGCCATGTATTTTTGACCTCGTATATAACAGAATTATGAAGACCTTACAAGGTCATGTAGCATTCTTCACAACATGTATGATAGGATCTTCATTATATGAACAGAATGTTTATGAAGACTAGAAGATAATAAATATATGGAAAAGATTCGACTCTGCAGGAAAAAAGTTAAGAATAAGCCACTGTGTTTTGATATCTGTATAATCAAAACTGATGACCCCAGTAGTTGTGAGGCTCATGAAATTGGTATTCTTGTACATTGCCAGTGACGTTATAAATAGGTATGACCATTTTAGAAAGCAGTTAGGCAGCTGAGCTGTGAAATATTCCTACTTTTTTTTTTCTTCATTATCTGACTTCTGGGATACTGTCATAGGTAAGGTAACTCAGGCAGTGTTAGTGTTCCTCAGTTTTACTTTAATTGTGAAATAGTGACTGCAGCCAAAATGAATGAGAGTGGGAAAATAAAACATCACTGCTCTCTGAAACAAAATCACACAACACAGAAAATTACATTAAGGCAAAAAAAGCCAGTGTCAACATTGAATTAAAAAATTTGTTTTACACTGAACTTTTTTAGTACATCCAGACATTTAGAGCTCTCATTCAGTGCTGTCTGGCCACAAGATTTCATCACCGTGAGTCAGGAAGTTTTATCGAGTTTAGGGAAATAGAATATTAATATCTTTAATTGTCTCTAATTATCTCTAGACTCTCCTCCAGTTGTAAATAATAAGTGTGTTTTGATTCTACCATAAGGTTGCTTTCAGGGGTGATCCACTTCAAAGCAAATGGTTTTTGTGGCTTTCATAGATCAGGTACCTGTGAAGATAGCAGATAGGAGAACATAGGACATTTTTACTTTTTACAACATTTTAATGAAATGTATCTTTGAAATGTGTGATGGGGGAGAGGTCCAAGGTGGTAGTGGCATGTGTGGACCTGTTCCTGTTGAATTGTGTGCTTTGTCCAGCAGTCCTGCTCATTGCCTCAACCTGGGGTTGCAGTTTCTGAGACTGCCTGGGAAGCCTGTGTGTTATGTGATACTTGGAAGCACTAACACTTCATGGCTGGCCAGCAGTTTGAGGAAGATTGGAAATAGGTTCTTGTAAACAGGTGTATAAATAGCATAAAAGCTGTATTTTAAAGGCTCAAATGTTTTCCACACCAACAGGCTTGATAAAATCATTTAATGAATTTATTGGTGTTTTGTTTTTTCAACATTAATCCATTCATATAAAAAATATTGAGTGGTAAGTACTTTTCAAGGTGTTAGGGATACAAAGTATACAAAATTAAATTCTTGCTTGCATGAAACTTACATCTTAGAATGTAAGAAAAACTCTACATTTTTCTTTTGAAGTTCCTGTCTAATTGATCTTTCTTTCTTTCTTTCTTTCTTTCTTTTTTAAGACAGGATTTCACTCTGTCACCCAGGCTAGAGTGCCGTGGTGCAATCACGGCTCACTGCAGCCTTGACCTCCTGGCCTCAAGCGATCCTCCCACCTCAGCCTCCTGAGTATCTGGGACCACAGGTGTGTGCTACCATACCTGGCTCATTTTTTGTAGACGTGGGATTTTGCCATGTTGCCCAGGCTGGTCTTGAACTCCTGGACTCAAGGAATCCTCCTGCCTTGGTCTCCCCAAGGCCTGTTGGGATTACAGGTGTGAGCCACTGCACACAGCCTTAATTATGAGAATTTTAGCATATGTTGATGAAATACAACAGGCATTATATACACTTTAAAGGTATTTGGATATATGAATCAAACCTTGTTCAAAAAAGTGAAATGTTTGTACCTGATGTGGTCCACTGGTGAAGGCACAGTCCCTGCTGTAGGGATGCAGTTAGGCACGGTCTCTGCTGTAGGGATGCAGTGAGTCCCAGCTGTAGGGATGCAGTGAGGTACAGTCCCTGCTGTAGGGATGCAGTGAGGCACAGTCCCTGCTGTAGGGATGCAGCGAGTCCCTGCTGTAGGGATGCAGTGAGGCACAGTCACTGCTGTAGGATTCTTTTCTGTTTTTGAGATGTGGTCTCACTCTGTCACCCAGGCTGGAACGCAGTGACGCTGTCATGGCTCACTGCAGCCTCAAACTCCTGGGCTCAAGAGATCCTCCCACCTCAGCCTCTCAAGTAGCTGGGAGTACAGGTGTGCACCACCATCCCTGGCTAGTTGTTCAATAGAGATGGGCTCTTGCTATGTTGCCAAGGCTGGTCTCAAACTCCTGGGCTCAAACGATCCTCCTGCCTCGGCTACCCAAAGTGCTGGAATTTCAGGCATGAGCCACTCTGCCTGGCTCTTCTATAGGATTTTTGCCATTAATGCATAAGCTCAGTCTAATCATGAGAAAACATCAGACCCAAATTGAGGAACATTTCTCAAAATAATCAGCCAGAGTGTTTCTCAAACATGTCAACGTTATGAAAAACAAGAGTGATTTAGGAAGTATTACAGATTGGGTGAGAATGACACCGAATGCAGTGTAGAATCCTCAGTTGGATTCTGGCCACAGAAAGGGTATTACTGGTACAATTAGCAAAATGGGGCCTCTAATTAGTGAATGGCATTGGTATGGTATGTATTACCTAGTTACCTAGTTTTGATCATTGAACCGGGGTTATATAAGCTGTGTTAATAATAGGGGAAGATGAGTAAAGGGCATAGGGGATGCTCTGCAGCTTTTCTCGAAGTATGAAAGTATCTGAAAATGTAAACAAAGTAGAAATTTGCTTTTTTATTATTAAGATATCTTTAAATATATGAAATGATATATATGTTAATTAGCTTATAACCATTTCATAATATATACATATATCAAAACATGTCATACATTAACTCTATATAATTTTGGTCTATTAAACCCTAATAAAAAAGAATAAAAGATAAAAGTTTATAAAGATACTGACTGACCAAGTGGGAAGAGAAAGAATACGACTGTTAGCTCAACAAAGCATAACAAATCTGAGTCCACAAGGAAAGGATTATATTTACTTCTTGGTGAAGTAAAGCAGTTTGCTTCTAGCAAAATGATCTGTTTATGACCTCTCTGTAGCACTTTACCAACAGCAGCTGACACGATGAGAGGTTTCAGTGGATTGGAATGGCTGTTTGGAAGCTAGAGTTTGTTGCATGCTTTCTCAAGCAAAGATCTTACAGTTCCTTGGCATAAGAACTCAGGGTATGAGTCATTCAGCTCTCCTGGAATGTGTCCTGGATAGTGTCAAGCCATTCCAAACAGCAGAAAGCATCCTCCTTTATTCCTTTTCACTCTGGTTGGGAAAGCTATCCCCTGATGCACCACCTGGAAAGCTTGCACTCTGCGGTGGAAAGGGCATCGTTTCCCAAACTGTGTACGCCGGGGGAGCTGTGTGGTATTTAAATCTTTAAGAGAAGCATAGCAATATTCAACATCTGTTGGCTACTGTATGAACTACTAGGTCAAGGCTGTTCAGTTTCAGTATTAAATCATACTGTGTTCCTTCGATGACATCCATGGGAAGTTTAGAATATGCTCACAAAAAAAGAGTAAAAAAGAATATGCTCACAAATTCTTTGCTGTTTCTCCCTTCAAAGGTGGATTCCAATTCTCCTCTTCAGTATAGGCTGATTCACCTCTAGTGAATGGAGTGTGGTAGAAGCGACAGCATGTCACTTGAGAGATGGCTTCATCAAAGGCATTGTGGCTTGCTCCTTGCTCTCTCTTTTGGATTGCTCACTTTGGGGGACATTAGCGGCCATGTCGTGAGGCTACTCAAACAGCCTTGTGGCCTCCTGCCAGCAGCTGAGTCCCATGGCCAAAGATTCTCTTAGAGCTCAATATAATCTGTTTTATCTGTGGTTATATTCTTTACTTAATCCTGATACTGCTTTTGGTTTTTTCTCACCAATCTTTGGTTAAGTTTGTGTTTGTGTTGGCTTATTGCAGATTTGGTTTAGGTTCATTATTCTTTTAATTTTTACTTATATTTAGTCAATTCAATAATTTCTTTTTATCTGTATTAAATCTTTCTTTGAAATTCCTTTGAATTATTTTTTCTTTTTGAGTTGAACTATCTTTTATCTCATTTTCTTTTTTGTTTTGTTTTTGAGACGTAGCCTCACTCTGTCACCCAGGCTGGAGTGCAGTGGTGTGATCTCGGCTCACTGCAACCTCCGCCTCCTGGGCTCAAGCGATTCTCCTGCTTCAGCCTCCTGAGTAGCTGGAATTACAGGCACGTGCCACCACCCCCAGCTAATTTTTGTATTTTTAGTAGAGGTGGGGTTTTGCCATGTTGGCCAGGCTGGTCTCCAACTCCTGACCTCAGGTGATCCTCCCACTTCGGCCTCCCAAAGTGCTGGGATCACAGCTGTGAACCACCGTGCCTGGCTTCATTTTCTAACAAGTTTAAGACTATGACTTTTTTTTATAGTATGAATCTGGTTACATCACAAATATTTTGGTAGGTACTATTTTCATTGTGATCAATTTCTAAATAGTCTATTGTAATAATAGCAAGTTTTTATATAGCAGTTACTATGTGGTGGTGGTGTTTTGAGTGCTTTATTACATATCAGCTCCACATAGTGAGCAAGGATTGGAGCTGGGATTTGAACCTTAGGCAGTTTGGCTGCAGAATTCGTGCCATTAACCACAGTGCTGTGCTGCCTCTCAGTTTGGTTTCTTTTTCCTCCAAATTGAGGTGTAATGGAAGTACAGTAAACTGCCCACATTAAAAGTGTGCAATTTGATAAGTTTTGACATATGAATACACCTGTGAAGCCATCACCACAATAAACATAAACATTTCCGTCCTTGCTGGGCGTGGTAGCGCACGCCTGTAATCCCAGCACTTTGGGAGGCCGAATTGGGTGGATCACCTGAGGTCAGGAGTTCGAGGCCAGCCTGGCCAACATGGTGAAACCCCATCTCTAATAAAAATACAAAAAATTAGCTGGCCATGGTGGCACATGCCTGTAATCTCAGCTACTTGGGAGGCTGAGACAGGAGATTGCTTGAACCTGGGAGGCAGAGGTTGCAGTGAGCCGAGATCATGCCATTGCACTCCCATCTGGACGACAGAGCGAGACTCTGTCTCAAGAAAAAAAAAAATAACAAAAAACATTTCCATCCTTACAGCTTTCCTCATGTCTCCTTGCAATTCTTCCCTTTTGCCATCCACTTCTGCAGCTAAATGCTGATCTGCTTTCAGTCATTATAGATTAGTTTGCAGTTTCTAGGCTTTTATAGAAATGGAATCATAGAGCTTAGAGTCTCTTTTGTCTGACTTCCTTCACTTCTTTTAGTGTATAGATTTTGAGATTCACCCCACACCTTAGTATGTTTTTTTGTGTTTTAATTATTCATTCCTTGTTATTGTTGAATAGTGTTCCATTGTATGAAAATACCACACTTTTTTTTTTTTTTTCATTTACCTGTTGATGGACATTTGTGTTCTTTCTGGGTTTTATTAGAAAGAAAATTACCTGTGTTCAGCCAGACGTGGTGGCTCATGCCTGTAATCCCAGCATTTTGGGAGGCTGAGGCGGGCGGATCACGAGGTCAGGAGATCGAGACCATCCTGGCTAACATGGTGAAACCTCGTCTCTACTAAAAAATACAAAAAATTAGCCGGGTGTGGTGGCGGGTGCCTGTAGTCCCAGCTACTTGGGAGGCTGAGGCAGGAGAATGGTGTGAACAGAGATCGCACCACTGCACTCCAGCCTGGGCTACAGAGTGAGACTCCGTCTCAAAAAAAAAAAAAAAAATTACCTGTGTTCAGTTGTGTAAGGCCTTTCTGTAGACACGTTTTTATATCTCTTGAGTATCTAGGAGGGACTATTGAATGTTAAGAAACTACCAAACCGTTTTCCACAATGGATGTACCATTTGACATTCCTGTCAGCTGTGGACATAAGCGCTCCGGGTGCTTCACATCCTGACTAATGCTTGATGTGGGCAGGTTGTTTCGGGTTTTGTTTACCGTTTTAGCCATTCTAATGGATACAGAGTGCATGGCGGTTTTATTTTGCATTCCCCTGATAATGAATAATGCTGAGCCTTGTTTGTGTGTTATTGACAATTTGTATATTTTCTTATAAAGTATTCACGTCTTTGGTCTTTTCAAAATGTAGCATTGTATTGAGTTTTGAGTATTGAGTATTAACAAACAGTTCTGTATATAATTTAGATACAAGTCATTTGTCTGAAAGCAAGCATCCTTAACTTTGTTCTCGATCTCAGGGAGATACAATGAGACCTTCTATCATTTTGTATAGATCAGTTGTAGGTTTTTCTTGGATACGCTTTATTGACTTGAGTATTGCTGGTTTTCTAGATAAGTTACCTGAATTGGTTTTTGAGTTTTGCCACTTTCTTTGACATCTATAGAAATGATTATATAATTTTTGATGAATTACAAATGTTAAACTAAGATTGCATTCCTGGGGTAAAGCCTATTTGGTCATTATATATTACCCTTTTTTATGTATGTTGTTGAATCCTATTTGCCAATAGTTTGTTAAAAAATTTGCAACAGTAATCATGAGGGATATTGGTATGTAATTTTTTTTTAATGTCTATCAGATTTTACTATTAGGGTTATATAGGCCTTATATGATCCTTCATTGTCTGTTTTCTGAAAATGTTTTCTAAGATTGATGTTATTGTTTATTTCTTGAATATTTGATAGAATTCACCATTGAAGTAATCTAAGTCCAGAATTTGCTTTCTGGGAAGCTTTTTGAACACAAATTTTTAAAATATATAATCTATTTAGGCCGGGCGCGGTGGCTCACGCCTGTAATCCCAGCTCTCAGGGAGGCAGAGGCGGGAGGATAGCTTGAGCCCAGGAGTTCGAGACCTGCCTGGGTAACATAGCGAGACCCTGTTCTCCACAAAAAGGAGAAAAAAAAAAAGACCAAAAAAAAAATCTATTTAGATATAGGACTATTCAGATTTGTTTCTTCTGAGTCAGGTTTGGGAAGTTTTGTTTTTCAAAACTATGTCTATTTCATTTAAGTTGTTGAATTTGTTAGTATGAATTTGCAGTTTTCTCCTTTTAATGTCTGTAGCAGTAATTCCTTTTTCATTCTTGGGTATTGGTGATTTATGTTCTCACTCTTTTTTTCTTGATCAGTCTAATTAGAAGTTTGGCATTTTTATTATCTTCTCAAAAAAGGAGCTTTTGGCTTTGTTAATTTTCTCTATTGGTTGTTTTCTATTTTATTGATTTTTTTTTTTTTTTGGAGACACAGTCTCGCTGTGTCGCCCAGGCTGGAGTGCAGTGGCGCGATCTCAGCTCACTGCAACCTCTGCCTTCTGGGTTCAAGCAACTCTCCAGCTTCAGCCTCCTGAGTAGCTGGGATTGCAGGCATGCGCCACCGCGCCCAGCTATATTTTATTGATTTCTATCCTTTTTTTCTTTCTTTGGATTACTTTGCTCTCCCATTCTCCTTTTTTCTCCCTAGTTTCTCAAAGTTGTGGAACCTGAGATAATTTATTTTAGATCTTCTTTTCTAATACAAGTACTTAAAGCTTTGAATTTCCTTCTAAGCACTTCTCTAGCTGTGTCCTGTGAATTTTATAGTAGCTGGGAGTATAAGTGCATGCCACCACACCCGGCTAACGTAAAAAAAATTTTTTTTGTAGAGACAGGGTCTCACTGTGTTGCCCTAGCTGGTCTTGAACTCTTAGCCTCAAATCATCTTCCCACCTCGGCCTCCCAAAGCTCTGGATTCACAGGCAGTATCCACTCTGCATAGCCTAGTTCTATCAGTTCCTTAAAGGAGAGCATTAACATCTGCTATAATTTTAGAATTGTCTAGTTCTCCTTTTAATTTGTGTCAGTTTTTCTGCATGTATTTTTTAGCCTCTATTATGTACATTTACATTTATAATTATGACTTCCTAATGAATTATTGCTTTTATCATTTAAAAATAATTTTTGCCAAGTACAGTGGCTCACGGCTGTAATCCCACACTTTGGGAGGCTGAGGCAAGCGGATCCCTTGAGCCTAGGAGTTTGAGACCAGCCTGGGCAACATGGCAAAACCCCATCTCTTCCAAAAACGCAAAAAAATTAGCCAGGTGTGGTGGCACGCACCCGTGGTTCCAGTTACTTAGAATGCTGAGGCGGAGGATCACTTGATCCTGCAAGGCAGAGGCTGCAGTGAACTGAGATCATCCACTGCACTCCAGCTTGGGTGACAGGACAGAGTGAGACCCTGTCTCAAAATACACACACACACACACACACCCCAAAGCCGTAGGAGAGGAACAAAACAACACACACACACACACACACACACACACACACACCCCCAAAGGAACAAAACAGGCAAAACATGGAAACTCATCCAGTGCAGTTACACACACACACACACACACACACACACACACACACACACACACACACACACACACACACCCCCAAAGGAACAAAACAGGCAAAACATGGAAACTCATCCAGTGCAGTTGCTGCTTCAAGTTTCGCCTCCCTCTCAGTTCACCTGCTTTTGTTGACTTTTCCAAATCTTTAGGTCGTTGTTGTACTCTGTCCAGAGTTTTTAGCTATAATCAGTTAAAATGGGATGGGTTGTTCCACTGCCATAACAGAACTGGAACCTCTGTCCTTTTATTTCATTTTGACCCAGGGATGATTTAGAAATATGGTTTGAGGTTTAATTTTATTTCCAGGAGGTTATATTTAAGGATACATCCTTAAACTGACTATTTATTGCTACAAATGATACAGTCTACCAAGATTTTTTAATTTTATGAAGCAAAACCTTTTTTAAAAATATAAAACAAATCCTTTAATTTTTCAGTTGTTTTAAAAAACAATTTTATACTTAAGCCAGCCTTGAAGATAAGTACAAAATTTACCCGTTTACTTTAAAAAAAAAAAAAAAAAAGACAACTCAGGCACCCACTGTGTGCATAGCACTATTCTAGGTGCAATAAAAGGGAATCTTAACCTTAGAAATATGAGTCCACTTTCTGGAATTGTATTATCTCCTTTTTCAGAGAGTAAAAATAAATAAAATCACCTTCGTTTACTACAGATCCGCCCCATACCACTTCTGGTTCACAGAAAAGCTAGTTTCTGCCAAATTAAAGATGCAATGAACTCAGTTCCTGCTTTCCCAAAAATGCAAAAGCAGAATTCCTTTTCACTAAAAAAGTAAACAGTTTTCCATGCATGGGCAGTTTGTTTCTAGTAAGTATTTAAAAAAAATTTTTTTTCCTCTAGCTTTTCTTTAAGTTTTCTTCCTCTCATATTGCCTTTTCTTGTATAAGGCAAACCAGGTATCTTTTTATGCTGTTTTTCCTTTCCTAAGAAAAGGATTGCATCTTGAAGACAAGCCATTTCAAGAGTAGTGATAAAAAATAACATTAAAAAAACTTTAAAGGTGAGTCACTTACATCACCTTGATAAAGTAAAAAAAAAAAAAATAAGCAGTTGGCACTAAGATAGCTAATTCCAAATATCTGTGTCCGAACAATTTTAAAAACTGTTTATTTATTTTGTAACAGTGTACCCCTAGTCCAAGGTAACTATGTTTTTTTGTTTGTTTGTTTGTTCGTTTTTGAGACGGAGTCTCGCTCTGTCGCCCAGGCTGGAGTGCAGTGGCCGGATCTCAGCTCACTGCAAGCTCTGCCTCCCGGGTTCCCGCCATTCTCCTGCCTCAGCCTCCCGAGTAGCTGGGACTATAGGCGCCGCCACCACGCCCGGCTAGTTTTTTGTATTTTTTTTTTTTAGTAGAGACGGGGTTTCACCGTGTTAGCCAGGATGGTCTCGATCTCCTGACCTCGTGATCCGCCCGTCTCGGCCTCCCAAAGTGCTGGGATTACAGGCTTGAGCCACCGCGCCCGGCCGAGATCTTATACAAGTATTTTTAGCTTACTTTTCAAAAAGCCTATGCAGTAAATATCTTCTGCTGAATATATATCTATCTCGTTTTAACTGCATTTTTCCAGTGTGTATGTATATCATAATGTATTTAATTAGTTCTCCATTGTTGGACTCTTAAGATTTTTGTTCTAGTTTTTCCATTAATAATACTGTGCTGAGCATCTTAGTACATTTTTCTGTATTTGTCCAGTTATTTTCTTCAGATGATATCTACATATGTAGTTGCTGTATGAAAGGTTATGTTCTTTAAAACATCTTTGCTAGTCTGTGAGATAAAAAGAATACTCTGGTTTCAGTTCGTATTTGGTTATCGATAAGGTTTATTGGCCATTATTTATTTATCTTTGTGAATTACCTATTTGTATCCATTGCCCATTTTTCCACTGGGTGTCTATCTTTGTATTTTTATTTGTAAGGTCTAACTCAGGCTGGGTGAAGCGGCTCACGCCTATAATCCCAACGCTTTAGGAGGCTGAGGCAGGTGGATTGTTTGAGCCCAGGATTTCAAGACCAGCCTGAGCAACTTGGCGAAACCCTGTCTCTACAAAAAATCCAAAAATTAACCTGGCGTGCTAGCATGCATCTGTGGTTCCAGCCACTCAGGATGCTGAGGTGGAAGGATCACTTGAGCCCAGGGAGTTCGAGGCCTCAGTGAGGCGTGATTGTGCCACTGCATGCCAGCCTGGGTGACATAGTGAGACCCTGTCTCAAAAGAAAAAAAAAGATTAAATCTTTGTCATATGTTTCAAATATTTTCCCCAATTTACTCCATGTATCTTTCGTAGGTTCATTTCCCCACTCACTGCCCACTGCAAAACTTTAGAGTCAGATGCTGCCCAGACTGCTGAGTCACCATTTTATTTCTTTATTTCTTTATTTATTTATTTTGAGACAGAGTCTCCCTCTGTCACCCAGGCTGGAGTGCAGTGGCTCGATCTCTGCTCACTGCAACCTCTGCTTCCCAGGTTCAGGCAGTTCTCCTGCCTCAGCCTCCTGAGTAACTGGGATTATAGGTGTGTACCACCACGCCCAGCTAATTTTTTGTATGTTTTTAGTAGAGACGGGGTTTCAGCGTGTTGGTCAGGCTGGTCCGCAACTCTTGACCTCAGGTGATCCACCCACCTCGGCCTCCTAAAGTGCTGGGATTGTAGGCGTGAGCCACTGCACCCAGCCGAGTCACCGTTTTTAATGGCTGTGTAATATTCCTTTAAGTTGGGTGTACTGTCATTTACTTTATTAGCCTCAAATTTTAGGGATCCCTCGAGAAAGTCTAAGCATGTCATTCCATGCTTTTTCAGTTGTTCTCTCTACTTTTTTTCTTTAACCAGATGCTAACCCTGAGGTGACGATGACAATGCTTCGCTGGATCTATACAGATGAGTTGGAATTCAGAGAGGATGATGTGTTCCTGACTGAATTGATGAAACTAGCAAATCGGTTTCAGCTACAGCTCCTCAGGGAGAGGCAAGTCACAGCAGATATATTCAAGCACCTCAGATGGTGGTGGCTGAGCTTTAATTATGCTGAGCTCTGGGAAAACAGCTGCTTCTGCTAATGTAAATAACTTCGCAAGGTGTTCCTTTAAAGGCGATGGTGGGGAGAGAATTTGTTACCTCCCTTGCTTTGTGTTATCTTGTAGCTAAATTTTGCTAAAGCTTTCGCTCTTCTCTTTTCTTTCACTGGTCTGTTACCTGAAATTACATAATTGTATAAACTGAAAAATTAAATATGAAATAATATAATCCATTGTCCAAACTTTCAGCTTTCCTTCCCTTTCTGTTTCCCTTGACATTTTACCCTATTTTCTGATACATCAAGTTGAATGAAATCCTTAGTCATAGTCTCTTTGTTGGAAACAATGAGTGCCTAAATGAATATGTGAAAATATTGTCCAAATAAGTGTCATAGCGAGTGTCCCAGAGATCTCACTTCAGTTAAGTGACTGCATTTTAGGTTGTCAAGGAGATAGCATGCTGTGTTTTTATACTGCATTTTCTCTGTTGCTCTCCCAAGTTGGCATTTTAGAACAACAGAAAACAAAACGTTCACTAAATAATGTCAGACAAGATGTCCGGGAGCGTCTGTCTATTGGAGCTGTGGCTCTTGGCTCTTGGTAATCAGCCTGGTGATGGAGTATCTTTTTTTTTTTTTTTTTTTTTTTTTTGAGATAGAGTCTCGCTCTGTCGCCCAGGCTGGAGTTCATGGAGTGCAGTGGCGCTGTCTTGGCTCACTGCAAGCTCCGCCTCCTGGGTTCACCCATTCTCCTGTCCCAGCCTCCCGAGTAGCTGGGACTACAGGCGCCCGCCCCCACGCCCGGCTAATTTTTTTTTTTGTATTTTCAGTAGAGACGGGGTTTCACCGTGTTAGCCAGGATGGTCTCGATCTCCTGGCCTCGTGATCCACCCGCCTCAGCCTCCCAAAGTGCTGGGATTACAGGCTTGAGCCACTGCACCCGGCCGATGGAGTGTCTTTTTTTTTTTTTTTTTTTTTTTTTGAGACGGAGTCTCGCGCTGTGTCACCCAGCCTGGAGTGCAGTGGCGCGATCTCGGCTCACTGCAAGCTCCGCCTCCCAGGTTCACGCCATTCTCCTGCCTCAGCCTCCCGAGTAGCTGGGACTACAGGCGCCCGCCACCACGCCCGGCTAGTTTTTTGTATTTTTAGTAGAGACGGGGTTTCACCGTGTTAGTCAGGATGGTCTCGATCTCCTGACCTCGTGATCCGCCCGTCTCGGCCTCCCAAAGTGCTGGGATTACAGGCTTGAGCCACCGCGCCCAGCCTGGAGTGTCTTTTTACAGCATTTAGTGATCTTTTGTGTTCCCTTGGGTGCGTAAAGGAATGGCTTTTCTCGTGGGTGAGCGAAGGGATGGTTTCATTCATCAGGAGGCACTCCACCTGTGGCTGTGTTTTCCCCAGAGAGACTCTGCTGCCTAGAGCTGCCTGCTGTTTTCATCATGGGCTGGTGTTTTCCCAGGAGGGCTCACTGTTCCCCACATGAAATCAGTGGACGGCTTACTCGTGTCTATTACTGATGTGGGTTTGAGTGCATTTTCATATCTAAATCCTATAATTAAAAAAACAAAAGCAGGTCCACAGTCTATAGGCGCATAGAGCATGAGGTTATGAGCGGAGCTGATTTGTTGCTGAGGCCATTCAGTTAACTCTTTCATTTGTTTGTTAATTTGTTTGGGTGAGGAGTCCTGGTGAGAGTGAAATGAGACGGATTTTAATTAGATTGAGTATGATTTATGTCTTTATGTTTTTTCCAGACTTCCTGAACTTTCTCCTGTTGACCTTGTCAAACTTGCTTATGTAAATTAAATTGCTTTGATAAAATGTCCTGGCGTTGGAGTAGTTTAGATAATTGTAATCTGTGTAATGGATTCTTTAATTAAACTGTTGTTTATTGACTGAGTAGGCTTCATAACTGTCAACATTACCAGATGCTTAATTTTGTATTGTTGGATGTGAGTATTGAGTTATTATCTGTCATGGCTTTCTTAAGAGCTGGAGTGGAAGACACCAGGAGTGGAGTCAAGTGTTAGCTTTAAAAGGGTCACAGAGTGCCCCCTGCTGTCCCTGGAAGGAATTACATGCTTGAGATAGTGAATGAAAGGGTGCTGGTGACGGGTGACGGGTGACAGGTGCGGCTGGTCGTGAAGCAGGCGTTGCTCTTTTTGTAATGTGGAGATCTCGGTGGTTTTGGAATGCTGGCACTAATTTGATGAAAGAGTTTATAGTAAGAATTAATCAGGAAAATACTTCTTTTTCTTTCTTTTTTTTTTTTAACCATAGAGGGCACACTGAAGAAAATACTCTTAATTTTTTGTTTGTTTTGTTTTGTTTTTTAGGCAGAGTCTCATTGTCACCTAGGCTGGAGTGCAGTGGTGCAGTCTCGGCTCGTTGCAACTTCCGCCTCCAGGTTCAAGCGATTCTCCTGCCTCAGCCTCCCAAGTAGCTGGGATTACAGGCATGTGCCACCACACCCAGCTAATTTTGTGTTTTTATCGGAGACAAGGTGTCACCATGTTGGCCAGTTGAACTCCTGACCTCAAGTGATCCTTCTGCCTCGGCCTCCCAAAGTGCTGGGATTACAGGCGTGAGCCACTGCACCAGGCTGTTTTAACTGTTTGTTTTTTGAGGCAGTTTCACTCTTGTCGCCCAGGCTGGAGTGCAGTGGCACAATCTCGGCTCACTGCAACCTCCACCTCCCGATTCAAGCAGTTATCCTGCCTCAGCCTCCTGATTAGCTGGGGTTACAGGCATCTGCCACCACACCCGGCTAATTTTTATATTTTTAGTAGAAATGAGGTTTTGCCATGTTGGCCAGGCTGGCCTCAAACTCCTGACCTCAGGTGATCTGCCCACCTCAGCCTCCCAAAGTGCTGGGATTACAGGCATGAGCCACCATGCCCAGCTAATTTTTTTAAAGAGAGAATTAATGTATACTAAAAAAATGAGTTAATTTTTTTCTGCTTACAAAAGTATAAAACATGTTCAGTGTATGATATTTGGAAAATACAAAATGATATAAAGAAAAATGTCATTTGTAACGAAATCATTGTTCTTCTTCTGTCATTTTTCTTTTCAATAATTTTTCTTTTTCCCACATCCACTCAAGAGTGATATGAAAACTAGACAGGAGTTTGTGGGACGTTTAAATATATGTTTGATTGTGTACTTTAAAAGTTGCCAACATGGTGAAACCCTGTCTCTACTAAAAATACAAAAACATTAGCCAGGCATTGTGGCGGGCACCTGTAATCCCAGCTACTCAGGAGGCTGAGGCAGGAGAATCGCTTGAACCCAGGAGGCGGAGGTTGTGGTGAGCCTGGACCACGCCACTGCACTCCAGCCGGGGCTACAAGAGTGCAACTCCGTCTCAAAAAAAAAAGTGGTTTTTTTGTCTATATCTGTATCCTTTCTGTACTCTAAAGTTAAAAATGATAATTAAAAAATTCCCTTCGGGTGAAAGTTTGTCTGTCTTGCTGTTTTCAAAGAGAATATAGGAAGCAAGAATCTAAATTTCTAAATAAGATGACATGTTCTTTGGTTGTGTAAATCATGTCAGTTACTATTTATAATCTATCCAAATGGCAAATGGCACTCTGGAGATCCTAGAATTGGTGACAGTGAAATGTCTGCCAGCTTTAATAAAAGGTCTGCCTTCATGAAACATATCTGAGTCCCTTGGCGCAATGTCATTTGACAGTTAAAAAGGAGGAGCATGGAATTTTCAGGTTCTCAGCATTTGTCTGTAAAAGTGCTTTGTAAAGTGCTTTACAAATGTGCGTCGTTTACTCCCTGAGATCTTCCTGTGTATTAGGCTGCCTGGCGTTAGGATGTTAGGAAGGTTGATTGATGTTAGTTGTAAAAATGGTAAAAGCTATCTGAAAAGAGATTTTTTTCTCCCGGGATGCTCTGATTTCATGGCTGAGGTTAGAGTGACTTTGTCAGGCATTGCTGTGGTGTGCTGCAGGTTTGGAGAAACCCATGGTACAGAAAACTGAGGCTTAGAAATATAATGCTGTTGGCGGGGCGCAGTGGCTCAAGCCTGTAATCCCAGCACTTTGGGAGGCCGAGGCGGGTGGATCACGAGGTCAGGAGATCGAGACCATCCTGGCTAACACGGTGAAACCCTGTCTCTATTAAAAATACAAAAAATTAGCCGGGCGTGGTGGCGGGCGCCTGTAGTCCCAGCTACATGGGAGGCTGAGGCGGGAGAATGGCATGAACCCAGGAGGCGGAGCTTGCAGTGAGCCGAGATCGCGCCACTGCACTCCAGCCTGGGCGACAGAGTAAGACTCCGTCTCAAAAAAAAAAAGGCAATATAATGCTGTTGTACCTAACTTACATTCTTGTTTATTATTATAACTTACTAATGTAACTTACTTAGATATTGTAACAACATGATTTTTAAAGTGCCCTGGGAGAGATGCTTCCTTACACCAAGTCAGTAATGTTAATTAAAAACAAAGCACCCAGCCTGGCCACGGTGAAACCCTGTCCCTACTAAAAATACAAAAATTAGCCGGGTGTGGTGGTGGGCGCCTGTAATCCAAGCTACTCTGGAGGCTGAGGCAGGAGAATAGCTTGAAACCAGGAGTCAGAGATTGCAGTGAACCAAGATCACGCCACTGCACTCCAGCCTGGGCAACAGGGCAAACTTCTGCCTCAGAAAACACCAGCAACGACAACAAAAAACCCCAAAGCTTTGACAGGTCTTAGTGTAAAGCAGGTGATTGCATTTACTGCTAAATAGAGAAATGACGCCAAGATTGTGTTCTTGCTCCTAGCCTCTCCTTTGTGAGGTTTAGAAGGGGTGTTCTGAGATGGGGCGCGGTGGCTCACGTCTGTAATCCCAGCACTTTGGGAGGCCGAAGCAGGTGGATCACAAAATCAGGAGATTGAAACCATCCTGGCTAACATAGAGAAACCCTGTCTCTACTAAAAAAAAAAAAAAACAAAAATCAGCTGGGTGTGGCGGCACGTGCCTGTAGTCCCAGCTACTCGGGAGGCTGAGGCAGGAGAATAGCTGGAACCCGGGAGGCGGAGCTTGCAGTGAGCTGAGATCACACCACTGCACTCCAGCCTGGTGACAAAGCGCGACTGCATCTCAAAAAAAAAAGAAAAAAAGTGTGGTCTGCGTTCTGCCCAGGTCTTTCTCATGACCTTCCTTCCGCCATCACCCATTCCCATGGTCTTTTTCTACATCTGTTACTTAAAGCTCGTCTGTTACGATTGGGAATTACCTGCTAGCTAGTTATGGTTAACAGTACTGAAATCCACTAATGTGGGTTATTAAAATTATGTGATTTCCTTTTGTGCTTTTTCCTTCGTAAAGGAATTTCAGGCTTTAGAGACGAGAAGGGCTAGGGGAGGGACCTCAAACTTGCGAGCATATTTACTACATGCCTCCAGCTGTGTTGAGTGTAACCAGTTCTCCTCCATCTTGGCAAACACACAAGTATTCCTCAAACATCTGAAGTAGAGTAACATCTTTATTTTACAGAGGAGGAGACAGGGGCACAGAGAGCTCAAGTCATTTGGCCCCTAAAGTTCCATGTGTCTCTACTCAGGTCTTTTTTACCTCATTGTTTATTTTGCTCTGTCCACCACATTCTGCCTTTGTGATTAGAAAGAGTTTTGGTGGAGGCTGCTGGCAGGGAAAACAGTGGTGAATGTCAGGAAATCTCGTGAAACCATACTAGTCCTCTGTGGCTGCCCTTGGAGGTGAACCTGATTTGGAGGGAGCTGTGGAGGCAGGGGAGGTGAAGGACCGTGCCCTGGCCTTCTTTTCCTCATAGACCTGGTTTCATGGGAGACTCCCTAAGGCTTCCAGGAATTGCGGCGTAGAGGAAGCGTGGTCTTTCCAATGCTGCATCTTCCAGACTACGATGTGGTCCTGCTTTTGCTACCAGAGACCTATTTGCCTGCCTTCAGCTCTCTCTTCTATGATGTAGTTGATGTTCTTTTTTTTCTTTCAGACAAGGTCTCTGTCTGTCATCCAGGCCAGGCGTACAGTGGTGTGATCACGGCTCACTGTAGCCTTGAACTCCTGGGCTCTCACTTCAGCCTCCTGAGTAGCTGGGACTACAGGGACACGCTACCATGCCTGGCTAATATCTCAATTGTTTTGGTAGAGACAGGATCTTGCTGTGTTGCCGAGGCTGGTCTTGAACTCGTGGCCACAAGTAATCCTCCTGCCTTGGCCTCCCAGAGTCCTGGGATTACAGGTGTGAGCCTCTGCACCTGGCCATGTTTCCTTATTAATGATTCTGAAAGAGTCTTGTTTTTGTTATTACTTGGCTTTATGAGGACATCCATTGTAGCCAGTTTTTCTCTATTTTGGTGTACTGTGGTTTTGTTGTTATAGTAGAAATCTGATTTTTTTTGGTGTGGGGGGTATACTATGATTTGGCTATTTTTTCTATTTTTTTTTTTTTTTTTTTTTTTGAGACGAGTCTTGCTCTGTCACCCAGGCTTGAATGCAGTGGCACCGTCTCAGCTCTCTGCAACCTCTGCCTCCCAGGTTCAAGCAATTCTTGTGTCTCAGCCTCCCAAGTATCTAGGACTACAGGTGCGTGTCACCACGCCCAGCTAATTTGTTTTTGTATTTTTAGTAGAGACGGGGTTTCGCCATGTTGCCCAGGCTGATCTGGAACTCCTGAGCTCAGGCAATCTGCTTGCCTCGGCCTCTCAAAGTGCTAGGATTATAGGCGTGAGCCACCATGCCTGGCGGATTTGGCTATTTTTTTTCTAAACATTAGATATTTTAGATGGGTCTTTTTTTTTTTTTTTTTTTTTTTTGGGGGGTCTTGCTCCATCACCCAGGCTGGAGTACAATGGCGCAATCTCGGCTCACTGCAGTCTCCGCCTCCTGGGTTCAAGCAGTTCTCCTGTCTCAGCCTCCCAAGTAGCTGGGACTACAGGTGCCTGCCACCACACCCAGCTAATTTTTGTATTTTTAGTAGAGACAGGGTTTCACCTTGTTGGTCAGGCTGGTCTTGAACTCCTGACCTCAGGTGATCCTAGGTGGGCTTTTAAAATACAGCTATATTGAGTTACAATTCACATACCATACACATACATCTTATGGGAGAGCTTTCTTTTTTTTTTTTTTTTTTTTTTTTTTTTTTTTTTTTTTGAGACAAGAGTTTTGCTCTTGTTGCCCAGGCTGGAGTGCAATGGTGCGATCTCAGCTCACTGCAACTTCCGCCTCCCGGGTTCAAGCTCTTCTCCTGCCTCGGCCTCCAGAGTAACTGGGATTATAGACATGCACCACCACGCCCGGCTAATTTTGTGTTTTTAGTAGAGACGGGGTTTCTCTACGTTGGTCAGGCTGGTCTCGAACTCCTGACCTCAGGTGATCCGCCCACCTCGGCCTCCCAAAGTGCTGGGATTACAGGTGTGAGCCACTGCACCCAGCAGGGAGAGCTTTTAAGGAGGTGTTAATTATTGAGGCATAGAACCTCGTATTTGAAACTATTTCTAAGCCACACTGTTTGCATAATACAGTTGTGCTAGTGGGAACTAAAGCAGTGTTCCATACAATTAAATTTTCTTTGAAGGACAGAGATTGATCCATTTTGTGCTTGATTCGACAGTTACCTGCCTATGTGATCAGCGAGTGTCATGTGTGTATTGTTAAGGCAGTTGGGGTATTATGCTTAATAAGTTTATTGCATGTTATTTTTATTCTGACCAGAACTGAGCAGTGAGATATTATAATGAAATTCTAGTACTTTTTAAATATGGGAGACCAACTGTAATTTATTCATAACTACTTTGCTTACCCTTACCCCATAGTGTTATTAATAGGACGTAGCCAGCCAGTACACAGACGATTGCTTTGGTTTGTTCGTTTGTGAACATATTTGTCCAGTAATACTGCTCATCATGAATACTCTCTTCCAGGTGTGAGAAGGGTGTTATGTCTCTAGTGAATGTCAGGAACTGTATTCGCTTCTACCAGACGGCAGAGGAGCTGAATGCCAGCACGCTGATGAACTACTGTGCAGAAATTATTGCAAGTCATTGGGTGAGTGAGAGGGTGAGGGTGTCGACAGAGCTTTCTAGCTGGCGGTCAAGAGACCGTGGCTTGGGACCTAGTTCCGTGGAAAGTGACCTCTCTGGCAGCTAGTTTTCTCTTGTTACACAATTGAAGAATAAATCGTTTGATTAGATGATCTGTGAGACTCTTTTCTACTCAAATTCTGATAGTTCTGTGATTTCAGAGCAGAAGGACAAAAGATAGCTCAAGTCTGGCTGGGCGCCGGTGGCTCATGCCTGCAATCCCAGCACTTTGGGAGGCCAAGGCAGGCAGACCACTTGAGGTCAGGAGTTCAAGACCAGCCTGGCCAACATGGTAAAACCCCCACCTCTACTAAAAATGCAAAAATTAGCCGGGCTCAGTGGTACGTGCCTGTAGTCCTAGCTACTCAGGAGGCTGTGGCAGGAGAATTGTATAAACCCAGGAGGCGGAGGTTGCAGTGAGCCGAGATCATGCCACTGCACTCCAGCCTGGGTGACAGAGTGAGACTCCGTCTCCCACCCCCGCAAAAAAGATAGCTCAGGTCCAGAAACAGGCTTGAAAGCATCGCCTGCCTTCACCCTCCATCTGTGGAAGCTGCTGATGAGCTGCAGGAATAGGGTGTGGCTCCGTGGCCAGCAGGCCCTACAGTTTCAGCAGCACGGTTTCCGAGCTTGCCCTTGTTCTCCTCATCAGGTGGAGAGCATCTTTAAATTTAGATTTCCCTTTCTTAGGTTGTTTCGTCATAAAGAACAGTGTTTATATTTTTTATTTATTTTTATTTTTTATTTTTGAGATGAGTTTCACTCTTGTTGCCCAGGCTGGAGTGCAATGGCACAATCTCAGCTCACTGCAACCTCCGCCTCCCAGGTTCAAGCAATTCTCCTGCCTCGGCCTCCTGAGTAGCTGGGATTACAGGCATGCGCCACCACACCCGGCTAATTTTTGTATTTTTAGTAGAGACGGGGTTTCTCCATGTTGGTCAGGCTGGTCTCAAACTCCCAACCTCAGGTGATCCTCCTGCCTCCCGAAGTGCTGGGATTATAGGTGTGAGCCACCGCACCCGGCCAGTGGTTCACATTTTTTTGTTGTTGTTTGCAGTTTTAAAAAATTAGGGCTGGTGCTACCTTTTACAAATTAGTTTCTGCGAATTATTTGGTATTCAACAACATCATAGGAAAAGCCTTAGAGTTTCAGAAAAGGTGGCTAGAAGAGCTGGATTTTAAGGAATTGAAACCGGATTGGTAACCTTTCTGTTAAAATAGGTAGAAATATAGAGATCTGCAATAATAGGGACCAGCTGTGACTCAGCGGAGTGACTTGCTTGTGGAAGTTGGAGTTGATTGAATTGATTTTCTAACTGCCATCTTTCGGGGGGTGGGAAGAGGACTCCTTGCTCTCACGTGAGGCTCCCTCGGGGCGCATTCCTGTTAGAGGTACGCGTGGCTTGGCTTTGCCACCTCACTGGGAGGCACAGTAGTGCCAGGGGAAAGAGTGAGGCTCAGAACGTCAGCCTTCTGGTTCCCCAGCCATTTAAGGACTGTCTGAACTAGAGCAAGTTATCTAATCTCTTTATGCCTTACTTTTTTCTTCTGTAAAATGGGGATGATCAAGTCTTACCTCATTGGGTTTTGGGGAGAAGTAAATGAGTCGGGAAAGGTTAGGCCCTTCAAGTAGGGCCTGACTGACGCGTTTTAAGGGCGTACTAAATGGTAGTTGTGTTTATCGCTTTGTATCTGTTCTGCTTTTTACTATGTTGTGAATTGTCAGGATGACCTGAGAAAGGAGGATTTCAGTAGCATGAGTGCTCAGTTGTTATACAAAATGATCAAATCCAAGACGGAGTACCCGTTACATAAAGCTATCAAAGTGGAGAGAGAAGACGTGGTCTTCCTTTATCTGATTGAAATGGATTCCCAGGTACTGTAGCCACCTTTATCCATTCTTCATTTCCCGGAACTCTAATGCGCTTGTCTTTCTCCAGGCTGCTGCTCACTTCTTCCGAGCCGTCACTGGCACAGTCTTTAATGTACGGATTTCTGCTGAATAGTTTGTTCAGGGCTATCTGAGCTTTTTCTAACATGTTTCTCAAAATTCTTCCAGCCTTAGCCCATTGCCTAATTTAAAAACCTCTTATATGCTTTTAGGTAGTTTTTTTTGTTGTTTTTTTTTTTAATGCTTCTTAACTTCCAGGTGCCAAAATCTGTATTAGTTTTCTTTTGCTGCTATAATAAATTACCATAAACTTAATGGCTTAAAACAACACAAATGTATTGCCTAAGAGTTTTGTAGGTTGGAAGTCCAGGACAGGAATCACTGGCCCAAAATCAAGGTGTCAGCAGGCTGTGCTTCTTTCCAGAGACTCAAGAGGAGAATCCATTTCCTACTCATTTGGGTTTTTGGCAAAATTCAGATTCTTGCACTTACAGGATCGAGGTCCCCATTTTTCTTGCCGGCCGTCAACTGAGGGCCATTCCCACCTTTTAGAGCCCGCCACACATTCCTTAGCTCATAGCCCTTAGCTCATAGCCCCCGGCTTTTGTCTTAAAAGCCAGCAGTGGTGGGTCAGGTGCTTCTCATGTCACATCTCTCTGACTTGTTCTTCTGGTTCCCTTTTTCACTTTGAAGGATGTGTGTGGTTAGATAGATCGGGCCTCCTGGATAATCTGGGATACTCTCCTCATTGCAAAGTCCTTAATCATACCCTCAAAGTGCCTTTTGCCGTGTAATGTGACATGTTTACAGGTTCTGGGGATTCGGACATGTCCATCTTTGGGGGGCTATAATTCTGCCCATCACATGACCTTGAAAGAAAGGTAATGGCTCTTGACAGATGGGAACGAAGTATGTTTTATCCTGGGTGTCCAGTGTATGGGGAGACATTAAACTGCTGGGAAAAATGAGATAAGCACGCCACCGCCTTTCATGGAAGCATTAGCTGTTCACTATAAAGCTCTCGGAACCTCTGCCTGGCACTTGTGCCCCACAGCCCTCTGTCCACATTTTCCTGGTGGCCCTTACATCATCTCCCACATTGTTTTTGTTTGCTATGTGGTCCCCATTAATACAGTACTCCCTGAAAACGTGTACCCTGAGGAAGCCTGATAGAAGTTTATGAATGAAGTTGAATTTGGGGAGTAAGCAGTGTTGAAGTACTTAAATTTGACATTTGTATAAGCGATGATATTTAAGGGTCAAGGTGGGAGAAATGAAAATAGGTCGTATTCTCTACGCACTGGGTGCTAATTCACAAACGTGTTCATGTAGCTCCCTGGGAAGCTGAACGAAGCGGATCATAATGGAGATCTGGCATTAGATCTAGCCCTTTCACGACGGCTGGAGAGTATTGCCACCACGCTGGTTAGTCACAAAGCTGACGTGGACATGGTGGACAAGAGTGGCTGGAGCTTGTTACACAAAGGAATCCAAAGAGGTAGGAAGAAGTGTATTTTATATTTTTCCCTGCAGGCAGTTTTATTTTTATCCAAGTCATTTTTGAAGACTTTCTCACCTTGTTCCCACAATTCTCAAAGGCTTCCCTAGTCTGTACTCACAGGGTACATGATTCAGAATTTGATCACTGGGTCAGAGGAAGCACTCAAGAGCTGTTCCCTGCGCCTTGTTGGTTTGGCCGTTCACAGTGCCAACAGGGCTCCGGGAGGAAAGGCTGCAAAGGCGGTACTTTGTGTGAAGAAGCACCTTTTACCTGTAAGCACTTGTGTGTTTGCTTGTTCAGTGGGTCACTTGCTCCAGGAATTGTGCTAGGAAGGTTTTGCCTTTGTATCCTACCACAGACATGAGGATAGTAGCAAAACCGTAAATGTTTAAACATATTCTTAGATTCGGGGTGTTCACTTTAACAGGCTAGACCTCTATTATGATAAATTGATAAAGTTTCATTGTGTTCTAGCAAAATTATTTGAAATTGTAGCTATATTTTGAATGCATTGTTAGTAGTTGGAAGAATATAGAAATGATAGACTTGAGAACAAAACATCTTTTTCTCTTTTTTTTTTTGAGACGGAATCTCGCTCTGTCGCCCAGGCTGGAGTGCAGTGGCACGATCTCGGCTGACAGAAAGCTCCGCCTCCCAAGTTCACACTATTCTCCTGCCTCAGCCTCCCGAGTAACTGGGACTACAGGCGCCTGCCACCTCGCCTGGCTAATTTTTTTTTTTTTTTTGTATTTTTAGTAAGAGACGAGGTTTCACCATGTTAGCCAGGATGGTCTCGATCTCCTGACCTTGTGATCCGCCCGCCTTGGCCTCCCAAAGTGCTGGGATTACAGGCGTGAACCACCGCGCCCGGCCGAGAACAAAACGTCTTAATCCTAATGAATTAACTTGTCAAAGGAAAAACAATACTGGTTTTTTTGTTTGTTTTTTTCCATAGTCTTACTAATTCGTAAGTCCTAAGTGAATCCTGACTGATTTTGCTTTGCAATGGTCATTTTTGACAGAGTGAAATCTGTATAGAGGTAGAGTTCCAGTGAGGAATGAAAGCTTTCCAAAGTGTCAAAGCGTTAGTTCTCTGGAGGGATGGTTGACTTGATAGAGGTACATTGCCATGGCCACTTTTTTGTTACTTACACGTAGATATCAAAGAGAGAATCTACTCATTTCGCTCCATCTTAATCTTTTTTTTTCCCCTTTTGATGATGCGTTGTCATACCATTATTGTCTATGCTACATTTTTGCCGTTCACAAATTGCTCCTAGTTGGTGGAATGTAGTTACATCAAGTTGTGGTCCTGTGCCAGCTTTGTCCTTTTTGGGCAAAGGTTTTAATACGAGTATCCTTATAAGCCATGTGTTGGAGTGCTGAGCTTGCTGGCTGGTAGAGAGGAAAATTTTGCTCATCACTGGGTAGGAAATCCTTCGAGTGTGTCAGTGTCAAGAGCAGATGCATTTTCCCCAAGCACCATGATGTGCCGTGCGAAGCCAGCGAGTACTTAGCACTGAGTGTGATGCGGTGGGGAAATGTCCACCACGCAGGGAATGATTCTTTCCCACACTGTTTTGTGTCTTGAGATGTTTATTTTGGAAACAAATACCCTGCTACTAAAAAAAAAAAAAAAAAAAAAAAAATTCTGAGAATTTTGTTCCTTTCCTCCCAGGGAGTTAATTCTTATGTTTGATAATAAAACATCTTTTGAGTTATTAAATATTTTGGTGATTGCTTAGCTACAAGAATTGCCAAGAATTAGCGATACATTTTTGATGTTTATTTTCAGATGGTTTAATCTTCCACTCTGAGTTTATTAATTGCCTACAAGTATGTGGATTACAGTGTGGGTATAATAAATGTGATTTTGCTAACTTTAGAGTGTGTCATATATTACGGTAGACAGAGCACTGGCTATCAAGCTCATATTTACCAAGGTTTGAATCTCAGCTCATCTGTTTACTCTGTGGCCTTGGACAAGTCACATTCTGAGTCTTCGCTATCCATAAAGTGGGAATCACTTTTGCTTTATTGGTTTGTTCAGAGAATGCGAGGCAATGTTAGTGGTACACCCAGCATTGATTACCAGGGGACTGGCGGGGTCAGCCCTGCCGTTCATCCCTTGCCCCTGCACTGGAAATGCCGTAACCAGGTCCAGTTCCTGTAGGAGTTTTTTTCACTTTAACTGTTAAGAGTGAGAGTCTTTAATATATGAGATTTCGGTTTAGTTCTGAGCATGCATTGGAATCTGTCCACAAAATAGTCAGTGATCATCCTAATAACCGAGTATAGCAGTCGTTTTATCTAAAGAGTGGAACAGGCGGGCAGTGACTCTGCGGGAGTCCACAGCGGGCACGTGTTTGGCTGGAGAGAGGCCATCTCCTTGGATTAGCCTGATTTGAGCAAGAAGATGAGTCTTCACTTGATAAAAACAATTCTTCCTGAACTTTTTTACCTTAAAAACCAACATCAGTCCGTGGGTTTCTTTTTTCTTTTTTTTTGAGACGGAGTTTCGTTCCTGTCGCCCAAGCTGGAGTGCAGTGGTGCAGTCTTGGCTCACTGCAACTTCCGCATCCCGGGTTCAAGCAATTCTCCTGCCTCAGCCTCCTGAGTAGCTGGGATTATAGGCACCCGTCACCACGCCTGGTTAATTTTGTGGTTTTAGTAGAGATGGGGTTTCTCCACGTTGGTCAGGCTGGTCTCAAACCCCCAACCTTAGGTGATCGCCCACCGCGGCCTTCCAAAGTGCTGGGATTACAGGCGTGAGCCACTGCACCCTGTTGATGGGTTTCTTAAGTAGGATGTTCCTGTTAATTATTTTTAGTAAACTTGATAATGATGCCACCAACTGGAGCAGCATGAAATATGGTTTGTATTAATTGAATAATGAAGGTTACTGGCTGAATAGAACTGTCAAGAAGCTGCATTGAAAGAAATATTGTATATGGATTTTTTTAGTGTGAAGTTTTTTGTTAGGAATAGTTTTATGTGGACAGATTGTAATGGTCATGCCTCATTTACCTGGCAGTGTCAGTGAATGAGGTGATGAAGTAACTGAAACTTTTAAGCACCAGTTTTTATTTTAACTGTTTCTGATGATTGCAAGTCTTTCTAAAATGTGTTAACCATTTTCTTATTGACAGAAACCTTATAAACGGTGCTTGTGACATTTTCTGTTCCCTCTCTTTGTTCTGCTCTTCTGATATCAGTTGTCCTTTTCCTTTATGTACCCTCTGGGCTGACTTTCTTTTAATGTAAAACTTTACTAATTTTCTATTTCTAGTAATTTCTAAATAGCTTTCTTTGGGGTGAATATATTTATATATATATGTATGATTATAAGTAAAAACTGTATATTTGGGTCTTATTAATAAAATAAATCTGATTCAAAGTCTATAATTCTTCTAGGAGGACCTAAGGATTTAAGATATAACCTTTTTTTTTTATCATGCTATCCATCTGAATCCAATAATTCATAGGGTTTCATATACCTGTGCAGTATTGCCCAGTTTATCTTCTGTATGTTTGGTGTATTACACATTTTTCGTTAACCTGTCTTGTCTTAGCTTTACTGTGTATTTATCTCTCTCTCTCTCTCTCTCTCTTTTTTTTTTTTTTAAGACAGAGTCTTGCTCTGTCGCCCAGGCTGGAGTGTAGTGCTGCAATCTCGGATCACTGCAACCTCCACCTCCTGGGTTCAAGCGATTCTCCTGCCTCAGTCTCCCTAGTAGCTGGGATTACAGGCACATGCCACTATGCTTGGCTAATTTTTGTATTTTTGTAGAGATTGGGTTTGCCATGTTGGCCAGGCTGGTCTCAAACTCCTGGCCTCAAGTGAACTGCCTGCCTCGGCCTCCCAAAATGCTGGGATTACAGTCAGGAGCCGCTGCGCCCGACCACTATGTATTTGTGTCTTAGTTTGGATTATGTTTTAAACTTAAAGGTAATGAAACTGCATTATCCCTTCTTCCCTGAGTATCTCATATTTTGGACTTTTCATTAAGGCCCGTTGTCCTAATAATTCTAAAGTTTCTTTCTGCTCCCAGAATGTAAGTGGCCGTCTCTAGGATATTTAGTTCTATTGCTAATATATTGTTGTCTTTACATATTTTCTTCTATACCAAATCCATGCAGAGTTTGTTCACGCTACGGAGTAGGGCCCTCTGTGTATATGTATAAATGGATAGCAAAAGCCTGACCTAGCCAACCCCCAATATGCATGTTACCTGCTGCCTGCAGTGCTTTACCGCGTCTGTACTATAAAATCTAAGCTTTGATACTGGTAAAGATTGCACCCTTCTTCACCCCTTACCCCACCCAAAACAGGAGCAGAAGAATGAAAATATTTCAAGAGAAGGGACTTACTGGAAAATTGTTAAGTTACCTAAAGTCATAATTCATTCAAATAAGAACCTTTCTGATAAAGTAGAACCCAATAGCCCTAACCAGTCAGTCCATTTTCTTCCCAAACGTTTCCCCAGGGTCTGTTTTGTGTAAGACAGTGTGAATACCCAAAAAAAAAAAAAAATCAGACACGGGCCAATCCAGCATCTGAGGAACAAGTCAGCATCTGAGGCCTCCTGGCTGCCCCAGTGCCAGAGCCCACATTCTGTAGCAAGATAGTCCCTCGGAAGAAAGCATAGACCAGATGGGAAGTATTGAAAAACAGACAATCGGCCTGGGTGCAGTGGCTCGCGCCTGTAATCCCAGCACTTTGGGTGGCCAAGGTGGGAGGATCACTTGAGGCCAGGAGTTTGAGTACAACCTGGACAGCATAGTGAGACCTCATCTCTACAAAAATATTTTAAAATGAGCCAGGTAGGGTGGCATGCGCCTATACCCCTAGCTACTTGGGAGGCTGAGGCAGGAGGATTGATTGAGGCTGGGAGGCTGAGGCTGCAGTAAGCCATGATGGCACCACTGCATTCCAGCTTGACCAACAGAGTGAGACGCTATCTCAAAAAACCAAAAGCCAAAACAAAAGCAGATGATTTTCTAATTTCATACCCACTGAGAACCAGATGAAACCTGTATATTCAAATGAAAATGTGCACAGGAATACCAGCAACAGACTTGAGAGAGCTTTACCACTCCTGAAACTCCATTTCAGATGTTCAGACTGTAGATGTGTAGTCAAAGGAGATGAAATGGTACCGTAAGATATGAAAAGAAAACTTTGAAAGAGAGAAAATCGTCGTCTCAGGTTGTGATGCAAAGGGGTCTGCACTCACAGTTCTAACAATTAGGAACCAAAGTGTCCTGATGCAAAGACAAAAGCAGATCACCATTGCCTGCAATTCATACATTAAAGAAGTTCCAAGGCAGCCTCAACAATCCAGCATTCATCCCGAGATCACCCACACATTTAAGGAGTATAGTCAACTCTCATGGGACCAGCAAATCAAACTCTAGGACGTTGTTCCGCATGTTGGGGATCATCCAGCTGAAGAAGGATGTGATTTGCAAGAAATTCGTCCTGTAGACCTTGGTGAAATGGAGACGGAATCTGCAGAAAGTACCTCTGAATCCAGGCTCTTGGGTTAACTTGCTGTCACTCATCAGAGTTACACATGGGGACTTCAAGTTGCAAATTGCAGATGAGTTTGATTTGGAAGATGTTTAACTGAATCCTTGAAAGACTTTCCAGGCTAGGCGCTGTGGCTCACACCTGTAATCCCAACACTTTGGGAGGCTGAGGTGGGTGGATTGCTTGAGCCCAGGAGGTCAAGACCAGCTTGGGCAACAGTGGCAAAACCCATCTCTACCAAAACCACAAAAAAGCTGAGTATCCCAGCTACTCAGGACGCTGAGCTGGGAGGATCCCCTGAGCCCTGCAAGTCGAGGCTGCAGTGAGCCGTGATGATGCCACCGCACTTCAGCCTGGGTGACAGAGTGAGACCATGTCTCAAACAAAACAAAACAAAAAAATCCCCAAAACCCGAGTTTCCTGGTGTGAGCTCATGGGTGCCACCTGGAGGCTACTGAGAGCAATTGCTTTCACCTAGGAAGGTGTGATGCCCCAAGCCTTGGTAACAGGTTTCTGTTCCATGTGTTATGATGCTTTGCTATTCTTGCCTTACTTTCTTAAGAAACATAAATTTCATATATATGTAGTGTGTTTGCATGTTTTAAGTTTTAAATATAACTAAATCCAAGGAAGACTGAACTTTTAATCTTACAACAAATTTAATTGCTTAATCCTTGTCATCCTCCAAGTGAACTTGACAAGTATACTTTAACTGGTTTTTCACAAGTATTTTTAACACTAAATGGCCACTTGTCAGACTGCTTAGTTCTGAGTTTAACCATGTATTTGTAAAACCAATCTAGAGTCAATTTCTCTTTATTAGTGTCTGACAAAGTATTTTCACAAATGTATACTGTTAACATCTTCATCTTAATTCTTGGCCTTTTGTCAACATGTCAAGGTAGTTTTTTTCACTTCTACAGAGCATAAATAGTCAAAGATGGTAAATGAAGCTATTAAAATTAATGGATTTTGGCCAGGCACAGTGGCTCATGCCTGTAATCCCAGCACTTTGGGAGGCTGAGACAGGTGGATCCCTTCAGCCCAGGGGTTGGAGACCAGCCTGGGCAACATGGTGAAACCCCATCTCTACTAAAAATATAAAAAATAAGCCAGGCATGGTGGCATGTGTGCCTCTAGTCTCCACTATTCAGGAGACTGAGGCAGGAGAATCCCCTGAGCCAAGAAGTTGATTCTGCAGCGAGCCGTAATCATGCCAGTGCACCAGCCTGGGTGACGGGAGTGAGACTTCGTCTCAAAAAATAAGAAGAAGAATGGATTTTCTGTGAGTTATTCAGGCTTTGTTGAGTCAGGATCTCTCTCTGTCACCAAGGCTAGAGTGCAACGGCACAGTCATGGCCCACTGCAGTCTCGAACTCTTGGGCTCAAGCGATCCTCCCGCCTCGGCCTTCCAAAGCCGTGGGATGTTCCTCAGTGTTGATTTGATATCTGTAAATAGTCCTAGGTAGACTCTGTAATACCGCCAGACTTAAGTCAGCGGAAGGGATTTAGAAAGAAATTTTGTTTCCACAACAAGGTTATTTACCATGTGAAATTTTTGTAAATAGTAATGTGTACAGATACTCTGTTCAAATGTTTCATTGTAAACTTCTTAAGTCAGTTACGTGTATATAATGAAATTATAAAACTAAAAAGAGGCAGGGCGCAGTGGCTCACATCTGTAATCCTGGCACTCTGGGAGGCTGAGACAGGTGGTTTGCCTGAGCTCAGGAGTTTGAGACCAGCCTGTACATCATGGTGAAACCCCATTCCTACTAAAATACAAAAAATTAGCCAGGTGTGGTGGCACGTGCCTATAGTCCCAGCTACTTGGGAGGCTGAGACATGAGAATTGCTTCAACTTCGGAGGCGGAAGTTGCAGTGAGCGGAGATTGTGCCACTGCACTCCAGCAAGGCTCCGTCTGGAAAAAAAAAAAAAAAATCTAAAAAGGAAAGAAATTTTATAATAATAAAACAGACTTGGGATTACTCTGAGTAGGAACTTGTATGCGAGTACAGCGGAAACAGACATGGGATTACTCTGAGTAGAACCTGTATGCGAGTACAGCGGAAACAGACACGGGATTGCTCTGAGTAGAACCTGTATGCGAGTACAGCGGAAACAGACACGGGATTGCTCTGAGTAGAACCTGTATGCGAGTACAGCAGAATGGGGGTAGTGTTGCTTAGTTAGGTACAAGCTGTGGTCAGGAAATGAGAAAGAGAGAGGGAGAGAGAGAAATTGTGTGGGGAGGGATCCTGGAAACCCTTTTGAGAGATGACCAAAAGAGGCCTTTGAAGAACAGAAGCCTAGTATTCTTTTTTTTTGAGATGGAGTTTTGCTCTTGTTGCCCAGGCTGAAGTGCAATAGTGCGGTCTCAGCCCACTGCAACCTCCGCCCACTGGGTTCAAGCGAATCTCGTGTCTCAGCCTCCCGAGTAGCTGGGATTACAGGCAGGCACCACCACGCCCGGCTAATTTTGTATTTGTAGTAGAGACGGGGTTTCTCTGTGTTGGTCAGGCTGGTCTCGAACTCCCGACCTCAGGTGATCCGCCCGTCTCGGCCTCCCAAAGCGCTGGGACTACAGGCTTGAGCCACCGCACCCGGCCCAGCCTAGTATTCTTAAACAGTGAAAGGATACTGAGGTGAGGAGGCACGACCAGTGATAACAGGTACCAAAAATTGAGCACAGCCTTTTGAATTCGTCTGTAACTCCATGATCTCAATGATGAGTTTCCACTTACAGATGCCCCAAGAGGTTCCTTCAGACACATCTAGTTATTGCTCTCTTTTGTCTGCAGTCATTTTCTGCTGCCTCTGGAGGAAGCACTGGCCAGAACTCTTTGCCCTGAGTGTTGTCCTGTGTTACTGTTTCTTCTCTTATTTCTTTTCAAGGCGATCTCTTTGCTGCCACTTTCCTCATTAAGAATGGGGCCTTGGTCAATGCTGCTACACTGGGTGCCCAGGAGACACCATTGCACCTCGTGGCCTTGTACAGTTCAAAGAAACACTCAGCAGATGTGATGTCTGAGATGGCGCAGATTGCAGAGGCCCTTCTGCAGGCTGGTGCCAACCCCAACATGCAGGACAGCAAGGGGAGGTAAGCTGGGGAGCAGACCCCGTGCCCTTAGCACTCTTCTCAGAAGATTATCTTACGGTAGCAGGTCACTGGCATACGGGGAGTTCATGTTCTGTAGTTTGGCATTATTCAGTCTGATTTTTATTAAAGTCACAGACATTGATGTATAGTAGTAGTGTCACTACTAAAACCAGAGGCATTTGGGGAAAACATTTCCGTCCTGGGTAACTGAAGTCATCGAGGGTTTTTTTTTGTTGTTTGTTTGTTTGTTTTTAATTGTGTCAGCGTCTCACTCTGTCGCCCAGGCTGGAGCACAGTGGTGTGATCTTGGCTCACTCTAGCCTCCACCTCCTGGGCACAGGTGATCCTCCCACCTCAGCCTCCTGAGTAGGTGGGACTACAGGCATGCGCCACCCCACCTGGCTGATTGTTGTATTTTGGTGGAGACAGGGTTTTGCCATGTTGTCCAGGCTGGCCTCAAACTCCTGGGCTCAAACGATCTTCCCACCTCAGTCTCCCAGAGTGCTGGGATTACAGGCGTGTGCCAGTCTTCGAGCTTTTAAGCAATTTGTATCTTCATGTTTGAAGGAACCAGAGTGGTCGTCTAGTCCAGGGCCTCCAAGGGAACCTTCTAGCGTTTCTTAGAGTTCAAACTATCCAAGTTTGAAGAACTATCCAAGCAACCAGACAATCTGTTTTATTTCTGTGAGGTCTAATTGTTAGAAAATTCTAATTGTTAAACCCAATTTTACTTTCTTGTAAACACTCCCACTTTATCTGCACAGCTTGCTACCTTTGTCTGTAGCACAGCCCGTTGCATATTTAACAATAATTACTGTGTTTATTTTGCCCATTTCCAGAAATACTTAGTTGGGGATTCCTTGTGGTTTACGATCTGGGAAAAGGCTGCTTGTCTCGGGACAGTGGTGTGAGGCTGTGAAGGACGGTTAAGTCACCTGAATCGCTGACCACAGTTGGGACCCGCGTGTCCTTAGAACAACTCAGTATTTTATACCTTTGAAAACCCTCTCAAAAAAGGAAAGATTTTTTGTAAAGTTTGGTCGTCAGATAGGAAAATGGACTTGTGTGATAGGGAAGGTACACAAATAAGATGTAGCTTCATGAAATCTCAATATCATGTGATAATTACCTTATTTCCTAAAATAATTGCATCCATGTCCCTGCTGTTGATGCTTTTATTTTTTTCCTCCAACGGCAGAAAACTTGCAGTGTGTGTGTGTGTGTGTGTGTGTGTGTGTGGTAGGTACAGCCTTGGGCCCTGACTCACAATGTGTGTGTGTGTATGTGTGTGTGTGTGGGGGGTAGGTGCGGCCTTGGGCCCTGACTCGCTGTGTGTGTGTTGGGGGGGGTGGGTAGGTGCGGCCTTAGGCCCTGACTCACTGTGTGTGTGTGTGTGTGTGTGTGGTAGGTGCAGCCTTGGGCCCTGACTCACATTGTGTGTGTTGTGTGTATGTGTGTGTGTGTGTGTGTGTGGTAGTTCCACAGTGCTAGTCTCCTGCAGGGCTCCCGAGTGCTAAATGAAAGCAGTGAAAAGAGGTTAAATGCAGCTTTCATCAGTTCTCTCCTGTTGCTGCACTGAGTGTGTTTGAGAAGAACAGAAAATTATGGGGGAAGTTTCTTTTCCGAATTAATGGAGAATAGATGAGGGAAAATCTGCACACCTGTGGCAGAAACTGCTGTTTTTGAGAAAATCATGTCTATGCCTTCAGGAGGGGGTCGGGATTGAGTTGGGGAGTATTTGAGATCGCTTCCTTGAGCTGATTCTTGTCCATTTTGGCCACTGAATAATGGTCACATATAAGCAGATCCGTTTTCAGGTTTTGATCCTGGGTCATGGTTTTAGAAGCCTTGTAGAAATGTGGAATTTCTTGTGGGTGGGGACTCTGCCTGGGATTCGGGGTGCCTCTTGCCATGAATCGTCCTGGACAGGCCTGTCCTGAATTGACCCTTCTTCTTTTTGGTCCTGCAGGACTCCTTTGCACGTGTCCATCATGGCCAGGAATGAACATGTGTTCAGTCAGCTGCTGCAGTGCAAACAGTACGTAGGGAGACATGCACAAGTGAGAAGACGGGTTGGAGGGGGGTTGTGAGTGAAAAATCATTCTTCTTAAACACCTTTAGTGTCGCATTTATTAAGAAGTTAAAGTGAGCTAAAAAATGTGTCGTTGAAAAAGGATAAAGAGAAAGAACGAGGTCGTTGTCAGTCTAGAGTGTCTCAGAAAGATTGTAGGTGCTGTTGACATTGCTTCTGCTTTTCAGACTAGATTTAGAACTCAAAGACCACGAGGGCAGCACGGCTCTGTGGCTCGCAGTGCAGCATATCACGGTGTCTTCTGACCAGTCTGTGAACCCCTTCGAAGATGTCCCCGTGGTAAATGGGACTTCATTTGATGAGAACAGCTTTGCAGCCAGACTCATCCAGCGCGGCAGCCACACGGACGCACCTGACACGGCGACAGGTAAAGGACATGCCACCCGAAGGGGCGATGCTGGGGCCTGCAGGTGCCGGGAAATGGCGTGTAACTGCTTTCACCCCAGATTTAGAAATTGAACGGCATACTATGAGGATAATGATTTTGTACTTAATTTTAAATACAGTAAAAGCCTGGGTTGTAATTTTTAAAAATCCTGTGCTTCAAACATCAAGTCCCTGAAGCTGAAACTTCCATTTGTTTAATGCGGTAACTCCCACACTCTTTGGACTCAGCATTCCTTTGACCGTCTTAAAAATGCTACCAGAGAGCTTTTGTTTAGGTGGGTTATAACTTCAGTATTTACCATCTTAGACTACACTTTGAGAACCACTGTTTTAATGTATTTCCTTGATCTGACTAAATAAAATACAGCGATATTTTAGGGAGAGGGATTCCATGTAATTCAGTATTGAGTACTAGCAAAAAATGTAGAAAACATGGGTAGGTGTCACTCACAGGAAGAGTTGACCAAAAAAAAAAAAAAAAAAAAAAAAAGATGGATATTAAAACAGCCCTTTCCCTAAAGAAGTTAATAATTGAAGGTCGGCCAGGCGCGGTGGCTCATGCCTGTAATCCCAGCACTTTGGTAGGCCGAGGCTGGCGGATCACCTGAGGTCAGGAGTTCGAGATCAGCCTGGCCAACATGGTGAAACCCCGTCTCTACTAAAAATGCAAAAATTAGCTGGGTGTGGTGGCGGGCGCCTGTAATCCCAGTTACTCAGGAGGCTGAGGTAGGAGAATTGCTTGAACCTGGGAGGTAGAGGTTGCAGTGAGCCACGTCTCACTGCACTCCAGCCTGGGCAACAGAGCGAGACTCTGTCTCAAAAATCAATCAATCAATCAATAAAAAATTAAAAAATATTTAAAGGTCAAATGAAATCACCACTCTAGGTGATACAAAAGCTCAAGGCAGTGTTACTACAGGACAGATAATATAGGAAGAACTATAAGTGTTTTATACAGAACAGATAATATAGGAAGAACTATAAGTGTTTTATACAGGACAGATAATATAGGAAGAACTGTAAGTGTTTTATACAGAACAGATAATATAGGAAGAACTGTCTAAGTGTTTTATACAGAACAGATAATATAGGAAGAACTATAAGTGTTTTATACAGAACAGATAATATAGGAAGAACTATAAGTGTTTTATACAGAACAGATAATACAGGAAGAACTCTAAGTGTTTTATACAGAACAGATAATATAGGAAGAACTATAAGTGTTTTATACAGGATAGATAATATAGGAAGAACTATAAGTGTTTTATACAGGACAGATAATAGGAAGAACTATAAGTGTTTTATACAGGACAGATAATATAGGAAGAACTATAAGTGTTTTATACAGAACAGATAATATAGGAAGAACTCTAAGTGTTTTATACAGAACAGATAATATAGGAAGAACTATAAGTGTTTTATACAGAACAGATAATATAGGAAGAACTATAAGTGTTTTATACAGGACAGATAATATAGGAAGAACTATAAGTGTTTTATACAGGACAGATAATAGGAAGAACTATAAGTGTTTTATACAGAACAGATAATATAGGAAGAACTATAAGTGTTTTATACAGGACAGATAATAGGAAGAACTATAAGTGTTTTATACAGAACAGATAATATAGGAAGAACTATAAGTGTTTTATACAGAACAGATAATACAGGAAGAACTATAAGTGTTTTATACAGGACAGATAATACAGGAAGAACTATAAGTGTTTTATACAGAACAGATAATACAGGAAGAACTATAAGTGTTTTATACAGAACAGATAATACAGGAAGAACTATAAGTGTTTTATACAGGACAGATAATACAGGAAGAACTATAAGTGTTTTATACAGGACAGATAATACAGGAAGAACTATAAGTGTTTTATACAGGACGGATAATACAGGAAGAACTATAAGTGTTTTATACAGGACGGATAATACAGGAAGAACTATAAGTGTTTTATACAGGACAGATAATACAGGAAGAACTATAAGTGTTTTATACAGGACAGATAATATAGGAAGAACTATAAGTGTTTTATACAGGACAGATAATATAGGAAGAACTATAAGTGTTTTATACAGGACAGATAATACAGGAAGAACTATAAGTGTTTTATACAGGACAGATAATATAGGAAGAACTCTAAGTGTTTTATACAGAACAAATAATATAGGAAGAACTATAAGTGTTTTATACAGGACAGATAATACAGGAAGAACTATAAGTGTTTTATACAGGACAGATAATATAGGAAGAACTATAAGTGTTTTATACAGAACAGATAATATAGGAAGAACTATAAGTGTTTTAGACTGAAGACTTCTGGAAACCAAATTATTACTAATTCCTTTTAATTTGCAAATATATTGGTGATTGCTATAATATTACTGATTACTAATTTAATCCTATCAGAATTTGGCATATAAGAGGTTGGTCCTTTGATATTTAAGAATCGAATGGTGGCTCATTCCTGTACCCTGAGCTACCCAGGAGGCTGATGTGGGAGGATTGCTTGAGGCCAGGAGTTGGAGGCTGCAGTAGGACAGATAATAGGAAGAACTATAAGTGTTTTATACAGAACAGATAATATAGGAAGAACTATAAGTGTTTTATACAGAACAGATAATACAGGAAGAACTATAAGTGTTTTATACAGGACAGATAATACAGGAAGAACTATAAGTGTTTTATACAGAACAGATAATACAGGAAGAACTATAAGTGTTTTATACAGAACAGATAATACAGGAAGAACTATAAGTGTTTTATACAGGACAGATAATATAGGAAGAACTATAAGTGTTTTATACAGGACAGATAATACAGGAAGAACTATAAGTGTTTTATACAGGACGGATAATACAGGAAGAACTATAAGTGTTTTATACAGGACAGATAATACAGGAAGAACTATAAGTGTTTTATACAGGACAGATAATATAGGAAGAACTATAAGTGTTTTATACAGGACAGATAATACAGGAAGAACTATAAGTGTTTTATACAGGACAGATAATATAGGAAGAACTATAAGTGTTTTATACAGAACAGATAATATAGGAAGAACTATAAGTGTTTTATACAGGACAGATAATACAGGAAGAACTATAAGTGTTTTATACAGGACAGATAATATAGGAAGAACTCTAAGTGTTTTATACAGAACAGATAATATAGGAAGAACTATAAGTGTTTTAGACTGAAGACTTCTGGAAACCAAATTATTACTAATTCCTTTTAATTTGCAAATATATTGGTGATTGCTATAATATTACTGATTACTAATTTAATCCTATCAGAATTTGGCATATAAGAGGTTGGTCCTTTGATATTTAAGAATCGAATGGTGGCTCATTCCTGTACCCTGAGCTACCCAGGAGGCTGATGTGGGAGGATTGCTTGAGGCCAGGAGTTGGGGGCTGCAGTGAGCTATGATCACTCCACTGTACTGCAGCCTGGGTGACAGAGCAAGATCCCATCTCTTAAAAAACAAACAAAAAACAGGCTTGAATGTTAGACTCTTACAGAACTAGTTTTTTGGTTTTTTTTTTTTTTTTGAGATGGAGTCTCGCTGGGTCACCCTGGCTGGAGTGCAGTGGTGTGATCTCGGTTCACTGCAAGCTCTGCCTCCTGGGTTCACGCCATTCTCCTGCCGCAGCCTCCCCAGCAGTTGGGACTACAGGCACATGTCGCCACACCCGGCTAATTTTTGTAGTTTTAGTAGAGATGGGGTTTCACTGTGTTAACCAGGTTGGTCTCGATCTCCTGACCTTGTGATCCTCCCGCCTCGGCCTCCCGAAGTGCTGGGATTACAGGCGTGAGCCACCGCGCCCGGCCAGAACTAGTTTTTATAAAAGTCTGACGTGTGCTTGAAAGTAACATGCACTGTGGCCGGGCACGGTGGCTGAAGCCTGTAATCCCAGCACTTTGGGAGTCCGAGACGGGCGGATCACGAGGTCAGGAGATCGAGACCATCCTGGCTAACACGGTGAAACCCCGTCTCTACTTAAAAAATATACAAAAAACTAGCCGGGCGAAGTGGCAGGCACCTGTAGTCCCAGCTGCTTGGGAGGCTGAGGCAGGAGAATGGCGTGAACCTGGGAGGCGGAGCTTGCAGTGAGCTGAGATCAGGCCACTGCACTCCAGCCTGGGTGACAGAGCGAAACTCCATCTCAAAAAAAAAAAAAAAAAAGGAAAAGAAAATAGGCCGGGCGCGGTGGCTCAAGCCTGTAATCCCAGCACTTTGGGAGGCCGAGACGGGCGGATCACGAGGTCAGGAGATCGAGACCATCCTGGCTAACACGGTGAAACCCCGTCTCTACTAAAAAAATACAAAAACTAGCTGAGCGAGGTGGCGGGCGCCTGTAGTCCCAGCTACTCGGGAGGCTGAGGCAGGAGAATGGCATGAACCCGGGAAGTGGAGCTTGCAGTGAGCTGAGATTCGGCCACAGCACTCCAGCCTGGGTGGCAGAGCAAGACTCCGTCTCAAAAAAAAAAAAAAAAAAAAAAGAAAATAATATGCATTCTTTAATTGTAGGATGCAGCATTCTCTTTGTGCATTAAATCAAGCTTGTTCATTATGCTGTTCAAATCTTACATATTCTTATTAACTTTTGGACTGCTTGATCTGTCAGTTTCTGGGAGGTATATTAAAATTTTTCATTGGTTATGGTTTTGTCCATTTTTCTTGCTGGTTCTGTCACTTTTACATTATATACTTTGTTTTAATTGTTAAATCTAGACAGGCTCAGGATTGTTTTTTCTATTAATATGTTTCATTTTTCATTTTACGTGTAATCTTAGTCTACTAAGATATTTTAATTTTTTTTATAAAGTTTTTAAAATTAAAAAAATTTTTTTTTGAATTTTAGGGCTAGTCAGGTGAAGCAGTGGGAGCGAAGAAGGAACAAAGAAATCTGTAACTGGTTTTGATGAGTTGTAAACGTCACTGCACCCGGACCAGCCAATTCGTCCACTCGCTTTTAACGGTTCAGTGATGTTTGCACGATCACGGGTTATCTTTGTTCTGTTGGGAGGCATAGAGTTAAGTCTTGGGTACAGGGGAATGACTGCAGGCGTGAACATGGGGTCCACATTCGGAGTCTCCAGATTAGAGAAGCCATCAGCTAGGAGTCGGATAAGGAAAAACGTGGTATGAAAGCTAAGTAGTACTTTGTCCCATTTCTGTTTGTTTGTTTGTTTTGAGACAGAGTCTCACTCTGTCGCCCAAGCTGGAGCGCAGTGGGACTGTCTCAGCTCACTGAAACCTCTGCCTCCCGGGTTCAAGTGATTCTCCTGCCTCAGCCTCCCGAGTAGCTGAGATTACAGGCATGCGCCACCAGGCCTGGCACATTTTTACGTTTTTAGTAGAGACAGGGTTTCACCATGTTGGCCAAGCTGGTCTCGAACTCCTGACCTCAAATGATCCACCCACCTCAGACTCCCAAAGTTCTGGGATTACAGGCAGTGAGCTACTGTGCCTGGCTGTCACAGTTCTTTATCTTGTTTTTAGTCCTGGTGTTTAGTTTATTTAGAATTTCAAATAGTATCGCTGTTGACATGAGAGAGTTTGTTCATTTTTGGAAATGGATTTTAAAAGGCTGAGAAACACTGTTTTAGGGCTAAAACCATTTAGAGAGAAAAAGAAGGAAAAAAACCTCATTTTTTTCTTTCCAAGGTTTTTATTTAGAAAAGAGTGACACTGCTAAGGAAAATATTTCTAAGCCAAGAACAAACATATTTAAAGCATTAGGAATAAAACTGAAGTATTTATATTTAAGGGGCATTTTCTAATAGAACTTAAAATGTTTTCAAAATGGTCATCCAGCCAAGTGGTTTTCAGCCTGGCACAATCCTGCCTTTACTGCCTGAGAACATTTGTCAACATCTGTAGACATTTTTTTTTTTTTTCTTTGAGACAGAGTCTTGTTCTGTTTCCAGGGTGGAGAGCAGTGGTGCAATCTCAGCTCACTGCAACCTCTGCCTCCTGGGTTCAAGCGATTCCCATGTCTCAGCCTCCCAAGTAGCTGGGATTACAGGTGTGCACCACCACGCCTGGCTAGTTTTGTATTTTTAGTAGAGACAGGTTTTCACCATGTTAGCCGGGCTGATCTCAAACCGCTGGCACCAAGTGATCCACCTGCCTTGGCCTCCGAAAGTGCTGGGATGACAGTTGTGAGGCACTACATGTGGCCAACATCTGTAGACATTTCTAATTGTCTTAAGTTCAGAGGATGCTGCTGAACATTGTACCCGCAACAAAGAATTTATCCTGTCCAAAATGTCAGTGGCACCACCGTTGAGAGACCTTGCTCTAACCCAACCTCAGCAAGGAGACGGAAGTTCTGCAGTCCTGGGCAGTGGCCAGTGGGAATCCCATGGAGGAACGGGGTGTTCCAGCCCGGGCGTTCCCTATCCTCTGTGTCCACACACACAGTACTTCTGTGGGTGCCCCATCCCGGGGCGTTCCCCAGCCTCTGTGTCCACACACACAGTACCTCTGTGGGTGCCCCATCCCGGGGCGTTCCCCAGCCTCTGTGTCCACACACACAGTACCTATGTGGATGCTCCAGCCCGGGGCGTTCTCTAGGGTCTGTGTCCACACACACAGTACCTATGTGGGTGCCCCATCCCGGGGCGTTCCCCAGCCTCTGTGTCTACACACACAGTACCTATGTGGGTGCTTCAGCCCGGGGCGTTCCCTAGGGTCTGTGTCCACATGCAGAAAGCACCTTTGTGGACTTAAATGATACTTACTGTCTGGTGCGGACCTACTGTCTGGTGAGGGCTTGCCAGTCCCAGGGTGGCGGAAAGAGCAGGTGTTGTGCAGTGTGCAGCGTGACCGCATTTCGATGCAAACAGAAGAATCAGCATGCCCGTTTTCTTCTAGGAAACTGTTTACTGCAGCGCGCAGCTGGAGCAGGAAACGAGGCAGCAGCTCTTTTCCTGGCAACCAACGGTGCCCATGTCAACCACAGAAACAAGTGGGTAAGTGTGACCGGGCAGCTGGAGAAAATGGTGTTGATCTATGGAAGAAATGGCACTGGTGGATATGTAGGAAAAAGGGGAATAGGTGTTTTTTTTTTTTTCAGTTTTTATCAGAATAATACATGCATATGGTTAAAAAGCCGGAGTGAAACAGATTATGTTTCCTCAAATATTGGTTGATTGATTAATTTAGCAAAACCATTTCCTAAGCATTTGCTCAGGAAACAGTGCTTGTTCGGGTTATCAGGCCCTGAACTAGATACCATGGACTTTAATAGGGGTTAGTAAACGCATGCACAAACCTACCATTTGCTTGGGTTTTCCTATGTGGATTGTCTTTTATGAGTCTGTATCGCACGCTAACAAGGCAGAATGTATGGTGTTATGAATAAAAGTGTTACCTTTGGGGTTGGACGTTACCGAGTTTACCAGCTTTCCCATTTCCTCCCTATGCAGTCTTTTTTTTTTTTTTTTTTGAGACAGAGTTTTGCTCTCGTTGCCCAGGGTGGAGTGCAATGGTGCAATCTCGGCTCACCACAACCTCCGCCTCCCAGGTTCTAGCAATTCTCCTGCCTCAGCCTCCAGAATAGCTGGGATTACAGAGATGTGCCATCATGCCCGGCTAAGTTTTGTTTGTTTGTTTTTTCGGTAGAGATGGGGTTTCTCCATGTTGGTCAGGCTGGTCTCAAACTCCCAACCTCAGGTGATTTGCCCACCTCGGCCTCCCAAAGTGCTGGGATCACGGACATGAGCCACTGCGCCCAGGCCTATGTGGTCTTAATTTTAAGTTTCCTCATCTATAAAATGAGGTTAATACTGATTTCATAGGGTGTGGTTAAGATGAAAGTAAATGATATAATTAAGTGCTTATTAGTATAATAACTGAGACATTAGGTACTATTTGGTAGTTATTTTTACTTTATAATTTTCAGACCGGAAGGATATGCTTGTCTTCAAGATCACATTTATTTTATGGTCACTTTGTGCTAGCAGCTTTAAGGCTATTACCCCTTTTAATTTTCACAGTGGACCTGGAAGCAGCATATATTATTAGGATTGAAGAAGCCTTTCCCACATCAATCAGTTCTTTATTTCGGAGTCAACGACCTTGGGGTTCTGGGAGGTTAGGTGGCATATAAATAATACCTATATAGATGCTCCAGACCGGGGCGTTCCCCAGCCTCTGTCCACACACACAGTACCTATGTACTATTATAAATAATGAGGTGTCCGCATTAAGACTCCGGCACAAGGCTGTCTAGATGCACACTGTCTCGACAGCACTGGGCAAGGCAGTCAACAATGAGCTCGGTATCTGAGCCAGACCAGCATATCTTGGTACAGGAGAGAGGGCAGTGCCATCCTTTCAAAACACTGCTGACTCCACTATGTGTCTGCACATAGCCAGCTTTCCAGCCAGAGTGACGGCATGGCCCAGCGCCCACTGCTGCTTGTTCTGGGCTCAACATCACAGCATCTCGTGCCCTCTCACCTTCTCCGTGCCTCTGCTCTTGCCACTGTGTGTCACTGTCTCTTTCTTTTCCTCCTGCATCATTAGCTTTGCCCACTATTCATTTCTAATAGCATAGAGACATGCTCTACTATCTCCTAACTTAAAATCCTCTGCCGGGCACAGTGGCTCACACGTGTTATCCCAGCACTTTGGCAGGCTGAGGCGGGCGGATCATCTGAGGTCAGGACTTCGAGACCAGCCTGGCCAACATGGTGAGACCCCATCTCTACTAAAAATACAAAAATTAGCTGGACGTGGTGGCGGGGGCCTGTAGTCCCAGTTACTCAGGAAGCTGAGGCAGAAGAATCGCTTGAACCTGGGAGGCGGAGGTTGCAGTGAGTGGAGACCGCGCCGTTGCACTGCAGCCTGGGCAAAAGAGTAAGATTTTGTCTTGGAAAACAAAACAAAACAAAAAAACCTCCCTTAGGCCCACATTGTCTACCCGCTGTTGCTCCTTCTCTGAATACCCTTCATAGCAAAACTAGGTCAAACCCAAACTGTAGAGACACAGGAGGCCTAACTTGAAAGCCGTGGAGAGCAGCACTGCAGAAGGGCCTGGAACACTGGCTTCCGGTGTGTGGGCTTTATCCTGTGGGAACAGAAGAGCCATTGGAGGGTTTTGGGCAGACAAGTAGTACGATTCTTCTGGAGCTGAGAAAGCTGCCTGGGATGGCTGGCATGGTGGGTGTGCCGTGGAGCCCAGGCTGGAGCCAAGTGGGAATCATCTTGACAAGCAGCGACCTGTGCTGTCCTCTCACGCTGCATTGGGATCCAAAGGAACAGGTTCCGCAGGAATTGCAGAGTCAGTCTATACCACACGCGTGCTTCAGGCTCCCGGGAGCGAGGGCAAGAGAACCGTTCCAGCTGCTGCCGTGCAGGGATGGCGTGTGGAATTCGGGGACTCGGAGGGGCCGCTTGGGAGGGCGGTGGGGATAAAAGGGGGATGCTGGGCGCAGTGTCCCCTGCTCAGGTGGTGGGTGTGCTAACATCTAAGAAATCTCCACTCAAGAACTTATCTGTGGAACCAGAAACCACCGGTACCCCAAGGACACCGAAGGACGAACTTAAAAAAACAATTACTGTGGCGAAGCCGTGAGAAAAGAGGAAGCTGGCCAGGAGGAGGAACCTGAGTGGGGGGAGTAAATTCCACTGTGATTTCTAAATTTCTCAACATTTAGGTAGGGATGTCTAACAGGCTGTGGGAAAATAAGATGCAGAAATGGGGCTGGAGGCCTGGGTTTGAGAGTCTCCTGCTTGTAGATAATGGCAGAAGCCGTGGAGTAGATCAGCACACCCAGTGAGAATGTGCAGGAAGAAGGTCTGGAACAGGAGACAGCCCTGAGGAAGGTGGGGGAGAGAAGGAGGAAGAGGAAGAAGAAATACTTGGGAGGGCTCACACTACAATTACGGTTCCCCTGTATGGGGAGGATTTGGGTGGGAAGCGCGCGCTCTGGGTCAAGGCGTAAAAGCACTCAATCCTTATCTGCCACGGTGGGGAGTCCCGCAGATAATGTTCAAAGCTGGAAAATCAAGAGGCAGCAATAAAAACATATTAGTTAGAAATACGGAGATTTACAAAACCCAGCTGGAATAGTTAAAAGTGACTCCTGCTGGGAAAGGATAATTTTTTGAGGGAAAAGGAGGAGGTAGGAGCTTGCTTTTTTTTTTCTTTTTTTTTAAGGCTAGTCAAGTGAAGCAGTGGCTGTGAAGGAACAAATGAATCTGTAACTGGTTATGATCAGTTAGTTGTAAACATCACTGCCAGGGATCTTGCTGTTTTTTACAGTAAGCCTTGGAGAGTTCTCACCTCTCCATGATGATGATGTGTAGCTCTGATGAGAGCAGGCGCCGTATGCAAGCAGAGTGGTATGTTCTGTTCATTTCCACTTGTTTGGGTGGGAAAACTCCAGTGTGTGTGTATACATACGGACATACACTTTAGACATGCCGAAATGCTTAAGCATGTGCACACATGCATTTTCCTAGGAGTATTCTGTCAATGGAGAGAAACATGAAACTGGTAATAATGGTTCCAAATGTGAGAGGAAACTTCTTTTTAAATATTGCATCAGGTACCGGTAATACCCATTAAAAATAATTTTTAACTTTTAAAAGTAGGGGAAGGAGGTCTTGATCAGAGTTCAAGATGAGATTGATGCAAGCAGGCCACAGAAACGGAGTGCAAGTGAGGAGCTGCGGAAGCAGCGACGGCCACCGTGTCGAGGCTGCTGATCGCCGGTGCCTCGCTCCCGCGTGGGGGCTGCGCGGCTCTCCCGCTTGCACTGTTTATTTTGGTGACACTTGTAGCTTGTTATTGTTCTGTCATAATAAGCATATATTATTTTTAGAATTAGAAAAAAAGAGTTATGAAGCAAAGCAAAGGGCGGTTAAGGAGGACCTAGGAGGTGAAGTCAAGAAGCTAGCTTTCAGAAGGTGCTTGGGGAAGACACTGAAGAAACGAAGGGTGGAACCAGGCGCAGTACCTCACGCCTGTGACCCCAGCTATTTGGGAAGCTGCGGCAAGAGGACTGCTTGAGGCTTGAAGTTTGGGTCCAGCCTGGGCAACACAGCGAGACTCCACCTCAAAAAAAAAAAAAATAGGCCAGACACGGTGGCTCACGCCTGTAATCCCAGCATTTTGGGAGGCTGAGGCGGGTGGATCAAAAGGTCAAGAGTTCGAGACCAGCCTGGCCAACATGGTGAAACCTGTCTGTACTGAAAATACAAAAGTTAGCTGGGTGTGGTGGCGCATGCCTGTAATCCCAGCTACTTAGGAGGCTGAGGCAGGAGAATTGCATGAACCCAGGAGGCAAAGGTTGCAGTGAGCCGAGATCTTGACACTGCACTCCAGCCTGGGCAACAGAGCGGGACTCGTCTCCAAACAAAACCAAAAAAAGAAAGAAAAAAGATACTGAGAGCGATGATGGCTCAGGAGAAGAAGAACAGAAATCAGGAGGGTCAGCTGGCGACAGGATGAGCCCAGGACCCGAGTTTTTTCTCTCAGGCTGCCATGCTCCCTTCGTGAAGGGAATTCCTGTGAGTGCTCAGATTGCGGCCATTTGTTTCCATTCAGGGAGAAACCCCGTTGCACACAGCGTGTCGGCATGGCCTGGCCAACCTCACTGCAGAGCTGCTGCAGCAAGGTGCCAACCCAAACCTGCAGACGGAGGAAGCTCTACCTTTGCCAAAGGAGGCTGCACCCCTGACCAGCTTGGCGGACAGCATCTATCTGCAGACACCGCTGCACATGGCCATCGCCTATAACCATCCGGACGTGGTGTCTGTCATCCTGGAGCAGAAAGGTAAGTACGTGGGAATACTGTCCATCATTTTGACTTGGGGACAGCGGTTTAGGATCGTTAGTTACAGAGTTGATGTTTCTTCTGTTGGTGAGTTTCGTATAGCTAGTTTCTTACTCCCGAAAAATCCTTTCAGGTCAAACTAGAGAAGCATGTAGTCTGGCTCTTGACTGCTGCTTCCCTGTGTGTGTTTTCAGGATGGGGCCTGCCCAATTCACTTGTTAGGTTAAGCTGGTAGAACTTTCGATTCTGCCGTCTGTCTTACTTGAGTATTTCTCCAGGCCGTTTAGTGTAGGTCAAGCAAAGCTGCGCCTCGGTGTGAGCACTGTCTGGGAGAACCCTGCTGTGGCAGGCACCCCGTGAGAGAGGGGCCAAGGGCAGCCCCTGCGGGACAGAGGGGCCGTTTCCCTCAGAAGGTCTTCCTCATGCCTTCTCTTTCCTGTCCTGAGGTTTATTTTGCTCTTGCCTCAATCCTTGTTAAGGACAGTGGTTTTTTAGCATTGTCTTTTTGGAGGGAGGTGGGGTTTCAGGTACTGTGCGCCCTTTTTCTGGTCCTCACAGAAGTTTTAAGACTGTAGGAGGAAAGTTTTAAGATTACATATTAGGAAACACCATCGGGGCGTTGGTTTAGTCTTTTTAGTAACCAAGTGTGTTTCCATAATGGAGTCCGTTTTCCTTATGTGAAGAGTCAGTGTTTTAAGCTTTAAAAAAGATTCATTTTCCCCGTAAGTTTTGCTCCAAAATATCAGATTTCTGGGCTTCGAGTCCTGACAAGATTTATCTACTCTCTTTTTGTAGCATTCATCGTATTATACCCAACAGTTAGTTTGAAACTGAGTTCTTACTCTACTGAATGCTTTAAATGGGATCCACAGATGGTGAACTCAAATATTCTTTTCTTTTTAAAAACATTTAGCCAATGCTCTTCATGCCACCAACAACTTGCAAATCATTCCGGACTTCAGCCTCAAAGATTCCCGAGACCAGACTGTGCTGGGCCTGGCATTATGGACTGGTAAGGCCGTGCCGGGGCCATCACGTCTGCAGACAGACAGCTGTCTGAGGCAGGGCTGGGCGGGAGCGACGGAGCGAGAAAGAGGAGAGTGAGCTAATCATTTGGTTATGAAATAACCTTTCTGTTTGAGTTAAGCCTGTTAGATCCAGTGGAAAACTGCTGGCTTTGAGAAGTTGAGAGGGTATGTCTGTTGTAGTAAGATGTTGAGGAAGCGGGAAACGCTGAGCGTGGATGACATCGGGGCTTGTTTCTTTCCCAGGCATGCACACAATCGCAGCCCAGCTGCTGGGCTCTGGGGCCTCCATCAATGACACCATGTCCGATGGGCAGACCCTGCTGCACATGGCCATACAGCGGCAGGACAGCAAGAGCGCACTGTTCCTCCTGGAGCACCAGGCAGATATAAATGTCAGGTAGGACGAAGCCGCACTCTCCACTGTAACACCAGGTAACAATTAATTGAGATGTCAAAAGCACAGCCTCGCTTGTAGAAGTGTTTTTGTTTCATATTAGATAGAGGAAGGGAAACAATAGCTCTAAAAACACACAAACTCAGTGTTGTCACAAAATCATCAAAAGTCTTGATTGTAATGGAGAAAAGGACTGTCCTTTGCTCTTGTCTGAACCTTTCAGGACCAGCGCACAGTATTGCACAAGTCTCATTGTGAAAAACAATCTAAAGTCAGGGTTTTTTTTTTTTTTCTTTGAGTTAGGATCTCACTCTTGCCCAGGCTGGAGTACAGTGGTGCAGTCTCAGCTTACTGCGGCCTTCGCCTACTGGGTTCAAGCGTTTCTTGTGCTTCCCAAGTAGCTGGAATTACAGGTGCCCGCCACCACGCCTGGCTCATTTTTTGTGCTTTTAGTAGAAATGGGGTTTCACCACGTTGGCCAGGCTGGTCTCGATCTCCTGACCTCGTGATCCGCCCACCTCGGCCTCCCATAGTGCTGGGATTACAGGCGTGAGCCACCGCGCCCGGCCTAAAATCAGTTTTTAACAAGGAATTTCAGTTACAGTGAAGAACGTTCCAACAAATGAGCCACCAGTAAGGCTTGAGGGGGAAAAAGACATGACATGGAGTCCAATGTTACTGTGGTTGTATTTTCAAAAGAACTCCCCTTGATCTCCAGGGACTCTGAATGACTGAGCGGGGGAAGGAAGGGCTGTCAGCTGGGTTCTTGGGTGGCATCGTATTAAACGGCTCTAAAAAGTGACTGTCGTTCTCTAAGAATTCACCACGCTGGGGTGTTATCTTCGAGAGGCAGTAAGATGACACGGTTATGTGTTCTAAAAAGGCAGAATGAACAGACACTGTTTTCACATTAATTTCCCTGAGAAAATATTTCATGCCTGTGAGTGAATATGATCAGGGTACGGAAGAAGCTGGGCTCTGGAATGCCCGGAAGGGCACCTTCTGTGCTTTGGCCTCAACTACAAATGTTGGTTTGGGTGTGCCTGTCCTAGCAGGACTCGGGACGGGGAGACGGCCCTCCAGCTGGCCATCAGAAACCAGCTTCCACTCGTGGTCGATGCCATATGCACCCGAGGAGCAGACATGTCTGTGCCAGACGAGAAGGGGAACCCCCCGCTGTGGCTGGCCCTGGCGAACAGTCTGGAGGACATCGCGTCCACTCTGGTAAGACAAGCACAGCCTTAGCCTCTGCTTACAGATGGGGGAGACACTGTGTCGGGCGGAGCTGGTGCCTGCGTAGCTGTCACAGGAGCAGGAGATCTGCCAAGTAACATAGTGGGACAAGGACAAGCAGTCGCAAGTCACGTTAAAGAAACTTGCAGTTCAACGTGGTCTCGGCCAACACTTTTGTTTTTAGGTTGTCTTCACCAAGAAAACCAACAAGCAGCGAGAGAATGGCGGCATTTCCTCAGGAGCCCTCTCCTGGGCTTGGCTGATTTGCTGTGGGGTGTCCTCATTATCACCATAGTGATAATTTCCTCAGTCTTAGGTTTATCACCCTTGTTTGCCAGACAGGCCCCAAAAGTGGAGGCAAACCTGCACGTTCTGGTTCAGCTCTCCAAAGGGCCTGCAGTGTGGTATGAAGGCGTTACGCACCTGGGGATTTTAGCTAGTTGTTGAGCTTACCTGTTACAGGTGTGTTACTTAGGACCGGTTGGTGTACACTGACACTTTGTGTTTTCTGTCCCTTCTGGAACTCAGCTCTAAAGGACACAAATTAAACGTAACTTGTTGATACTTCCCAAGTCTGTCCCACAGGACCTAGTGCAAGAACTTGCACACAGCAAATTTTAATTAGTGTTTGTAAAACTAATGAGTGATACAGATTAAAGTAATTATCATTTAATTAACTGTATCTTATCCGAAAATGGATTTAATGCTATACATAGAGCTCAGACTTGGTAGTAAAACTGTTTGCCTTTGCTCAGCAGTGTTTGTGAATAACTACGTTTTTCTGCAGGTCAGACATGGCTGTGATGCCACGTGCTGGGGTCCAGGACCTGGCGGATGCCTTCAGACGCTCCTGCACAGAGCCATTGATGAAAACAACGAGCCCACCGCCTGCTTTCTCATCCGCAGGTCAGAGTCCCCAGCATCTCTCCAAACCGTTTTAGTGCGCTTGTTGCAAACTGGCTCTTTCCTTTTTAAATCCATCTACAGTCTTGGCATACCAGTAGCCGGCTTGACTTTCGCAGTTAAGGTTATCAGAGAGTCACTGTTCTGTCATGTCAAGTCAGCCAGGAGCCAGGGTCCCTTGTGACAGGAAGAACTCACAGGCCTGGGTCAAAGAAGCTGAAAGCTTAAGTCAGCGTCCTGCTTTGGGAGCTGCCTGAGCTCCTGTAGTCATGGCGGACCAGTTCAGACCGTGAAGCAGGAGGCTACGGCTGGGGAGACCAGATGGTCTCTGCAGGACCCCACCACGGTGTGTGAGTCCTAACAGACTCTGTGGCCCCCTCGGAGTGTGGGATGTGTGGGAGCCAAGGTTATTCAGGAAGCCTTTACAGCAGTGGTTTTCAAACTTTATGGTTTTCTTTTGTTTTTTTTTTTGAGACAAGAGTCTTGCTTTGTCACCCAGGCTGGAGTGCAGTGGTGCCATCTCGGCTCACTGCACGCTCCGCCTCCCAGGTTCACGCCATTCTCCTGCCTCAGCGCTGGGACTACAGGCGCCCACCACACCTGGCTAATTTTTTTTTAATATTTTTAGTAGAGACGGGGTTTCACTTTGTTAGCCAGGATGATCTCAATCTCCTGACCTCATGATCCACCCGACTCAGCCTCCCAAAGTATTGGGATTATAGGCGTGAGCCACGACGCCTGGCTCAAACTTTATGGTTTTCAAACTTTCTTTTTGTATTTTCTATTTTTATTTTTGAGATGAAGTCCCACTCTGTTACCCAGGCTGGAGTGCAGTGGCGCGATCTCAGCTCACTGCCACCTCCACCTCCTGGGTTCAAGTAATTCTCCTGCCTCAGCTTCCTGCATAGCTGGGATGACAGGCGTGCACCACCATGCCCGGCTAATTTTTATGTTTTTAGTAGAGAGGGGGTTTCGTCATGTTGGCCAGGCTGGACGTGAACTCCTGACCTGAGTTGATCCACCCACCTCGGCCTCCCAAAGTATGGGATTAGAGGCATGAGCCACTGCGTCCAGCTTGTTCTCAGACTTTAAATGTATGCATATCCCCCTGGGGAGTTTCTAACAATTCTGATGCCCGGGTTGCCCACCCCCAAGACCAGTCACAGAAGAATCTATGAGAGTGGAACCCCGACTCTGGTATTTGAGGCCAGGGACTAAGGACTCAGACCCGGCCACAGCAGACGTTGTTGGGTTGGATGAGGCTGCTGCTCTACATTTGTGATCAGCATGCCTGTAGGCCGGGTCCAAGCGCGGCGTGTTTTACATTTCCCCATTCCCTTCAGTGGCTGTGACGTGAATAGTCCCAGACAACCAGGCACTAACGGAGAAGGAGAGGAAGAGGCTAGAGATGGGCAGACCCCTTTGCATTTGGCAGCCTCTTGGGGGCTGGAAGAGACGGTACAGTGTCTTCTGGAGTTTGGTGCCAACGTGAATGCACAGGTATGTCGTTTCTGTTTTCCAGGGAGATAGATGTAGCTCCGGCATGAGGGAAGCCTCCTCCTATGGCAAAGGACCTCGCACAGTGCCCAGTTCCAGGCGCTGCTTCTTCATGAACACACGGCCTCCCTTGCAGTGTTCATGATTTCAGGCTGACTGTGCTTCTCTGGGCCTTTGTCCTTACTACAGCAGGAGGAAGATTTGTTTCAGCTCTTTCTGTTTGCCTCCTATTGGCCCTTAGTTACAGATTTCCACTGAGAGTTTAGTCCCAAATTGCATACTGTATTTAGGAGAACATCCTGGTAGCTCACTGGAGCACCCCTGAGTTACGCCCTTTGATGCTTTTCAACATTCGAGCCTGTGCAGATTGATATCTAAGGCCCTGCAGCCAGATAAGGAGTGGTGGCTTAGAGCGGAGACTCACTGCAGATCTGAAACACGGGTGTGTGCCGGGTCCACGGTCACCACTGGGTCGCTGGAACGTGGTGTAACAGGAAGTGACTTTTAGTCATTTCTCTTTGGCGTCTTTAACAGCTGAGTCAAACACAGGGTGGGAGTGTTGATCGAGTCTCATAACTGAAATTTGATTTAAAAGTTATACCCCTTCATATTTTTCCTGAGTTTTATCTTGCAATTGAACATTAAATTCTGTGCCTTGTTCCATAGGATGCAGAAGGAAGAACCCCCATCCACGTGGCCATCAGCAGCCAACACGGCGTCATCATTCAGCTGTTGGTTTCTCACCCCGATATCCATTTGAACGTGCGAGACAGACAAGGGCTGACCCCGTTTGCCTGTGCCATGACTTTCAAGAACAACAAGTCAGCCGAGGCCATCCTCAAACGAGAGTCCGGGGCTGCTGAGCAGGTGAGTGAGGACACCCAGCATTCTCCACATGGTCCTGGGCTCCGCGGAAGCTGGAGACTAGACAGATGTCACCAACTAAACATGGCTCTTCCTGGAAAGAACTTCGGTTGGAAATTGTCCTCCCTGCCCTAGAATGTGGCTGCTGAGATGTCCCATCAGTGCAGGAGGAGATCTGGCTCCTCTGCCGGTATGTCAGTGCCTGACAATGCCAGGCGGAGACGGAAGCGGAGGCAGTGGGCTCCATCGTAGGAAGTCTGTGGCGTGTACAGCCGAGCTCATTCTTTGCTTTTGCTAGGATGGTCAACTGTCCTAGTAAGGAGTGTCTTTTAAAGAGCTTGCATTGTGGTGTTGGGGCAACTTCCTGAGTGCTTTGGAGGAGTTCAGTTACTCAGCAGGCTCAGCTGTCCTTGTTCTTTGTGGTGCTTTACCAGCTGCTAAATGTGGATGGTGAACTGTGGATCTGCAACAACCAACTGGGCGGGAAATGACAGTAACAGCTGGTCTGAGTGGGAATGGGGAGGGGTCTGTCAGGCCGGTCCTGCGGGAACCTGACTCTCCAGCCAGCACCTAGAATACTGGCAGCGTTTGGAAATAGCCACTCATGAAGGGGAGATGCAGACTTGGGACCCGGATGAAGTGGAATCCTCGCGTGGGTGGAGATGATTGCTTGGTGTCTTAGGCTTCTGTACGCCACCTGTCTTCAGCATTTTCGCAAGTGTGACTGGATTGTGTAGGTGGTGACCACATTTCTCAGGTGGTGTGAAGTGGCCCCTCCCGTTTCTTCTCTCCAGTGTGAAACTGGACTGTCGATCCAAGCGCTTTGCAGATCCGCTGCTTGCGGGACTGGCATGTGCTGTGGCTGTGTGGCCTGTGAAGCCGTGTGCCGTGTGTGCAGCACTGGGGTCTCGCTCACTGCCGCCGCCACACACATGCTAAGACAGCTCTGGGAACTCCAGTCTACGGTGTGGTTGATTTCGTTGAGCTCTGCTGGGTTTCTATCAGTGGAGTGAAGCCTGTGACTTGCTGTTGGCTCCCTCCCGCATGGTGTGTAGTCTTGTAGCTCAGTAAAAGAGGAAACTGTCTCCACGTTTCTTTTTTTTTTTTTTTTTTTTTTTTTTGAGACGGAGTCTCTCTCTGCCGCCCAGGCTGGAGTGCAGTGGCCGGATCTCAGCTCACTGCAAGCTCCGCCTCCCGGGTTCCCGCCATTCTCCTGCCTCAGCCTCCCCAGTAGCTGGGACTACAGGCGCCCGCCACCGCGCCCGGCTAGATTTTTTTTGTATTTTTTAGTAGAGACGGGGTTTCACCATGTTAGCCAGGATGGTCTCGATCTCCCGACCTCGTAATCCGCCCGTCTCGGCCTCCCAAAGTGCTGGGATTACAGGCTTGAGCCACCGCGCCTGGCCCTGTCTCCACGTTTCTGAAGCCTTTGTTTGACTGCTCGGGTCAGGCTGGCAGTGCCGCTGGGGCATTAGGATGCTGGGCACTTGTTTTAGCCAAAGCAAAGAGACTTCCAACGCTTGTCTCCATCTTTGCCTCTCCGTGAGTATCCTGATATCTTGGCGCTTTCATTTCCCTATCCTTCAGATTGTCTTTTTCTTGGTTTTCCCCATCCAGTTCCTACTACAGGAGGCTGCCCGGGCAGCATGGGTTACTGCAGCAGCTCCCTTCCCCTGACCATGTGGGTGTGGCTATGCACACCTGCTTCTGTGCACAGATGTGTAGAGCGGGTCTGTGGGTGGGGTTGGGGGATGGCGTTTCGTGTTCATTCTTGGGAGGGGGTTTCCTAAGACTGAGGGAAGGTCTCCATCGTGACCTCTCCAGTGGTCAGTTCAGCTTGCAGATGAAGCTCAGGAGGTACTCTTAAAAGGGAACTAATCTTTTGCTTTGCACCTGTTGCTGTAGGTGGATAACAAGGGCCGGAATTTCCTTCATGTGGCAGTTCAGAATTCTGATATTGAAAGTGTGCTGTTCTTGATAAGTGTCCACGCTAATGTAAATTCAAGAGTCCAGGATGCCTCCAAGTTGACCCCCCTGCACCTCGCTGTCCAAGCAGGCTCAGAAATGATTGTCCGCAATTTGGTAAGTGACACAGAAATACTGTGTGTAATAATACGTTGTCAAAGCATAGTGTAGAGCTTGTGCAGAATCTCTTCACAGGTGCTTTGCCCGGTGTGGTGAAAGGCCAGTGTGAATTTGGGGAGCAAGGCCGGTGCACTCAGAGAGATGGTGTCAAGGGCTGCATGTCCTGAGCGCCCTGTTGGGCTGCGTGGGCTGCCAGATGCTAGATGGGGCCCTGCCGGAAGGCAGGGTTTCGACGGCAGAGGCAGGGCGGCAGCACAGAGGAAGCGGAGACCCGCTTCTCTTCTCTGTCAGGCATTCAGCTGGGACTTTGAAGTGAGCTCTCTTAATTTTCAAAACCACAGTGGGGTATGAGAAATGTTTTACATTTTACGAAGGAGAAAATTTAGGCCGAGAAAGAGTTTTACCCCCTAAGGCTATGTAAGCTAGTAGTGTTGGAGTTTAGCCTTGGCACTGGACTCCAAAGCCTGCTTTTTCCAGTATAACATAACACCACCCGGGCACGGAAGGGTCTCAGCCGAGATATGGAGATCCGGAAGTGCATGTGGTGTGTTTTATGTAGGAAAATTTGGTAGAAGTTGTAGGAGAGTTGAAAGAGCTGTGGGTAGAGAGGCAGGCAGAAAACAGAACGTGGGTGTCACATTTCAGACGAAAACTGTGAGCAGCCAGTATGTTTTCGGCAGTGGAGAAACCACTGTAAGTGTCCGAGCTGAGAGAACAAGGCCAGAGCTGAGCCAGGGCCTCCCCATCTGGTCTGCTCCTCAGAGCCGGCTGTCGCTGGTCCCTCCCGTCAGTCCCCGACGCGTGCCGTGGAACTGGCCGCCAGGGCACCTGAGCAGCCTTGCTGCCTTGGTGTAACTGTTTCTGAAGAGTACTTTTTAGAGAAGCCTTGTGACTTGATTGTGTTTGAGCTGAGGCAGCGTTTGAAGGAGGCGCCTTGAGAGTGAGACACACAGGTGTGGGGCGGGCTCACCGGGGACTAGACCGTGGGGAGGCTGTGGAAGTGAGTGTGAACTGAGGAATGAGGAGAGGTGGATCTGACGATGCCGGGAACAGACTGGATGTGGGAGAAGCAGCCAGGGAGGCGGAGCTGGGTCCCAAAGTCGTAGGGAATCAGCCTCGTGTTCATCAGTCTTTATGCCTCTGTAGGGCGGAAGGACATCTACTGTCCCTGACCAAGGTTCCTGCCTTCCTGGGGCCCGGCATGACAGATGATAGGAGCGCCCAGAAACACTAGAAACAGCGGGTTTTCCAGTGTCCACGTGTTCCTTTCTCTTTGAATTGATGCTGCATCCTGTTTGAACCTGTTCATACTGAAACCCCTTCCCTACCTCTCTCCTCCCAGTTAACCAGCTGTGGGGCCAGTGATGATCCCTAACATAGCACCAGGGCCCATGAATATGCGTCTGTGAGACGCCCTGTATTGACAGTCCCATATCCACTCATATGTCTTACCGATCAGTGGTGAGACTGGGCGTCCAGAGTTCTGAGGAGGCTGGGATTTAGAAGTCAGGGTCCTAACCGAGCAGCTAACCAGCGCCTAGATTTTCCCAGAGGCAGGGCCCGTGCACGCGGAGGAACCAGGGGTGGCCTTTCACCTCAGGAGCGGCAAATTGGGTTCTGACTACAGACTACAGGTATTTTCTGTTTACAGCAACTGTTTTTTAATCTTTTTCGGAAAGAGGATGATGAACTTCAAATACTAAATGAATAGGGCATCATGTAAAGGTCCCACCTGCTGTTTCGATTCTGTAATTCTTTGTGTCCCTTTTTTTCTTTTTTTTGTTTTTTGAGACATGGTCTTGCTCTGTTGCCCAGGCTGGAGTGCAGTGACCTGATCATAGCTCACTGCAGCCTTGACTTGCCAGGCTCAATCAATCCTCCCATCTCATCCTCCCGAGTAGCTGCAATTACAGGTGCACACCATTATTGTGCCCAGCTAATTTTTAAATTTTTTGTAGAGACGAGGTTTTACCATGTTACCTAGGTTGGTCTTGAACTTCTGGGCTCAAGCAGTCTGCCCGCCTCAGTCTCCCAAAATGCTGAGACTACAGGCCTGAGCCATTGCACCCGGCCTGTGTTCTTTCTTTGAAAAAACAGGCTGGACGCAGTGGCTTATGCCTGTAATCTCAGGACTTTGGGAGGCCAAGTTGAGAGGATCACTTGAGGCCAGGAGTTTGACACCAGTCTGGGCAACATAGCAAGACCTCCTCTCTACAGATTTTTTTTTTTTTTTTTTTTTTACCAGGTATAGGGTCACATGCCTGTGGTCCTAGCTACTCAGGAGGCTTGAGGTGGGACGATCATCTAAGCTCAGGCGTTCAAGGCTGCAGTGAGCTATGATGGTACCACTGCACGCCAGCCTGGGTGACAGAGCAAGTTGCTGTCTCAAGAAATAATAAACAGAAAACAGTAGTGAAATAGTGCATACTCACTGTGGAAAAACTCCAAGCATGGAAGGAGATGAAACAGAGCGTGTCTCCCTTTGACCCCAGCTCTTCCGAGTGTGGCGTTTATGCTCTGAAACACCTTGCAAGTGCCCGTGTGCGTGCACGCTTGTGTGTACACAGAGCTCTGCCTTCCCCAGATGGAATCGTACTGTCTTCTAAATTGCGAGGCTTTTTAAACATACTTGTTATCAACATCTTTCCATGTTAATCGATAAATATTTATCATCTTACTCTATTGTTTGTATCTATTACAATTTTTACAACCAAACCCCTTTGCCATCAGGCTTTCCTATTACAAGCAGTAGACACCCTTACATAGCACAGTGAACATCACTGCAGTCTTACACAGTTTTGTATACGAAAGCCTTAGAAGTGGAGTTTCTGTGTTCCAAGGAATGGCTGGTTAACATTTTGATAGGTAATTGCCAAGTTGCCCTTGGCACAGGTTTTGCGGTTTCTGCTTCAGCAGGGGTATGTGTGAAGCCCTTATGCTCCCAGCTCTGTCAGCAGGGCAGGCCATCAGCCTCTGTGGGTGTCAGAAGACAAGCAGACTTGGCCCCCACAAGGGGGATCTTGATTGTGGCAGAGAGACTGACTGTTCATGTAATGAACTTCAACAGCTTCTTGCAGGAGCCAAAGTGAATGAATTAACCAAGCATCGCCAGACTGCCCTTCATCTTGCTGCCCAGCAGGACCTGCCCACCATCTGCTCAGTCCTCCTGGAGAATGGCGTGGACTTTGCTGCCGTGGATGAGAATGGAAACAATGGTAACTCCCAGTCATTCCTTAGTGGCTTGAACTATCCCTCCATTCTAGGGGTGGGTGCAGTGCACCCTTGGGTCTGCTCCCCCGGGAAGCTTGGCTTCTACAGGAGAAAGCTGTGACAGGAAGTGCTCTGGGTAGGGCGTCCAGCCTGCGACTGTCCAGGCCTTGGGCAGCCTCCCCGTCTGAGCCCTGGAAGCCTGCACTGCCTCCTTGGGAAACTATTAAATCTCACCTTTGGGTAACTGCCGAAGCAGAAAGCACAGCACAGAGCAGGCGTGAGATTGCATTTGTGACACATCCTTGAGGGTGGTGAAGACCAGAAAGGGTGGCTGTGTGTGGCCGGTCGCTGCTGTGGCCAGGTCCTGTTTACAGAGAGGTCTGTGGAGGGGAGTGGTGAGTTTTCTGCGTGTGCTTCTGGGCCTGCACAGTAAGAGGATTTACTTCCCAGCTCTCCATCTTGCTGTCATGCACGGCCGGCTCAACAACATCCGGGTTCTCCTGACAGAGTGCACAGTGGACGCCGAAGCCTTTAATCTCAGGTGAGTGTGCTGGGCCCGCACAGGCCCCACGGCGCCTGGCCTGCTGCTCAGAGCTGCTGGTTGCTGGTGCCTCCCGTCAGCCCCGGGTAGGGGCTGCAAAACTGGCCACTAGGGCCCCTCACCAGCTTCGGGTACTTTATTTTGGTACTTTTGGTACTGGTATTTTGTTTTAATAAAAAATGCTTCTTAAAAAAACTTTTGGCCGGGCGCAGTGACTCACACCTGTAATCCCAGCACTTTGGGAGGCCAAGGCGGGCAGATCACGAGGTCAGGAAATCGAGACCATCCTGGCTAACACGGTGAAACCCCGTCTCTACCGAAAGTACAAAAACTAGCCGGGCGTGGTGGCGGCGCCTGTAGTCCCAGCTACTCGGGAGGCTGAGGCAGGAGAATGGCGTGAACCCGGGAGGCGGAGCTTGCAGTGAGCTGAGATCCGGCCACTGCACTCCAGCCTGGGCGACAAAACGAGACTCTGTCTCAAAAAAAAAAAAACTTTTGTTACGCATGCACTTAGGTTACAGTAAAATACAAAATAAGAAAAAGAAAAACTTTGTAGAACCTCCTTTTCCTTACCTGTTTTTCAGGCGTCACAAAACCAGGGCGTCACACATAGGCCTGCTTCCTCATCTGATGGTGGGAAGAATAACCCTCATCTTATTGTATGCTTTTCAGAGTTAAATTTAAGGAACCCAGTAAACCCAGCATGTCTTTTAGATGTATCCACCGTCACAGAGTTCAGAAAATTCTGTTTATTTTGTGTGTGATGGCCATGGCAGATACGTTCCTAACTTTTCCAACTTGTTTTATCAGAGGCCAGTCACCACTGCACATTTTGGGCCAATACGGCAAGGAGAACGCGGCGGCCATCTTTGATCTCTTCTTAGAATGCATGCCGGAGTACCCTCTGGACAAGCCGGACGCAGATGGCAGCACGGGTACGTAGCAAGGCCGCGCCCCGCTTCCGGGAAAAGCAAGAGCCCAGGCACACGTCGTTATCTGAGAGCATTCAGCTCGCAGAACAGTTCTGTTGGGCCCTCTGAGTGTGAGTTACAGAGCCCTGTTGTGGAGTCTGGGGTGTCTGGTTTTAGACACCGTCACGTCTCACGGAGTCTGGGGTGTCTGGTTTTAGTCACTTTCACATCTCGGAGTTTGGGGATCTGATTTTAGACACCGTCACATCTCACGGAGTCTGGGGTGTCTGATTTTAATCACTGTCACGTCTCACGGAGTCTGGGGTGTCTGGTTTTAGACACTGTCACAGCTCACAGAGTCTGGGGTGTCTGGTTTTAGTCACTGTCACATCTCGGAGTCTGGGGATCTGATTTTAGACACCGTCACATCTCAAGTGCATCGAGCGCTCTGAAACCATCCATACCCTTCTCCAAACAGGCCTGCCCACCTGTTTTTGTTTCCCTCATTTGCCTTTTGTCCAGTCAAATAGGGCCCTACCCAAGCTCCCAAATTCCAGCAGAGAAAGAAAGTATGAGCATCTCACAGGATCTTCAAAAGGAAGAGATGCGCTCGAGTGTGTGTTGGCATGCTTTGAGAAAGTGGCAGACTGCCCAGAAACACGGGGCGCCTTCTTATGCCGAGGCTCCAGGCCTCTCCCGGCTGCTCTGGGTCCCCGTGGTCACTGGTCAGCCGTGTGTCCTAGCTTTTCTGATGATTCCTGCGTTCGTTTTCTTGCCGAGGACTCGCGGCAGCCCCATGAGGGAAGCAGTGCACATAGGTGTATCCCCGTTTTTCGGGTAAGGAAAAGTAACCCCATGAAACAAAACCAGATCTCTCATCCCAGCCCAGAGCCCTCCGCGCAGCTGTGTGGCTGCTGCATTCCCATTCACTCACCCATTCTAGAGAGAGCGCCTCTGTGGTCTTGGCAGAAATGGAGTCACCATGGGGTTGTCTGAACCTTAACATGGGACCACATCCTTTCTCACTGTTTTCTCTTGGTCTTGAGAGGAGTTGGTGGCCTTGCTACGTGAGCATTGTTGTTTAAGCTTCAGAGGAGTCAGCCCCTGGGGGTGGAGTGAGCAGCACATACTCAGCACACCTTGCCCGGGAGCAGGTAAACAGGAACAGGCAGCAGGGAGGGGCTCCGTGTCTAGGCCCCCGGTTTACAGAGACCTGGGTGCAGATGCCTAGCCCTGTCCTAGCCCTGTCGCATTCTAGCAGGGTGACTGGGTGCATCCTCCCTCATAGGCCTGCTTCCTCATTTGATAGTGGGAAAAATAACCCCCATGTTATTGTACGATTTTCAGAGTTGAACTTAAGGAACCCAGTAAACCTAGCGTCTGGGAAAGGGCAGCAAAGGGGAGCCACAGTGAGCTCTAATTGTTTGTAGGGAGGGCCAGCAGGTTGGCCTGGCCAGAGTGTGGGTTCCCACGGGCTCCACGGGGTGGAAGAACTTTCTGGAACATGGTCCTAATACTGAGTTTTCTTCTCCATGTGTACACAACTCATAGGTTTAGATTTAGTTACATTGGGTGAAAAGAGCTTTGATCTTTGTGGAGAAACCAGTGTTTCATGCCAGAGGAAGGCACCTGAGACCACAGTAATGACTCCCTCCGTGGTGAACCCCTCACCACCTGCGCGACCTTAGCTCTCTTGCAGCCAAAGCTCCACGCGGGAAAGACTGCGTCTCGGAAACCGCAGCTGCTCTAGAATCCTTTGGCTCGTGGCCACATCCTTTATTGGAAGATGCTACAGGTTGTCCACAGAGGTCCCTCCAGAGCCTCGGGGCCCCCGTGTGTCTGTGGGGACTTCGTGAACAGACGTCCTGCCAGCAGTCTGTTCTGCCCTTGGCTGTCTTCCGCCCTCCACGTGTGGGTGCCAGGCTGGGCCGGGTGGGAAGGAGCCCTGTGTGTGCTTTTGTTTTCCAGTGCTGCTCTTGGCATACATGAAAGGGAATGCCAACTTGTGCCGCGCCATCGTCCGGTCGGGGGCTCGCCTCGGGGTGAATAACAACCAGGGAGTCAACATTTTCAACTACCAGGTCGCCACCAAGCAGCTTCTGTTTAGACTTCTAGGTGAGTGGCCTGCTTTCTGCTCTTACAGTGCGAGCAGCATCTCAGTGTTACCATCGCGATGTATTGTACTGGCGATCTTTCAATCTCATGGTGCCTTACGATCAGAACTGCTCGTCTCCAGGCAGTAGCTGCGACTGGCTCTCTGAATAAGTGAAGGACTTTTGAGCAGTGTTGGGAAGGTCGCTGTGAACAGTCTTTTCACAGCACTCTGCCTTGTTCATTTCCCACGTCCCACAACCTTCTGGAAATGCCCCAGCACACCCCCCTCCCTGTGTCTCCTGGCCACTTATCTGCACACCTGTCCTCTTGAGACTGATCCAGATCCTCTAGAACCTTCAGAATGGCCCACGACTCCAGCCCCTGTCAGCTCTCCCTCCCCTGCGTCCCTTTTGTGGAAAGGAGTGCTTCCCTCTTGATTTCATATTTGTGAATCTTTTCTGTTCCCTGCCGAGGTGACAGAATCAGAACGCCTCGAGTGCCTGTGCTGTGTCATCACCCACAGTGGGGAGAGACAGACAGGAAAACAAGCTCAGACCCCTGGTAGCCATGTGATGGCGATGCACAGGACCCGCCCGGGGGCACAGCTGGTCTGTGGCAGAGCCAGGTTGAAGGGCAGCGTTTGTGACACCTGGTCCACTGCAACTTCCCTCTGCCATGCACTTAGCCTTTTAAAAGCTCAGCACTGGTGCCCATCACAGGGCCGGCGACACACCCACATCCCAGTACTCAGAAGGGACTGACGGATTCACATGCTGCTCCCTCCCCGTGAGCTCAGTGGACCTCTCTGTATAGAGCGGTCAGTGCCTGGCACAGAGTGAGAGTTCAGCCAGTAAATCCAAGTGATGGTCATTCCTGTCTGCACTGGTAACTCCTAACCTGGATGTGAATACTTGGTTCTTTCTCGTAGGTTGCTCTGCCCGTGGCCCCACCGCAGACTCAGGCACTCTCTCAGAAGCCTGGAAATCACCTGTGTGTTCTGCCTGCTCCCTCTCACATCCCACACTTGTGTTCAGTCACTGAGTCTTACAGATTCTGCCTCCTCAATTTCTCTTGTCTTAGTCCCATCCTCTGTTCCCCTGGCCAGTTTTTCTAGCTGTGTGGTCTCTGTTCCCTCCCTACCGTGCCTTCCGTCCCAGTCATCCCTGACTACGTGTTTCCCCCACAGACATCACCGCTGGTCCACCTCGTTGACCACTGTTTCCTTCTCCCCAGGTCTCCCGGGCAAGGGCTGATCCTCCAGTCTCCTCTGGGAGGCTGGCCCTGAGCCACTTAGAACCTGTTGCTCCTTCGTCACCTATGTCATGTGGCAGTGGGTGGCCGCACTTCCTGGTCTGTTTCCTTGCTCCCTCTAAGCCCTGGGGCTTGCCTGGCGCAGTTGCTGTTTGACGGGACTAGTCCTCTCCCTTTTGTGTTACAGATATGCTGTCCAAGGAGCCTCCATGGTGCGACGGCTCCTATTGCTATGAGTGCACTGCCAAGTTTGGAGTCACAACTCGCAAACATCACTGGTAAGACCCCAGCGTCACCGTCACAGCAGTGAGGGAACTTCGCTGACGCCATTGCTTCCCCCCTTCTCCAGGATAGGCCGTGAACTTGCCCGGGTCCTGCACATTCACGGGCAAAACTTGACCAAATGGGCCGGGCGTGGTGGCTCACGCCTGTAATCCCAGCACTTTGGGAGGCCGAGGTGGGCGGATCACAAGGTCAGGAGATTGAGACCATGGTGAAACCCCGTCTCTACTAAAAATAGAAAAAATTAGCCGGGCGCAGGGGCGGGCGCCTGTAGTCCCAGCTACTCGGGAGGCTGAGGCAGGAGAATGGCGGGAACCCGGGAGGCGGAGCTTGCAGTGAGCCGAGATTGCGCCACTGCATTCCAGCCTGGGCGACAGAGCGAGACTCCGTCTCAAAAAAAAAAAAAAAAAAAAAAAAAAAAACTTGACCAAATGGAGGGATGAGATGAGCACACCCCAGGATCTTACGGAGGAAGAGAGATGTAGGGAAGGCAGGGAGCCTGCAGACTGGTGGCGTTCCTGCTGGAAGCTGACGGTGCACAGTTCCCAGGCAGCCTGCCTGTCCTCCCTGACTTGCTGCCTGCAGCAAAGCTGAGATGAGCTACTGCCCTCATGGTGTGCCTCAGTATGGGGCGCTTTGCCGAGAACTAAGGAGCTGTTCCCATTAAGATGAGATAGATAGGCCAGGTGTGGTGGCTCATGCCTGTAATCCCCGCACTTTGGGAGGCAGAGGCGGGCGGATCACTCGAGGGCAGGAGTTTGAGACCAGCCTGGCCAACATGGCAAAACCCCATCTCTACTAAAAATACAAAAATTAGCTGGTTGTGGCGGCCACCTGTAATCCCAGCTGCTTGGGAGGCTGAGGCAAGAGGTTGCAGTGAGCCGAGATCATGCCACTGCACTGCAGCATGGGCGACAGAGCGAGACATCATCTCAAAAAAGAAAAAAAGAGAAAAAAAAGATAGTGCTGAGCTGCTCTCTTTTTGTTTTTGAGACAGTCTTGCTCTGTTACCCAGGTTGGAGTACAGTGACATGAGCTCGGCTCACTGCAATCTCCACTTCCCGAGTTCAAGCAATTCTCATTCCTCAGCCCCGAGTAGCTGGGATTCAGGCATGCGCCACCACGCCCGGCTAATTTTTGTATTTTTAGTAGAGACGGGGTTTCACCATGTTGGCCAGACTGATCTTGAAACTCCTGCCCTGGAGTGATGCGCCCGCCTCGGCCTCCCAAAGTGCTGGGATGACAGGCGTGAGCCACCACGCCCAGCCCGAGCTGCTCTTGATCTTCAAAAAAAAAAAAAAGCCGCCTTCAGTATTGCTTTAACATAATGATTGACTAGAGTTTTGTTTTCATAGACTAAAAATTCTACATGAATTATGGTAACCTGGCTGGCAGTCGGCAGAGTTGCCAGAGTAGCATCACGGGCGCCTTGTCTGCCAGGCCCTGCTGCGGTTGTCCTCACTTGCCAGGAAGCAGAGTCTGTCGTCAGTGCTCCTCTCATACTTCCTTTCTTTGCTTCCACAGTCGTCACTGCGGACGTCTTCTTTGCCATAAATGCTCGACCAAGGAGATTCCTATTATAAAGTTCGATCTGAACAGGCCTGTACGAGTTTGCAACATTTGTTTTGATGTACTGACTCTGGGTGGGGTCTCTTAGTGAGCCCCCCGGAGGGCCCAGGCCACATCCTTGGTCACCTCCCCAGCAGCTGCTCTGCTCACCAGCCTGACCCCACCCAGAGCAGGAGCTGGCGCGTCTTCCTGCGGCAATAGACTGGAACGATTAAGGACCATGGTGTGATAGATCCCATTTCAAATGATTCCATATGATTGTCTGTGTGTGTGTCAGACTGTGATCGATTTCACTCGATGTCTCACTAATCGGACCAGGCCATTTGGCCTAAGTGGTAAATGTGAGTAGGAATTAGACCCCTCCCCATTCTGCTAGCAACATACAAGGACACTTGGAAACCAGTTTTCCCTTCCAGTAGCTTGGTGTCCGTCCCAGAGCATTCATGAAGTCTTCCCGCTGGGCTGACTGATGGGGCAGAGCCTCACGGTGTAGGAAGCTGGCTAATGAGCTGGCTTTACTCTAGGGCAAGTGGCTGTGGACTTTTCTGTACAGTGTTTTCATAAAGATAATAGGATCCTCTTGCCCTGAAGTCTTTTTTTCTTTTTAAGCTAAGCTGTATTTTTAGTGAGCTACCCCTTTTAAAAAGGTGAAATCTTTATTCTTAACAGGGTTCAAAGATGAGAGCTGAAAACTCGTGGCCTTAACAACTGAAAGCTTTACAGTGTTCACGCTACTGAGGTGTCAGGAGCGCAGCGGGGCCGCCTGGCGCCTCGTAGCAGCCGTCTCTTTCTCTCGTCTTGCTGCGTCCTGTCTGTGGAGTCCTCAGTCACTCTGCCGCTGGAGAGTGCTGGAGGAAATGCACTTTTATTGTGCTGCACTTTTTATAGAGCTGCATTATTGGTGATCCCAATTTAAAAATCCATATTCAGAAATACCCTCACGCATTCTTGCATCAGTGATTCTAATGCTCAGCGGTGACTGGGCCTCCGCTCACACGGTCTCCCAGGAGAAACTCTACAGAGCATCTTTTAAAGCAAGAGATTCACACAGGCCAAGTGATGAGAGGTGGAGTCACTAAGGCTTCAGCCCCAAGGGCATTTCCAGCCTCAGGCCGGCAGGTCCTATGTCCTTGACACAAACGCTTCTTGCCGAAATCCTCCCTAGTGATGCTGCGAGTGCTGTTGGTCCCAGTTCTGTGTAGCTTGCCCTGCCCCACGAAGGGCCACCAGCCGAGGGCCCTGGCCACCTGTGCACCACCTTATTTTGGAAGTCTCTGGCTTGTGTGCTGGATGAGGCCGCCAGAACTTGTTGGGCCGGCGTCGCTGCTAGTACATATATGAACCATGAGGTGTTAAACTTTTCTTTTGAAGGTTTGGCCAGTTTCTAAAAAATGCACATTTAAAGAGAAGCATCTACCACTGCTTTAAAACAAAACAACTCTGAGATGAACAATATGTGTTATACTCAGAGATTAGCAATCTCAATCATACATACTGATTCTTTCAGACATTTAATAACCACTACATTTTTTTTTTGCATTAATGAAGTTTGAATATATGTGTAAAGGGACTAAATATTTTTGCAACAGCCTGTTTTTTGTTCATTCTTTTCTGGATAGTGTGTCCTCTGTGTTGCGGTAGATTTATACATTCTGTTGCCTAAATATGTGTGTAAAATGAACTGATAAACTGGAGTACTACTTTAAAAAAAAAGCTTCTGTGATTTATAAGATATATATGCTTTCTATGTTAATATAAGCTTGTGCACAATGTTTAAAAGAAAACAATTAATTAGAAGCATTCCCGTCTCCCAGTCTGACATGTTTCATACAGAATTTTTAATAGAAAAGCTCTGCTAGTCTTGGCAGACATTTGGCCATGTGAGGCATGTGGTCAGTTTCCATTTTCTGTTACCTGAAAAGGGCCATAAGGAAGCAGGCAGGGCTTAGGTAGCTTGGTTACCTGAGTTAGAAAGTAAGAGAATCATGGTTCGGGTATGAATTGAAGTGGTTGGCACATGGATACCTGTTCTTGAAAAAGAATGTGGGAGATGAGTCAAGGGTGAAGCCGATTGTTCTACCCATGCCCTGCCACACCAATCTCAATAACAGTCTCGCCTGTCATTGCACTTAGAATCTGAAGATCATGTTTAAAATATGTTGATTTGAGCTTCTGTTTCTTAGCCTGAGTCCCAGGACAGCAGTGGTACTGACCAGCTATGGACTGGGAGAACATTGAGCCCTGCTCTCCATTGGCTGCAGGGTGCATTCATGTGGATACAGGAAAAGCCTCTTTCCACAGACTTAAGAGGTCCCCCGACCACGCAGGCTGCACTCAGCTGGGCTGCACTCAGCAGGCTCCTTGAGTGGGAACCGTCCCAGTGGACTCCAACATGCACTGCCCTGGCTGGGACTAGGCATGCTTCCAGCCCTTCCCGTGCTCTCCCTGCTGTCAACACTTGAGTACAAAACTGCCTAGCTGTGGGTAAGTTTTCATCAGTCGCTTAAGTACTAGTAGCAAAAACTGAAATTCATTCAGAAAGTTGCCACTTCTGAATGAGTAGAGCAGGAAAAATAAACTTTACTGAAACATAATTTGCTGCAACAGTCAACGTTGTTATGCTGAATTTGCTCTGAGCTGCCCTTTGCTCATCGCCAGATTTATTATTCAGTGTATTCTTAACAGTCTTTTGTTGTCGTTGTTTTTAAAACAAAGGTACGGACCACGTGCTATATATAAATCGAATGGCGTAAACTAATTTGCTGTGATCCTCTAACACCGAAATTTCCCGTAAACTTAAGTGCCTACACTTAGGACTTTTGACTTTCAGTCATCTTTTTCGTGGTGTTACATGTTACAAACATGTTCTATTTGGAGTTTTGGGCCTGTGCACTGTCAACCCCAATTACCGATTTAGTTGAGGCTGGATTCGACTGCTCAGTTCACCTGCCACGTTCTCTCCAAGGAGTGGGGTCTACGTGACCTTCAGTCCTCTACCTCAGAGCCCCGAGTCATTTCTGACAACCCCGTTCTGTGTCCTCACTCTTGTCCCTGAACAGGTCCCTGTGTGGATCTGTGTGTGTGTGTGGTTTCTCCGCTCCCCCCCTCGTGTCCCACACCTGCCGTAATGAACCGTTTCTGCACTGATCTTGTCCATGGGTATGGAGTGGAGGGAAGGTCTTGGGAAAGGGGAGAGCCTTGGCTTCCATCTAGGTTTCTTTTATCTGGAGAAAAAGAACATTTTTTAACTATGTGATGCTTAGCCCTGAAAGGCAAGCTAACTTCCCAGGTGACAGTAGCAGCAACAAGTAAGGGTAATGCTTCCATGACAGACACTTGCTTCCCTTGGGACAAGTCCCAGAAGAACTATCTGAAGCACCAAAGCTCCCCAGCCCAGCCTGGTGGCAGAGGACGGAGGCGGCACCAACTTGCCAAAGGGAATTGGGAGCTACCTTCTCACTCTGGAAGTAATTTAGTGAAGAGCTGACTGACAAGATAAAAACCCTGAAATTCCCAGAAGTTACAGATGCCTTAAAGACTTTCTTTGGAAGATCATTGCCTGTACAATTCCTTTTTTGTGTGGCATAAATAATATATTAACCTGTTACAACTGACAACATTGGTTTCCTGCAGCTAGGGAGTCTTGAGTTGAGACTGCTGGCCTTGATGACTTGCCCTTTTTGGCAGACGTGCGGAGGTGGCTGTTACAACATCGCTGCGTGAGCCCAGAGGAGGGGCAGTAGCTGGGCAGAAACTGAGGCACACATGTGGGTTGGTCCCCTGGCTTCCAACCCATTCGGGGCGGTGCTCAGTGTGGGGTGATGGGATCATAGAGGACCATGGCGCTTATCAGAATTGTTTCTTTGGAGTCTGTGTAATGGAATGTATTTTTCAAATACTAATATTTGCATTTTCTGTAACAATTCCTTATAATAAAATGAAGTAAAATTGTGCATTTAAAGTGGAAACTTTAATAAGACATTTGTAGTTACTTCCAATGCAGAAATACCAATAAGCATTAAAAACAAATTTTAGAAAACTCCTGACATGTGAATAAATTTCTTGACCAGCTGTCCTCCAGGAAAGTTTGAATTCCAACAACATTTTTCAAGAACATGCTGTTGACAGCAGTAAAAGTAGCTATTTTATGTATTTATTTTTAATTTTTAAAAATTTCAGTAGGTTTTTGGGGTTCAGGTGGTATTTGGTTACATGAAGTTCTTTAGTGGTGATTTCTGGGATTTGGGGGCACCCATCAGCCAAGCAGTGTACAGTGGACTCTTATCCCTCACCCCCAACCCCTTCTACTGAGTCCCCAAAGTCCACTGTATCATTCTTACACCTTTACGTCCTCATAGCTTAGCTCCCGAAAAGTGTAGTTATTTTAAACATAGTAGCTGCTTACTTAACTCACTGTGCCTGTGCTCTTGGCCCAGATTTCAGCTCATGGCACCGAGCGTGATCACTGAGGCAGTCTCGATCACCGTCGCCTGACCCCTCTGAAGTTCCCAAGAGGATCCACTCATGATGAGCTTTCTGCTGGCCAAGACGTGAAGGGCAACTGGCACTGTGGGCTTCAGAGAATACTAAGGACGGTTTCAGGGCTTTCAAATTGAAACCTAGTGATCCATAAAGCCCCTCTCCGAATCGTTACCAATCAAGCAGCTCCCGTGGCCCTCACGCTTTCCTGAGCTAATACCGTCCGTTTTCCTGTCTTCCATTTTGCTTACCCCTAGGTCAGACTAGCTGTGGTGACAGAGCTCATAAAGCTCATTCTCCAGTGGCTTTTCTCATCGTTCATAGGCACTGTTAAGTGTTTCCACATGACAATCCCAAGTAATCCTCACCGCTATCCTTAAGGTGAACAGTGCTAACCACACTGTCACTGGTTATAAGCGAAGCAGAAATAGTAACCAGGAACACAGCAACTTCCACACATTTACCCAGCCAGAGAAGAGCACTGGGTTTTAGTTCTGGTTTTTCATTGACTAGCTGAGAGTTCTGGGCAAGTTTCCTAACTTCTTTGCCTCTGTTTCCCTACCTGCATAATGGGAGTGGACTGTAGTCCTTAACTCACAGGGTTGCCTGGAGGAAGGTGATCAGTAATGTGCCCTTCTCATCCAAGTACCCAGATTCTGGTGTGTGCACGGCAGGGCTCTTCTGGCAAGGGCTACGGCGGTATCTGCTGCCCGGAAGAAACCGGGGGCTCTGGCAGTAGGAAATGCTCTCAAGGGTGGGGTCCAGCCTAGGGTCGCCGCCCTTCTCTGAGGGGCACTCGCAGACTGCTGAGCAAGCACAGTCCGAACCTCCCCATTGGGGCTAGCTTTCAGAGCACAGCTATGCCTGGAGCAAAGCAAGTGTGGGGGCGGGGTGGGATCACTGGCTGAGCTGAGACCAAAAAACCTCAGACTCTTCACTCTTAGATGTTTATAGAAAACCGTAATCTCCGAATGAAAAGGCAGACGTTGAAACTTCCTTCAAGGTGAGTTCTTTATTTTTGGGTTTTGTTTGTTTTGGGACAGAGTCCCACTCTTGTCACCCAGGCTGGAGCGCAGTGGTGTGATCTCGGCTCACTGCAGCCTCCGCCTCCCCAGTAGCTAGGACTGCAGGCGCACACCACCACACCCAACTAATTTTTGTATTTTAGTAGAGATGAGGTTTCACCATGTTGGCCAGGCTGGCCTCCATCGAACTTCTGGCCTCAAGAAATCCACCCACCTTGGGCTCCCAAAGTGCTGGGATTATAAGGGCCCGGCCTCCTTCACAATGTTGGAGTGGAGTGCAGCTGCAAAGGCTTTGCCTTAACACCATGCTCACTGGTGTGGCAGAGATCAGACTCACATCACAAAGCCCAGCTCTGTCACACGATGTTGATGTAACTATTAGAAGAGGTGGGGAGATATTCATGCCCCTTTTCTGGGCCATAAAATGGGAACTTCTCGAGGCAGGCATAGAGATTAAATGAGAACAAGGCCTGGCCCAGCAGAGTTGCGCAATACGGATGCGTTTTCTCCTTCCCTTCCTTCTGCCAGCAAGTCTGACTGCATGCTGAGCCTGAGCTGAGCTTATCTGTGGCTTCCATCAAGGCCTTGCCCTTCCTCCCCCATGGTTTTGCCCAGGGCCACCTGTACTTGAGAGGGAAAGGCGAGGCATTTCTCCAGTAATTACAGCTTCTCACGGCTGAGCCCTTCAGGCCGATTCTTGCCGAACCTAATTCTTTGCTGAATCCTTTGCCCTGACATGAGAGATGTGTTAGCAGGTTAAGTAGGAAGGTAATTACCATACTGCGCAGGGAACTCAGCAGGCTCCCGAAGCCAACCAAGTCTGTCCCGGAGCCTGTGCGCAGGACACTTGCATCAGTCAGAGATCACGTACCCTCTAGGCACGGCCAGAGCCCGCAGCTGGCTGGAATGACGAAAGTTCCTTTTTGTTTGTTTGTTTTTTGAAGGATGGAGAACATCTTGGGGCCTGGTCCTCACACTCTCCCTGCATTCCTGCCACAAGGACGGCCTCTGGCCGCTCTGTGGGGTTTCTTCCACCATACGACAAGCCCGCTGAGGTCAGAAGCCTTGCTGCCCCAACCCCCAGCCCTGACATGATGCCTGGCACATAGTAGGTGCTTGGTAAGTTATTTGCTGAATGACTAAGGAGGACTAAATCAGGGGCACTAACTATTTTTCAGTTCGCCTGGGGTTGGGGGCTGTTTCTGGGTAACAGAGAAGTCTCAGCACTGAGCTCAGGGACTGCCTAGAACTCAGAAGAAAATCCTAATTTCAGCTCTTCTCCTTTCTGTCTGCTCCTGGTCCTGCCCCAGGGAGGGCCAAACATACAGAAATATGGAGGAGTGAAAATGACACCGAATCAGGCATCCAGAGCTTTGCGTTCTAGGCTCAGCTCCACGCTCAGTGACTTCAGTTCTATGTGCCTTTGTTGCCTTATCTCCAAAAAGTGCGGTGGCTCACGCCTGTCATCCCAGCACTTTGGGAGGCCAAGGTGGGCAGATTCCTTGAGCCCGGGAGTTCGAGACCAGCCTGGGCAACATGGTGAAACCCCATCTCTACAAAAATAAAAAACTAGCCAGGCGTGCTGGTACATGCCCATAGTCCCAGCTACTCGGGAGGCCAAAGTGGGAGAATCTTTTTGAGCCCGGGAGTTCAAGGCTGCAGTGAGCTATGATCACGTCACTGCACTCCAGCCTGGGCAACAGAGTAAGACTCTGTCTCAAAAAAAAAAAAAAAAGAAAAAGACCTCTGCACGCACTTCCCACATGTTAGGCGTGGTGGATATAGGGGCACAGCACTGAGTAAAGTGGATTACAGGGGTCTGGCGCTGAGTCATGTGGATATAGGCATATGGAGCTCAGTCATGTGGATATAGGGGTATGGCGCTGAGTAAAGTGGATTATAGGGGTCTGGCGCTGAGTCATGTGGATATAGGGGTACGGAGCTGAGTCACACTGGGGCTCTGTCCTCAGAGTGTCTGGTCCAGTGCAAGAGGCTGATAGGAAGTTCATGGTAAGAGCCCACTGTGATATGAGCACAGTGCCATGGGAACCAAGGAAAGTGCCTCTGTATCTCACTGCTGGCCCAACAGTTACTGAAGGCTTCCAAGAAGGGCCTGATTGAGCTGAATACTGAAGCAATACGGGGTGGATTAATTCAACAGAGGAAAAAGTGTCATTCCAGGCAAAAGAAACAGCCTGTGTGAAAGCACTGCAGACATACCGCAGTGAGAGGGAGGCTGGAAAGGAGGTGCACATGGGAGGAGATGGGAAAGGCACAGGTCTAAAAGGAGAGAGGCCACAGAAGGGCCTCGTGTGGCACGCAGCAGAGGAGCTGGCACTCAGTCCTTATAGATAAGGGGAGCCCCTGAGGAGGCTTAAATGGGACATGCCTTGATCATTTTTTTTTTTTTTTTTTTTTTTTTTGAGAGGGAGTCTCGCTCTGTAGCCCAGGCTGGAGTGCAGTGGCCGGATCTCAGCTCACTGCAAGCTCCGCCTCCCGGGTTTACGCCATTCTCCTGCCTCAGCCTCCCGAGTAGCTGGGACTACAGGCGCCCGCCACCTCGCCCGGCTAGTTATTTTTTGTATTTAGTTGAGATGGGGTTTCACCTTGTTAGCCAGGATGGGACTTGATCATTATTAATAATGAAAGACAGCTCGGCCAGGTGCGGTGGCTCACGCGTGTAATCCCGGCACTTTGGGAGGACGCGGTGGGCGGATCACGAGGTCAGGAGTTCAAGACCAGCCTGACCAACATAGTGAAACCCCATCTCTACTAAAAATACAAAAATTAGCTGGGTGTGGTGGCACATGCCTGTAATCCCAGCTACTTGGGAGGCTGAGGCAGAAGAATTGCTTGAACCCAGGAGGCGGAGGTTGCAGTGAGCTGAGATCTTGCCACTGCGCTCCACCCTGGGCAAAAGAGCAATACTCCATCTCAAAAAAAAAAAAAAAAAAAAAAAAGACGGCTCCCAGCAGTGCGGAGGAGGGATTGGAGGGAGGGAGTACAGTTAGGCTCCTTCGGTAATCCAGGTGAGAAATGACAGCCTAGGCCAGAGACGGAGTACTGGGGACAGGTAAGAGGGAAGGGAAAGGAGAGAACCAGGGAGGCAGAGCTCCCGGGACCTGCAGGTGGGTTAGGAGGGAAGGAGGACAGAGTGTGGATGGCTGCTCGGATTCTGACTCCGCGGGAAGCTGGTGGGCCCTTCACTTGGAGAACTAGAAGCAGCATGGGAAGGGAAGATGAAACGCTCTGGAAAGCTGCCTGGAGTAGAGGTGCAGGTTTGATGGTCTAAGTAACTGCCAGATTTGGAGTGAGAGGAGCCAATGGGAAGGGGTTTGTGGAAGCAAAACAGGGTTCTCAAGGCAATGAAGAAGGAATGGGCAGAGGGAGAAAGGGAAGCAGGACGAAGCCCAGCGAGGGTTTCATGGAGGACCCCACAGTCCAGTGTCCAGTGTGATGAAGCTCAGGTAAGAACTGGCTGTGACCATGGAATGTGCCAGAGCAGAATTTGTGCTGGTTGTCGGAGCACACGGGGCTGAAAAGCAAAGCTAGTAAGTACAAGCCACAGCTGTGGCGCTGAGGGAGGTTACATGAGAGAAGTGGGCCGCTGAACGCATGCCTGGGGCAAGATCCAGGAGGTGGAGAGAGGTTAAGGGTACAAGAGGGGCAGGCGAGAAAGATGGCGGGGGGCAGGCAAAAGGAGCCATGAGCCGGAGCCCAAGTGTAAGGAACAGCTGTGGCCATAGGGGCAGTGAGCACGGGTCTGCCAGTGGAGCGGGGGCAGCCTCCACTTTCTAGTCTGTGAATCTGGAAAGCAATTTAGTGAAATGAATGATGGAGAAAAAGGAGACAGTGACAGAGAGAGCGGCAGCTAGAGGATGCTGAGGGGGAGACTGAGTGGGAAAGGGAGCTGGGTGGAGGCTCTGATGGGGCGATGCACAGAGGGCACGGCGCTGTCTGTGGTAGTGCTGGTCCCACTTCTGTCTGAAGGAGGAACACTCCTTGCCCCCATCTACCTTAACAAATAGTCAAGAGGTAACAGGTACGACATTTGCCAAGTGTAGGGCTTACAGATGACCCTGGAAATACAAACCACTGGACAAGCAGCAAGCCCAGCCCCCTTACGTTTGCAGCCCTGCCCAAACTTTAATGTCATGCTAACCAGTTACCTTGTAAGAGCTGGGAAACCACCTTTTGCTCAAAATGCAGACTTCTGCCTTTGAAAACACACCACACCTGATTTTAAGTGCTTAAAGGAGAGAAAATGTCGTTGCTTTAAATTGTTGCTTTGTTCAGAGACATCTGGATTTGCCGTATCCATACAAGCAAAAGCTTTTCCAAGTCCAGAATCAACCCATGCTAATTTGTTATTGCCTCTTACTGTGTTGGCCCAGCTGTAACCAACCCAGCAGGCTTTTGGTTGTAAATTCAAGTGGAAATGGAGTTGGTCATATTTGCGGCCACTGGTATCTGAGGGCTCTGAGGAAGATGGCCAGTAGGTCAAGGGGAATAGTGGTGAAACGCTGACCAGTACTGGGCAGGTGGCCGGCTGTCCCTCAGGCACCACAACGCTGAGCCACAGTGAGGGGCATGAGCCACATTTGCAGAATATAGCCAGAGTCCTTCCAGACCCTCCTGATTTGTGCCAGGGGGCATCCCAGGGCACACAAGTGTCAAGGGCCTACTCAGGTTCTCGGCAGAGCTCTCTGTGTGTTATCAACAGAAAAGGCTACAGCTAGAGTGGGAAGGAGCATGTGATGGCCAGAGGTGGGCAGCCTGTGTACTCCGCCAAGTTTGGGTGATCCAGGTCCCCACGATTTCTGTGTGGTGGGTTGTCCGGCATCTGGTCACTAGGGGGGCCAGTGGTTCTCACACACACGCAGCGGGGCTCCTTAGCACCTGGCTTATATAGCTTCCTGGGGACACCGATCCAGTCTCTGCTCACGCCTCCACTAAGGACAGACAGAAAGAGGATTTCTTCAGTGTGAGAACTCGCGAGTCTCTGGGAAGGGGAGGGCAGGAAGCAGTGGGCCTCTGGGAAGGGGAGGGCAGGAAGCAGTGGGCCTCTGGGAAGGGGAGGGCAGGAAGCAGTGGGCCTCTGGGAAGGGGAGGGCAGGAAGCAGTGGGCCAGGCCGTAGGAAAAGCAGAAGCCCACCAGAGTGTTTCCCAAGGCAGCAGGCACAGGCTACAGCGTTCAGCCCCTGAGCCTTCATGCTCTCCCCTGACTTCCTCCAGCTTACCCTGCAGGGCCACCACCGCCTCCCCCAGGCCAAGGGCACAGTCCATGGTTCCTTTCACTGTGCTCCCCAGCTCCTGCCCTGCCCCTTCTTAGGAGGCAGCACCACGTTCCTGCACTGGTGGCAACAGCTGTGAAAGGGCTTCCCCTGCTGGCCTGTGAGTTTCTCGGAAGCAGTGTCTGGGTGTGACCGTCCTCTTCCTTCCCCCACTACAACCCAGTGCAGGCCAGGGTCTTCACCTTCTTCTCTGGGGCACTTGGGTGGGGGTGGGCAATTGGCCACTGGCCCTTGGTCACCTGGGTTGGCCTTCTCTGGGAAGCCCTTGGCATAGGATGTAGCTGCAAGCTGTCCTGTCCCCCACAGGTCCAGTCCTTGGTGGCACCAGGCTTCAGACATGGAGGATTCAGCTCTGGCCCAACATAACCTGAGCAACCTCCTATCTTGGGCAGAGGGACCTAGCCCATCTCAGGGTACCGGGTTCAGTCTCTGATGGACTCACAGGCCTTGCAAAAAAGAAACTGAGGTTCTTGGAACTGATGCCTCAGACAGTTTCCGGTGCCTCCTGTCAGAGAAACTGCCACCCAGTGAGAAAACATCCTACTTCTAGCTTACCACAAATAAGGCTGTCACCCAAATGCCTCCCTCTTCCACCCAGCCTCCATCCCATCACTGGGGATCCTTACTCCACACCTCGTCCCTGCCTTCAGTGCTTGTTCCTCTCAGTGTAATGGGAGATGCACACAGGTGAACAGAAAACAACAAACTGAGCTGAGGCACAGGGATAAGGCCCCTCAGTTCACTAGGGTGCCCTGGAAGGGTTTTGTGGGGAAGGCAGATCCTGAATTACTCAGTCATGAAAGCAAGAAGAGGTTCAGCAGACAGAAGGGAGGGCTATGGGGAGGGAAAAGGAGGCGGGTCCCAAGGGAGCAAAGTCAAGCATCTGAATGCATGCAGGCCTCCTGGAGTCTCCTCCGGGGGATCAGGGCCCTCTGAGGCCACCTGCATTCAGACCTGTGTCACAGGAAGGCCCACGCCTATCTTGGCTTCTCTCCATAAAGTGAGCAGGCCAGGTTCTCACAGTCCCCTCCTTCTTGAGATGATGACACTGGAGAAGCTGTCTCCTCAAAGCTAGTGGCCAGGAAGGAAGGAGCTTTCCTTCCTGCTACCTTTGCCCGTGCTCCCCTCATTTAAGGCTGAGAACTCCGAATTTGCAGTAGTTTTTTTGTTTGTTTGTTACTGTTTTTTTGTTATGTTGCCCAGGCTGGACTCCAACTCCTGAGCTCAAGAGACCTGTCTGCCTCAGTCTCCCAAGTAGCCAGGACCACAGGTGTTCTACCACGCCCAGCTCACCTTGTTTTTAAGACAGCAGTTGAAGCCATCACTGCATGTACCCTCCCCACCTCCTCGTCCCTCTCTCCTATAGAGAGGTATGATTTGTGCTGGCAAACAGGAAACCAGAGCCAGTGGATGGCGGAACAGGCCAAAGAAAGCAAGAAATCCTGCTTGTGCCTTCTCATTCCCGGGCCGAGGTTGTGTCAGCAGGATCTTTGGAGAATTTGGGAAAAATAAAAAGATGCCCAGGCCTCAAGTCCAAGTCTCAACCCATTCAGTTGAGTGGAGTGAGGTCTGACCATCCATAATTTTGGCAGTTCCCGAGAAGATCTAATATGCAGCCAAGGTTGAGAATTGTTCTCAGTATTTTGAAAAAGCAGGGGTTAACAATCAATTCCCTGAATTCCCTGAATGCCGCAGGCAGGATGGCCTAGGAGCTGGATTTGGGACAGGCCGAAAGGAGCAGAAGGGGAGCCTGCTTACCTCTTCTGGGAGCACCAGAGCCGACTGCCCCTGGCTGAGCTCCACTCCGCGTTGCACGGCGGGAACGTCTGCTTCTCTTGCAGCTCTAGTTTGTTTGCCTCCAAGCCTCTGGTGATCGTGGCTTCCACCTGGGTCAGTGCCGGGGTAGGCAGCCCATCCTCTCCGTAGAAGCGTCCTATCACCCTTCCTGTGATGACAGGAAGGCAGATATGAGTGAGAGAGAGGGTGAGAGTGAATAGATACTTAACTGCTGAGGCAGGGGTGGGAAGGCACAAGTTCCCAGGGTTTCTGACTTCAGTCCTGCTGGTGTGCGTTTATTAAGAACTTCTACTGCAGGGACTCCGGTGCCTTGCATACCAACCTCTCAACATCCTAGAAAACCCCACATAACTGCTGCCTGTTCTAGCTGTAGAGTCCTTTATTACAGAAACTATCAAATCTTTCTCACTTCCAGACAATGCTTCCCTGAGGGCAGAACTGTGCGTGATTCATTTCTCGATGCTTCAGTGTACTTAGAGCACACAGTGGGTATTCAACTAATGTTTGATGAATGAATGGCTTATTGGCTAACATGTTTATTATAATAGAGAGGGGGTCTCACTCTGTTGACCAGGCTAGTTTTGAACTCCTGGGCTCAAGTAATCCTCCCACCTCAGCCTCTCAAAGTGCTGGGATTACAGGCATGAGCCACTGTGCCCAGGCAGGCTAACATTTCTGCAGCTCCATTTTCTCCAACATCAAATTATTTTGCTTTATACAGATCATTTATTGAACTCAATGTCTGACAGTATCCTAGCACTTTATTTTACATATATGTATATATGTGTATTTACCTATGTGTATATATATATGTGTGTGTGTGTGTGTATATATATGTATTTTTTTTTTGAGACGGAATTTCGTTCTTGTTGCCCAGGCTGGAGTGCAATGGCGCGCGCTCAGCTTACCACAACCTCTGCCTCCCGGGTTCAAGCGATTCTCCTGCCTCAGCCTCCTGAGTAGCTGGGATTACAGGCATGTGCCACCATGCCCAGCTACTTTTTTGTATTTTTAGTAGAGACAGGTTTCTCCATGTTGGCCAGGCTGGTCTCGAACTCCCGACCTCAGGTGATCCACCTGCCTAGGCCTCCCAAAGTGCTGGGATTACAGGCGTGAACCACTGCTCCTGGCAACCAATATTTTTTTACTCCTCCCAACAAACCTATGAGAGAAATAATTGTTTTCTTATTTGTAGGAGAGACTGGCAAGCTAAATAACTTGGGGTGGTCTACAAAGCTAGTGAATTAATGTGGCTCTAAGCCCATGCTCTCCCCTCCATTGCTCTCTTTTGGCTGTGTCCCTCAGGGGACGTGAGTAAAAACTGGTTTTCCTTTAAAATGCCTATCCAGATGTTTCCTTATAGATGAGTCTTGCTCTATTGCTCAGGCTGGAGTGGAGTGGCTATTCACAGGCATGAACATAGCTCATTATACCTTGAACTTCTGGGCTCAAGCAATCCTCCCACCTCAGCTTCTTGAGTAGATGGGGGTGCAGGTGTGAGCCACACTGTGCCCGGCTTTAAAGTGCCTGTCAGAATTTGTAGAAGTCTAAGCTATGGCAGCAGCCAGCAAGTGGTCCCCCAGCCTACAGGCCAGAAGGAAAAACAGGTCAGTTCTCAGTGCAGGGTCCTAACGTAGCCCAGTCCTGAGGTACAAATGGCCTTCAGAGGTAGCACCTGCCACAAGGCGAGAGAAGCAGAAAGGAAGCACTTGAGGGAGGTGCGACCGAGGAGGGAGCAACCCCTAAGAACTAGCTTTACGTTTGATTCTAGTGGCGCATATGTTCAGCGCATCTGAGACTCAGCTCATCTCTCAAGTCCAACGCCCTCCCTGACTTTCCCAAATCCATGTTGCCTCTAGCCTGTGACCCGGACTAGGAGCCTGGACTAGGAGCCTGACTCCTCCTCCTCTACATCCACATCATGCTCCCTTCCTTGCTGTCTGATCCATCAGAAAACCTTGTCAGTCCTACCTCCTGATTCTGTTGACTCCTTTCCATTCCCACTGCCATCACCCTCCTCCAAAGCACGGACCGTAGCACTGGCCTACCTAACTGCTCTCTGTGCCTCAGCTCATGCCCTCCTAGAGCCCTCTGTCCGTAAAACAACTAGGGGATCTTTTCCAAACATACCGTGGCACTCCGACGCCTGAGGAAAACCCTTCAATGGCTTCCTAAAGCAGACAGACAAAAATGCAAATTTCTTATCAAGGCTTCTAAGGCCCTGTAACCATTTAACTGATTTGCTTCTTCAGCCTCTTACAAGCTACGTCCCCCCTCGTTCACTGGGGGCTCCAGCACACGGGCTTCCTTTCTGTGTCTTGGCCGTGCTTCCCCACTCCCCACCTTCGGCACTGCTCTTCCCTGACCCGGGACACTCTCCTCAGGTCTCCGTGTGGCTGCCTCCCACTCACCTGCCCAGTCTCAGCTTAACGGTCCTTTTCTCCAAGAAGCCAGCCCTAAGCACCTGCTCTAAAGGAGCCAGAATTCCCGAACATGCGTCGCATCACAGTCTGGCGCATGGTCCTATCTGGAGTTGTTCAATCTGTTTACTTGCTTATGATACCTCTCTATACTAGTGAGGCCCAGTGCTCAGAACAGCTAGCGCCCAGTGCGGTGGCTCACGTCTGGAATCCCAGCACTTTGGGAAGCTGAGCCGGGCAGATCACTTGAGGTCAGGAGATCAAGACCAGCCTGGCCAACATGGTGAAACCCAGTCTTTACGAAAAATAACAAAAATTTGCCGGGCGTGGTGGCGCATACCTATAATCCCAGCTACCCGGGAGGCTGAGGCAGGAGAATTGCTTGAACCCAGGAGTGGGAGGTTGCAGTGAGCCAAAATCGCGCCACTGCACTCCAGTCTGGATGACAGAGCAAAACTCAATCTCAAAAAATATACAAATAAATAAATAAAACAGCTTAGCATAGAGTATTCCTTTTAAATACTTATTAGATGAATGAAGAAAGGAATCAGGGCCCAAATCACAGGCCTGCAGTCTATGAGTTGGCCTAGCACAGAATTTCCCACTATGGGGTTTGGGGTGTCTGTGTTATATGGTGACAAGCCTGTCTTGGTTGAGTTTCTGACATGAGACCCAAAGAGAGGACAGTAGTAGCAGAGGCAACAGAGGAGGAGTTCTAGAAGCTGTGTCATGAGAATGGTGATCACCAGTGGCTGCGTCTCCAAGCCAATCCTGTATCCACAGCATAACCAAGGCCATCTTGTTTTCGCTTGAGGCCTGGCCATGTTGGCTGCCAAGATGGCTTCCTGGCTGCCCTCACTTCAGTATATACCCTTACAATAAACCTTCATCCACTGATGTATCCTCAGGGTTACTGGTAACCTGAAAGAGCCTAACATGGCCCCTATCCTACAGAATGAGCTAACAGGGGCAGGAACTGGACTCAATTCATCTCTAGTCCCCCTGAGATCTAAACCTTAACTTATGAAGAGTAGGTATTCAATAAGATCCTGACATCAACTAAAATCCTTCTGAGGCATTTCCCACCACATGCCCCACCCCATCCTCAACACATTTTACATCATTCAGACAAGAACAGTTCACCTGCCACACCAAACACATCTGGAACACTTCTAGTGTGCTCCCAAATCTTAGTATGAAGGATTTGGCCTGGCATTCTTTGCCCATTTACAGGACTCTGTTTTTTGTTTTTTTGTTTTTTGAGACAAGGTCTCACTCCGTCACCCAGGGTGGAATGCAGTGACGTGATCTCGGCTTATTGCGACCTCTGCCTTCCAGGTTCAAGTGATTCTCATGCTTCAGCCTCCAGAGTAGCTGGGATTACAGGCGTGTGCCACCACACCCTGCTAATTTTTTGTATTTTTAGTAGAGACATGGTTTTGCCATGTTGGTCAGGCTGGTCTTGAACTCCTGACCTCAACCAATCCAACCACCTCGGCCTCCCAAAGTGCTGGGATTACAGGCATGAGCTACCAGTCTGGACTCCATTCTTATTCTTTTTCTTCTTTTTTTTTTTTGAGACGGAGTCTCATTCAGCCACCCAGGCTGGAGTGCAGTGGTGCAATCTTGGCTCACTGCAACCTCCGTCTTCCGGGTTCAAGCAATTCTCCGGTCTCAGCCTCCTGAGTAGCTGGGGTTACAGGCACCCGCCACCACACCTGGCTAATTTTTGTATTTTAGTAGAGATGAGGTTTCACCATGTTAGCCAAGCTGGTCTTGAACTCCTGACCTCAGGTGATCTGCCTGCCTCGGACTCCCAAAGTGTTAGGATTACAAGCGTGAGCCACCGCTTCTGGCTCTCATTCTTTTCTATTGGGTTTTCTTTTCTTTATTAACCCAGTAATGTTTCAACCTCGGTTTGGCAACTTCATTGAGAAAGGGAAGAAGCCAGCCCTCTGAAGCGCAGGTGAGTAGAGGTCAGTGCTTTCAGTGGTAGACAGGGCTGTGGCCTCAAGACTGATCTTGGGCAGACTGGGAAAATGAAGGACGGCGTGCTGCAGAGGCCCACAATGGACAGACACAAACTTTAGATATCATGAAAAAGCCTTGGCCGGGCGCGGTGGCTCAAGCCTGTAATCCCAGCACTTTGGGAGGCTGAGGCGGGTGGATCACGAGGTTGGGAGATCGAGACCATCCTGGCTAACACGGTGAAACCCCGTCTCTACTAAAAACACAAAAAACTAGCCGGGCATGGTGGCGGGCGCCTGTAGTCCCAGCTACTCGGAGGCTGAGGCGGGAGAATGGTGTGAACCCAGGAGGCGGAGCTTGCAGTGAGCCGAGATCGTGCCACTGCACTCCAGCCTGGGAGACACAGCGAGACTCCGTCTCAAAAAAAAAAAAAAAGGCCGGGCGCGGTGGCTCAAGCCTGTAATCCCAGCACTTTGGGAGGCCGAGGCGGGTGGATCACGAGGTCAGGAGATCGAGACTATCCTGGCTAACATGGTGAAACCCCGTCTCTACTAAAAATACAAAAAACTAGCCGGGCGTGGTGGCGGGCGCCTGTAGTCTCAGCTACTTGGGAGGCTGAGGCGGGAGAATGGCGTGAACCCGGGAGGCGGAGCTTGCAGTGAGCCGAGATCACGCCACTGCACTCCAGCCTGGGAGACACAGCGAGACTCCGTCTCAAAAAAAAAAAAAAAAAAAAAAAAAGAAAAAGCCTTGACTGATTGGATGTGGCGGGAGCCGAGGTGTTAATAAAAATGCCAGGGTTCTCAGAAAAGGCAACTCAAGCAGTGATGACAGAAGCAGAAATTCAGAGGCATTAAGGAAAGAATTCTTCCAAGCTAGCCCTGTCTCGATGGTAGAGTGACACTGGTGTTCCTCAGGAAGCCAGTCGTGTCCAAGTAGGACTCGTGAGAGGCGGGGGCTGCAGACAGATGGGAGAAAGGGCTACAACCATCCCACGTGTCCGTACTTGTGAAGCAATCTAGTGTTTAGTGTCTTTCATTGAGGCTGGAGTGCAGTGGTGCGATCTCGGCTCACTGCAACCTCCGCCTCCCGGGTTCAAGCGATTCTCCTGCCTCAGCCTCCTGAGTAGCTGGGACTACAGGCGTGCGCCACCACGCCTGGGTAATTTTTTTAATTTTTTAGTAGAGACAGGGTTTCACCATGTTGGCCAGGCTGGTCTTGAACTCCCGACCTCAAGTGATCCGCCCGCCTCGGCCTCCCAAAGTGCTGGGATTACAGGCGTGAGCCCCCGCGCCCGGCCTGGTGTTCAGAGTCTTTAACACTGCTTCAGAACACAGTTTGGTGTGTGTTCATTTGGGAAACAAGTCCCTCCCGTAGCGCCGGTAAGTAGCAAGTGCAGTGCCCTACACAGTGGTTTGACTGCATCACTACCACCCGGGAGACAGCTCGCTCAGGAAGTTTGTCTCCTCCTAGAGGACCACATCAAAGGGGATTTGTGGAAACAAATTTAGGCTTCAAGCCTTTCTGGCTGTGTGCTGAAGCCTGATGCATAGAGCACAGTGAGACGGGGAAGCTGCCCTTTTGGAGCTGGTTGTTCAAGGATGGTGCAAGCAATCACTGGCTGTGCTGAAACTGAGGCCAAAGCACACAGCTTAGTAATCCTCTCCCAAGACTAAGAGGGGCGGAAACAGGTGCCCATCCATCTCCTTCTGGGCGTCTCATCCCTATTCTAACAACCAGAATTTGAAGTAAAACAAATCCATGGCTGTTTTTCAGATTTTAACCTAGAGCCCAGTCCCTAAAAAATCTCAGCCCCCTAAAAACATTGCAGACAATCAAATGAAACGTGTGACCTGTGGACTACTTACCAACACATACGTAATTCTTCTCATAGAATGAAAGCCAATGTTGAAGTGTCAGCATCTCAGAAGATGACAAATCAGATATATCATCCACAAGGCCTGCTTCAGAATAGTCCCCGGTCACAAATGCTCTGGATGCATCTCGGCCTGAAAGAGAGAAGTTTCCATCAGATCCAGTTGTAAATGACTGACACTGTCCCCACTCAAGAATCTATTTTCTTTTCTTTGTGTTTTTTTTTTTTTTTTTTTGAGACAGAGTCTCGCTCTGTTGCTCGGGCGTGCAGTGGCATGATCTCAGCCCACTGCAACCTCCACCTTCTGTGAAAGAATCACTTTCAAGTGATTCTCTTGCCTCAGCCTCCAGAGTAGCTGGGATTACAGGTGCCCACCACTATGCCCAGCTACTTTTTATATGTTTTTAGTAGAGATGGGGTTTCACCATGGTGGCCAGGCTGGTTCTGACCTCAGGTGATCCGCCCACCTCGGCCTCCCAAAGTGCTGGGACTACAGGTGTGAGCCACCGCACCCGGCAAGAATCTGTTTTCTGAGAAACGTCTCTTGACAAGCCCCACTCCTCATCCCCAGGAAATGGGGTCCCACCACCTCCTCTGTGACAGATGCTCCTACACCTTGGACACACATCTCTTTGGCATTGATCACATTCTTTCATTTACCTTCGGCGATATTTAACACAGCTGACTGCTTCCCTTGGCCTGGTTTTCCTCCTACTTCTCCAGTTCCTCATTGTCTACCAGCCTTAGGGGTCAATTACCATCCACACCGCCACACTTGACAATCTTATCCACACCTGTGGTTTCAAAGCCCATCTACAGGCAAAGATCGCCACATCTGTATCTTCAGCTCAGATGCCTCCCAAGGCTCACACCTGTCTATCCAACACCACTTAGATGTCTCACAGACATCACAAGATCAAAATGTTCACACTGGCTGGGCATGGTGGCTCATGCTCATAATCCCAGCTCCTCAAGAAGCCAAATAAGGAGGACTGCTATGACCACACCACTGCACTCCAGCCTGGGTGACAGGGTGAGACCCCATCTCTCTTAAAAAAAAAAAAAAAAAAGTCCACATTGAACTCATGATTATCGGCACCCTCACAGCCAGGAAACCTGTATCTACTGCAGTACTGCCTGTCTCAGTAAATGCCAAACAGTTGCTCAACCCAGGAATGCAGTTCTTTTTGTGTGTGCGTGAGACAGAATTTCACTCTTGTCGCCCAGGCTGGAGTGCAAAGGCACAATCTTGGCTCACTGCAACCTCTGCCTCACGGGTTCAAGCAATTTGCCTGCCTCAGCCTCCCGAGTAGCTGGGACTACAGGCACACGCCAACATGCCTGGCTATTTTCTGTATCTTTAGTAGAGATGGGGTTTCATCATGTTGGTCAGGCTGGTGTGGAACTCCTGACCTCAGGTGACCTGCCTGCCTTGGCCTCCCAAAGTGCTGGGATTAGAGGTGTGAGCCACTGCACCGAGCCTGGGGAATGCAGTTTTTTTTTTTTTTTTGAGACCGAGTCTCGTTCTGTCGCCCAGGCTGGACTGCAATGGCGCAATCGCAGCTCAGTGCAACCTTCACCTCCCGGGTTCAAGCCAGTCTCCTGCCTCAGCCTCCCGAGTAGCTGGGACTACAGGTGCCCGCCACCAAGAACAGCTAATTTTTGTATTTTTAGCAGAGAGGGGGGGTTTCGCCACATTGGCCAGGCTGGTCTTGAACTCCTGACCTGAGGTAATGTTCCCACCTTGCCCTCCCAAAGTGTTGGCATTAGAGGCATGAGCCACTGTGCCCAGCCTGCAGTTCCTAACACTCCCTTCATGTCACATCCAGTCTCCAAGTCCTGTTATTTTCTTCCTAAGTAGTGTTCTTGTGTCAGTCTACCTGTCTCCACCCACATCTAAGCAAGCCCAGGCTGCCATCCTCTCTCACCTGAACTACTACAGTAAACCCTGAGGGAGACCTCCCCACATTCATTCTTGCCCCACTAATCTGCTCTTCATACCACACTCAAATGATATTTTAAACATAAACTGATCATGTCATTCTCCTGCCAAAGAATCCTCAGAGGCTTCCCTCTGCTCTACGAGAATGTCCAAATTCCTGCACCAGCTGCCACCAATGCTGCCTTGCCACGTTCCTTTTTTTTTTTTTTTGGAGACAGAGTTTTGCTCTTGTTACCCAGAATGGAGTGCAATGGTACAATCTCGGCTCACTGCAACCTCTGCCTCCCGGGTTCAAGTGATTCTCCTGCCTCAGTCTCCTGAGTAGCTGGGATTACAGGCATGTGCCACCATGCCCAGCTAATTTTTTTTTTTGAGACAGAGTCTCGCTCTGTCACCCAGGCTGGAGTGCAGAAATGCTCACTGCAACATCTGCCTCTGTGGTTCAAGCGAGTCTCCTGCCTCTGCCTCCCAAGGAGCTGAGACTACAGGCACACACCACTGTGCCCAGCTCACACAAACATTTGTACATGAATGTTCATAGCAGCATTATTTATAACAGGCAAAAAGGTAGAAAGAAACCAAAAATCCATCAACTGATAAAATGTGGTATATCCGTATTATTAGAATTATAATATCTATAGATTATTATTCAGTCATAAAGGAATAAAGTACTGCTACATGCTGATACACCATGGATGAACCCTGAAAACATTATGCTAAGTGAAAGAAACCAGACACAAAACGCCACATGTATGACTCCATGAAATGCCCAGAATAGGCCAATCGACAGAAAAAAAAAGTAGATAGTGGTTGGCAAAGGAAGGAATAAGGAGTGACTGCTAATAGATAAGAAGTTTCTTTCTGGGGTGATGAAAATGTTCTAGAATTAGTGGTGACATTTTTACAAGTTTCTGGTTATATTAAAAAAAAAAAAAACACTGGGCCGGGCGCGGTGGCTCACACCTATAATCCCAGCACTTTGGGAGGCCGAGGCGGGCAGATCACGAGGTCAGGAGATCCACACCAACCTAGCTAACACGGTGAAACCCCGTCTCTACTAAAAATACAAAAAATTAGCTGGGCATGGTGGCGGGCACCTGTAGTCCCAGTTACTGGGGAGGCTGAGGCAGGAGAATGGCATGAACCTGGGAGGCGGAGCTTGCAGTGAGCCAAGATTGCACCCCTGCACTCCAGCCTGGGCAACAGAGTAAGACTCCGTCTCAAAACAAACAAATAGCACTGAATTTTGGCTAACACCTGTAATCCCAGCACTGTGGGAGATCGAGGCAGGTGGATCACTTGAGGCCAGGATTTCCAGTCCAGCCTGGCCAAGATGGCGAAACTCCATCTCTACTAAAAATACAAAAATCAGCCAGACGTGGTGGCGCACACCTGTAATCCCAGCTCCTCGGGAGGGTGGGGCACAAGAACATTGAATTCAGGAGGCGGAGGTTGCAGTGAGCCAAGATGGCACCACCGCACTTCAGCCTGGAGAAACAAACAAAAAGGCTGGGTGCAGTGGCTTACACCTGTAATCGCAGCACTTTGGGAGGCTGAGACCGGTGGAGCACTTGAGCTCCGGAGTTGAAGACCAGCCTGGCCAACATGGTGACAACTTATCTCTACAAAAAATACAAAAATTAGCTGGGCATGGTGGTGCACACCTATGGTCCCAGCTACTTGGCAGGCTGAAGTGGGAGGATCGCTTGAGCCTGGAAGGCGGAGGTTGCAGTGAGCCGAGATCACGCCACTGCACTCCAGCCTGGGTGACAAGAGCGAGACTCCATCTCAAAAAAAAAAAAAAGAAAAAAAGAAAAAGCACTCCAGAAATCGAAGGTTTTATGCCCACACTTGTGCAAACATCCAACGACATCTCCAACAGCACGGGATAGGGCAGCACAACGAAAACTGCCTTCACTTTGATTCCAGTCCCAGCTCTGCTTCTCACTCACTGTGTAGCCCTGAGTAAGTCCCTTCCCCTACTGGACTATCTCAGGGGCTTTGCGAGACCAACTGGACTTCATTCCTTTTCTGTCAACCCTTGTATTTCCCTAGACAGAGGGAAAGGGCTTGTATTTTAAGTTTTAGAGGGAGCTTCCCAACTCCCCTAAGATAATGACAAGTGGAAAATGCTTCTTTAATATCAGCCTAGTAGCTGATCTTGGGCCTGCCCTGCACTTTTTTTCTTTTTAAATTTTGGAGGTCAGTCCCGCTGGCTGGCAAGGCAACATCTGTAAAAAAGCACTAGGCTGGGGGTCCAAGTCCATGTTCTGTCAGTACTCAGGTGTGAGGGTTTTAGGCAAATCACATCCTTTAATCCCCTCAGCTGTAAAACAGGGACACCAGCATAAACTTAATTTGACAAATGTTCCTTGAGGCCTAACATATGTACAGCTTTGTTCTACATATGAAGGACTGTAAAGGGGACTGGACCCCTTTCCTGTGCCCTAACCTCATAATCTTTTCTAATGAAAGTAAACAGGTGCATCTGTACTAGAAGCAGGAATGACTCAGACCAAATGTACTATATGACGGCCATAAAGGAATGAAGTATTGAGGCATGCTCATAAACCATGGATGAACCTTGAAAACAACACGCTAAGGGGTGGGGGGGGAAGACAGATTATTTCGGACCCGGGCATAATGAAGAAATGGTTGGAATTAGTAAGGAAACTATGAGGATAGAGGCGGGGCGGGATCTCATTTATCTGTGCCCTGAGAAGTCTGGCACACAGCCCGTATCCTCGGCTTCCGACGGTGGGTAATGGTTACCAAGAGAGAAGACATGTTTCTCCAATATAAGTCATGCAGGGCGGTGGTGAATGACAGAGCTGGCCCACAGTCCCGCCAGAGCCAGAGAGCCCAGAAGGATGGTGCAGCTCGGAACCGCCCGTCGCGCGGGTTTGATGGACGTGGGGTGGGGTGGGGGGTGCGGGCGAAATAGATGAATAATGAACGAACCACGCGCAGGTGGCTACCGGCTCGCGCCAGCGGAGGGAAAGGCGTGAGCAGCCTCGCTGATACCTGCGAAGCCGCTATAGTGGGACCCAGGCTCGTAGTGCCTCCGGCCGGAGGACACATCGTAGACGCGGCCGAGCAACGCCAAGTAGAGGCCAGGGTCCCCTGGGCCGCCGCGATAGCGAGACAGCTCCTCCGGTATGAAAAGGCGAAAGCCAGCGCGGGGACCCCACCAGCCCATAAGCCGTGCTGCCATCACCGCTGCTGCGGCTACAGCCAGGCCCAACAAAAGCCCACGGCCTCCGAGCCTCAGCATCGATACGGCCGCACGCGCACCGCACTGCCCGAGTTGCCGCCTCTGTCTACAGCCAAGATGGCGGAGACGCCGAGAGTGACGTCATCGGCGCGCGCGCTCTCGCTCTCCTCGCTCGTGCGCGCGCTCCCTCTCAGCTCGCTCTGTCTGTATTCCTGGCTCTGGCGATACTGCGACTTTTTCCTTGTACTTTTTTTTTTTTTTTTTTTTTTTGGAGACAGAGTTTTAGCTCTTGTCGCCCAAGCTGGAGTGCAGAGGCGCAATCTCGGCTCACTGCAACCTCCGCCTCCCGGGTCCAAGCGATTCTCCTGCCTCAGCCTCCCGAGTAGCTGAGACTACAGGCACGCGCCACCACGCCCGGCTAATATTTTGTATTTAGTAGAGACGGGTTCACCACGTTGGTCAGGCTGGTCTCGAACTCCTGACCTCAGGTGATCCACCCGTGTCGGCCTCCCAAAGTGCTGGGATTACAGGCGTGAGCCACCTGCGCCTGGCTCTTCTCGTACTTCTTGGCTTGCAGGTTGTCAGCCCCAACAAAGATGGCGGCAGCAGAGGCTGCGGAATGACGTAGATGTTGAGACAGACTCGTCCTCTGGGAAATCAAGGTTGCCCCTTTGAGGCGGTGCTCCCCGCCTAGCTGTCGTGAGTTGGTAGAGGCCTGCTACCTACGTGACGGCGCCTTTGCGACAGCAGTCGTCGCTTGACGGCCAGGAAGCCGGAAGCCGCAGCCGCCGCCGTCGTCTCCTCCCCGTCCCCGCCCGCCGGCTGCTGTCGGAGGTTGACAGGTCGAGGCGGGGAGGCGGCGGCGGCTGCAGAGCCGGGCGCCCAAGACGGAGACCTCATGGGGAACGCTCCGAGTCACAGCAGTGAAGACGAAGCGGCAGCTGCCGGGGGCGAGGGCTGGGGCCCACACCAGGACTGGGCCGCGGTCTCGGGCACGACCCCCGGCCCGGGCCTCGCGGCTCCAGCGCTACCGCCAGCCGCGGCGCTGCTGGAGCCGGCGAGGCTGCGAGAGGCTGCCGCTGCGTTGCTGCCCACACCCCCCTGCGAGTCGCTGGTGTCGAGGCATCGCGGCGCGTTGTTTCGCTGGCTGGAAGAGCGGCTGGGCCGCGGCGAAGAGTCTGTCACTCTGGAGCAGTTCCGGGAGCTGCTGGAGGCTCGCGGCGCCGGCTGCTCTAGCGAGCAGTTCGAGGAGGTCAGGGCCGGCAGGCGACTGCGGGGGTGGGGCAGGGCGGTCGCCCCCAGGGGACTAAAGGAAGAGGTGGGCATTTGCTTTGGAGAGGCCACGCGGGGACCCATATGAGGTGTTCCCAGCTTTTCACCAGGCGTTTGCTTCGTCTCTGTCCTGTGTGAGAGGTCTGGAAAGCCTGCATGAGGCCGTCCTTGCTCTGAAGAGCTGGACAAGCCCAGATGTCTCTGTATGTTGTAATGCAGACCTTTGTGCAGTTGATGGACGCTACTCTCTGGAGACCTTTTATCAGGTTCTAGAACAGTTTGGAGAGAAAAGAGATGTGAGGATAGGAGGAGTGGCGCTGAAAACCATTTTTTATATTGTCCTGTCCACGTTTTTACACGGCACCTTCCGAATTCAGTGTGGGCACCGAATGAGTGTGGAAAGACAGTAGTAACGTACTGGAAAGGCTCACATTCTGAAACCTATCCTCCTGATGCAAAAACTAGCTTTCCCAAAATACACATTGGTTTGTAGACCCTTAAAGAACTATATGTTAGACTCATTTAAACCTTCATAGGATCTGAAACTGATAGGCAAATACCGGGTTTCCTACGTCATTTCGCAATTACAAGTGAATACTTGTAATTATACGGTTCTTCATATAATCACCAAGATCATGTGTGCTAAATCATTAAGAGCAAATTGATTTGGCCACAAAATATTTTCCTTGGAAGGCATCTTGGGAGTTATCTACTGGGTACTTCACTTTGAGTTGACAAGACTGATCCAGGGTTACCCAGTGAATCATTAGTAAAACTGAGACTATCACCTGGATCTCTTGCTTTTTTTTTTTTTTTTTTCTTGCTTTCAATTTTTATTTTAAATTCAGGCGTACATGTGCAGGATTTGGATTTGCAGATTTGTTACATAGGTAAACTTGTGCCATGCTGGTTTACTCCACAGATCATCCCATCACCCAAGTGTTAAGTCCAGCATCCATTAGCTATTCTTCCTGATGCTCTCTCTCCCCCCACCCCCACCCTATTTTTTGTTTTTAATGTCTCACTACCTCCTTCCTGGGATCCTATTTCTTTTAACTCCACGGTATGACAAAAAAGGTACTTAATTTGTGAAAATGAGTCAGCCAACCATGTAGAATCTTCAGTGGCCACGAAGGGTGAGTACATAAAGCAGTAAACCAGCAGGTACTTGTAATGCCTTTAAACGATTCTGTTTACTTGAAAATCAGAGGCTTTTAAAATATTTTAAGAATGTCTTCCTGTACATGGCCAGAATTCAGATAATGTAGTTTGTGTGTTTCTTATGAAAAAAGTGCCTTTAAGGCATCCCAGCCCTTAAAAGTAATAGTCATGGCCGGGTGTGGTGGCTCATGCCTGTAATCCCAGCACTTTGGGAGGCCAAGGCGGGAGAATCATCTGAGGTCAGGAATTCGAGAGCAGCCTGGCCAACATGGTGAAACCCCATCTCTACTAAAAATACAAAAATTAGCTGGGCCTGGTGGTGGGTGCCTGTAATCCCAGCTACTTGGGAGGCTGAGGTGGGAGAATCACTTGAACCCAGGAGGTGGAGGTTGCTGTGAGCCAAGATCGCACCGCTGCTCTCCAGCCTGGTCCACAGAGCGAGACTCTGTCTCAAAAAAAAGTCATATTAGTTAGTGAAAGATCTCCTTTTTTTTTTTTTTTTTTTTTTCCAAGAATACATGTAGCACCTTCCCTCTAGTATCTATCTGTATTATAAGAGTATGAAGTGGTCATGGAAAGAACCATGCAGAACTGTTCAAGGAGTTGGCACTTTGCAGATTTGTGCAAAGGCAAATGGAGAGAAACACCGTTTACATTCTGAGATGAGATCTGACAGAAATAGAACTTTATGTAGAGTTCATAAGGTCAAGGTGTGGTTCAGAAATCACTGAGGGGTTGTGGCATTATTATTCACTGAGCAAATGTTTATTGGGCGTATATTGAGTGCCACTCACTTGGATGACAGTGGACAAAGCAGATACTTGCTCTTAAAGAGTATGTAGTGTGGTGGAAGAGACAGGTATTAACCCAGTAATTGTAAGATATGGTGAATGTTAACCAAGGGAAGGTATAAGGCATAAGTAGCAAGTGTATTTAACCTCACCTAGAGCTCAAGCAAGAGTTACCTGAGAACCTAACATTTCAGCCACAGGTGAATGTTGAAAGCAGACAGTGTTACAGGAGGTAGTAACAGCGTTTCAGGCAGAGGAAATTGTATCCACAAAGGTCCAAAGTCCAGAGAATCTGGAAGAAGTCTGGTATGGTGTATTAGGGATAGACACATCTTTTTCAAGGGACAGAAAACCTAATGCACCAGTGGTTTAAACGGAGAGGCTGCTTTCTTATGAAAATGTTCAGGTAGGCAGTCCAGGGTTGAAGTGGCAGTTTTATCATCATCAGGGACATGGCTTCATCCATCTTGTGCTGTCATCCTCCACAGACATCTTCCACTTGGTAATTCTATTGACTCCTTCTCCTGTCATTTTCCACATTCCAACAAGCAAGAAAGGGAAAACGGAAGGAGAGAGCTATGCTCACTCTCTTACGGGCGCAGCTTACATCCCATAGGCCAAAATTCAGTCACATGGCTGCGTTCAGCTGTGGGAGAGGCTGGGATTCTTTTTCCATGGCCATATATTCAGCTAAAACTCAGGACTTAATTATTGAGGAAGGGGAGAGAAAATATTGAGTTATATTTGGCAGTCTTTGATTCCCATAGCTAGGTCATACAATTCTGTGAGTGAGGCTTAGCCTAGGTTTAAAAACCTGATCGTGATAATCTCACAGTGGCTACCCTCTCTCGATAATCTCACGATGGCTGCTCTGTCTGTAAGGACTAGTAAGTTAGGACTAGCCAAACAATACAAGAATTAGCCATGCATTTGATTCCGTGCTTTAAAAATGTCTGTCCTTAGACTTGAGTAAGTATATGCTTTTGTGTATACTTACACAGTTAATTCTGTGTTGTTAATCTGCATCTAAGCTTTTGAGAGTATATTGCTGTGTTTTACTACAAGATGAAGGGCTTGTGAAATAATAGAATGTCTTTATGGTAGCAACTAGAATGACAAGTTGTTTCTGTCATTCATTTTTATAAGAGCTGACATGGTAGAACAATTGCCATGGCTGTGCATGGTTTATTATAGTGCTGAGAGTTTCCAAGTGTTCCATGTTTCTTCTTTGGCTTCCCAGCTTACCCTGCCATTAGTGTCCACGCAGCTGTCTTGCTTTCAAATTCCTGTGACCTCAGTTACTTGAGGAGGTATTATGAAGAAGTTCTTGGAGTTGGACCATGGACCAAAGTCTGAAGCCTTATCATTTTATAGTACAACACACCTTTTCTCGTGGTAGGTGTGGTCCAGGGAGAAAGGACTCTTCAGTGTGTTCACAGGGAGCAATATTTAATTGACTGCCATGTAGAGGGGAAATAGAATTAAAATTAAGTTCTTATTTCACATCAGAGGTTATAGATTAGATATTTATACCCTTAGAGTATGATTCTAGAAAATCTAGGGCAGAAAAGTGTGCTGAGCACAGGGTGATAACAGATGGCCCTAAAGTGAAATTTCATATGAATAGGTCCCGTTTTACTAATTTGCCACATAGTTTTGGTGCCTGCTTTGTGAAATTCGTGGGGTGGTAAGCTGTAACGGAAGGGCCTTTTTGATTCATCTCTGTTCATTGTCTTAGCACAGTCCCGGGTGGCTGCCAATGCCCAGGTGCTTTGGGGGACTGTGGAAGTTGTAGTCCACACACACTCAAACCTAGTATTTTATATTCAGTCTGTAACCTTTTAATAATAAAATATTTCTTGACATTGAAGGAAACAGTTAAATACGGTTTTCGTGAAAACTTTAAAAGGTTCTTAGGCACTTTTGGGTGTACAGGAAGTTTGTAGAAAAGCCCTATGCCCATCTTCGTATTATTATGTGAAAAGTATTAGTCAACTTATTTAGAATGGCTTTGAGCCCAGGAACTCTGCCCGCAGGAATATGCAGATTTGATTATCCGCCCTTTTAAGACTATAGACTGTAAGAGCTGTGTGTGTGCACCTTAAAGCAACAGCAGGCTGCCAGCTTGTCTTGCCCTCAGCCGGGAGCCCTCGGCTCTCCACTACCTGAGGGACCAAATCTGTATTTGTCTGAATTGGTTGAACCCCATCAGCCTACCTCTCTTACCTAATTTCCCTTCCCCACCTGCACCAGCCCTGTGCTGGCTAGTGGGATACCTGCTTTGTCCCTAACTCCCTTACCTAATTTATCTTCCCCCTGCACGAGCCCTGTGCTGGCTAGTGGGATGCCTGCTTTGTCCTGTGTATGGACCTTGCTGTCAGTTCTTGAAGATTCCCCACCTTGGCACTGTCACCTGGTCAGCACCATGTCTTCTGTGGCTTGATTAAGATAGTGTCTCCTTAATGGTGTTTCCAGCCCTAAACCTGAGGCTCCCGTTACCTGTTCTGTACAGATCCTTTGGCACTTGGAGCATACCGTCTGGCCTTTTGTCGTGCAACTAGGCTGAGGCCGCCAGCCACCTGCCTGCACTACCATTGTACACAGGATGTCTTTGGTAAGGGATGGCTGGCTGTGGATGGTGATAAGGCAGTACAGGAAAGATCCTTGGTGAGTGGAGATGATGATGATGATGAAGATGATGATTATTTTGAGACGGAGTCTCTGTCGCCCAGGCTGGAGTGCAGTGGCGCAATCTTGGCTCACTGCAAACTCCACCTCCCAGGTTCACGCCATTCTCCTGCCTCAGCCTCCTGAGTAGCTGGCACTACGGGTGCCCACCACCACGTCCAGCTAATTTTTCGTATTTTTTAGTAGAGACGGGGTTTCACCATGTTAGCCAGGGTGGTCTCGATTTCCTGACCTTGTGATCCGCCCGCCTCAGCCTCCCAAAGTGCTGGGATTACAGGCCTGAGCCATCGCGCCCGGCCGAGTGGAGATTATTTTTGCTCACTTCGGCTTTGCGTGCTTTGCTGTGGGAGAGTTGATGGTATTGGTTTCTTTGGAGAAATTCATGACCTAGGAGAGCTTTGGAGGAAAGGCCACACAGCTCTTTTGTCTCTCCCTGATTTCCAGAATACCACCTCACCATGGTACTGCCTTGCTTTAGAAACTTCAGTGGCTCCCCATTGCCTTCAGAATCCCATCTGAATAGTGGAGCAGCCTTTACACTCTTATACCTTCTACCCTTGTCTCCCAGTGCTCTTTAAGCAGCCACTGTATTATCCTGTTTCCCGTGTGTGGGAATTTTGTCCTTTGCTCTCATTCTCTCTTGTCTGCTCCTTGCTCCATCCTAAGCCCACTCCAGTTTCAAGGACCACAGAGAAGCACTTACCAGCAGCATGGAGTTTGAGAAAGGCTTCACCAAAACAAGGCTTGAGAGGCTGGAAGAATTTGCCTGGCAAAGGAAGAAGGGGATACTTCGTTTGGAAGGCATAGCATATGCAAATATACTGAAGTGAGAGGGCATGGCACATCTTGAGAATGATACTTTAGCACCTAGTCTAGAGCCTGAACTGGCTGGGACCTTGGTACTCATTGCCTGCAAGCTGCCCCTCCCCTCCTCCAAAAAGGGACCCCTTTCATAACAACCTGGGCGGGTGTAGTTAGCTTGTCACAGCATCAGCAGGTTTGCCATGTTACGAGTCTGCTCATTCTGCTGTTCTTTAGACTGAGCTTGAGAATTGGGCCTCGAGCCAACCTGCTTGTGAGCAAGTTCTAGTCCACCATTCTCAAGCCAGGTGACTTTGGTCAACTTACTTGACCACAGCATCTCAGTTGCCTCACCCATTAAAACAAGCTCACCTGCTCACTGCTCAGTAAGTGTTGTAATTGGTACTGTTACTGTTTTCTATGGTTGTAGTTCAGTTCCAAGATGTTTATTCCAGCCTCTATAACAGTCTTTTTTTTTTTTTTTTTTTTTTTTTTTTTTGAGACAGTGTCTCACTCTGTCGCCCAGGCTGGAGTGCAGTGGCACAGTATCGGCTCACTACAAACTCCGCCTCCCGGTTTCAAGCGATTCTCCTGCCTCAGCCTCCCGATTAGTTGGGATTACAGGCGCCTGCCCCCATGTCTGGCTAATTTCTGTATTTTTAGTAGAGATGGGGGTTTCACTATGTTAGCCAGACTGGTCTCAAACTCCTGACCTCAGGTGAACCACCCGCCTCAGCCTCCCCAAGTGTTGGGATTACAGGCATGAGCCACTGCACCCAACCTACAGCTCTTTAAATACTTTATTTTAGATAAGGATATTCTTTTCTTTCTTTCTTTCTTTTTTTTTTTTGAGACAGAGTCTTGCTCTGTCACCCAGGCTGGAGTGCAGTGGCACAATCTCAGCTCACTGCAACCTCCGCTTCCCAGGTTCAAGTGATTCTCCTGCATCATCTTCCTGAGTAACTGGGACTACGGGCGTGCACCACCACACCCGGCTAGTATATATACGTGTTTTTCATTTTTGGTAGAGATGGGGTTTCGCCCTGTTGGCCAAGCTGATCTCTAACTCCTGGCTTCAAGTGATCCGCCTGCCTCAGCCTCTCAAAGTGCTAGGTAGACAAGGACATTCTTACAGATGAGTAACCTGAGGCCTTGGATATGTGACCCACCCAGTCAGTGGCAGAAGTAAGATCAGATCCAGAGTTTTTGACTGATGGAGTGTATTTCTTTCAAGTGGAGTCGCCATTAAGCCAGTGCATTGCATTCTAGTGTTGCGATCTCAGCTCATTGCAGCCTCCACTTCCCAGCCTCAAGCGAGTCTCCAGTCTCAGCCTCCCGAGTAGCTGGGACTACATGTGCCCACCACCAAACACTCAGCTAATTTTTGTGTTTTTTGTAGAGATGAGGTTTCGCCGTGTTCCCCAGGCTGGTCTCAAGCTCTTGAGCTCCAAGCAGTCTGCCCGCCTCAGCCTCCCAAAGTGCTGCGATCACAGGCGTGGTCCGCCGCTCCTGGCCTGGTCTGTGAGGCTTTTGGTAACCATTTTCATGTATGTAACGTGGTCTTGATCCCAGTAGTAGTTAAGGAGGTTAAACAGGAATGGATGAGGGCCTGAGCCTTTCTCATGCTGTCCTCAGGCTAAGGCAAATAGATGGAAATCTGTAGTTCAGCCAGCCCACTTTTCTGTCTCTTGTCCACAAAGTGGATCAATACGGCTTTCTAACTAGATTGTAATAACTTAACTGTTTTTTGTTTTTTGTTTTTAGACGGAGTCTTGCTCTGTCACCCATGCTGGAGTGCAGTGGCACGATCTCGGCTCACTACAACCTCTGCCTCCTGGGTTCAGGCGATTCTCCTGCCTCAGCCTTCTGAGTAGCTGGTACTACAGACGTGTGCCACCACACCCAGCTAATTTTTTGTATTTTTTTTAGTAGAGACGGAGTTTCACCATGTAAGCCAGGATGGTCTCAATCTCCTGACCTTGTGATCCGCCCGCCTTGGCCTCCCAAACTGCTGGGATTGCAGGTGTGAGCCACTGCACCTGGCCTTTTTTTTTTTTTTTTTTGGAAACAGAGTCTCGCTCTTGTCACCCAGGCTGGAGTGCAATGGCACGATCTCTGCTCACTGCAACCTCTGCCTCCTGGGTTCAAGTAATTCTCCTGTTTCAGCCTCCCGAGTAGCTGGGATTACAGGTGCCTGCTACCACACCCGGCTAATTTTTTGTATTTTTAGTAGAGACAGGGTTTCACCATGTTGGCCAGGCTGGTCTCGAACTCCTGACCTCAGGTGATCCATCTGCCTCGGCCTCCCAAAGTGCTGGGATTACAGACGTGAGCCACCGCACCTGGCTGTAATAATGTTTTTTTGAAGTTTACTAGGCATCATCTTGTTCATAATCTTTTGGATCCTTACAACAAGCTAGGGGGAAAAAAGGTTGGGCAAGATGCCGAATTGAGACTTCAGGAGGCCAAGAGTCTTGTTCCAGATCTCATCATGGAGAATAAGTGGTAAATCTGTCACAATCGTGTAATCCAGGTTTCTTGTTTTAGTTTGACACTGTTAAACTTTTTGTCTCCCACCTGGTGCCTGTCATAGTGCCTGCACTTGGGTGCTGCCAAAATAGTGTCATGTGGGTGGCAGAGCACGTAGTGGGAAGGTGGTATAGGAAGAGCCCTGAATTAGGGAGGAAGAGGAAGAGTACAGCAGACCAGGTAGCATCTGTGTGGAGATGGATGTTGGCTTCATGGAAACAGGGAGTGTTACTCTGGTTTTAGGGAGGCAAAGGTAGACTTACTCTGCTTTGCACTGTTAGACTAGACCTAGAGTACTGAGATGAGTTTTGGGCCCCACATTCCAAAGGCAGTGTGTTTCATACTGCCCCTTTAGTGGGTTGGAAATCTGTTTAGTGAGTCTTAACCTGCTTATTAAAAAAATGAAACAGAATGGAATGGAATAGAAAATATCAAGCCAGGTGTGGTGGCTCATGCCTGTAATCCCAGCACTTTGGGAGGCCAAAGCAGGTGGATCACAAGGTCAAGAGATCGAGACCACCCTGGCCAACAAGGTGAAACCCTGTCTCTACTAAAAATACAAAAATTAGCTGAGCATGGTGGCATGCGCCTGTAGTCTCAGCTACTTGGGAGGCTGAGGCAGGAGAATTGCTTGAACCCAGGAGGCGGAGTTTGCAGTGAGCCAAGATCGCGCCCAGCCTGGCGATGGAGCAAGACTCCGTCTCAAAAAAAAAAAAACAATAGAGAAAATATCAGAGTACATTGTAACTGATGAGAAAAAGTATTGCATTGTTTCTTGGTGTGTAACAGAAGGTGACTGACCAATCTCAGAGACACTGGAGAACGGATTCAGGCAGTACAGAGGCACTTTTTTTTTTTTTTTTTTTTAGATAGAGTCTCACTCTGTTGCCCAGGCTGCAGTGCAGTGGTGTGATTTCAGCTCACTGCAACCTCCACCTCCTGGGTTCAAGGAATTCTCCTGCCTCAGCCTCCTGAGTAGCTGGGACTACAGGTGCCCCCCACCACGCCAGGCTAATTTTTTTGTTTTTAGTAGAAACGGGGTTTCATCATGTTACCCAGGCTGGTCTTGAGCTCCTGGGTTCAAGCGATCCACCCGCCTTGGGCTCCCAAAGTGCTGCAATTACAAGCGTGAGCCACCGCGCCCGGCACAAAGGCACATACTTTAAGAGATTTGTAGGTCCCATATATAAGAGAACTTATGTAGATCTGGGGTGATCAGCACTCTCCACCCTTAATAGTCTCCAGTGGCTCCATGGTGCCCTTACTGTAATATCTGAGCTCTTTATCCTGGATCTGCCAGGCTTTTTTTATTCTGACCTCTGGCTCTGTCTGCATCACCTGCCCTGTTCCTTTCTAGCCACACCAGGCAGTTTATAGTTCTCACCATCTGCCATGCAGTCTTTATGTATGCTCACACTCTGTCCCCTCTACCTGAGATTGCCTCTCCCTCACCATATACTTGCAAACTCCTAGTTATCCATTAAAGCGCAGTTTAAGGGTTGTTTTTCTCTGGGCCATTTCCCCAAATGCCCCTCCCCGTCCTGGACTTCTCATCCCTGGAATGACTGTTGGCCCTTGGTATAGTGGTTAATTGTGGCATCTGGAATCAGTCCAAGACTCACATTCAAGCTGCATCATGTACTCACCATATGCCTTAAACAAAATACTTAACCTCTCTGTTCCTCACCAGCAAAAAGGTAGTACCTACCTTTAGAGTTGTTGTGGAAAATATGAGTTGATCCGTGTGAAGGGCTTAGAACTCTGCCTGGTGCTGACTAACATTGGCTGTTGTAAATAGTTGATACTCTTAGTTCTCGTATCATAATTATCACACCTATTACACTGCTGCTGTTGGTTTACAGATCTGTCTTCTAGGCTGAGAGGTTTTTGAAGGGAAAGGACTATGTATGCCATATTCATCTTTGTATCCACAGAACCAAGCACAGGATCAGGTATATATATATTAAAAAATATATAATATATAATATTACATATAGTATGTAATATTATATATTACATATTGTATGTTATATTAATATAACATATAATCTGATAAGTTGCCATTATACATACGCACACATATGTATTATAGATAATATAGTACTTATATAATGTAATATTAATATTGTGTGTGTGTGCGCGTATATATAATGGCAACTTACCAGACAGTGCTGAATGAATGTATGAGTAAATGGGCTTCTGTGAAGTCTTTTGGCCAGGATTTTGAAGATACATTTAAAGTTCAAAACTGATGGCAATAGGTAACATAGGGTACTCCTTAGTTTATAGAATTTGTTTACGTTATTATCCTGCTTAATCCTCACTAAACCCAGTTTCACATCTAAGTCCATTTTACCGTCAAGAAAACCCAAGCTTAAAGAGGAAGCTGAGGTTTAGGGAGACTATGTAAACATACTTAAAAAAACAAAAACCAGTTTCTGTCTCTGTCACCCAGGCTGGAGTGCAGCGGTATGACCACAGCTCACTGCAGCCTTGAACTCGCAGGCTCAAGTCATCTTCCCACCTCAGACTCCTGGGTAGCGAACCTGAACATTTCTTTTCTTAAGACAGTCAGTTTCTGAGTGTTAGGAAATTACATAATTATTTGGTGAAGCTGTTCACAAAGCTGTGGTAATTTTTTTCCGTAGCCAAAATTATTTGTTTTTGTTTTGTTCGAAAATCCCTTTTATCATATTCATTAACTATTGACGAATCAATAGAATCTATTAAAAATAACAAAAATGGCCTGGCACAGTGGCTCGTGCCTATAAACTCAGCAGTCTGGCAGGCCAGAGCGGAAGGATTGCTTGACACCAGGAGTTCGAGACCAGTCTGGGTAAATAGTGAGGCTTTGTTTCTACAAAAAAAATAAAAAACTAGCTGAGCGTGTCCCAGCCACTCAGGAGGCTGAGGTGGGAGAACCACTTGAACCTGGGAGATGAAGTCTGCAGTGAGCTGTGATCACGCTCCTGCACTCTAGCCTGGGTGGTACATGGAGACCCTGTCTCAAAAAGAAAAAAAAAAAGATTTATTTTTATAGCCTTGGTTGTATAGAATTTTTATTAGCGATACACAGCAGGAATTGTGTAGGAAGTTGGAGGTGCAGGGAGTGCTTGATTTGTGGAAGTTTTGGTGGAAGGAGGACTTGAGCACTACCTTGAGATTTAGAGGGAGTGCGTCTCACTTCTAGAGTTGATAGGAGTTCACCTGGACAAAAGGTGCTGAAAGCAAGTTTTACAGATGGAGGAAAGTAATGGCGCTAAGAGGTTTTAAGCATTTGGTCTCCAGACGGTAAGCAACTCCAGGGGTTATCTGGTCAAAGGAAGGAGAAGGGAGTTGTGGTGAAGAACATGAACCCTGGAGCCTTAGATGCAAACACCAGCTGTGTGACCTCAGGCAAGTTACCTGACCTCTCTGTACAACTATAAGATGGGGAGGTTAATAGTACTGTTACTGTTATGAGGAATAAATGACATTGTAGCATGTAAAATGCTCTACTCAGTGCCTGGCGTTTAACGAGTGCCCAAATATTGATTCAGAGTTTCCCAGTCTGTGTGTCATTCCCAACCGAATGAATGATAGCTGTGCTACTCTCCTCAGACCTTGAGTCTTACAAATATCGTTATTTTCTCAGTATGCTATAATATGAACAAGTTGGGAAGGAGCTAGTATCTGGTAGTGTAGTGGTCACACCGCGGGGCCTCAGGGAATACAAGGCTGTGCTCTGTGCCACCTCCTCCTTCCCCCACCGGCTCCACCTTTTTTTTTTTTTTTTTTTTGAGACGGAGTCTGGCTCTGTCGTCCAGGCTGGAGTGCAGTGGTGTGCTCTCGGCTCATTGCAAGCTCCACCTCCTGGGTTCACGCCATTCTCCTGCCTCAGCCTCCTGAGTATCTGGGATTACAGGTGCCTGCCACCATGCCCGGCGAATTCTTTGTATTTTTGGTAGGGACGGGGTTTCACCATGTTAGCCAGGATAGTCTCGATCTCCTGACTTTGTGATCCGCCCACCTTGGCCTCCCAGAGTGCTGGGATTACAGGCGTGAGCCGCTGCGCCCGGCCTGCTCCACTTTTTGTATTTGGGTTGTGCTTAAAATTTCTTAATGTTTAAAAATTCTTTTTTATTATTACCAAAGCAATATATGTAGATTTCAGAAAATTAAAAATACAGATAAGCAAGAATAAGAAAATACAAAACATTATATTACCACTATTAGCGTCTTATTTTTTTGGAGATGGAGTCTCTGTCACCCAGGCTGGAGTGCAGTGGTATGATCTCGGCTCACCGCAACCTCCGCCTCCCGGGTTCCAGCGATTCTTGTGCCTCAGCCTCCCGAGTAGCTGGGACTACAGGTGTGTGCCACCAGGCCTGACTAATTTTTGTATTTTTAGTAGAAATGGAGTTTTACCATGTTGGCCAGGCTGGTCTTGAACTCCTGACCTCAAGTGAGTGAGTTCCACCCACCTCAACCTCCCAAAGTGCTAGGATTACAGGTGTGAGGCACCTCATCTGGTCCACTATTAACATTTTAATATTTATTCTTTCAGGTCTTTTTTATGTGTACACACACACACACGCACAGTATTACGCTGATCTCGAAGTTAGTTTTCTTCAAACTAACGTAAGATCATTCTCTACTATTCTTTTGTAACCTCCTTTTTTCAGTTAATGATCTTCACCTTTTTGTGTTGGTACATTTCTGCTCAAATTTATTTAGAGGAGATGAAGTATCACACTGCTTCAGAAGAAAAGTTTTAAATCTCATTCAGTCTATCCCCATGTTTGGACACTCTGGAAACGTTGGTTTTGGCCAGGCGAGGTGGCTTACACCTGTAATCCCAGCGTTTTGGGAGGCCAAGGCAGGTGGATCACTTGAGGCCAGGAGTTCGAGACCAGCCTGGCCAACATGGCGAAGCCCCAGCTCTACGAAAAATACAAAAATTAGCCACGTATGGTGGTGCATGCCTTTAATCCCAGCTACTTCGGGAGGCTGAGGCATGGGAATCGCTTGAATTCTGGAGGCAGAGGTTGAAGTGAGCCAGGATCGCACCACTGTATTCCAGCCTGGTGGCTCAAAAAAAAAAAAAAAAGGAGAAAATGTAGGCTTTTATTTTTATCAGTTATACATGCGCACAGTATATAGCCAACAAGACTTGAACAAGAAACACTGGTTTCCTACTGTCCTGCCCCAATGTCTTATTCCCCAAGAACAATTACTTTTCAACTCTAGCTGGTTCTTGAGTATTTAACTCTGTATTACCAAGTAATATGTTTATGTTCTTTGTGATTGTTCTCAGTTTTAGGCTTTATCTATTTTATTTTCACCATCAGCGATGAGACTTCAGTTGTCTTTCACCTTCCCATCCTTGCCCGTGCATGCACGTCCCCTGTCCTCCCGCTACAATTCTGTCCATTTTGTTTAAATCTCCCTTTGACCTTTACCTTACTATGATTACGTAAGTTCTGTACATTGCTGTGCCATACAGTACCATGTTTTTGTTTTTCTTTCTTTTTTTTTGAGACAGGGTCTTGCTCTGTCACCCAGGCTGGAGTACAGTGGTGCAGTCTTCGCTCACTGCAGCCTCGACCTCCTAGGCTCAAGTGATCCTCCTACCTCAGCCTCTCGACTAGCTGGGATTACAGGTGCGTGCCACCACGCCTGGCTAATTTTTGTATATTTTTGTAGAGAGGAGGTTTTGCCACATCGCCCACACTGGTCTTGAACTCCCGGACTCAAGCAATCCACCCACCTTAGCCTCCCAAAGTGCTGGGATTACAGGCACGAGCCACTGCATCTGGCCTTTTTTTTTTTTTTTTTCTTATACATCTTTTTATTTTCTTCGGAGTTAACAATTGAATAGGCACTTTTATTTTCCTAATTTTTGGTCTTTTATCATTAATTTAGTTCCAGATTCTCTGCCAGTTGTCTAAATCTCCTCTAGCAGAAACGTTCAATACGTTGAAACACATGGGCATTCTATCAACTTCGTGTCTTCTCAAGGAAGTATTTCCTGAATCCTGATCTGCTTTAATCTAGATTTGTTCCTCTCTAGGTCTGCTGTGCGGATGTCATCTGAGAAGGTCCATCATCCTGGGGATTCGTTTTCTCTTGTTGGGATCCCGTTTTTCTCCTATCTTGGCATATTTCTTTATCCTGGTGGCTGCATCCTCTGGTAGCTTTCTGGAAAAAGGAGGATTAAGTCGTTCATCTTTCGAGAACCTTGTATGTGTAAGAATGGTTTTATTCTGCTCTCTCACAGCTGATGGGATTTTGGCTGAGTGTTGACTTCTAGGTTAGAAAGAGCCCTCCCCAGAATGTTGCAGTCGCTGCTTTCATTGCCTTCTGGCTCCCGTGTGACTGCTGATACTCGGATTCTTGACCTTTGACGTAGAAACTGTTTCTTCTTCCTCCAAGTAGGACTTCTCTTTCTCCTCAGTCTTACACATTTCACTGTGATGCACTTTTATTCTGTGTGTAGTGTGATCAGCCCCTGCAGTCACAGAACTCATGTCCTTCAGTTTGGGGAAATTATCTTGAATCATAATGGAAGTGATTTCCTCCCCTACATTTTCTGTGTTCCGTCTTTCTTAAACTGTTATTTAATGTGGGACCTCTTGAACGGGTCTCCTGATTTTCCTTCGCTTTTCTCTCCCAGTTTCCATAGTTTCGTCTTTTGGCTCTACTTTGTGGGCACTTTGGTCAACTTCACCTTCCACCCTTTCCTTTGAGATTTTTGTTTTGTTGTGATATTTTAATTTTCAACAGCTTTTTATTTTTACTTATTTATTTTTGCTTTTGAGACGGAGTCTCACTCTGTCACCCAGGCTGGAGTGCAAGGGAGAGAGCCTGGCTCACTGCAAGCTCCACCTCCCGGGTTCACGCGATTCTCCGGCCTCAGCCTCCCTAGTAGCTGGGATTACAGGCACCTACCACCGCGCCCGGCTAATTTTTGTATTTTTAGTAGAGATGGGGTTTTGCCATGTTGGCCCGGCTAGTTGCAAACTCCTGACTTCAGGTGATCCGCCCCCCTCAGCCTCCCAAGGTGCTGGGATTACAGGCATGAGCCACTGTGCCCGACCTCATATTTTTATTTTTTAACTTTTTAGGTTTGGGGATACATGTGCAGTTTTGTTATAGACATAAACTCATGTCACGGGGGTTTGTTGCACACATTGCAACTAAGCCCAGTACCCAGTAGTTATTTTTTCTGCTCCTCTCCCTCCTCTCACTCTCCCCGCTTAGGTAGGCCCCAGGGTCTGTTGTTCCCTTCTTTGTGTTCATGACATTAATGACATTAATTTTAACTGCTGCTTCCCTCCTCCCCATTACAGCACATCAGGACTGTGTGACTCCCGGGCCTCTTTTCTCTGCACTTAAGATTCCCCCAACAGGGCACAGTTTCTGGTCTTCTCTCTATCGTGGGTTCTGTCCTCTGATCCCTTCCATTCATTTCTTTTTGGTGTGTGGCTTCAAAACCAAACTCACCTTTCTTGATTGGGTCTAGTCAGAGTAGAAAAAGATAATACCTCCTCTCCTTTTGAATGTTATACCGTGATTAGTGTAGTCTTTGATCCTATTGACTTTTTGGATAATCTTGCCAGGTTGAACAGAGGCGAAAATAAAGCTTTTCCATGCTGCTTCTAAGCTCACTGTCCCCCATACTGCATTTATGCCCATGGTTTTTGGACCCAAATACAGGAATTTGCATGTGTTCCTCTTAAACACTGCATTGTTCAGAGGTCTATGATGGAAATAGGGGTATTTATGTTAGTCATGAAACCTCAGTGGGATGCTTTCCTATTTCATGGAGGAGAGAAATAAGAAAAAGGGGCAGGAGTTTTAAGAAAGAGAGAGGGTTACTTGGAAAGGAGGCTTGAAGACTCCTGAAGCATTGCATGGTGAGGGCAATGTGTGAGTGAGTGTATCAGCAGGAGGACAGAAGGCATTGTTGAGGAAGGGATTGAAATCTGGGGAGAGAGGGAAGTTACTAAGTGAGGTAAGTCTTGTAGGATGTAAAGGAAGGGGGTCAGGGACACCAGAGGGTGAGGGTAGAAAGGAGAAGGGGAACGCTACAGGGCCGATGTGCTTTCACTGTACTGGGCTCTGTTCAAATGTTACCTAATCCAGGCAGCAGCCTGTGAGTTTGACAATATTTGCTCCATCTTTCAGATCAAGAAGCTGTGGCTTATGGAGGTAAAGAAGCTTCGATAAGGTCACATAACAGAGAGTGATAGAGCAGATTTAAACCAAATCTCTACTGTCCAGGTTCCCCAGATGGCCCAACATGGGCAAGAGGCAAGTTAGATTACGATTAAAGGTTGGCGACAACAGGTCTGTGAAACAGATAAACCAAGTTAGCTCTTGTGTCCACAGAGTATTTAGAAGAAAAAGCCCAGGTGGATGCAGTGGCTCACGTCTGTAATCCCAGCACTTTGGGAGGCTGAGGCCGGCGGATCACCTGAGGTCAGGAGTTTGAGAACAGCCTGGCCAACATGGTGAAACCCCATCTCTACTGAAAATACAAAAAATAAAAAAAAAATAAAAAGATAAAATTAGCTGAGCGTTGTGGTGGGTGCCTGTAATCCCAGCTACTCGGGAGGCTGAGGCAGGAGAATCACTTGAACCTGGGAGGCAGAGGTTGCAGTGAGCTGAGGTCGTGCCACTGCACTCTGGCCTGGGCGACAAGAGTGAAACTCTGTCTCAAAAAAGGAAAAGAAAAAGCCCAGCTAACTCGAGCCTCTGTTCTAAGCCAATTCTTTATATTCTGGCACTTCGCAACCGGTTGAAAAACTTGACGGTGGCTGCTTCCTTCTGAAATTATTTAGTGGGAAGGAGACTTACTGTGTAATTACTCTCTTGGATTACTAAATGGTTATTCTCTTGGAATATAGGTTGGATTGCAAATAAGATGATAAAATTGCGTATACGTGTGTACTTGCATACATACATCCTACAAAGCACAGTGAGTTCCTGTTCTCAGTTTATCTTTGATTGATATATATGGACTCTTCTCCCCGAAACCAAAAATAAATAAATCACTGGTCTTGAGAATTTTAAATAAAAGAAAGAGTTACTTGAAACAGCTCTGATTTTCTTGCATCTCTTATCTTTAGGCCTTTGCCCAGTTTGATGCTGAGGGTGATGGGACAGTTGATGCGGAGAACATGCTGGAGGCCCTCAAGAATTCCAGTGGCGCTAATCTGCAGGGGGAGCTGAGCCACATCATCAGACAGCTACAGGGCTGCTCTCTGGTTCCAGGTGAGGCTTCCATCTCAGTGCTGTCTCAGAACCAAAGTGAACTTTGCCCTATCACTGATTGAAATTAGGCAAGACTGTGGCCACATGCAGTAAACTCCCCCAACAGTGTTCAGTAGGCACGTGATCTGAGTTAGCATTTCCTATAGTCATCTTCTTCATCCCCCGCTACGGTAGTGGCTAAGCAGTTGTACCGTTTTATGACAGGAACCCTTGTCAAGTGGCCGCCTTCCTTATTGGTTCTCTGTATTTCGCTACAGAAGCCCTCCTTGACCTTTGCTGTTCATTCTCTTAGCATCTTGCTTTCTTTTTGCAACATATTACCATTGTAATTGATCAATTCATTATTCAGTTATTAGTAAAGTGCTTGTCTTCACTCCTATACTATAGTTCCATGAGGGCAGGGACCTGCTGTGTTATTTCTGCTGTGTCCTCACATTTGGGGCGTTTCTTTTTTGGCGTGTGGTAAGCGCTTAGTGGCTTTTTTTTAGAAAGCTGTTACAGCAGTCCCTCCTTACCCATGCGGAAGATGTTCCAGCACCCCCAGTGGGTGCCTGAAACCAAGGATAGTACCCAACCTTGTATATACTATATATTTTTCTGATACATATATACTTATGATAAATTCTGATGTATAAATTAGGCATAATAAGAAGAGGTCAGGCCGGGTGCAGTGGCTCACGCCTGTAATCCCAGCACTTCGGGAAGCTGAAGCGGGTGGATCACAAGGTCAGATTGAGACCAGTCTGGCTAACACAGTGAAACCCCGTCTCTACTGAAAATACAAAGAAAATTAGCTGCGCGTGGTGCAGGCGCCTGTAGTCCCAGCTACTCAGGAGGCTGAGGCAGGAGAATGGCAGGAACCCGGGAGGCGGAGCTTGCAGTGAACCGAGATCGCGCCACTGCTCTCCAGCCTGTATAACAATATACTCAAATAAAAATTATGTGAATGTGGCCCCCCTCTCTCTCTCTCTGTCTCACAGTATCTGAACCATACTTACCTATTTTGGGGTCTTTATTGACCACAGGTAACTGAAATTGTGGATAAGGGAGGACTACTATATACAGAAATTTAAGTGAGAATAAAAATAGCTTAAAATTAAGCAATGCCGGCGGAGCACAGTGGCTCATGCCTGTAATCCCAGCACTTTAGGAGGCCGAGGTGGGCAGAGTTCCCAACCTGAGGTTGGGAGTTCAAAACCAGCCTGACCAACATGGAGAAACTCCTTCTCTACTAAAAATACAAAAATCAGCCGGGTGTGTTGGCGCATGCCTATAATCCCAGCTCTTCGGGAGGCTGAGGCAGGAGAATCACCTGAACCCCGGGAGGTGGCGATTGCAGTGAGCTGAGATCGCGCCATTGCACTCCAGCCTGGGCAACAAGAGCGAAACTCCCTCTGAGAAAAAAAAAAAAGAAAAGACATGGCCTGTGTTTTTGTATGTTTTTTTTTTGGGGAGCTCAGACTTACATAAAGACAGAATCATGATAAAATTAGTATTTGTTTTTTCCAGTGAGAAGACAATTGTGTTTGAAAGAGAAAGAAACTTTGTACATTTTTGTTTTAGTCTTGGTTTACTTCACCTTAGCACTTTTCCTGCTCTGTGCACTTGGTGTCATAATACTTATGGGTCACTAGGGCAGCAATGGAGGCAAAATAGATTTGATAGACACATAAATGTAAATCTGATTGCTCTTGGCCCCTCTGGCTTACTTACTGCTGAGTGACGTATTGAGCTAGGGAGGGGTAGTTTCCATATGTTAATGAAGAATGTATATTTCCAGCCAGACGTGGTGGCTCATGCCTGTAATCTCAGCACTTTGGGAAGCCGAAGTGTAAGGATTGCTTGAGGACAGGAGTTGAGACCAGCCAGGGCAACATAGTGAGACCCCATCTCTTAAGAAAAAAATTAGCAGGTCATGGTGGTGTGCAACATTGGTCTCAGCTACTCAGGATGCTGAGGCAGGAGGATTGCTTGAGACCAGGAGGTTGAGGCAGCAGTGAGCCGTGATCATGCCATTGTACTCCAACCCTGGTGATAGAGCGAGACCCTGTCTCAAAAAAAACAAAACAAAACATGTATTTCCATTCTCCTTCAGGTTGTCTTTAATTATTTAATTTTTATAAAAATTAAATTAAATAATTATTTAATTATTTAACTTTTTCCCTAGTCTCATGGCAATTAAAATTATTATTATTTTTCTTTTGAGACAGAGTCTTGCTCTGTCACCCGGGCTGGAGTGCAACGGGATCTCCATTCGCTGCAGCCTCCACTTCCTGGGTTCAAGTGATTCTTGTGCCTCAGCCTCCCGAGTAGCTGGGAGCACAGGCATCTGCCAACATGTCCAATTTTTATGTTTTTAGTAGAGATGGGGTTTTACCATACTGGCCAGAGGCTGGTCTTGAACTCCTGACCTCAAGTGATCCACCCGTCTTGGCCTCCCAAAGTGTTGGAATTACGGGCATGAGCTGCTGCACCCGGCCTGAATTATCTTTAGCTAGCTTTTATCTTAGTGTTTACATATTACTCCACTTTTGAATTACCAGCATGTGGATAGCATCAGGAGCTTTATTTGGACACCTCAGACAGTTGTGGGGAGGAAAGCAAAGGGATTGAGACCAGGGAATCCACCAACAGATAATTCATAGTGCACTGCTGTGCTGGGGGATGAGACTGAGAAAACGTCAGGGTCCAGATCTCAAGGCGCTTACATAACAGGCTTATGACTTAGGGCTTCCTACTCAAAACTTTTCATCGGCACCCAGTTCATCAGTCTTGGAATGAACCTTTGTAAGCTGAAGTTGCTTTGGTGGTCGGATTTTTTAGTTGCTAACTTTCACCTACACTAAAACTAGTTCCTTTTGTATCTCATGGTGTTGGTGCTTAAGCGTTTAAAAAAAGAAAATAGTACCTTTTCCAAATTCATTAAGCTTGGAATTCATTTACTGAAGGCTAAATTAATTTACCAAACGTTTCAGCATATGAAAATACTTTTTCCATTATATGAACAAGTTTTTGTTTTGTTTTTAATATAGATACAGCGTTTTGCCGTGTTGCCCGGTCTGGTCTTGAACCCCTGAGCTCAGGCAATCCACCTGCCTTGGCCTCCTGAAATGTTGGGATTACAGGTGTGAGCCACTGCACCAAATCTGTTTTTTCACATAGGATTTGAGCAGATCAGTGCAGCATCAGCAGTGTCCTAAATATGAAGCTCAGGTATTACTGTGGAGTCAGCTAAGAAAAAGACTGAGCCACTCCTGGCTTCTTTCTTCCTCAGCTTGCAGACGGCCTGTCATGGAACTTTGCCTTGTGATTGTGTGAGCGAATTCTCCTTGATAAACTCCCTTTTATATATACGTATATCCTATTGTTTCTGTCCCTCTGGAGAACCCTGACTCATACAGATTTTGATACCAGAAGGGGTTCTAGAGAAACTTTATATATATATATATTTTGTTTGTTTGTTTGTTTGTTTGTTTTTCTGAGACAGAGTCTTGCTCTGTCACCCGTGCTGGGGTGCAATGGTGCAATCTTGGCTCACTGCAACCTCTGCCTCCCGGGTTCAAGCAATTCTCCTGCCTCAGCCTCCCGAGTAGCCACTGCACCCAGATAATTTTTGTATTTTTAGTGGAGACGGGGTTTCACCATGTTAGCCAGGCTGCTCTTGGAACTCCTGACCTCGTGATCTCCCCTCCTTGGCCTCCCAAAGTGCTGGGGTTACAGGCATGAGCTACTGCGCCCGGCATTTGAGGAACAGAATTTTAAGGATGGATTCCTTCAGTTGGTTTTGTAGTTCTGGGAGTTGACTGTTTAATCTTACTAGACCCAAAAATGCTAAGGAGTCTACTTCTAATAGTATGGAGAACACTGATAGTCCTTGGCGTGAACTGTTAAGAGAGTTGTGCAAAGTAAATGCACTTGATATTCCCGATTCACCTCTCTTGAGAATCGAGGAGTTGAGTGACTCCATACGTGATACCTTTGGCCATATGTGGAGAACCAAGGACTGTAATGAAGTTGGTTGGTGCTCCTAAGTTTGCTGGACAGAGTGATGAAAGAAGAGGATGATCTCAGGGATTCTGTCTCCAGAAATGCATACTTAGCCTCACATCTTCCGAGATTGCCCTGGGTGAGAGTCTTACCTCCTTTAGACAAAGGGCTGAAATTGTGGAAAATCACACACAAGCTCCTATCACGTGAGTGGCTGACCTCCAATGAAAGGTGCACACTCAGCCTCAGCGGTGTCACTGTTAAAATGAGAGCATTGATTGGGAAAGAATGGGACCCAGTGCATAATTGGAATAGGCATAATTAGCATCTGGCAGAGTCCCCACATTGGCTCCCTGACCAGTAGGCTGAGAGCTGTTACAGTCGGAAAGACCAAATGAAAGCCATCAGTGCTGGCTTTACCTAGAAAAATAGTAAATAGAAACAATATCGCACTCCTGGAGGGACTGCAGAGATTGGTGCCATCATCAAGAACTTGAAAGATGCAGGGGTGGTGGTTCCCACCATGTTCCCATTGAACTGTCCTATTTGGCCTGTGCAGAAGACGGATGAATATTGGAGGATGTCAATGGATTATTGTAAGCTTACCCAAGTGGTGACTGCGATTGTAGCTGCTGTGCCAGATGTGGTTTCGTTGCTTGAGCAAATTGACACATCTCCTGGACCTGGTGTGCAGCCATTGACTTGGCAAATGCCCTTTTCTCCATTCCTGTCCGTAAGGCCCACCAGAAGCAATGTGCCTTCAGCTGGCAAGGCCAGCAATATACCCTCACTGTCCTACTTCGGGTATATCAACTCTCCAGCTCTGTGTCGTAATATTGTTTGCGGAGATCTCGATCACTTTCCCTTCCACAAGATATCACGCTGGTACATTACATTGATGACGTTATGCAGATTGGACTCAGTGAGTGAGAAGTAGCAAACACACTGGACTTAACTGGTGAGACATTTGTGTGCCAGGGGGTGGGAAATAAATCTGAAATACATTCAGGGACCTTCTACCTCAGTGAAATGTTTAGGGGTCCAATGGTGTGGGGCTGTCAGGATACTCTTTCTAAGATAAAGGGTAAGTTGCTGTGTTTGGCCCCTCCTACAACCAAGAGAGAGGCACAACACTTAGTGGATCACCTGGGATTTGGAGGCAATGCATTCCTCATTTGGGTGTGTGACTCTGGCCCATTTATCCCGTGACCCGAAAGCCTGTCGGTTTTGAGAGGGGTCCAGGACAGGACAAGGCTCTGCAACAGGTCCAGGCTGCAGTGCAAGCTGTTCTGCCAGTTGCGTCCTATGACTCAGCAGATCCAGTGGTGCTTGAGGTGTCAGTGGCAGACAGAGATGCTGTTTGGAGCCTCTGGCAGACCCCCACAGGTGAATCACAGCAGAGGCCTTTAGGATTTTGGAGCAAGGCCCTACCATCTTCTGCAGATAACTGCTCTTCTTTTGAGAGACAGCTCTGGGCCTTGGTAGAAACTGAACATTTGACTATGGGTCAGCAATTTACCGTGTGACCTGAACTGCCTGTCATGAACTGGGTGCTTTCTCACCCATCCAGCCTAAAGTTGGGTGTGCACAGCAGCATTCCATCATCAGATGGAAGTGGTATATATGTGATTGGGCTTGAGCAGGTCCTGAAGGCACAGGTAAATTACATGAGGAAGTGACTCAAATGCCCATGGTTCCCACTGCTGTCACCCTGCTTTCTCTCTCCCAGCCTGTACTGATGGCCTCATGGGGTACTCCCTATTATCAGTTGACATCTTGGTGTGTCACCTGAGCCTCATTTTCCTCAGTTGTTAAAAAGGATACCTGTACCGTCTGTGCCTCCCCCTCACCTTACTGTGAGGACGGAATGATATGTATGTGGAAGCACCTTATTGGTTGTAAAATGCCATTGGAAACTGTGGTAATGGTGGTGGTTGTATTGTCATAATTATTGTCTTAGTGTCTTAGTATAAAAGCAGTTATGCTTTTACTCTTAATGCACTGAACTTTATTTCTACCCTGTATTCTATATGCAAGACTTCCTTAAAAACGTCTATTAGTGTTTAAGTGCTTATACGTTTTTGAAGTTTGGATTGAAACAAATAATCATTATTCTAAGTCTTCTAAAATTATTTTCTTTTTTTTTTTTTTTTTTGAGACGGAGTCTCGCTCTGTCGCCCAGGCTGGAGTGCAGTGGCGCCATCTCGGCTCACTGCAAGCTCCGCCTCCTGGGTTCACGCCATTCTCCTGCCTCAGCCTCCCGAGTAGTTGGGACTACAGGCGCCCGCCACCTCGCCCGGCTAGTTTTTTGTATTTTTTAGTAGAGACGGGGTTTCACCATGTTAGCCAGGCTGGTCTCGATCTCCTGACCTCGTGATCCGCCCGTCTCGGCCTCCCAAAGTGCTGGGATTACAGGCTTGAGCCACCGCGCCCGGCCCTAAAATTATTTTCAACTAAAATTAATTCTTTTTTTTTTTTTGAGACGGAGTTTCGCTCTTGTTGCCCAGGCTGGAGTGCAATGGCATGATCTGGGCTCACTGCAACCTCCACCTCCTGAGTTCAAGTGATTCTCCTGTCTCAGCCTCCCAAGTAGCTGGGATTACAGGCACCCACCACCATACCTGGCTAATTTTTTTGTATTTTTAGTAGAGATGGGGTTTCACCATGTTGGCCAGGCTGGTATCGAACTCTTGACCTCAGGTAATCCGCCTGCCTTGGCCTCCCAAAGTGCTGGGATTGCAAGCGCGAGCCACTGCACCCGGCTGAATTAATTCTTAAGTTCAGAATGCTACTGGTTCATTTCTTTAAAACTTAGATTTTTAAACAATTAAAACTGAAAATATCAGTGAAGATTGTTAATGACTGCTTTTAATTTAGCCAGTTCAGATAGGCCACCAGGCAGGGGATGTGGAAACTACTGTGGCTTCCCCAAAACACCAAAAATGGATGTTGTCTGTTTAGGTTTCATAGACATATTTTCGGAGTCGAAGGAAGGCCTTGATGCTCACTCGTCAATGATACTGCGGTTCCTGCACCGCAACCGGCTCTCCAGCGCGGTGATGCCCTACCCGATGCTGGAGCACTGCAAGAACATGTGCACCATGCGGTCTTCCGTGCTGAAGGAGTCTCTGGATCAGCTGGTACAAAAGGAGAAGGGTATGTGTGGGGGGGTTTCTCCTGAAAATACTCTTACCATTTCTTCTGTCGTATTGGTAAAATGAGCCAAATCTTTTCCCTGCCTTTATTTCTGAAAATGTAAAGTCATGAGTTTGTAACATGAGAGTGTGATCTTTCTCCTCATTCCCTTGCTTCCTTCCTAACACAGCTGGTTTCTCATATTCAATTCTCTGCTCAGATGTGACTTCAGGGATGCCTTTCCTCTCTACCTAATTAACACCTCCCCCACTCCCCACCTTCTGGTCAGGATCACCTTGGCAGGTTTAATGGTCAAAAACGTGCTTATTGTTATCTGAAGTTGTAGCATTATTGATTCACTTGTGTGTTGTCTGTCTTGTCTGCTTCCTCATTGCTGCTGTGTGCCTGTTGCATGGTAGGTATTCAATGAGTATTTACTGGATAAATGAGGGAAGCCACCGCATCCGCACTCGGAGATAGCAACAGAAGTTCACGATGTGTATAGATAGGTCTGTGGAACATAACAGAGCCCAGACATAGACACGATATACATGTGAGAATAGAATACCAGATAAAGTCAGCGTCATACATCGGGATGGAAAGGTGAACTGCCAGCAGATGGAGTTAGGGCACCTAGTTAGCCATTTGAAGAAGAAATAAAACTAGATTTTTTTTTTTTTTTTTGGAGACTTGAGTTTCGCTCTTGTTGCCCAGGCTGAAGTGCAATGGCATGATCTCTGCAGCCTCTGCCTCCTGGGTTCGAGCAATTCACCTACCTCAGCCTCCTGAGTAGCTGGGATTACAGGCATGTGCCACCACGCCTGGCTAATTTCTATATTTTTAGTAGAAACAGGGTTTCACCGTGTTGGTCAGACTGGTCTCAAACTCCTGACCTCAGATGATCCACCCACCTCGGCTTCCCAAAGTGCTGGGATTACAGGTGTGAGCCATCACCTGGCTGAAACTAGATTCTTAATACATTCCATTCACTAAAATAAATTTCAGATGATCAAAAAGTTCAGCTAAAAATAAAATGCTAAAAATATTGGAAGAAAAGAGTTCCACTTTGTGAAGTAGGGAACAGCCTTTCTAACTAGGCATGAACTCCAGAATCTGTGAAAGAAAAGATTAATAAATTGGTCTGTATGAAAATTTAACCTTCCTCACAGCAAAAAAAAATATCATAAGCAGAGTCAAAAACAAATGACATTCTAGGTAACAAAAATACATTTTGTAGCATATTAAAGATACAATTGACTGACTAAATTTTTTAGTAACTCTACCCTTGGGCAGTTATTTAACTCTGTGTTCCTTAGTTTCTGTATTTACTTTTTTGTGACAGTCTCACTCTGTCTCCCAGGCTGATGTGCAGTGGTGTGATCTCGGCTCACCGCAACCTCTGCCTCCCAGGTTTAAGCAATTCTCGTGCTTCAGCCTCCTGAGTAACTGGGATTACAGGCACGTGCCACCATGCCTGGCTAATTTTTGTATTTTTAGTAGAGATCGGGTTTCACCATGTTGGCCAGGCTGGTCTCGAACTCCTTACCTCAAGTGATCTGCCTGCCTTGACCTCCTAAAGTGCTGGGATTACAGGCGTAAGCCACTGAGGCCAGCCAGTTTCTTTATTTTTAAAATGAATTAATACATAAAGAATGTATAAAAAGCACATGGCTGGGCACAGTGGCTGATGCCTATAATCCCGGTACTTTGGGAGGCCGAAGCGGGAAGATCACTTGAAGCCAGGAGTTTGACACCAGCCTGGTCAACACAGGGATGACCCCATCTCTCCAAAAATTTTTAAAAATTAGCCAGGGATGGTGGTGCATGCCTGTAGTCCCAGCTACTTGGGGTAAGGCAGGAGGATCACTTGAGCCTAGGAGATCCAGGCTGCAGTGAGCTGTGATCACACCACTGCACTCCAGCCTGAGCAACAGAATAAGACCCTCTCAAAAAAATCTCAACAAAAAAAAGTGCATGGGTTATAGTAAATATTCAAGTAAATGTTAGCTATTAAGTGTATGTTTATATATACATTTGATCATGTATATAAAATATATGAATTAACCCAGAAGAACATGGAAGAGGGCAGGACCAGACTGTACTCAGAAACAAGCAGCTTAAAAAGTGTCACTCATCATTTAAAAAGTGTAAATTCAAACCGTAATTTACCATTTTCTTCTCGGCATGGTTTTGCAAATCTATCAGTGATTCAAGAATTGCACTAATGGGAGACAATGGGGTAATCCTTGGCCAGTGGATTCTTTGGAAGGTGGCATATGATTTTCACGTCTGGTAACAGTTTGAGGGACATGTGTCAAATGTGCCAACGATGTAACAGTTTGAGGGAGGCACATTTGACACATGTGCGTGAAAATCCACTCATGACACTGATGAACTGCAGAAGGATCTGGAAGGAGATTTTAAGGAAGGTTTGTGTTTCTAGGGCCAAAGTACCAAGTGTATTTCTCTTACGTATTTTAAATAACTCTTTTTTTCCCCTTTGTGAAAGAGCTGTCATGTAATCAACTCTGGTTTCCCCTACAGAAAGCCCTGGAGATCTAACTAGAAGCCCACAGATGGATAAACTCAAATCAGTAGCAAAGTGCTATGCTTATATAGAAACGTCCTCCAACTCTGCAGACATTGACAAGATGACAAATGGAGAAACCTCATCCTACTGGCAGTCGGATGGCAGTGCCTGTTCACACTGGATTCGGTGGGTGGGATATAATGTTTTCTTCTTAACTGTCTACTCTTTGTATTTTAAGTGACTGTCTATGAAGGTGCTTTAAGAATCAAGTAAAATGACTCATGTAAAATCATGTAACCTGGCTTGTATATTCATAAATAATTTCCCTGATATTTGAAAGGAGGAAATAACATTTGATTAATTTTAGATTAGTACTGATTTCATATCTGTTTTCGCTAGTTTCTCAGGAAAATTAATACCACAAAGAGCAAGTACTTACATGTGATTGTATTGTGGAATATCCTTTCTCTACTCTTTTTTTTGTTTTGCACAGGATCTCTTTTTGTCACCCAGGCTGGAGTGCAGTGGTGCAGTCATAGCTCAGACTCCTGGGTTCAAGCAGTCTTCCTGCCTCAGTCTCAGTAGCTGGGATTTAGACATGCACCACCATGCCTGGCTAATTTCTTTCCACTTTTTTGTAGAAATGGGACCTCACTACGTTGCCCAGGCTTGTCTCAAACTCCTGGCCTTAATCCTCCTACCTTGGCCTCCCAAAGTGTTGAGATTATAGGCATGAGCCACTGCACCCTGTCCCTTTCTATACTTTTTTTATTTCTTTTTTTTTTTTTTTTGAGACGGAGCCTTGCTCTGACACACAGGTTGGAGTGCAGTGGCATGATCTCTGCTCACTGCAGCCTCCATCTTCTAGGGTCAAGCAGTTCTCCTGCCTCAGCCTCCCGAGTAGCTGGGATTACAGGTGCCTGCTGCCACACCCAGCTAATTTTTTTATTTTTAGTAGAGACAGGGTTTCACCATGTTGGCCAGGTTGGTCTCGAACTCCCGACTTCCCAAAGTGCTGGGATTACAGGCATGAGCCACCGTGCCTGGCCTCTTTCTATACATTTTTGAAATTCACTGTATGTGACTGAGTTGGTCACTTTAGAAGAAGAAATGGTATGGTCAGGAATCCTGGAGTGGAGCTGATGATAATAAACAGTGGTATTTCTGGAAGCTCTGAAGCTGCTATTGAAATTTTCACCTGTCCCCTCAGAAAACAGGCTAATTCCAATTGGTAGAACTAAGTGCCAGAAATAATTATATTGTTTCCTCTTAGAGGGCACATTTGACCTTTAGACATCTAATTTATAGATGAGAGAATATACTCAGTTTTTTGTATGCAGTTTACAATTTGCTTTTTTGCCAGGTAAAGGGAGTTTGTTAGAATGTTCATATTGTTCTTTCTTCCTGTACAGATAGCTTAAAAGGAATCGTAAGATTAATCTTGAACTGAAAGATCTTTTAGAGATGTGGGAAGGTCAAGGTCAGAAGGACTTTGAAACTCATAGCCAGCATTTCAAGTTGGTGGCTGTTAGGAAAATCAGTCTTTGGGTATATCAAATGTAAGCGGTTTGAGATGGGACTTCTGGATCCTGTCAGTTCTTGACTCCTATAAACATTTGTAGTTTCTGCTTTTTGTGTTTTCCAGTTTAAAAATGAAGCCAGATGTTGTGCTTAGGCACTTGTCCATTGCAGTGGCTGCCACTGACCAGAGCTACATGCCACAGCAGGTGACAGTAGCTGTGGGGAGGAATGCCAGCGATCTTCAGGAAGTCCGAGACGTGCACATCCCCAGCAATGTCACTGGTTATGTGACGCTGCTGGAAAATGCCAACGTCAGTCAGCTCTGTAAGTCCAACAGAACTCAGGGGATAGGGAGAGGCAAGGAAGTACTATTTTTTAGCAGAAGGCCCTTTGAAGTGGAGAGGCTGTTAGTTTTTGAGATTTGGTTTGCTTCTTAGGACGTACACAAAAGTGGTCATTATTTCATTCATTAAGTGTTGTAGAAATTATAGAAAAGCCTCGGGGCCTGCTGACTCGCCTGTAATCCTAGCACTTTGGGAGGCCAAGGCAGAGGGATCACTTGAGATCAGGAGTTTGAAACCAGCCTGGCCAACATGGTGAAACCCCGTCTCTACTAAAAATACAGAAATTATCCAGGCATGGTGCTGCACCACCTGATTACATGGTGCTGCACACCTGTAATCCCAGCCACTTGGGGGACTGAGGCGGAAGAATCACTTGAACCCAGGAGGCTACAGCTGCAGTGAGCGGAGATCACGCCACTGCACACCAGCCTGGATGACAGAGCAAAACTCCATCTCAAACAAAAAAAAGAAAGAAAGAAATTATATAAGAACAATGGAACCATTTTTTTCATTAAAAAATATATATTTATATATCATATATATTTAAAATTTAATATATAAAATTATTTATATATTAAAATATATATATATATATTTAGACAGGATCTTTTTTTGTCACCCAGGCTGGAGTGCAGTGGTGCAGTCATAGCTCACTGTAACCTCAGACTCCTGGGTTCAAGCAGTCTTCCTGCCTCAGTCTCAGTAGCTGGATTTAGACATGCACCACCGTGCCTGGCTAATTTCTTTCCACTTTTTTGTAGAAATGGGGCCTCACTATGTTGCCCAGGTTGATCTCAAACTCCTGGCCTTTATCCTCCTACTTTGGCCTCCCAAAATGTTGGGATTATAAATATATATATAAAAAAATGAATATATATGTTTATATATATGTTTATACATATATATGTATGTTTATATGTGTAATATATATGATAGGTATATATATCATATATATATGTTCTTTTTTTTTTTTTTTTGAGATGGAGTCTCACATTGTCGCCTGGGCTGGGGTGCAATGGCGCAATCTCAGCTCGCTCCAACCTCCGCCTCCCAGGTTCACGCGATTCTGTTGCCTCTGCCTCCCGCGTAGCTGGGATTACAGGTGCACACCACCACACCTGGCTGATTTTCTGTATTTTTAGTAGAGACAGGGTTTCACTATGTTGGCCAGACTGGTCTCGAACTCCTGACCTCATGATCCGCCCGCCTTGGCCTTCCACAGTGCTGGGATTACAGGCGTGAGTCACTGTGCTAGACCATTAAAAATATTTTATTCCCGTTTTCTTATTGGAAAATTAGAAAAATATAAACAAAAATATTCAAGTCCTACTACCCAGTGATTGTTACTGTGACTACCTTGGTGTGGATCCTTGCAGACCTTTCCTTGTGTTTGTGTATTTGTGTGTGTGTGTTTGTGTGTATGGTTTACATACACACACATATATGCACACATATATACACACCTTTTTTCCTAAAAAATAGAGCTGTATGTTTCTGTTCACATACATCTATACATATCTTTTTACAAAAATGTTGATAGTCTTTGCATGTTCTTTTGTAATTTTTTAGAATGTGTTGTATTCACAAGCACCCTGATTTAGTGTTGTAAAAATATACTGTAATTGGCCGGGGGCAGTGGCTCACACCTCCAGTCCCAGCACTTTGGGAGGCCGAGGCGTGCAGATCACTTGAGGTCAGGAGTCCTAGACCAGCCTGGCCAACATGGTGAAACCCTGTCTCTACCAAATACAAAAATTAGCTGGGCATGGTGGTGCATGCCTGTAATCCCAGCTACTTGGGAGGCTGAGGCAGGAGAATCACTTGAACCCGGGAAGCGGAGGTTGCAGTGAGCTGAGATTGCTCCACTGCACTCCAGCCTGGGTGACAGAGCAAGACTCTATCTCAAAAAAAAAAAAAAAAAAAAAAAAAAAAAAAAAGCCGTAATTTTAACCCACCCCTCAGTCTTGGACATTTAGGTTGTTTCCAATTTTATACCATTATAACCTTGCTGTACACATAGCATTTTGGAAATAATCACAATTCTGTGATTGCTTTCCAGGCTTATTTCATTCAGGGAGCCGGAATGCTTCATGTTTTATCTCATTTCTTCTAATGCTTTCCTGGGCCAAAAGAAGTATTCTTTGCTCAAAGGAACTGAGGCCTAGGAAGGTAGAGTCTTTGTGTCCCACCCCTAGGCAAATAAATAGTTAGGTCTGTGGATTAGAAGCTTCCTGTCTTATATTGTGGTCTTTTCTCTAAGTTGTGTCGTTTGTAACTTCTTACCTTCTCTCCTCTGACCCAAATAAGAAATTGTGACATCTCTTAAAAGTGAGTCATGTATATGTCATCTGTTTGGATTTGATTATTAAAAATAAATTCTCACAATTGCTTATAAGCCAGCTACTGTTCTGTAACTTAATCCAAATTTCAGAATCCTAGGAAGAATTCTAGAAATGTTCTCACAGTGTATTCAGACAGGCTTGTTTTAAGTTGTTCTTTGTGTAGTTTTTTTCAAGACTCCTAAGTTCCTAAGAAGTTTTGTTGTAAAGACTTAAACCACCCTTAATTTTACATATTATTCTTATGATTTCTTAGATTTGTCAATGCTTTTTGACAAATTTATTATATAGTAGTTCCATTGCACATGCTATTTATTTCTGTCATCAAAGTGTATCTTCAGAATTTTCTTTTCAAAATGTCTATTACTATTTTGCTTTTAGTTGGGAGCCCAGCATTTGCCTAACTAAAGAAGTTAATCCAATACTGAATGTTTTGTTTGTGCTCGACAGATGTCCAGATTAACATAAAGCGTTGTCTTAGTGATGGCTGCGACACTAGAATTCATGGTCTCAGGGCTGTTGGCTTTCAGAGAGTTAAGAAGTCTGGGGTCTCAGTCTCAGATGCTTCTGCAATATGGTATTGGTCTCTGCTGACATCTCTGGTGACGGCTTCTATGGAGACAAATCCCGCCTTTGTCCAGACAGTGCTGCACAATACTCAGTAAGTCATTCCCTCTATTTTCCAGCCCCCTCAACATGCCCTCATTCTCCCGTCATCCTTTAAGGAGTATCACTGAGCCGCCTTCCATCATTGATCGTCGTGGCTCAGTCAGCTCGGCCTCAGGTGCCCTAGTGTTTCCTGTTGGTGCCTCTCAGCTCCACAGCGCTTCTCTCTTTGACGTTCTGACTTTACACACTGAAAAAATGCCCATTCCCCCTTCCTGCTCCTCCTCACACAGTTCCTACAGTGTTCTTCATCAGCTCACTAAATGGACCAGTCTTGTGGAAGGTCACTTAATGTTGTGCCTGTTCCTTGTCCATTGGGAAGTAATTGCTCATGTTTATCTAGGATTTGATGTTGGATAAAGCACTTTCAGATGCTGTCTATTATTTTACCTACTGACACTGAAATGTACCTATGAAAATTACCCCATTTTATAGACGCAGATGTTGTGACCTTTCCTGAAGTCACATGAGCAGGCTACAGTAATGGATCCGTTGAGGGCTGTTTCCACTAATGAGTGAAATCTTTTCAGGGGTACTAAATTAATTTATTTTGAAATGTAGAGTACTTTAAAAAAAATGATTAGGGCAGAAAGACCAAGTAGTAACATATAAGACAAATACAACCAGCTATAGCAGCACTGAAATATTAGTATTGTGCAGATTCAGCAACTGATAATAGGCACCTATAGTGTAGGCTGTGAGAGTATCAGCCAAAAAGAGATTGCTAATATTTTGTTTTCAAGACATCTTTTGAGATTTGTTAGCACTATTGAGTAAAACTGTTTAGCAAATAACACTGCTGTAATGCTAGTTCTGAAGGGTAATAGTTGGCCATACCTTGTTCTTTCTTCGTGTTTTAACATGTATTCTCACCAAATTATTTCATACTTAGAGAAGCATTGCAAGTTTACAGTTAACAAATAATTTTTATTTCTTCCTCAGTCATTAGAGAGTAATTTGCCAGCCTGTGCCCCGTCGTTCCTGCATACTTTAGTGTGTATTTCCTGTAAACAAGAACATTTACTGACAACCATTGAAATCAGGAAATCCACATTGGTGCACTTTGCTGCGTTGCCACCATCTCATCCTCAGACTCCCTTCAAGTTTGGCACGTTGCCCCAGTCACGCCCCTTACAGCAAAAGGATCCAGCGAAATACTCTGCATTTCATTGTCATATCTCTTTAGTTTCCTTCATTCTGGAACAATTCCTCAGTATTTCCTTGTCTTTCCTCAGTATGTCCTTGACCCTGATACTTTTGAAAATTACAGGTCAGTTATTTTGAAGAGTGTCCTTCAGTTCTGGTTTATTTGATGTTTCATCGTGATCAGATTGAGGTTTTGTATCTATCTCTAGCAGGAATATCATAGAAGTGATGCTTTGTTCTCATTGCATCTCGTCGGGTTGCACCCAACTTCAGATAGTCCTCATTCTAGTGCAGTCATGTTAACTTTGATCACTTGATTAAAGTGATTTTTGCCAGACTTTTCCATTGTAAAATAATTTTTTTTCACTTCATAATTAATATGTTGAAGATGGTACTTTGAGACTGTGTAAATATCTCATTCCTCATCAAAACTTTATATTAGTGGATTCCTGTTTATGCACTAGATTATAGTCAGCTGCAGTTTTGATGCTTATATTATCCTGGAGTTGGCTGGTGGCAACCCCTTCAGTCTGGCTTGTGTGTCCTTTTGACATGCCTCATTATTCTTGGAATGTTTCCATATGTTCTGACACAAGATATCCAGGCTTATCTTGAATGTTCCCTGCATTAGTCCTGGAATCAGCCATTTTTCTGAATCAGGGCTCTCTAGGTGGAGATCTACCTGCCTTGGCCTCCCAGAGTGCAAAGATTATAGACATGAGTCACCGTACCTGTCCTATTTCTTTATTTGTGACTCCCTTCTCTGATATTAAGAAACTTGCTTCCCATCATCCTTGATACATTTTCATACTTACTGAGTTCTCCTCTATGTAACCAGTGTCCCATTGTCCCTGCCCTTGCGTGGACACCCTCCCTATCCCATTCCTGCTCCAGCATCTTTTGCAGACCTGCTGCTGTGGCTACCATTGCACAGATGCCCTTCTTATCTTCCTTGAGTTCCTATAGCCTGTGCCAGGCCACCCTTCTTGCCCCACTTGGTGCCTGCATTCCATATTAGGCCATACCTTTGTGAAGATACCTTTCTCACCCTGCTCAGGCTCTAAAACCTCACTGTAGGCCACCATGACTACTCCCCTTACTCCCCAGACACATACAGATGCCAACGTTGCACAACCCCACCTTATGGACTGGATTTTCAGGAAAAGGAAGAGGTTTCTACGTTATTTTTTTGAAGATGTGGCAAGTGGTTGAAGAATGGACAGATTTTAAAGTTTGTGTCCGTGCTCAGTTTTACTAGTTCATCTGCAATGATATTTTCATGCACTCCTGCCTTTTTAAGATTAGTGATCTAAATCTATTTTAAAATTAAAGATTTATTGAAAAAATATCAATGAGGAAAAATAGGTAAGGAAAAGAATATTTTGGGACAGAAGTGTTTGCCTGTATCAGTGGAAATACATTCAGTAAATGACTGCATGCTACTTGTGTGCATTATCCCTCACTGATCAGCTGCACCTGTGTGTAGCTGCCATGTTTGTGCAACCCAAAAACAGCTCATTGTGCAGACAGGAGCAGAACTAGGGCAGAGCGTGAGCTGACACAGTGTTAGCTTTGCTGTATTCTCTCTATTTTGAAATGTAGAAATGAAATTGTTTCAGGGATTTTCATTACCATTATCATTAAGCGACTATCTAAATTGTAGAATTTTGAGTTATTTTTGATACATTCACAGAATACCTTGAAATTTTTCATGGTACACTCACTCACCTAGCACAGTTGCTGGCACACAGTGGGGCTCAGAAGTCATTTGTTGCATAAATTTTTGATGACTGCTAACCTAGAGGAGGTAAAGCTATTGGGGGATTCAGAAAGATACATGTAAGCAAAGACAAGAAAAGGGAAACATTAAAACAGACATTAAGGTGGAAAGGCCAAGAAACATGGCAGGAATGGAGATGGTGATGGGCTCATCTGTTTAGGAAAACATGAAATTCATGACACCTCTTTAGATACCATAGATCTTCAGGTCCTAGGTATACAATTTTCTTGTTTTTTTCCCTATTGCTGCTGAACAAATTATAAAATAAGTTTTCTACTGAGCCACAAGCTGCTCTGCCTCTTGGGTCAGTTTTTCTAACACTACTTAACGTGAAAGCTGGATTCCAGAGAGCTGAATAAGCTTTATTCCACAGAGGGAGGTAGAACTCCTAAAAGAAAGAAAGAAACAGACACACACAAAACCCTAACAAACTACTTAGCACTATGACTCCTGGGCAAAAAGAGCTAGTTTAGGCCAGGCATGGTGGCTTATGCCTGTAATCCCAGCACTTTGGGAGGCTGAGGCGGGTGGATCACGAGGTCACGAGTTCAAGCCCAGCCTGGCCAAGATGGTGAAACCCCATCTCTACTAAAAATACAAAAAAATTAGCCAGGCTTGGTGGCGGGCTCCTGTAATCCTAGCTACTCAGGAGGGCGAGGCAGGAGAATCGCTTGAACCTGGGAGGTGGAGGTTGCAGTGAACCGAGATCACGCCACTGTGCTTCAGCCTGGATGACAGAGGGAGATTCCGTCTCAAACACTGCAAAACAAAACAAAACAAAAAACAAAAAAGGGGCCAGTTTATATTGTTTGCCAGCTTCTCTGTGGGAACACTGTCTGTTTATAAGGGATTAGTCAAAACAAGCTTGTAACAGTTTATTTTTTGTCTAAATTCAGTCTGGTTTTCTGATTTTACGTTTTCCTCTTCTAGGAAGGCACTGCGGCACATGCCTCCACTCTCTCTCTCACCAGGATCTACAGATTTCTCAACTTTCCTCTCTCCTAATGTGCTGGAAGAAGTGGACAGTTTCCTCATAAGGATAACTAGGTAAAATCAAGGCTGACGAGGGTAAACTCTGTGAGGAATGGAGTGCATATATGCTTGTTAAGTCTTTAAAAAATATATGTTAATCTTTTAACCATCACCACTAAAAATGTTTGCTTTTTAGTAGCTAGAGAAAGTGACATAATAGTTCACTCATCTAAACTCCATTATTTAGCGATATCACCTGACCTGAAGAATTGGGAAGGCAGGGGAGGGGTGTTGCAGGGCCCGAGGGGGGTAGTCCTGTGATTCTGATAGAACAGAAGTCTCAAAGTCCAACTGGCATAGCCTTCCCTCACTCAGAACCTGCTGACCTTCACATGCAGGTCCAGGGAGCCTGATCACCTGTAGAACTGGGAAAGGGCGCCTGGATAGCTTGATAGAAGAGACCACTTTGTGTGGGGACACTCAGTTCTGCCTCAGTGAGCCCTGAGGACATTACTGCATTAGAGGACAAAACAGTCCCTGAGCCATCTAGATCGTTTTTAACGTTTCAGTGTAATGTGTTTAAAGTAAAGGCAAAGAAATATAGTTCAGTGTAATACATTTTTGGTACTTCAAGCATAAACCCTCAACTCTCTGGCCAAGTCAGCTCATTACCCAAGGCTTCTTAATAGCAGAGGCTTATTAGAGTAGCTTGTTGGTATTATTTAATATTTAAAGATTAAAGGTTATAGAAGTGAAGCTTTCATTCCTTGGCTCTCTGGATTGATTTAATTTTTCCTTAGGTTATCTTAAGGTATTTTGAAAAATATTTCTGATAAACCTGTAGAAAGCATGTGGCAGGTTAATGTTACTTGTGGTGATCACTTCCATGGGGTTTGAGCCACCTGGATTTTTTCATGTTTTTAAGAAGTGAAAAGTTTTTACTCTTTGCTTATAGCTGCTGTTCTACCCCAGAGGTAGAACTGACTCTTCTGGCTTTTGCACTCGCAAGAGGAAGTGTTGCCAAAGTGATGAGCTCTCTATGCACCATCACTGACCATCTGGACACACAATATGATGCCTCATCCCTCATCCTGTCCATGGCGTCAGTCAGACAGAACCTGCTCCTCAAATATGGTAAATATGGTAAAACATGGGGGTGATGGAAATGTCCACAGTGGACACATCATAAAGCTGTTCTTCGCCATGTGACCTCCTGGTATCCTCTCATCTTTTTGGGTTGTTAGAGTTACACCATGATTCCTGGATGAGCATATCCTCTGAGTATCAGACCTTACTAGGATTGGCAGGGAGAAGGGGGATTTTGGTTCGTTTATGTGATGGCAGTATCACCAGAAGAGGACACTTGAGTGTCCACAAGGCTGTGCTCCCACAATCTGCTTGCAGAATTACTCAGGTCTGGTGGCCATTTGAACACAGCCATCTTTGGTAAAGTACTGAAGTGTCTCATTGTGTAGGCCAACAGGGTTGGAGTAGTTCTTACCTGTTGGAGGGAGGAAGCTAGCCAAGATACGATGCAAAGGAATCTTTGTCTTAGAATGCATCCCTCTGCATTCCTGTGATAGCTGCTCTGAAGGATTTGGACACCTGTCTGCCACCGCTTTCCCCTCTTGGGCCTAGCAGTAATTCCTATGAGCACTTTTCTGCTAAACCAGGATGGGGCCTTATCGTCCTTCTCAACACAGGAGCCCATAAAGTTACTTCCAAAGGACTGCAGTGCAGCACTTCCTCTTGCAAGTGCAGCCTTCCTGGACTCCACAGTATATGGTATTGGGTCTCATCCTGTTTGCAGTATTACAGTGATATTTCTGCCATTTTACTTATTTATTTTGGGAGAGAGTGTCTTGCTGTGTTGCACAGATTGGAGTGCAGTGGCATGATCACAGCTCACTGCAGCCTTGACCTCCCAGGCTCAAGTGATCCTCCTGCATCACTCTCCCAAGTAGCTGGGACCACAGGTGCATGCCAGCATACCTGGTTAATTTTTTAAATTTTCTGTAGAGATTGGGTCTCACTGTGTTGCCCAAGCTGGTCTCCCAGGCTGAAGCAGTCCTCCCACCTTGGCCTCTTAAAATGCTGGGACTATAGGCATGAGCTACCACACCTGGCCCCTGCTGTGACGTCTCTACCTTTGTCTTAATATGACTGACTTAATGGCTTCTTTGTATGTTATTTTTATTTTTATTTCATTTATTTATTTATTTTTTGAGACAGAGTCCTCCTCTGTCACCCAGGTTGGAGTGCAGTGGCATAATCTCAGCGCACTGAGACCTCCACCTCCCAGGTTCAAGTGATCCTCTCGCCTCAGCTTCCTGAGTAGCTGGGACTATAGGCATGCGCCACCATACCTGGCTAATTAAACAAATTTTTTTTTAGAAATGAGCTCTCCCAGTGTTGACCATGCTGGTCTCAAACTCCTGGACTCAAGCAGTCCTCCCACCTCAGCCTCCCAAAATGCTGGGATTTACAGGCATGAGCCACGATGCCCAGCCTGTTTAATTTTTTTTTCTTTTGCCTGTTTAAATTTTAAAGTTAGACAATTGATGTCCTATAAATCTAGTTTCCTCCCTAAATTTTGAAAAGTTATTTTCTTGGGTGGTTGGGGGTTGCACCAGTGAACAGCCCAGAGCAGGCATGGCTGGGTAGAAGGGATAGCAGGTAGTGTCTGGAAGCTGAATAGAATTTAGATTGATGGTTGTTCAGGCAGGGAGCGGTGGATAGGAAGGAATGGGGTAATGTTCTAGTTCTAGGTCATATCATAGGTGAACGGGTGTTCATTATATTATTAAAATAAAAGGAAAACATTTTCAGATCATCATAGCAAAAGATAATTTATATGTATATATAAATATATATATATATTTTTTTTTTTTGCCAAAGCCAAGTGTTCTGAAAAAGTTGATTTTTCTAATTCTTCAAACAGAAATTTTGCCTGAAGAGATGATTTAAAGAAACAAGACCTAAAATATTTTATATTTAAATGCAATTGTAATAAAGTTAATTATTGGCTCCAAAACAGTATCTTAGGAATCACCTCCCCCCCCAGATATGTTCAATCTGTGTTATCAACCTATATCTTATAATGTCCTTTTTTCAGAACAATGATTGTTCTAGAAAGCTGTCCTTGGAATCACTCAGGGACATAGCTATACTTTGTCTCTTTCAGGAAAGCACAAAGGGATGGTGTCAACTTTTGTCCAGTATTCCTGCTCTATTTCAGGTTTTAAACAGGGAGATTTTTAGTTGGTAGTATGAGTAGCCACAGGACTCTGTTTCCACACATAGGTGTGCTAGATTCCAGTTCTTCATATTTTAGCTTAAGGCTTGCTTTTCCTTTTCTTTGGTCAGGTAAACCTCTCCAGTTGACTCTTCAGGCATGTGATGTCAAAGGAAAAGAAGATAAGTCTGGACCCGAAAACCTCCTTGTTGAACCATGGACAAGGGATGGTGAGTGGTGGGTCTGTCTGTCTCTAGTGTGCTCGATAGACAGGAGTCAGCTGTGTGAAAGCACACTGTGGGCTTTGAAATGTCCGAGGCGTGCAGTCTTCAACTTTAGGTTGTTTCTGAGTTGGCAGTGGTTCTTGAACAATTTGTGTGGTTTAGTTGTAATCTGCCTGGGTGTCAATGACCTATAACAACTTAGAGGTATTTGAGAGCCTGAAGTTTTGAAAAGCAAGGATTCTTTTTCTTGGAATATAAAAAGTTACGGGTTTTTTTTTTTTTTTTTTTTTGAAAGGGAGTCTCGCTCTGTTGCCCAGGCTGGAGTGCATTGGCCGGATCTCAGCTCACTGCAAGCTCCACCTCCCGGGTTGATGCCATTCTCCTGCCTGAGCCTCCCGAGTAGCTGGGACTACAGGCACCCGCCACCTCACCCGGCTAGTTTTTTTGTATTTTTAGTAGAGACAGGGTTTCACCATGTTAGCCGGGATGGTCTCTATCTCCTGACCTTGTGATCTGCCCGTCTCGGCCTCCCAAAGCGCTGGGATTACAGGCTTGAGCCACCGCGCCTGGCCTGTTTTTTTTTTTAATCGATTTTTCAGTTCCAATTGTCTTTCCATTGTGTTATCCTCAGGTAGTAGGTGCTACAGCAGGTCAGTAGCCCTTCACTACTGACTGAAAACATTGTTTAAGAAGGGTATTTCCAGGCTGGGTGCAGTGACTCACGCCTATAATCCCAGCACTTTGGGAGACTGAGGCAGGAGGATCGCTTGAGGCCAGGAGTTCAAGACCAGCCTCGCCAACATGGTGAAACCCCATCTCTAATAAAAAACTACAAAAATTAGCCCATTGTGGTGGCAGGGCGCCTGTAATTCCAACTACTTGGGAGGCTGAGGCATGAGAATCGCTTGAATCCGGGTGGTAGAGGTTGCAGTGAACTGAGATCCCGCCTCTGCCTTTCAGCCTGGGTGACACAGCAAGACTCTGTTTCAAAAACACAAAACAAAACAAAGAAGGGTATTTCTAGATATAGCTGATCTAGTATTTGAGTATCTAGAGGAAGCCTCACTCTTTTCCTAGTGTCAACATAATAATTGCTGATGTGCTTTTCATCTTTGCTGGAGGCTTCTTCCTTATCTCGTGATAAGGTGTTTGTGAGTCTCTTTCTCATCCGTCTTATTGGCCGCCTCGTTATCCCTTTTTCGCCTCTGTGTCCCTTTTTCCCTCACTGGACTGATTTGAATCTTGCTGATTCACTAGAGGAAGTGGAATGTTCCAGCAATGATCAGACATTGAAAGGAACTGGCCTTGCTGCTTTGTGTCTGGTTCTCCTTGGCTTTCCTCTCAGCAGTGCGTCCTCCTATATTCTCAGTGGTTGCCTCTTCTCTGTCCTGTTTCCCGTCTTCATTCTCAGCACTCGTGGAGTGCAGACCCTGGGAGAACATGCTTTTCCCAGCTGCACCTCCTCTCCTCAGTGCTCCTCTTCAGCAGTAGATGCTTAAACCAGATTGTTTCCCTACGGGCTTCCCTGAGCAGCTCAGCCTTGGCAGAAACGTTTTCTTTACTGCATCCATCTCCAGCCATACTGAAGGCCATGACTGGCTGTGAGGCTCCTGCCATTCTAAAGTGGGTGGGGCTGGGAGGAGGTGGTGTTAACTCCTTGTCCCTTTCCCTTCCCTTCACCCAAGAAAGCCAAGACCACCCTGCCAAAGGCCCTCTGCGTTTTTCCTTCACTTGCTGAAGATTTGGAATTTTTGTTCCTGGAGCATGTGAGGATGTGCCTTTTTTCTTTCTTTCTTTTCTTTCTTTTCTTTCTTTCTTTCTTTCTTTTGACAGGGTCTCGCTGTGTCACCCAGGCTGGAGTACAGTGACACCCGGGTTCACGCCATTCTTCTGCCTCAGCCTCCCAAATAGCTGGGACTACAGGCGCCCACCACTGCGCCCGGCCAATTTTTTTATTTTTAGTAGAGACGGGGTTTCACCATGTTAGCCAGGATGGTCTCCATCTCCTGACCTCGTGAGCCACGGCGCCTGGCTGAATGTGGATTTTTAACACTGTTCACGGGCATTTCTCCTGGTAGTAGATTTTGCCAGCTCTTGTGCCTGGTCTGATTTGAATATTTTGTTATTCTCCCTGTGTCTTTTACCTGCCCAGTTCTCCTTCCTGCTTTTTCCCCCTCTTAGATTGAGTGGGTTTTAAAAATCTAGCTGTAGTTTGTGGATTTGCTCTTTTTGCCATGTGCCTGAGAAGCACAAGGGTGGGATGTGAATGGGTGTGGGGAGCACTGGGTTCCTCCTGCTTCCTCCCTTCAGCCATCACTATCTGCTGCTTGTAATTCAGGTTTGGTGTTGGTCTGTCTTGCTGCCCTGCAAAAAGTAACCCTTAAGAGACAGACAAGAGAAAAGTACTCATGGCCAGAGCTGTTGGGTTTGGGGGTGATTTTTTCTTCCCCTTGTTGGAGTAAAAGCTCTTCTCATGGGTACATGTCTGGTTCTCCAACTGTGGGGAAGTACCATTTTTGGACAAGTGCCACTGCAGGGCCCACAGAATGCCCAGAGAACTCAAACGCTGATACTTCAGGGGGCTAACGACCACTGTCACTTGATCTGGTATTTTAAAGGAGTACTGGGTGCTACTGATAGGAACAGAAGTGGTAGATTTATTAAATCCTCTAAATCTAATTGGTTTTTTTTTTTTCCCTGTCATCTAAAAAGAATAAATTTGGCAAGTGGAGGGCAGGGTGTCAAAACTTGTAGATTTAAAATACCACAGTTCAGCCGGGTGCATTGGCTCACACCTGTAATCCCAGCACTTAGGGAGGCCGAAGCAGGCGGATCACCTGAGGTCAGGAGTTCGAGAACAGCCGGGCCAACGTGGTGAAACCCCATCTCTACTAACAATAGAAAAATTAGCCAGGGATGGTGGCAGGCACTTGTCCCAGCTACTTGGGAGGCTGAGGCAGGAGAATTGCTTGAACCCGGCAGGCAGAGGTTGCAGTGAGCTGAGATTGCACCATTGCACTCCCACCTGGGTGACAAGAGCAAAACTCTGTCTCAAAAAAAAAAAAAAAAAAAAAAAAAAAAATCACAGTCAAACCTGTGAGCTAGGCTGGGCACAGTGGCTCATGCCTGTAACCCCAGCACTTTGGGAGGCAGAGGTGGAAGGATTGCCTGAGGCCAACAGTTTGAGACCAGCCTGGACAACATAGTGAGACCTAGTCACTACAAAAAATAAAAAAAAAATTGCTGGGCATGGTGGTGTGTGCCTGTGGACCTACTTAGGCTGAGGCAGGAGGATTGTTTGAGCCCAGGAGTTTAAGGCCGCAGTGAGCTATGATTGCACCACTGCATTCCAGCCTGGGGAGTAGACCGAGACCCTGTGTCTAAAAAACAAAAGTGAAAAATGAAAAAATACACGTGAGCTGGTTTCTTACCCAGAAAAGGAAGCACAGAAGTTTTATTTATTTTTTTAAGGTTTTGTTTTTGTTTTGCCTTTCTGAAAAAATGTAAATGCATATTTGTTGGCAATGTTATTTTAAAGGAGTCTGATTCTGTTGACTTAAATTATTCCTTCTGCTACTACATTGAGACTAATTAAAATTGCTGATTTATCATTTAACTTTAGACAGTACTTTAGCCTTTACACAGATTTATTTTAAATAGAGATACCCAGGCCTCTGGGAAAAGGTGACAGTTCAATAATTGGAATAGCTTTTAGTATTACTGTTAGTAGAGTTGGGTGAATTTTTGGTAATATGGATTCTTAAAATTGCCTATAGAATTGCTCTTTCATAGAATTAAATCATACAGCTCCTGTATGAATTAGAAAAGATTCCTTTGGATTTAATTTTCTTGGTTTTGGTGACACATTTTGCACATTGTCTTTATAAATTTTTGTTTTCTTGAACTCAATGTAATGAAATAGGAAACATGAAATTGGTTTTAGTGTTGTCATTTTGATAGGCAGAATTGTTGAGAACAATACAGAGTCCCAGAAAAAAAAGCTTATTTAATGCTGAGTTATATCATTTACAGAAGTTTGAAAGACAAAGGCAACCTTGGGTCTAGCAGAAGATTTTTTCGTGAGTTGTTAAAGGATAATTACCAACAATCAAAAAAGGAAAATAGTGACTGTCATACAAATACAAGTGAACACATGGCATACTTTTAATGTATTTACTTTATTTATTCATTCATTCATTTGAGACAGGATCTCACTCTGCTGCCCAGACTGGAGTGTAGTGTTGTTGTGATAATAGCTCACTGCAACCTCCACCTCCCAGGCTTAAGTGATCCTCCCACCCTGGCCTCCCAAGTAGCTAGGATTGCAGGTGTGCACCACCACCATGCCTGGCTGAATTTTTTTTTTTTTTTGAGATGGAGTCTCACTCTGTCACCTAGGCTAGCTGGAGTACAATGGTGCAATCTCGGCTTACTGCAACCTCCGCCTCCTAGGTTCAGGCGATTCTCCTGTCTCATCCTCCTGAGTAGCTGGGATTGTAAGTGTGCGCCACCACGCCCAGCAAATTTTGTGGTTTTAGTAGAGACGGGGTTTTCACCATGTTGGCCAGGCTGGTCTCGAACTCCTGACCTCAAGTGAACTGCCTGCCTCAGACTCCCAAAGTGCTGGGATTACAGGCGTGAGCCACCACAACCGCCTTGATTTTTGGTGTGGTTTTTTTTTTTTTTTTTGGTAGAAATGGGGTCTCATCATGCTGCCCAGGCTGGTTTTGAACTCCCAGGCTCAAGTGATCCACCGGCCTCAGCCTCCTAAAGTGCTGGGATTACAGGCATGAGCTACCGCGCCTGGCCCAGAGTTTTTATTTAGCTCAATTAATGAGGGAACCAGTAAGATGTTACAAATGTTTCTAAGGAGAATTCATAAAATACATATAGACTAATAGGAATGCTAAAATCAATTTACAAATAGATAGAATATTGATCAGTATCCATAAGGAATAATCAGCAACATTTCCACAGAACCCAGTGCTTAGTTCTGTGGACAGGAATCCCGTGCATCACCACCAGCATTCTACTACTTACAGAACTGTCAAATAGCTTAGAGACCATAAAAGACAGAGATGACCCAAAGAGCGGATTGGCTAGGACACCCAGTGATTCTTTTTTTTTTTTTCCCATTTCAAAGCCTTTCCTGACAAAGTGTTGTAGAAGCTAACTAATCCCTTTCTCAGCCTCTTAGCCAGTAGGCTTCATCAGCCCAGCCAGCCATCAACCATGGTTGTAGGTGTGGCTCAGGAAGACAGTTGTGCAGTCTTTTGTCGCTTTGGCCTAAATGTTTTATAAACATTGATTTTCTTATTGTTACCTCAGAGCAGGGCTCCCTGTGAGGTGGAGGAAATTGTGCCCTGAGAAAGTCGTACCTGGTCAGTTCTCTGCTTGCCTAGGGGCTTATCAATGGGGTTCTTCTGTCCAAAGAGGGAATTTTTTCTCTTAATTTTCATGAAGATATCAGACCAGTTACCTCTCTCCCCCCACCCCCCCTCCCCGCCGCCTCAAAGGATATGCTTTGTTTTTGTTAATCTTAGTTCTCAGGGCTATAAAAATGGGTTAGTTCCCTAACTTGAGTTTTTCCTTTTTTCAGGTTTTCTTACAGAGACTGGAAAAACCAGAGCCAGCACTATTTTTTCTACCGGAACTGAATCTTCCTTCCAAGTGACACAGATAAGAATTATGGTAATTCTCGTGATACCTTCTTTAAGCAATGTTACTACTTTTGTTTTGTTTTTAATTTTTGTGGGTACGTAGTGGATATATATATTTGTGGGGTACGTGAGATGTTTTGATTCAGGCTTTCAAAGTGAAATAATCATACAGAGAATGAGGATGAGCTATCCATCCCCTCAGGCATTTAGTCTTTGTGTTATAAACAATCCAGTTATACTGTTTTAGTTATTTTTCCATGTACAATTAGGTATTATTGAATATTACCTTTTATTACATTTCAGAAGTCCACATCGTTGGTGTTTTGCTTTTTTTTTTTTTTTTAAATCAGACCTATGGCTGACCATGTCATTGGTTTTTCATTGAACATTTAATGATTATTTATTCTGTGTCAGGCCTGTAGCAGAGGGCAGGGACACAAAGATGGATAGATTGTAAAGTCTTTGAAATGGTGAGAATATAAGGATTGAGAAAGTTAAGGAACATTTCCTGGGAAACAGCTTTTATATTTTTTCAGGGCTTAATATATTTGAAATTTTGTTCATTGGTCTTGTTTTGCTTTAACCTGTTTGAATTTAACCATGCTGGAAACAAAACGGCCACAGAACTTTTGCCTCTTTGATAGACTTCGTCCTAATCTCTGTTTCCAGGTTCGACGTGGTGGCATTGGTGCCCAGTGTGGGTTGGTATTTGCCTATAACTCATCTTCTGATAAATTTTGTGCAGAAGAACACTTCAAAAGGTTTGAAAAATATGACAAATGGAAGCTTCAGGAGCTCAGGCAATTTGTAAAAAGCAGGTAAGAAGGTCAAAAATCTTTGTAGAACAAAGATCTACAGAACAAAAGTCTTTGTAGTTAATAAGAATGTATTCATGCTCATTAGTGAACTATGCTTTCTTGTCTTTATAGAAAAAGTGCCAGTAATCTATCTCAGTGTCCTTAAGCATTCATTGCTTTCTAGCAGCATATCTGAAGATGTGTATGTTAATTTGTTCGTAGCCTGTTACTCAGTCTCTTTTGTGACCAGAGGCACACATCTTCACAATGGCTGGGTAATGATCCATCTGTGCCTGAATTGTGGACAGCCTGCGATCTGTAGCCATTCCCCAACCCCCCTTCTCCCATTCCTGCTTTTCACAAACATGTTTATTAAGTACCTACTATGTGCCAGGCCTGATGCTAGGTGCTAAAGATACTGTAATGAGGAAATTGGCATAGTTCTTGCTTTGTATAGCTTACTGTTTAGCTCAGAAGACAAGTAAGAAAACTTGCAGTATCAACAGTGTTATGAATGTTCTGTAGGGGAGAAAAGGCGCTGTGGGGACACAGGGCAGAGCAGCTCTCCTGATCAGGGACATCTTTCTAGAGCAAGTGTTGTTATGCTGTTTATGAAGGATGAGTTGGAGTTGATCGGCCACTGGAAGGAGAATGTCCTAAGCAGAGAGGGCAGCTTCATGGGTCCAGAGGTGAAGCATGGCACATTGAAGGAAGGGGCAGGTCCCACGTTGCTGAGGGATAGTTGGAGGGAGGGTGATGAGAGAAGCAGCTGGAGAGCTGGGAAGGGGCAGGGCATTCAGGGCTTTGTCTCTGTTTCTCTGTCCTGAAAGCGTTGTGTGAGGGGGCATGTCGGGGGAATGTGTTGAGGCATTTCCGGAAAAGCGAGGGGTTCAACTGCGTGTTGTAGAAGCACTGCTCAGGATCATGTTGTGTGTAGTGAGGACTGGAAGGGAGCAAGTCTGGAGGCAGCTGGGCTGGGAGGAGGTTGTCACTTATTACCTAGGAAGCCAGAGATGTGGGTGACCCCTGCTAGAGCAGCAGCAGCAGCAGTGGAGAGATGTGGACTGAGAGACCACTTAGCAGGGGGAAGTGACAGGACCTGGTGATTGACTGAACGTAGAGCAGGAGAGGGGAAAAGCTTCAGCAGCGGTGAATCGTGGCCTTTGGCTTGAGCAGGTGGGGAAAAACAGGTTTGTGGGGAAGATGATGAGCTCAGATTTTGTTCTGTTCAATTTGAAGTTCTAAGAAACCTTTGAGGTGTTCGGTAGCCAATTGGATAAACAGGTCAGGAGCCAGGAAGAGGAGTTTGTGCTGAAGGTACAGATGTGAGAGGCATTTAAACAAGAATTTAAAATGTAGAAATAGGCCAAGTGCGGTGGCTTATGCATGTAATGCCAGCATTTTGGTAGGCCAAGGTAGGTGGATTTTGAGCCCAGGGGATTGAGACCAGCCTGGGAAACATAGTGAGACCCCGTCTCTAAAAAAAACATAAAAATTAACTAGGCATGGTATTGCGTGCCTGTAGTCCCTGTTACTTGGAAGGCTGAGGTGGGAGGATCCCTTGAGCCCTGGAGGTTGAGGCTGCAGTGAATTATCTTCACGCCACTGCACTCCTGCCTGGGTGACAGTGAGATCCTGCCTTAAAAATAGATAGATAGATAGATAGATAGATAGATAGATAGATAGATAGATAGATAGATAGATAAGATAAGATAAGATAAGATAAGATAGATTAGATAGATAGATAGATAGAAAGAAAGAAAGAATGTAGAAATGGAAGAGATCATTCTGCAAGAGTGTGTGAACTGGGAAGAGAAGAGAACTTAGGTCAACAAGAGACACACCAGGCTTTAAGGGGCAACAAGGAAAACTCAGCCAGACAAGCAGCAGGAAAGCCAGGGCCTCGTGAAGGAAAGCTGTGTCCTCATGAAGCCGAGGGAAAATAACGTTTGAGGGAATGGGCGGTGGTGTCAGATGTTACCCAGAAGTCAGAAGATAAAGTCTAAAAATGAATCTGTTGGATGTAGCCACTGGTGCCCCCTTGGAGAAGGTTACCTCCCTTATTGCTATTAGTGAGTTAAAATTCAAGGAGCTAAAACAAGAAAAAAAAAAAAAAAAAAAAAAAAAAAACTCGAGCTGAAACCCTGAACTTGCTTACATTATTTCGTGGATAATGGATTGCTGGTGTTAATAGAAGTCTTTAAATACCATCCATCGCAGTGCCACTTGAGCTTCAGTGTGCATACCCATCAGCCAGGGAATTTGTGAAAATGCACATTCTGAGTTAGGAGCTCTGGATGGGGTCTGAGACTTAGATTTCTAACAGGCTCTCAGGGGATTCTGATGCTACCTGTCTCTGGACCATACTTGAAATCGTAAGGATCCAGAATGAGTCGCTCTTCTTGCTGCAATTCCTTTAGCAGCATTCCTGACAAAGGCTCGATCGAACTGTCTACAATACTGTTGATGGAAAACTCACCACGTATCAGGCACTTCAGGAACCAGAAGTTGTTCAGTTGAAATGCACATTTGTAATGTCTCTTCCGTGGCCTTCATTTCAGCCCTCTAATGGATTCGAACAAGTGTCCTTCACTCCTGAAATCTCCGTTCCATTACATGTGGATGCCTTTGTAAACACTGCTTTTCTTTTTAAATAATAGCTAGAGATGACACTGGGTTTTAAGCAGCCATGTCCTACTCTCAGGACAAAGTAAAATAGGTCATTTCCCCTAAACCTGCTGTTAAACAAGGTCTACTATGTGCCAGGCCTGATGCTAGGTGCTAAAGATACTGTAATGAGGAAATTTGCATAGTTCTTACACAGGATGATTTTTTTTTTAACCTAAATACAGGCCTATTCGCCCCTCTCTTAATGATTTTAGCTCCTGATTCCAGCCTGAATGACTCTTAAATCCTGATTTTGTTGGCCTGCGTATTCACCAGTCCCTCTCCAGTTTGGAAATCAAAATGTTAATGTGCATGCATTTTCTTTTTGCCTTTTTTTTGGTCATATCCCCTTGGTTAGGCGTTGGTCAGTCAGCGTGCTCCAGGGTCAGCAGTTGGTGCTGTGCATACGTAAGAGGACTAGTATTCAGCCCTCTCCCATCTTGCCTACTGTGTAGTGCAGCGTAGGGGACAAGACTGCTTCTCTCTGTTCTCTGGCACCCTGTCAGCTTTCTGCATCTCAAAGATTTCCTTGACAACTTGCAAAGAGTAGATTAAAAAATCTTCAAGCTTATGATATTGATGAACTCATTAATATGGTTTTGGGTTAAGAGAATACCATTTCCCATTAGGGTTAACTGTATCATGAAAGGTTTATGCCAAGAAAGACTTACATTAAGAAGGGACATTCTGCCGGGCACGGTGGCTCACACCTGTAATCCTAGCACTTTGGAAGGCCGAGGCGGGTGGATCATTTGAGGTCAGGACTTGAGGTCAGAAACCAGCCTGGCCAAGATGGTGAAACCCCATCTCTACTGAAAATACAAAAAAATTAGCTGGGTGTGGTGGCATACGCCTGTAATCCCAGCTACTTGTGAAGCTGAGGCAGGAGAATCTTTTGAACCTGGGAGGTGGAGGTTGCAGTGAGCCAAGATTGTGCCACTGCACTCCAGCCTGGGTGACAGAGCGAGACGCCATCTCAAAAAGAAAAAAAAAAAGAAGGGACATTTTTTCTCTCTGTTACCGAACCTACTCTGGATTGTCTTCTTGCCATAATTCCCTCTTTTTGGTAGTTTTACCCACATAGAATACTGGTGTGTCACCAGCTTGGTGGCTGTATCACAGACTGAATAGTGGAAAGTTTTAGGAATGTTACTTGAAAAAAACTGTTCTTTTTCTCCTTCTTATTTATTTATATATTTATTATTATTATTATTATTATTTTTTGAGGCAGAGTTTCGCTCTTGTTATCCAGGCTGGAGTGCAGTGGTGCGATCTTGGCTCACCGCAACCTCCGCCTCCTGGGTTCAAGTGATTCCCCTGCCTCAGCCTCCCGAGTGGCTGGGATTACAAGCGTGCGCCACCACGCCTGGCTAATTTTGTATTTTTAGTAGAGACGGGGTTTCTTCATGTTGGTCAGGCTGGTCTCGAATTCCTGACTTCAGGTGATCTGCCTGCCTAGGCCTCCCAAAGTACTGGGGTTACAAGTGTGAGCCACCATGCCCGGCCTTATTCATATATTTTTTTGAGATGGAGTCTTGCTCTGTCACCCAGGCTGGAGTGCAATGGCATGATCTCAGCTCACTGAAACCTCCGCCTCCCGGGTTCAAGTGATTCCCCTGCCTCAGCCTCCCAAGTAGCTGAGATTACAGGTGTGTACCACCATGCCTAGCTAGTTTTTTGTGTTTTTAGTAGAGACGGGGTTCACCGTGTTTACCAGGCTGGTCTCAAACTCCTGACCTCAAGTGATCCACTCGCCTCAACTTCCTAAAGTGCTTACAGGTGTGAGCCATCGTGCCCGGCACTTCTTAGTTACTTAATTCCTGAAAAAGGAATAGCATTTAAGTATTCAGCTTTTAAAAAGAAGTGGCATATAGTTGTATCTCTTCAGCCTTAAGGCTAGAATGTTTTTCTGAAAGGACTTCTTAAGAAACAGACAAGAATACTGAGGCCTACGAAGGCTGGGGTTTTTCTTTTTTTTAGCTCCAGGATCTGAAAGCCTTCAAACTTTTACCCATCAGCCATTGCAAGTGGCCCAGACCTTTATATGGTCGTAAACATGTTAGCCAGACCTCGGGAAAGAAAATCAAGCCTACCTCTTTTCTGGCACCTTCCAGAAGCACATGCCAGCTGTTGCATCGTGCGTTATTCCTGAGTGTCTAATCCAAGAGGCCCGACTTCCTCTCGCATTCTTCAGATGAGCCAGTTATTTGGAGAAGCAGACTTTCTCCTTAGTTCCCAGATTATATTTGGGACTGATGTAGTTCCCAGTTCATAGAGACGGAGACTGAGCAATGGAAAGGCAATACTACCAACTGTCTCATGTGTTCACAGGGTACCAGGTACCATACTCAGCTCTCGGTTGTTCACTGACGGGCTACAGATACAAGTTACGTGCCACTTAGATGATACCTTATTTGTTAGACCCTTGAGAAATTTCAGAATAAGAAAAAGTTTTGTGAATACTCTTGTCTTTACAGGATTGGTTGCTCTTCTGATGACCTTGGAGAGGATGATCCTATTGGCTGGTTTGAACTGGAAGAAGAATGGGATGAAGCAGATGTCAAGCTGCAACAGTGCAGAGTTGCCAAAGTAAGCATTAGTGAGTTGTTTGCCCACTCCCCTGCTTTTATTCTGTGTTTTTTGAGTGGTGATTGTGTATCAGCCCTGTGCCAACGCTGGAACCCCAGAGGAGAATCTACCTTCAGGGAGTTCATACTCTATTGGAGAGACAGATGTGTAAGACAGTGCGCTACCAGCTATGATAAAGGGAGAAACAGAGGGCTGTTGGCACCCAGGGGAAAAATATTTAACTCGAAAGCTTCTCAGGAAAGGTGGTGTGATGCCAAATGTTGGCGACTGATTAAGTTGTCATCTTTAGCCAGGCTACAACGTGTGGAGGAGGGCATCTTGGGCTGAGAGAATAGTGAGAACACAGACATCAACTTAAGAGAGATGTGTTGCTGTAGAAAGGACCAGTCATTATTTGGCTACTTAATTTTTTTCTAAACCTTGGATGTAAATCTCAGGCTTGAATAAGAGAATTAGGAACTCTCTTAAGGGCACGTAATAGTAGGTGCTTGGTAAATATTTATGCAGTTGAGTAGTGTGTTCTGAAAGGCCCTTAACAACGAGCTCTCACTGTAAGAAGCAGGTAGTTTGCATGAAAGTTGGGTTTGGAAAATGGCCGTAGATTTGAGTGGACAGGACTGTTTTCCTGGGTTTCTAGCAGAGGGGTTGCATGCATCATTGGGGGCTTTGAGGTGGAGGGCATTGATTGTCATCGTCATATATCTGTTTTCTGTTTCAAAATGACTGCCACAGAGCAAAACTACTTTTATTCATCCTCTCTTCCTATTTTTGCCTCTAAGAGGGAGTAATGATGCAATTTTCCTTACTGTAATCTACCCAAACGTGACTTTATTCAACATTTGTATTGTCTTTTTTTTCTGCATACTGTAAATGCTGGACTTAAGATTTTGTGTCCTTAGTGCTGAGCGTAGTGTTTCCTAATAAATTAGAAAAATCATAGGAAGACCTTCCCGTAAAGGCCTTTTCCCCTCTTCATCAGTATTCAGGAATTCTGAGTTCTTCTTTTGAAATCTCTCTTTTCCCATCCAGTATCTGATGGTGAAGTTCCTCTGCACCCGTCAGGAGTCAGCAGAGCGCTTGGGAGTGCAAGGCTTGAGCATCAGTGGGTACCTCCGGCCTGCAAGAGCAGAAGCAGAACAGAGTGTCACCTGTGCGCACTGCAGAAAGGACACAGAGGAGAGTGTGTGTGGGGCCACACTGCTCCTCAGGACCCTTCAGTTTACCCAGCAGCTCGCCCATGACCTGGTAGGGCTTCCTCAGTGTTAGACTGCATTCCTTTAGGAAAAGTGAATGACAGTATTCAGAGAAATGAACACCAACTGATAAAACCTGGCCCTGCGGAAGCCAATAGGACAGACATTGTACTGCTGCAGGGACATTAAAAGCTGAGGAAAGTGAGCTGTTGGCACTCATGGCATGAGTCAGTGAAGTGGCCTGTGGCCATCAGTGTGGCTTCTCCCGGAGTAGACCTACAGACACATCTTCAAGAGCCCTGGCAGTGGCTGCCATGGGGAAACAAACAGAACAAGTTCATGAGATTTGCATCTTCTTTAAGTCCTAGAAGAATTACAACTGAAGTCTAGGTGAATTCTCATTATTTACTGAAAATACGAAAATAATGGCAGGATTTTGAATCAAAAATGATTTTTCAATTTCTGACTTTTTTTGATACTGACTCTTACAGTCAGTAATATAACACAGTGACAACTCACTCAAAGGAAGATTCTTAAAGCCATCACCATAGCCTCGGGAGTTCAGTGGAGGGGGCCCTCGCATGTGTAGTGTACAGCAGTGTCCGCTCTTGAGCCCCATTCTGCTTCAGGGCACATTCAGAGGCTGGTGACTCAGTTCATATAAGGTTTGTTTGGTCTTTGTTATTCAGACCTCCTATGTCAGTAGAAAAGAGCAAATGAGAAGGAGATGCCTGGAAATAACAGACATGCTTACCGAAGGGTTGATAGCTTTCAGCCCACACGTGTGGAGGGCATCAGTATATTGTCGTACAGTCCTGGACAGTAATCATCCAGGAAATACTGGCTTATGTGCTGGCTTAGGAAGTCAGGAGTGTTCATGGATACATGTGACGTGTGTGTCTGCGGGGGGGTGGTTGTGTATATATATACACTTACATACGTACATATAACGCACACATATATTTTAGAAAGTTTCAAACCAAAAATAGTTGTTGGCAAACCTTTTCATAGTAAAGAGTAAGCATCAGCAATATGAAAGTCTCACTCATGTACCGCCACCTCATCCCTTTACAACGAGAAGTAAATGAGGCATTACAGTATTTCTCTAAATGCATTTTTCAATTTTATTTATTCTGATCTTTATTTTTAGGTGCAGCAGAAGGAAAGTGGCTTAAAATACAAATCGTTTCTGGACTTCACGGGTCTTGATTTGCAGATCTTCTGGAATTTTTACAGTAAATTAAAGCAAAAGTAGGTCAGAATTTGTTATAAGGTGATAATCACGTAAACTGAAAACACTGAGTTTTACTATTCTAAGTGGATGATTTTTTTTTCCTAATTTTTTTTACTTCCTGCCAGTGCTTATGGTTCGATTTAAAAGATATGGTTATTATTGAAAATAACACCTCAGATTTCTATAAAATATTTAGGCAATAGTAAGCAGGTCGAGTATTACAGTACTGTCCTCATTTTACAGATGAAAAAGTAGGATCAGAAATGAACTTCCTGGCCGGGCTCGGTAGCTCACGCCTATAATCCTAGCACTTTGGGAGGCCGAGGTGGGTGGATCACAAGGTCAGGAGTTCAACACCAGCCTTGCCAATATGCTGAAACCCCATCTCTACTAAAAATACAAAAATTAGCTGGGCGTGGTGGTGGGCACCTGTAGTCCCAGCTACTTGGGAGGCTGAGGCAGAAGAATCACTTGAACCTGGGAGGCTGAGTTACGGTGAGCTGAGATCGCCACTGCACAATCTCAGCCTGGGAGACAGAGCAAGACTCGGTCTCAAAAAAAAAGAAAGGAACTTCCTTCCCCACAGTGGGCAGAGTCAGATGGGATCTGTTTCCAGATGTCTAGTAGTGTTCTTTCTGGTCCACCCTTCTTCCTCTCAGTTGGCATTATTTTCACCGAGCCTGACGCCCGGAGGAAAGTCCTTTGTACAGCTCTATGGCTTTGGAGAGTAAATGCAACTTGCCCTTTTGCTCTCTGATGTTTTTTGTCTTTCTGTAGCCCGAGGGAAGAATGCATCTCTGCCCAAACCCTGCTCCTGCAGCTCCTCCAGAGCTGCTTCTCTGTACTGCAGGGAGATGTACTGGCTGCTTCTGAGGAGGAGAAACCTCCAATCCAGAGCCCTAAAGGAGCGGAGGCTGCCAAGGAGCTCTACACACACTTGTGTGATGGTAGGGATTTGGGTTTTTCTTTAATGCAACCCTGTGTGGGTAGCCTGGAGGGCCTCTTGCGATAGAGAAGAGGGGTGTCCTATGATGATGCGAGCCAGAAAGTGATTGCTACTGTGGGAATCCCCCACAGAGGGATTGTTGCTGTGGGAATCCCCCAGAAAGGGATTGCTGCTGTGGGAAACGAGTGTTTCCTCTGATGCTGAGTTACTAGTTTGAGTTCAGGATTTATTCCTTCCTCAACTGACTTCTCTTCCTCCTGGTTTCAGATTTATAGCTGTGTTATGTTGAGAGTCATTCCTGTCGTACTATTGAGCCTTAACTTCAACTAAGTCACTGAGATGAGACTGATAGATTGAGGGGGAGTGAAACACGTGGCCATCTGAAGTTACACTTAAGGCTTTGCCAAGTTGTGTCTTAAAAGGACAGGGAAGTAATGACATAGAAACTGATACATATGGTCTTTGTTTTACTTAAATGTAAGCAAATAAAAAGCAATTTTTTTGTACCACCTGGCCTGTACAGAAATACTTCTTCACTCTGGTATTCAGTACAAAATGGAGAGTAGTGAATTTATAGGCTAGTTATAGCAGATGTATAAGCGAATAGATGGAATATATGAAAGCTGATGCCATTGTTCATTTTATCAGTGGTAGACAGGGTGGATGGAGACTCTGTGCCCATGGAGATACTAAAACAAGAAGTCAGGAATACCCTTCTCAATGGGGCTGCCATCTTCTTTCCTAATCGACAGACCCGGCGGAACCATCTCTTCACCATGATGGTAATTATTACTAAAAGTCTGGATTCAATTTCTGAAGTCTGTGAGGATGAAATTTGCTAGGCTTTGTTATCTCTGAATATATTGTCTGTTGCAGCGTCCCAGATGTTTGTTAATATTCTGTGCAGAGCTTTGTGTGGGACAGATATCTAAGGACATGGCACTCAGAGTGGGATGACACATGCTCCCAATCTGTGGTTCATGATCTGATGTCTCACAAAGCGACAGTATAGTCTCCTTCATCTTTGTGACTTGCCTACAACCATCCTTTCTTTTCAACATTTTAACTCTGTATTATAGGCAAATTCAAAACAAATACCAAAGCCAACTAAATAGCATAGTGAATACCCCTGTCCCCCAAATGTACCTGTCACCTAGCTTCAACAGCCATAAACTCTCGCTAATCTTCTTTTATCTACAGTTTTATCTTGTTTTATCTCACCCCCGCTTTCCTCCTTTCCCCACTGGCCATTATTATTTCAAAGTAACTTCCTGACATTTTATTCATAAATACTTCAGTATGTATCTGTAAAACTAGTACCACCAAGTTTTTTTGTGTGTTTGTTTTTTAGATAGGTTCTTGTTCTGTTGGTCAGGCTGGAGTGCGGTGGTGCAATCGCAGCTTACTGTGTTCTCTACCTCTCGGACTCAAGCAGTCCTCCCACCTTAGCCTCCCAAGTAGTTGGGACTACCGGTGCATGCCACAACGCCTGGCTAATTTTAGTATTTTTTGTAGAGATGGGTTTTACCATATTGCCCAGGCTGGTCTTGAAGCCCAAGGCTCAAGCGATCCACCCACCTCAGCCTCCCAAAGTGCTGGGATTACAGGCGTGAGCCACTCGCCTGGCCGGTATCACCAAGTATTATTCCTCAAATGGTTCTTGTCACTCTCCTAGACCACTTCTTCGTGTTCCTCAGACATTAGTACTCAAAGTGAAAAATACCTTTAGTATCTATAAGCTCTGTATTACCAAATGGAATATCCTATACAAAGATCCAGGGTTTTAATTCTGTAGAAAGTATTTGTATATGAAAATAAGTATGATGCATGAAAAAAATGTAAAACAAAACAAACATTTTTCTCTCTAGGCCATATCAAAAACACCTAGGTAGGGGAACTTCAGAGGTTCCTGTGTTACAATGATGGTAAAACGTAGGGAAATGTAAGTATACCAAGGGAGTAAAATAGAGAAATGCGTATGAGAAAGCAAAATTACAGGAACCCCAATGAAATATAATTTTACCAGTCCAACAACATATAAACAAAATTATGGCCAAGTTGGATTTATGCTGGAAATACAGTGATGGTTCAGCAGTAGAAAATCTATAAATGAAATCAGAGAGGGGAAAAAAAAACATATCACTAAATGCAGAAAAAAATTTTTTTTTTTTTTTTTTGAGATGGAGTCTTACTCTGTCGCCCAGGCTGGAGTGCAGTGGCGTGATCTCAGCTCACTGCAGGCTCCGCCCTCCAAGTTCAAGCAATTCTCCTGCCTCAGCCTCCCAAGTAGCTGGGATTACAGGCACCTGCCACCGCGCCCAGCTAATTTTTCGTAGTTTTAGTAGAGACAGGGTTTCACCATCTTGGCCAGACTGGTCTTGAACTCCTGACCTTGTGATCCACCTGCCTCGGCCTCCCAAAGTGCTGGGATTACAGGCATGAGCCACCGTGCCCGGCCCAAACATTTTTTAGTAAGATTAAATTCTGATGATTAAAACAGTGAAACAATATGGTTTCATTAGCAAACTCAAAATAGAAGGAGACTCCTTTAATCTGGTAGAAGGCATGTATCCAAAACCTACAATAAGCAGTGTATTTGATGGTGGATCACTAGAAGCATTCCTTTCAAAATGCGGAATAAGACAAGGATGCTCACTCTCATTGCTTCTCTTTGAGGGCCTAGCTAGTGCTATAGGACAAGGGAAAGAAGTGTTAATAGAAAGAATAAAATATTTGTTTTGATATGATTATAGATTACTTTTTGTCTGTGTAGTCAAACAACTAATATAATTATTTAAAAGAATTTTACAAAGGAAACTAGATATAGCATTTTAAAAAGGCATTTCTAATGCGGCAACCAGTGAGCAAACATAAGAAAAGTGGTCTGTGGGTTGCACAAAGGCCTATAGAAATAAGGGACGGAAGCCGGGCATGGTGGCACACGCCTGTAGTCCTAGCGGCTAGGGAGGTTGAAGCAGGAGAATTGCTTGAACCCAGGAGGTGGAGGTTGTGGTGAGCTGAGATCACACCACTGCACTTCAGTCTGGGCAACAGAGTGAGATTCCGTCTCAAAAAAAAAAAAGCAAAGAAATAAGGGAACGAACAAAAGAAGCATAAAATGTGGTCGCTGATGGCAAAGGGCTGCAGTCTAACTGGGGACACCTGCCACAAGGAAAAACTGATTCCATATGCAAGAGGAGAATCATGTTGAGGCTAAGTGATTGAGGAAGGTTTCAGAGAAGAAGGAGTGTATTTGTTTGTGTAATTCCAGCTGTATATAAAATTTACATACCAGCTTGAGGAATCACTTCTCACATTGTGAGTTGCATAACCTTTGACAGCATCAGCTGACCTGACCCACTGGACTGTGGGTGGGTCTCTATCCTACTTGTTTGGTGCGAGAATTTACCAGGTAGCTGAGCAAATGAGTAATTTCCTAGCACGTGTCCTACGCAGAAAATAGAAACAGGACATACGACTTTTTGAATGACATTAGTGTCTTCTTATGCTGAGAAGTTAAATAGCACTGCCAACCTTTTATATAGTGCTAAGCAATTCTCTTTCCATCAGGCACTTCCTCAATATCTTCTGATACCATACCCTTAAGAGATGTGATTGCTCTTGGGATGGCATGTCCAATGGCAAAAAGTATCTATCAGCCAGGCGTGGTGGCTCATGCCTGTAATCCCAGCACTTTGGGAGGCAGAGGTGGGTGGATCATCTGAGGTCAGGAGTTCGAGACCAGCCTGGCCCACATAGCGAAACCCCATCTCTACTGAAAATACAAAAATTAGCCAGGCGTGGTAGTGGGCTCCTGTAATCCTAGATGCTTGGGAGGCTGAGGCAGGAGAATTGCTTGAAGCCGGAAGGCAGAAGTTGCAGTGAGCTGAGATCATGCCACTGCACTCCAGCCCGGGCAACAAGAGTGAAATTCTGTCTCCAAAAAAAAAAAAGTATATTTCTTTTTGAGGTTGTTTCCCTAAGCAGGAATTTTGAACCTCCTGTTGACTTTGGCAGTGAACCAAGTGCACCTACCACCTTGTGTTTAGATGGTTGGTTCTCTCCATCTTAGCACTTGAGCAGGTTTTAGTGGGGTGCCGTGAGGCAGTTGGCTGGCCTGGCATTCCTCATACTTGGGAACAGTGGGGTGGTGATGTTTCATTGCTGCTCTAGGTCTCTGGAATATCATGGACTAGATTTTCTGAATGTACACTTTCTGGTTTTCTAGAAGAATGTCACCGAGCAGGAGCACAAGCAGTCCCTGCAGCTCACTTTCCGTTCACTGTGCACGTATTTTAGGTAAGTTGGTCGTTCTTTTTAATTGTCAGATAACTCAAATCTTTGCAAAGTTGTTTTCTTGAGCTCGCCCTTTTATGTACCTTCGGAGTAGTACTTCCTTCCACCCAGTTTGAAAGCCGAGTTTCTGTGGGCGACCCAAATAGTAGTAAACTAATAATCTTGTTGACAGCCCAATCCAGTTCCCATCCGTTTTAAGACAGTTTCAAATTGAGCCCATTGAGGGTCTTTTTGAACACTTCAGTTTCTGAGTGATGTTTAACAACAAAAACTGAAGCCAAAGGAATGTAGGGTCCTGTATTCGTGTCTATGTTAAAACCAGCTACAGACGCCCAGAGTGATAGTTTGCAGAAGGAAGCGTGCTGGGAGGGGAGGGCTTTGAGATTTTTGCCTGTTGCAGTTACCGGTATGAAGCTTTGTGACTAGAGGTAGGCTTTACTACCTGTAGGCTTCATTACTAGAGGTATCGACTCTTTTTTTTTTTTTTTTTTTTTTTGAGACGGAGTCTCGCTCTGTCACCCAGGCTGGAGTGCAGTGGCCGGATCTCAGCTCACTGCAAGCTCCGCCTCCTGGGTTCACGCCATTCTCCTGCCTCAGCCTCCCCAGTAGCTGGGACTACAGGCGCCCGCCACCTCGCCCGGCTAGTTTTTTGTATTTTTTAGTAGAGACGGGGTTTCACCGTGTTAGCCAGGATGGTCTCGATCTCCTGACCTCGTGATCCGCCCGTCTCGGCCTCCCAAAGTGCTGGGATTACAGGCCACTGCGCCCGGCCGAGGTATCGACTCTTGAAGGAGGAAGGGAACTAGTATCCTGAGCGACTGCCTGCAAGTCAGACTATACCTGGTATGGATGCCAGACTTAGAGGACTGTCTGTTTAAATGTGCTCGGAATCAAGTGGCAAGGATGCTGAAAGGGCCTGGGGCTGTCCTGTGAAAACATATGAAGACACAAGGAACATTTAGCCAGGACTTTCAAGCTAGCACTCGTGAGATGAGCTGTATTTCATATTGGTGGCCAAGGTGATTTATTCATCAGCCTTCTGCCTCAGGATCTCTTCCAGGACTGGAGGGTTTGTGAGTCTGTGCTAATGGAAGCACATGTGGACGGACAGCGGCACAGCCCCAGCTGGGTCCGCGGCCTGTATTCCCGACCCAAACTCCTCCCGTCCCATGGAACTGACACTGAAACCTTTCTGCACTCTGTTTTGGAAACTTTTAAGACAGCATAAAAATCTTTCTCCTGAAGCCAGGTGTCAGGACTAATTTGTGTCCTTTCAGTGACAAGGATCCAGGCGGCCTCCTGCTTTTACCTGAGAAGAACGATCTGGCCAAGATGAACATCAGTGAAGTCCTGGCGGTCATGGACACTCTCCTGTCTGTTGCTGCTCGAGAGGTATCCGATGGCTGTCTCGTTATTTTCTTTCTCATGCTTGTGGGGGCATGTGATGTGGCAGTCTCTTGTGTCCCCCTTTGCCTCTTTGTAGTATGAATGTACATTGTTGTGGTTTTTTCTGTTGGTGTTGTTTTGAGATAGGGTCTTGCTCTGTCACCCAGGCTGGGGTGCCATGGCACAATCACAGCTCACTGCAGCTTCCACTTCCCAGGCCAAGCGATCCTCCCACCTCAGTCTCCCAAGTAGCTGGGACCACAGGCACACGCCACCATGCCTAGCTAATTTTTAAATTATTTGTAGAGACGAGGTCTCTCTATGTTGCCCAGGCTGGTCTTGGACTCCTGGGATCAAGAAATCCTCCCACTTTGGCCTCCCAAAGTGCTGAGATTACAGGTGTGAGCCACTGTGCCTGGCATGAATGTACTTTGTTACTTGACCCTTACAAATGATCACAAAGGTTTCCCAGCCGGCCCTTGCAAATGAGTGAGGCGTGTTACGGTTCTTGGTAGTCAGCAAACAATAAAAACACAGAAGTGCTCGATAATGCTTACTGTGGAAAAAGAGGAATGGGTTTGTATCAAGTCCCTTTGTAGTGGTTGTCAGTGAGCCCAGCACATAGTTATGTGTTAGTGGTGTGAATTTTCAGGAAGACTACTTGGACTTTAAAGAAATTCAGGGCCAGTCACAGTGTCTCACGCCTGTAACCCCAGCACTTTGGGAGGGCAAGGCGGGCTGATCACCTGAAGTTGGGAGTTCAAGACCAGCCTGACCAACATGGAGAAATACAAAAATACAAAATTAGCTGGGCTAATTTAATTAATTACAAATTAGTTCCCTTTCTACTAAAAATATAAAATTAGCTGGGCGTCGTGGCTCATGCCTGTAATCCCAGCTACTCGGGAGGCTTAGGCAGGAGAACTGCTTGAACCCGGTAGATGGAGGTTGTGGTGAGCCTAGATCACACCATTGCACTCCAGCCTGGGCAACAAGAGCGAAACTCTGTCTCAAAAAAAGAAATTCAGATTTCTTAGCAATTTCGTGGACTAATCAAATCTGAAAGTATATTATCTTTTTTCTGTGTTAATGATTTTTTAAATGTGCCTTTTTTTAAAAAATATAAGGGATTTTCTTTCTTAAAATGTAGTTTATGCTCCAGAGGGATCAGTCACTTGGGATATTTGACAGAAAAAAGATTTCTAGATCCCACCCTAAACTACTGATTCAAAAATCTCTAGGGATAGGGCGTAAGAACCTGCATTTTTCTAAGCACCCCGAGAGATTCTAAAGTGATAGCACCCCCGTACTAGGAGACCAAGAACTACCTCTTTGGGCTAAACATGGGAACCAGAGAGTTGGAGGAGAGTTTGTGGCGCACTAGCCCAAACCACATCCTTGAGGTGTCTAATGATGTGGACTTGAAGGTGGCTTTTCTTTTGTGGCTGATAACTTGTATCTTTTGACTGAACTTAGTGTCTTTAAATCTCTCACATTTTTGCGGGTGCCTTACTGTTTTGAGTTGCTGTTAGAGCCATGATTTCATTCATTCCCAGCTGCCTGGCGTGCTGGGCCATCAGCAGGTATCCCCCCCAATTCACTGATGGGGACCTCAGAGTGCTTGTAGGTTGCTTGTAGGTTATCATGTGCCAAGGTTGCTGTTACACTGACCACTGTTTAGATCTAGCATTAATTTAGATCTAGGGTAACATTGACTTCATAAGCCTCAACTTTGTTTTTAATCAAAAACTATGCTCAGCTTTTTGCTGTCACGTTAATTTTCTCTTACTTCTGCTTTCTGGCTTATTCCCAGACTCTTCTGCCCATCTCTGAGTCTTCCTTAAAAAACTCGCTTCAGTCTACAGCTCATCAGTATGTGTTCTCGGCCCCAGTTAGCCATGGCTCATTCTAATCTCCGTCCTTATTTCTACATTTCCCATACCTTCCCTTTCTTCTGGAGCTCGTCCACATTCTACCTGTTTCTCAGATCCCTGAAGCCTGAACCAAGTTCTCCCCCTCAGCAGTCTTTCTTCTGTAGTTACATCATCAGTGCCGTTGGGCAGAAAACTTCAGTCTTCTCCCCTGGTTCTCACAGGCATTGAGACTGCCCCGCGTGTGAGGAGTGGGTAGGCGCTAGAGTCAGGACTGAAACCAGGGCTGTTTGACTCAGAGCCTTGTCCTCTTTCCACTAGGGAAGATAGGCCAGATTCATTTTAAGATGTACATGGAGAAATGAGATAGCATTTGCCCAAGAGAATTTCGCATAATTGTATACCATTTGGAGATCAGATGTGTGCCTTTTCTTCTCTTTCACTTACCTGTGGTACAAAAGAAGTTACAGATATCATTGAACTTCCTTACTAGAGATGCAGCTATTAATGTGTTTCCCTGAATTATCTTTCAGTAAAAGACATTTATAGTTATACTAAAGAGTTAGGGTTCAATTAGGAAAAAAAAATTAAAGGTGATCAGAAGTGTACCTAGTCTGAAATTTTTCTCATGAATCTGTCAAATTCAACAAATATCCACTGAATGCCTGCTGTGTGCTAGGCCCTGTGCTAGGAACAGGGGATACAGTGATGTAAGAAAAGCACAGTCTTGAGGAGCAAGTATATAATCAGGTAGTTGTAACAGTGCAGCAAGGGTCTTTTTTAAGGACTAGACATTCCCAGTATCTCTGAGTCCATTTCTGTCCATCCACATACCTTTTCATGGCTCACTGGCTTCCTCCCTTGCCAGACATAACCATCATCCTGAAGTTTGTGTTCACCATTTCCTTGTTCTTCTTTCTACTTACTCCTACACAGCGCATCTGTATCGCCTGGGTTTTACCTGTAATGGAATCATATAGTGTACAGTCTTCCGTGTCTGGAGGTCAGATAACCCTTCAAAGAAACTTTTGAGAACAAAGGTGATGGTTAGAGAGCCATAGAGGCATGAATGATTATTTTTTTAAGGTGGGAGCGGTTTAACTGAAGGCTTGAGGGAAGGAGCCAGAGAAAGGAGATTTTAAGATGTAAGAGAAAGAAGAGATACCCAGTGGGATAAGGTTCCTGAGATGGCAGAAGGAGATGTCATGTGGAATAAAAAACCTTTGTAAAGGTTCCGAAAAGCTGGAGGGAAAGAGGGGAGTTTTCATAATACCATCTTTCTTGGTCGCTGCTGGGTTGAAAGCTGTGTCGTGACTGTTTTCATAGCTATAGTTTGTTTTTGCTGGTGACAGCTGCTGCTTTAGAGGATGCCCTTGGCTATGCTCTGTGAATGGCTTTGTCATGAACGCTTTCTGTTTGTCTCCTCCCTTGTAGTGCGAGCTGTTAATGCTCAGTGGGGCCCCCGGGGAGGTTGGCTCTGTGCTCTTCTCCCTGTTCTGGTCCGTCCAAGGCAGCCTGCTATCCTGGTGCTACCTGCAGCTGAAGAGCACGGACTCTGGAGCCAAAGATCTTGCCGTGGACCTTATTGAAAAATGTGAGTTTCAATATGAAATCCATGAAAACAGATGGCGTTTGGGTTTTGACTCTGAGTATGTTCTCTTCTTTAGTAACTCATGCATTGCGTGTGCATATGGTTTTCTTCATTACAATTCAGATTCTTGGACTGGTTTGGTCTAATTAAAATAAAATTCAGCAGCATGTCTTTTTGTCCAGTTTCCTCTCTGAGCATGGTATGCCTAAGTATTTTTATTGTAGAATTAGATCATTTCACAGCCTAAACGCTGGTTTTGCAGTCATATAGCACTCTTACGTGACATCTCATTCTTCGGGAGAGTCTATCCCTGTTTTAATCAGTCATCTAAAAATGAAAGTCTTGGAATTTTAAAAATCTAAGGTGTATGAGCATTGCTGTGACCTTTGCTGATTACTGAGAATAATTAGATTCATGTTCTGTAAACTCACAGAAAGTTATATGAAACCCAACAGGTGCTGACAAATTATACATGGAAAATTTAGTACCATCAAACTTGGTCCCAGCAGCTGTGACGAGAACACTTATATTGGGCCCTGCCACCTAGAGCTTGGCCTGTTAGATTGGTCCACCTAATGCACGGGCTCATTGTAAACAGAAGGAAAAGGCGAGGCTGACAGCTGGGTTAGTCAGGCATGTAATTTCACTTCTACGAGTGCTCCTCCACTTCATCAAAAGACCCAAAAAAAACTCCCTTTAAAAGTAGTCTTTTACTGAAATTCACACTGCTTCTTCCTCCAGAGGAATGCTTTAGGATGACACTGTATGGCCTTGTGATCTTTGCTGTGGAATCCCCTCCACAGCTTCTGTAGTCCTCTTTATTCTTGTCCGTGGTGATAACTAAGCATGTGATATTTCTACTGCATAAAATATTAATTATGTTCTTTGTTTTGGCAGATGTGGGACAGTTTCTGGCAAGCATGAGAGTGATTTTGGAATCCCTTTTGTCACAATACAGTGGAAAAACCATAGTAGAAAGATTATGTAATTCAGTGTTTTCAATGGCAGCTCGTCAACTGGTAAGACAAACTGGCAGCTATTTGTAGTGAACCGGAAAGGGGTTGGGGATCTTCATCCCCAGGCCCAGCCTAAGGAGGACGCTGAGCACTTCATCCATCTTCCATTAGGTTATCTTCCTGCTGGACTTCTGCACTTTAGACATCCCACACTGCGTGCTCTTGCGAGAGTTCAGTGTCCTCACAGAACTCCTGAAGAAGCTCTGCAGTGGCCCCGAAGGAGGACTGAGGAAGGTAACTCGAGTTGGCACTTGAGCCGCCCTGTGTTTGCTCTCAGGAGTGATGGGACACACTTAGTGAAGTGGACGGCGGACTGTAGATAGGCACAGCTGAGCAGCTTCTAGAAGGCTCCCTTGATTTTATCAGCGGTCTTGCCAACAAGGGTAAATACCAGTCCAAGTTGATGTGGCCTGGTCAGCATTAGAAAGGAGACACAGACGAAAAGCTGTAGAGATGAATCTCATCATTTTATAGTTTATGAAGTTACATGAAAACCATTTAAGTGAATGAAAAAATTGAAGTCTAGAAGAGAAAATGTATGTTGTTGTTTATTTATTTATTTATTTGAGACGGAGTCTTGCTGTGTCGCTCATTCTGGAATGCAGTGGCGCAATCTCAGCTCACTGCAAGCTCCGCCTCCCGGGTTCACGCCGTTCTCCTGCCTCAGGCTCCCAAGTAGCTGGGACTACAGGCGCCCGCCACCACGCCCGGCTAATTTTTTTTGTATTTTTAGTAAAGACGGGGTTTCACCATGTTAGCCAGGATGGTCTCAATCTCCTGACCTCGTGATCCGCCCGCCTCGGTCTCCCAAAGTGCTGGGATTACAGGCGTGAGCCACTGCGCCCGGCCTAGAAAATGTATGTTGAAAGGCAAATTAGAAGGTTTTGTCTTTAGAAGACATTTCTCCCTTAATTTTGCATACATAACGTTTAATCACTGTCTTGTGTGAGCTTCATAACAACTTTGTGGCGGTAGAAAAGGCATTTATATTTAATAGGTAAAAAAGCAAAGACCCCCTCCCCGCGGGCCCCCCCCACAAAAAAAAGGAGGAGGGTAGGAGAAGAAGGGAGAGTGGATCCAGATTTGCCAGTGTCCCAAGTAGGAATGTGAGGTCTTTAGTCATTCAGTACTTTTTCCACTGGGAATTCACACTGGTAATGATTTGTAAGAAGTAGTTCTGTCGTAGTGAAAAGGTAAAAGCTGGTCACAGAGTTTTTGTAGTGTCATAAAAGCACGTCTACTTTGCTGCGTGATGGATGTATGTTGATCTGTCTGTGAAGATGGGAATGTCAGGTATGTCTTCGAGCCTGTGTGCTGGTTTGTGCAGGGCTGCCAAAGCCCCTTTGCCTGGAGCACTGATGGAGAAACAGTCTGCTGCGTGTGGATAGGTGTCGAGTGATAGAACCTTTTCTCCCCCCGGCTCATTTGTTATCATAGCTGGATGTTGAGACCTGGCAACAGGAACAGCCTGTGGTGTTACATACGTGGACTAAGGAATCTGCCCACAACTATGAAAATAATTGCCATGAGGCATCTGTCTTTGTTAGCCCAGGGGCAACCTATTTTGAGGTGGAATTTGATGACAGGTGTGAAACTGAAAAAAGGTAAGACCTCTATGTTCTTTTACCCCCAAGCGATAACAGGTCAACAATGAGAGAAGGAAGCTAATAGAGGTTATGCCTTCACAGGTATGATTATCTGGAATTTACCGACGCTAGAGGTCGGAAAACACGCTATGACACAAAAGTTGGCACTGATAAATGGCCCAAGGTGAGTGAGAGTCCCAGAAAGAGGTACCTACTGCTGCACCAACGCTTTTCCTTTTGTCGGCCTTCAGGGGGCAGTAGAGGTAAGGTCTTTGAAGGGAAGCATTTATGTTACACTTTTGTGAAAGGAAGGATTTGTATCGGAGTTTGACCAACTACAATCTGTCACCTGTTCTGTAAACATTGTTTTGGGGCACAGCCATGCCTGTTTATCGTTCATAGCTGCTTTGGCACTGCAGTGGCAGAGTTGAGTAGTTGCAGCAGACAGGCTTGCCTAGAGTAAATGAAGAACTTTCATACTTAACGGGAAGAGCTGGTGGGTCTAGGAGGATGGCCCAGACCTTGTGGTAGAAGCCAAGAGTCTGCCTCACGGTTAGAGCTGCTTGAGCTCTTGGGCTGGAGGTTTAGTGCTGCCTCAGACTGTTGACCCTCTCTCCATGGTCAGTGGTCTTGGCAGGAGCAGAGGCATGGAAATGTGACCACTGGCTGAGTAGGTAGTGGACAGACGGTCACCCCAGGTGTAAAAAGCTGAGCAGCAGTGTTCTGCCAACTCTCCTTCTTCATGGGGTGCGGCTATGAATTTTCTGTTTCCGTCACCCCTTTGTACATTTCTCCATTAGTCATTTTGGACGTGTGGAAATAGAGATCAGTTTTAAATGGAGATGTTTCTCGTCATGAAGAACATGCTTGCTTCTGAAGCACTCCTCTCATCTGTCTGACCACACGATTTCTGTTTGTCTCTAGAAAGTGACCTTCAAGGCCGGTCCTCGGTTGCAGTTCCTCTTTCACTCTGACAGCAGTCACAACGAATGGGGCTACAAATTCACTGTCACTGCCTACGGCCTGCCCGATGTTGCTGTGTCTTGGGGGCTGGATTTACAACTCCTTGTCTCCCGGCTGATGGGACGCCTAGCTTCCCAGTGCATGGCACTCAAGTCTGTGCATCGTAAGTCCACGTCCCCGTTCCTTCCCTTCTCCTTGCAACCATGGTGAAGTGCAAGGTGCGTGCTTGCTCTCTTGTACGTCATCTCCACTTAATGGCAGGGGGTTAATAATATTCCCTTTCAGTTTCCTTTAAACCAAAAGAATAAAGTGTCCACTCGACACCATTGTCATGAAGCTTTTTGCCTTAGACTTTGGAACATAGAACGAAGGATGCCATGGGTTCTCTGTCTGTGGAGGATAACAGCTTTTCTTTGGCAACATTGTCATTTTTTTGTAAGTAGGTGTAGGTATAGTCCAACCAAAAGGCAGGAATATAGAATAAGTTGATTGCATATCCTTTAAATATGTGAATATTTATGTAAATATATGTAGATACGTGAATATGAATTTTGTTTTAAAGTGATTCATTCAGGGCTGAGCAAGGTCGCTCATGCTGGTAATCCCAGCACTTTGGGAGGCCAAGTGGGAGGATTTCTTGATCCCAGGAGTTCAAAACCAACCTGGGTAGTGTAGTGAGATCCCTATCTGTACCAAAAAAAAGTAACAAGTAGCCAGGTGTGGTGGCACATGCCTTTTGTCTCAGCTACTTGGGAGGCTGAGGCAGGAGGATCACTTAAGCCTGGGAGTTGGAGGCTGCAGTGAATTGTGATCATATTGCTGCACTCCAGTCGGGATAACAGAGAGAGACTGTCTCTTAAAACAAAAGGAAAAAGATGTGTTCAATTTAGTTAGTTATTTAATTATTCCAGGGAACAAGAAGTACAGAATAAAACTTTCTACTGTATTTTATTTCTTTATCATTTCTTGAGTTTTTCCAATTTTAGAAGTAAAATATAGAAAAATTACATAATGGAAAAAAAAACAAAGGAAAATAGAATCATCCTTAATCCTGACACTCAGAAGTAACTCATTTTCTTCTTTTCATATTTCTCCAAGAAAGAAAGAAATAACTATTAACATTTTTATTTCCACCTATTCTTTTCCCTATGCTCATTGTAAACACATCTATGCTGGATATTTATTATTTGCTACATAATTAAGTTTACAAATTGTGAATGTTTTTTCCATAATTAAATGTTCCTGAATGGCCTCATATTACATGCCAGAAATGGTTCATACCCTATTTTCAGCTTACTATAAACAGATTAGTCATTGCAAAGGTTCCTTGTAACTGAAGTTGTTCCACAGAACAGCGGTATTGCAGGACTTGCTGGTTTAACTTAATCTGTGATGTGTGTTTACAGAGTATCACAATTACATTCTGGTATGTGGGTAAATTTTCTCTTTTAATAGTATTCATGGTTTTTTTTAACCTTTTCTTTCTCATTTCAGAGATTCTCAATATATTAAGGCAAAAATAGAACTCTCACGTGTCTTCTTCTCTTTCTAGAATTAGGAAGTAACGTGGCTATACCTCAGGCAAAAATGGCATTAGTCCTAAGCTCCCCGCTGTGGAAACCTGTCTTCAGGCATCAGATTTGTCCGGAGTTGGAATTAGAAGCAAGCTGGCCCACTCACCCACACCAGAATAGTAAGGAGGTATTTACTCTTCTATTCTCTTTCTCTTTAGACTGCAAACTGCCTGAAGAGTATTTATTACTTTAAGTTATAAACATGTGTGTTTCTATCTTACTACCCATATTAAGCAGTTAGCTCCTTGAGGCCAGAAACTATACCTTGTTAATTTGTTAACGCCACTGTGTCCCACAGGGGCCAGTGCACAATAGGTGTTCAGAAATACTGAATGTGAGTCTTGGGTGAAATGTAGCAGGTGCTCAGTAAATCTCTGTTGGTGGAGTTATCAGGCAAACAATTGAGTGTACTTCTAGTGCCTGCTGAGCCAAGCTTTAGAGGAATGATTTGTGCTATATCTTTTGTTCTCCATAGAATTACAGCACATGATTTAGGTGTATCATATTTTAAAAACTAAAAGGTTTGCCCTGTCTCTATTTTTCCCCTCTCCTTCCCTCTATTTCTGTATTCTACTTCTCTTCCTTCCCCTCCCTGCCCTGCCCTGCCCCACATTATTCAGTAGTTAATTGCCAGATCCAGTGGCTCTTCCTCAGCTTCTGTTCTCCTTGCCTCTGTTAAATTTGGCTCCTTCAGACCCTCTCTTCTTTGGATCCATGCTAGTCCGCTGTCTTCTCTTACATCTGACTGCCCACCTGCCTCCTTCATTGAGTTTTCATATTCCTCCTTCCCTGAAGGGTAGGCTTTATTCAGGCTTTCTTCCCTTCCCCACAGCCCACCAAGACTTCATCCTCTCCACTTTCTTCTCCTGTCACATTGCGGCACTAATTCCTCATATCAGTCTCCAGGTCTGGTTTTCTCCCTGCTCCAAGTATCTGTTTCCATCTTCCTGTGAGGCATTTCCATTTAAATGTCCTGACTCCTGTTAACTCGGAAGTGTAAAACCAGAGACTGGTCACTTCTGTGATGGTCACTGTTTCCCCAGGCCTGAAGCCACTGCTCCCTAGCATCCCCTGTCCTCACCTGTCTCCCCATTCCTGTCCACTCAGCCTGCAGGTCCTGTGGATTCTTCCTCATGATGTTCGTCTCTGTCCTTTCCTCTGTCTGCATCTTTATCCGGGCCCTCATTCGCACCTGCCTTATGACATTGGTACCTGCCAAGTTTTTTTTTATAGTCACTGCATTATCTTGTCATTCCACTGCCAAGCACCATTAATGGCTCCCCATTGCCCACAGGGTGAAGTCTAACTCCTCAATGTGACAGTCAAGGCTCTCTGCAGTCTCCTTTCACCTTACCTATCTGACTCTAGTTCCCATCACTCCCCAGCTGAGACTTCAGGCCAGGTCAGTCTCCCCACTGACTCGTAACCTCTGCTAATGGTTATGTTCCTCAGGGCCAAGTCTGCCAGTCCTTCAGGGTCCAGGCCAAAGCCCATATCCTCCAGGAGGCTTTTCTTAATTCCTGTAACCTGCCAGGATCTCTCTCCTTTGAATTCTCAGCACTGGGTATCCCTTCTAGGCATTTGGCACTTGATAAGCTTTTGCTTTACGGGAATGCTAGTTCTAATGCTTTTAATGTTTTATTTATGTTTATCTTTTTTTTTTTTAAACTCATATCTCTGTCTGGTCTTCCTAAAATAGATTTAAGCTTCCAGAGAGTGTTCACTGTGTTTTGTACTTCTGCTTTGGCCCAGTAGTTTGCTCAACAAATTTTGTTTTTTGAATGAATGTGTTAAATGGGATGGATTTATTTTTTGTTTCCAGGTTAAGAACATTCCTGACGACCCCTGCCGCCATTTTCTTCTCGATTTTGCCCAGTCAGAGCCTGCTCAGAACTTCTGTGGGCCATATTCAGAACTTTTCAAAGGATTCATACAGGCATGTAGAAAACAGGCCCCAAAGACAGATATAGTTGCTGGTTCCACTATTGATCAAGCTGTGAACGCCACCTTTGCTGCTCTGGTGTATCGCACTCCAGATTTATATGAGAAGCTGCAAAAATATGGTAACTTTATTACAGGGAATGTTTTTGATCTGAAGGCTAATTGCTAAGTTTTAAGAAAGCCTATCTTAAGTGAACATTTAAAATATTTTAACATATAAACACATTTCTATAGCTGTAAACGTCATCTCGTTAGTCCTGTTTTGCCTTAAAGATCCATGGCCAATTTACGGTCAGCAGATTGTAATGTGTGGCATCTGACTTTGAGCTGCAAAATTAGCAGGTAAATTACCTTTCTCCAGAATTCTCATGGAAAACTGCCGAGAAATATAATGGAAAGAAACCTTCACTTGGGTCCTGGTCCCAGTGCAAAAAACTCAAAAGTTGTGCAGCTTCAGGTTAATCAGACAACCTTTCTGCACCTCAGTTTCTTTATCTGTAAAATTGGTTTAAGGTTGATTCGCTCTAACATTCTAAGAAATTGCAATTAAAATCACAAATGTTGAAGTTCTTGAATGTAGTAATAACCAAGGAGGAAGCTGTAAGTATTAACTGTTACCTTTAGCTAGCTTGCAGCGTCTTCGTAGCATCACCCTGCTGGGCTTCCTTTGCTGATAGCCTTGTCCTCACCATCTCTTTTCCTCGTGTCTCTTAAGGATGCCATCTCTGTATTTACCCTGCTACCCTGCCGCCTAGCAGGACCCACAAGGAGGAAGAGTCTCTCTCTACCTTCATACTTATTCAGGGGAAAAGTATTTCAAACCCTACCTAGAGATGAGGTATGGGTTTCCCTAAGCACCTGGCAGGGTATGTGTTCTTTACACAGTGCAGGTGAAAAAAGCAAAAACAGAGCTTCCTTCTATTATAGTGGGTGATTGACTGTTGCTCGTTTTGTTTTGTTTTTTGTTTGATTTGATTTGATTTGATTTGATTTGGTATTTTATTTTATTTTATTTTATTATTTTATTTTATTTATTTTTTGAGACGGAGTCTCACTCTGTCACCCAGGCTGGAATGCAGTGGCGTGATCTTGACTCACCACAGCCTCCACCTCCTGGGTTCAAACAATTCTCCTGCCTCAGCCTCCTGAGTAGCTGGGATTACAGTCCCCCATCACCACGCCTGGCTAATTTTTGTTTTTTTTTTTTTTTTTGAGACGGAGTCTTGCTCTGTTGCCCAGGCTGGAGTGCAGTGGCCGGATCTCAGCTCACTGCAAGCTCCGCCTCCCGGGTTCACGCCATTCTCCTGCCTCAGCCTCCCGAGTAGCTGGGACTACAGGCGCCCGCCACCTCGCCCGGCTAGTTTTTTTGTATTTTGTAGTAGAGACGGGGTTTCACCGTGTTAGCCAGGATGGTCTCGGTCTCCTGACCTCGTGATCCGCCCATCTCGGCCTCCCAAAGTGCTGGGATTACAGGCTGGAGCCACCGCGCCCGGCCTGTATTTTTAATAGAGATGGGGTTTCGCCCTGTTGGCCAGACTGGCCTCGAACTCCTGAGTTCAGGTGATCCACCCACCTCGACCTCACAAAGTGCTGGGTTTATAGACATGAGCTACCGCACCCAGCCTCATTTTGTTGTTATTGATATTTTTATTCCTACCACCTTTATTGCTCAGTCCTTTGGATCTCACATTGCAGAATTTATTTTCTGATTGTTAAAACATCTTGATTACATCCCCAAATCTTAGTATCACCTTTAAAAAGCTGCTCAAATAAACAAAACTACATTGAGACATGAGTGATTTATGGAAACAAATCTCATATGGAAGAGTTTTTCTCTGCTGAGGAATCAAGGGGGTGATGTAACCTGTATGATTTTGTCGGGGGGAAAGACAATATGTATTTTTGTAATCAAATTATAATAAGAAAGCTGGATAATCTTTTTACTTGAAGGAATTTTCAGTAGAGGGATAAAAGCCTGTGGGTTGAAAGCTGAGAAATGGAAGGCTACCTGCTGTGGGAAAATTCAGGCTGTGTTCAGATATCACATACCTGTTTGCAGAGGAGAAAACACACAGTCTACAACTGTGGGAACTGGAACTGTCTTGCTGTGCACAGGTTGTTTCTAGAACGCCTGCCGTTGTTGGTTTGAAGGAGGCCAGGCTTGTCTTAGTTCTTTCTGTCTCTGCCTTTATGATATGGATATTGATGTAAATATTGTGTGTCTAAGGACTGTTTCTGAGTTAAGACTGAACTACTTTGAGAATGGTCTTTGTCTAGCAAATTTGCTCATCTTTGTCTAAAAATTGGTCACTCTTTGGGGTTAGAAAGGGTGGGGAGGAGTTTTTCAACTTGAATATAAGCTGCTTGAGGGCAGGAACTTTGTCTGTTTTTCTCAGCATAGTATTCCCAGTGTCTGGTATAGCCCTGGCATATTCCAGGGCTTCAGGAAATACTTACTGCATTGTAACATAGATGCAAAAGAGAGCTTCACACTCTTCTAGTATATTATCTTTTGGGCTTTAGCTGAAGACAAGGGGCAAGCCTCATAGATCTTTCTTTAAAATTTTTTTTTGTTGGGCTGGGCGCAGTGGCTCACACCTGTAATCCCAGCACTTTGGGAGGCCAAGGCAGGCGGATCACCAGAGGTCAGGAGTCTGAGACCAGCCTGGCCAATATGATGAAACCCCGTCTCTACTAAAAATACAAAAATTAGCCAGGTGTGGTGTCATGCGCCTATAATTCCAGCTACTTGGGAGGCTGAGACAGGAGAATTGCTTGAATTGCTTGAACCCAGGAGGCAGAGGTTGCAGTGAGCCAAGATCATGCCATTGCACTAGTCTGGGAAATGAGCAAAACTCTGTATCCAAAAAAAAAAAAATTGTTATTTTTCTAATTATTTAAAAAAAAACCTGTTTATGTAGAAACTTAAGTATAGAAAAGCTTAAAATAATTATTAACTACAATCTCACCACTTAGAACCTTTATGAACATTTTTCTATTTACCTGGACTTTTATGTAGGTATATTCATATGTATGTATATCTGTATATATATGTATCGATACATGTTTTATTTTTTTGCTGGTTTTTAGAGATAGGGTCTTGCTTTCTTGCCTAGGCTGGAGTGCAGGGGCACAGTTGTAGCTCACTGTAACCTTGAATTCCTGTTCTAAAGTGATTTTCCTACCTCAGCCTCCCTAGTAGCTAGGACTACAGGTGCATGCCAGCGTGCCTGGACAATTTTTTATTTTTTGTAGAGACAGAGTCTTGCTATGTTGCCTGGGCTGGTATCGAACTCCTGGCCTCGAGCGATCCACCTTTGGTCTCCCAAAGCACTGGACCTGGAGTTTGAGGCTGCAGTGAGCTATGATGCACTCCAGCCTGGGTGATAGAGTAAGACCCTATCTCTTAAAAAAAATTTAAAAAATAAGAATAGTTTTATTATTCTTATTCTTAGAATTATTCTATTCTTAGAATTCTATTCTATTCCATTCTTAGAATTATTATAGATTCTAAAATGCTGGGATTATAAGTGTGAGCTGCTGCACTTGGCTTCCATGTCTGAAATACATATACTCTCTTTAAATGAGATCATTTTGTTTATACTGTTTCATAACCTGCTTTTTTACTTACTATACCATGAACTTTCTTCCTTATCAATAATTACTTTTTACTCATTGTTAATATTTAAAAATCTTTTAGTATTTTTTATATCTTTTAATATTTTACTCACTTTTAAAATTATTTCCATTTTAGAAATTATTAGTTTGAAAAAAGTTAGTTTGAAATAACACAAGAACCCACACAGGTATTTGTGGCTTAATTGAATATTTGTTTTTCCCTAAATTGCTCTTACCATCCCCGGTGTGTGATTGTCAGGAGGCCTTTTTATGTACTTCAGCAGATTCAGATCTTTGGTGCTTAATGTTGCAGTAGTGAATTGTGTTACCCGAATGTAATCTCCGTCTCTGCTTCTTTCCCCAGTCAACAGTGGAGGCAAAATAGCCCTGAGTGATGAGTTTGCCCAGGTTTATTCCTTGGCAGATGGGATTCGAATATGGATGGTAAGATTTTCCTTTGCATGTGATTTTGGTGTATTTTAGGTTTTCTACCATGATATCATGGAATTAAGATGAATTGTTCTCTTCTCAAGAATATAGCTTTAGGATTTTTGTTAAGCTAAAGTTTAGTGACATGAATAGATATAAAATAATTTAGAACCCTTTAAACTATAGTCTGGGCAGTTGAAAAATAGAGGAAACAGGATTTAATTGAGCCCTCTTTACATCCCTTCTTGGAACTCCATAGAGCTGGAGGAATAGCATCACTTCAGATACTGGGTAACCATGGACAGTTTTAGGTCTCAGCATCACGTAGAGCTGTCCCCTCATTCAGAGTAGAATAGGGATGAAATTTTGGTTCAAACTGCAGCGGACTGGGTTTATGACCCTAGTAAGACTGTTCATTTCTCTAGATCTCAGCAGCTTCTTTATCAGTACTAGATGGGCTTTAGAGAAAGCTCCTTGCAGCACGAGTGTTCTAGAAATTTTTAAGTAATAAGGTTGTGGGTATTACAAACCCCTCCTACATGATACAACCGTAAAGTACTCTGTGTTCTCCATGCTGTGTGCTTTTGAAGTAGTTTGCCGTGGCTGTCCTTGCTTCCCTGCCTGGACAGCATAATGATGTGGCTCAAATTCTCCCCTAGTTAGAGATGAAGCAGAAGTCCCTCATGAGCCTGGGGAATGAAGCAGAAGAAAAACATCGTTCGGAAGCTACTGAGGCGAACCCTGAGAGCCTGGGTGAGTGTGCTCATACCAACCGTTGTCCCTGAGCCTTCTGTTTTCGTTTCAGAGCCTGGAAAACCAATGACTCACCTTCCAGATTATCTCAATCAAGGCTGTGTTGACCTAGGGAAAGTAATAGAGGTGCTAAATGTAGTATCCAAGGGTGTATCATAAATAGATAAAATCCCAAAGAGGAGTAATTTTTCATTGACCTGCTCCAAATGGAACATCTTTCTAATCACTTCTCTTAGGAGGCATCAGGTGGTTTTTGAGCTACATCTTTTTTCTTTTCTGAGATGGGGTCTTGTTCTGTCTCCCAGGCTGGAGTGCAGTGGTTCAGTCATATAGCTCACTACAGCCTCCAACTCCTAGACTCAAGCAATCTTCCTACCTTAGCCTACCAGGTGGCTGGGACGTCAAGCAGGTGACGCAACACCTGGCTAATTTTTTTCCTCTTTGTATTCCCCCTTGTTAAGCAATTAAAAAATGTGTTTTTTTGCCTGGCGCGATGGCTCACACCTGTAATCCCAGCACTTTGGGAGGCTGAGGTGGGCAGATCACAAGGTCAGGAGATTGAGACCATCCTGGCTAATGTGGTGAAACCCCGTCTCTACTAAAAGTACAAAAACTTAGCCAGTCGAGGTGGCGGATGCCTGTAGTCCCAGCTACTCGGGAGGCTGAGGCAGAAGAATGGTGTGAACCCGGGAGGCGGAGCTTGCAGTGAGCCAAAATCGTGCCACTGCACTCCGGCCTGGGTAACACAGCCTTTTTTTTTTTTTTTTTTTTTTTTTTTTAGAGATGGGGTCTTGCTTTGTTGCCCCAGCTGGTCTCAAATTCCTGGCCTCAAGTGATATTCCCACCTCAGCCTCCCAAAGTGCTGGGATTATAGGCATGAGCCACTGTACCTGGCCTTGTTATGATTTTAAAGTGTGCTCACACTGAATATTCAGTGAAATTAAAGAATTACTATTATTTTTTAAATATTATGGTTGTGTTATGTTTTAAAACTCATATATTTTTAAGAGAAATATGCCAAAAATTTTTACAGATACAATAGTGTGGTGCTGGAATGTGCGTGGAAATAATCCGGGGAGCGGGGAGTTGGTGGGGGTGAAACAAGATTGGCCCTGAGTTAATAATTACTGAAGCTGAGTAACAGGTACATGGAGGGGTCCTCATAGTATTTTTTTCTATATACATGCTTGAAAAACATCTACAATAAAACCTTTTTTTAAAAGTGTGCTGATAGTCCTGGCGAGATTTTGATTTCTGTAATGAGATAAAATTTGATTCTGTTCTTCTATTCTGTCAGTAAATATGTGTATCACTTTTTTGTGTTTTGGTTGGTTGGTTGGTTTGTCTGGAGACAGTGTCTCATTCTGTTGCCCAAGCTGGAATGCAGTGGCATGATCTCGGCTCACTACAGCTTCAACTTCTCAGACTCAAGCAATCCTTCGGCTTCAGCCTCCCAAGTAGATGAGATTATAGGCGTGTGCCACCATGTCTGGCTAATTTTTTGTATGTTTTATAGAGATGGGGTTTCACCATGTTACCCAAGCTGATCTCAAACTCCTGACCCCAAGTGATGCTCCCGTCTCGGCCTCCCAAAGTGCTGGGATTACAGGCGTGAGCCACCACACCAGGCCTATATCGCTTTATTCATGAAGCTGTCCCTTGCCCTAAATTGTGATTTTTAACTTGATTATTTTCTCTCCAGAAGTAGGCAATAAATTTAACTTTTTTTTTCAATTATGATTCTTGTTTGCATCTAGCAAAAGACTGTATCGAGAAGAGTCTTCTATTACTAAAATTTCTGCCCACGGGCATACGTTCAAAAGAAAGCTGCGACAAGTTGGAGACTGCCGACGAAACCAATCATCTCCAGCCACTCGAGAAGCGCCAGAGGACAAGCTCTGTGGTGGAAGAGCATTTCCAAGCCTCCGTATCTCCCACTGAGGCAGCAACCCCTGCCACAGGAGACCGGAGTCCTGGCCTGGACACCCAGCCAAAGCTGCCGTCCAGCAGCGGCCTTCCTGCTGCAGACGTGTCCCCTGCCACAGCTGAAGAGCCCTTGTCACCTTCCACACCCACCCGGCGGCCTCCCTTCACCCGAGGGCGGCTCCGGCTGCTCTCCTTTCGATCCATGGAGGAGGCCAGACTGGTGCCCACAGTGAAAGAGAAATACCCTGTGCTGAAGGACGTCATGGACTTCATTAAGGATCAGTCGCTCTCGCACAGGAGGTAAGCCAGTTGTTACCTTCCCGGCACTTTCTCTTTTTAAGCCGTAGGTACCCAGTCTAGTCAGAGGCTTGAAATGTGAAAACCGAGCAAATAATATTTAGGATAGATCAAGACTTGTTTTAGAATATTCAAGAAAATTTTTGATGGTTTTTTTTTTCTTTAAAGAAGTAATTTTTGGGTGGGCACAGTGGTTCATGCCTATAATCTCAGCAGTTTGGGAGGCTGAAGTGGGAGGATCACTTGGTGTCAAGAGTTCAAGACCAACCTGGGCAACATAGTGAGACCCCCGCCATCTATAAAAAAAATTTTTTTTAATTAGCTGAGGCTGGGCACAGTGGCTCACAGCTGTAATCCCAGCATTTTGGGAGGCTGAGGCAGGCGGATCACCTGAGGTCAGGAGTTTGAGACCCGCTTGGCCAACATGGTGAAACCCCATCTCTACTAAAAAGACAAAAATTAGCTGGGCGTAATGGTGGACGCCTGTAATCCCAGCTACTTGGGAGGCTGAGGCAGCAGAATTGCTCGAACTTGGAAGGCGGAGGTTGCAGTGAGCCGAGATCACACCACTGTACTCCAGCCTGGGTGACAGAGCAAGACTCTGTCTCAAAAAAAAATTACCTGAGTGTGGTGGCACATGCCCATAGTCCCAGCTACCTGGAAAGCTGAGGCAGGAGGATCACTTGAGCCAGGTAGGTTGAGGCTACAGTAAGCCAAGATTATGCCACTTAACTCCAGCCTGGGTGATAGAGCAAGACTGTCTCAAATAAAAAATTTAAAAAAAGATATTTTTCATGTAAGATTTATACATTATACTGTTTATAAAGTATATCTCAAGAATATACCATTAGAATTTTTAAAGGAAGCATTTTTTGGGTAGCTGCCACTTATAAATTTGTCTTATTTTAACCCAGGGAGAAATTTGGAGAGAGACATGGCCTCCCTATGTTACCCAGGCTGGCCTCGAATACCTGGGCTCAAGGAATCTTTCTGCATCAGAGGGTTACAGGCATGAGCCACCACACCCAGCCAGGATTTGATATTTTCCAACAAAAGTATTTGTTCGTAGGCCTACATCTCTGGAAGTATTGCATGTTTAAGTTAGTGAGGAATTTCCTGTCCTAAGGATTAAGGCTTTGTCTCTGTGGAAAGTGAAAATATCAGTGTTCCTTTTTAATTAATTAAGTTAAATAATGGGTTGTCGGACTTCTGGACAGCTCGCATGAACTGATTTGTGGTGCTGCTGAGTGATGACTTAAAAATAGTAAAGAGGTGTTGGTACTCCTCCTACATGGTGTTTCTACTACCTCACAGTACTATTTCCTCTTTGATATATGGCATCAGGGCTTTGGCGGGGATGTTTTCCTTCTGCCCCAGCTCAAGAGTTTTCTGGGTGTTCCTAACTTGCGTTGTGTCTCCAGTGTGGTGAAGGTCCTTTCCCTGAGGAAAGCCCAGGCCCAGAGCATCCTGGACGTCCTGAGGATAACTCAGTACTGTGCAGAATCCCTTGGGCAGCCCCACTGCTTCCATCCACCTTTCATACTTTTCCTGTTGGAGCTTCTGACCTGCCAGAAAGATTTTACCAAGTAAGTACAAAGGACAGGTCCACAAGGAAAGCAGCAAAGATCATTGTAAATAAATCCTGATTGTCTTCTTGAATTAATAACTGCGTCATTTCTATGTAGGATACAAATGTACACTTTTGGTTAATTTATTCTCTCATTCCAAGGAAAGATGGGTTATATCCTTTTAATATGTAATGGCCAGGAACATGTTTATTCCTCCTGGTGAGTTGATCGGCTTTACTTTACCAGATGGTGAGAATTGCATTCCTCATGTACTCATGCATCATTTGGCTCCTGGAAGCTGTGAGCTAAATATAAGGCTTACAGAAATGATGTTAATCTGAGTACCTCAAAAGGTGGTTCTTAAGATTATCTCAATAAATATCTTTCGAGTGTCTAGTGTGCTAGAATGTCTTCTGGGTGTCAGTTATGCAGCAGTGGACAAGGCAGATTTTGTATTGAGAGAGAGACAATAAAAAATAAATAAATGAAGAAATACCAGATAGTGGTATTGTTATGTGGTGATTAATACAGTGACCTAGTTTGGATGGTCAGGGAAGGCAGGCTGAGGAGATGAAAGCCAAGAGGTGAATGACCAGCTACGATCAGAGGGAAGAGCCTTGAAGGCAGAAGGAACAGTGCAAAGGCTCCAGAGTGGGGAGTTAGTTCAAGGAACAGAGAGAAAACGATTGTGGCTGAGTGACGGGGAAAATGAGATGGGATAAGGTCAGAAAGGCAGGACCCTTATCACCATGAAGTATTTCAATTTTATACCGAGTTGTAGTTGGGAAACCACTGGAGATTTTTAAGCCCAGGAGGATGACACTTTGTTTTACATTTGCAAAAGGTGCCCGTGGCTGCTGTGTGACAAGGAGTGGAAATAAGAAAAGCAGTTAGGAGTCTGTGGCAGTAGTCCGGGCAAGAGATGATGGTGGTTTGACCACAGAGTAGTACTGGAGATGGGGAGAAAAGGATGAGATTCAGAATATATTTTAGAGGTAGAATTGTCAGGACTTATGGACGGGTAAGATGGAGAGGGTAAATGAAGGAAAGGAATCATGGGAAATTCCTAGGATTTGGGAGTGAGTAACTGGTGACGCATTTTACTGAGGGAAAGAGTATGGAAGAAGCAGATTGGGGTGAAAATCAGAGGTTTTGTTTTGGCCATGTTAAGCTGGAAATGCTTTTTTGTAAAGACATCAAGTAAAGATATTGAGAAAACAGAGGTCAGAGTCTAAAGTTAAAGAAAGAAGTCAGGACTAGGGATAGAATTTGGATGCAGTTGACATGTAGATGGCATTTAGAGCCATAAGACCTCCTAGAAAGAGTGCAAAGATAGACAAGAAGGGGCCTAGGCCTGAGCCTTAGGGGCACTTTTTTACTTAGAAGTCAAGCAGAGGAAGGAGTGTCAGCTAAGGAGATCAAGAAGCAGTGGCCAGTCAGGTAGATAAAAAACCAGGGGATGCTGTTGTCCCAAAAGTCAAGAGAAGAATGCATCTGAAGAGAGAAGAATGTCAGGTGAGTGCCCTTTCTGGAAAAAAAAAAAAGATAAGAATGATCAGTTGTGTCAAATGCTGATGCGAGAGTTCAAAAGAGATAAAAACACACTGGATTTGGCAGCAGTCTAACTGGAGCCATTGGCCAAAAGGCCAGGGACAATGAGGGTGATAAAATGGAGAGAGAGACTACAGACATTTAGTTTAAGAAATTTGGCCTCAAAGGGAGCAGAGAAATGGGGAAGTTTTTGGAAGGTGATGTGAGGTCAACTGAGGGTTTTAAAGAGATGTAAGAGGACTTCTGTATGTTGGTGGGAATGAGTCAGTGATAAGGAAAGCTTAATGCAGGAAGAGAGGGGATAATTTGCAGTAGCAGTTGCATAAGTTGAGAGATTGGCCTTTGATTGAACCAGGGAGGCTCTGTCTGTAGTAGCGGGGGAATCAGGACACACAGTGTTCGCAAGTTGGCTGGTAGATATTTGGTGGTGCAAAGGTAAGGGAATTCCTATGTGATTGTTACTTTTCTTTATCAAGATACCTAAGTTTCTCTTCTAAAAAAATGTAAGGATAGTCATTGGAAAGAATGGAAGGATGAGGAGGAGGTAGCAGTGGCATAAGGAGAAGCAGGAAGGGTTTTTTGGTGGGGGTAGGGAGTTGGGTTTTTTTCGTTTTTTGTTTGTTTGTTTGTTTTGTGTTTTGAGACAAGAGTCTTGCTATGTTGCCCAGGCTGTAGTGCAGTGGCACCGTCTTGGCTCGCTGCGGCCTCTGCCTCCCAGGTTCAAGTGATCCTCGTGCCTTGGCCTCGTGTGTGCCACCATTCCCAGCTGATTTTTGTATTTTTACTAGACACTGGCCTTCCCCCTGTTACAGCCAGGCTGGTCTCGAACTCCTGACCTCAACTGATCCTCCTGACACAGCCTCCCGAAGTGATGGGATTACAGGCGTGAGCTACCATGCCCGGCCTATGGGAAGGCTTTAGATAGAATGAAAATTGAGAAAGCCAGTCTACTGAATTGCCTGACAATTTTGAGTGCTTATTTGATTGTTACAGTTGCAAATTTAAAGTCATACTAGTCAGCTTGGTTGTGTGGTGTTTCCTCCACGATATTCAGCTGTTTTGATATAGGTATAAGATTTCTCAGGCAGGTACATGGAGGAAGGAAGGGACACGGGAGTTGGTGTTTGCTAAGGTATGATTAGGGGCCATGGAATCTAAGCTGAGAAGGGAGCAGAGAGAAAGCATGGCGGGAGTAGTAGATGGTGAACATGAGGCAGCATCGTGGGCTGCCGCCCGTTGGTATTGAAGAAAGGGCTGCTGTTGGAGTCCTACCTGGGTGAGCAGGAAATCTGGGGTCAGAGTAGGGTGCTCTGGCGTCATTGTATCAGAGATGGTGTCAGCATGTGATAGCAAGGTCCAGGAAATGACCATCAAACTGGGATGGCTAAGGGCATGGAAGAGAAGAACACTGGAGATGAAGATGGCAGAGAATTGAGGGAAAAAAGAATGGAGACATCATTTTTATGGATGCTGAAGTCACCAAGATGGCCAGGATCATGGTAGAAAAGACAGTGAGGTTGGTGCCAGAGTCACCCATGAAGGGAAGCGGAGGGGTGAGCATGATTGTGTGGAGAGGATCCAATGAGGTAATTTGTGAAAAATACTTAACACAGTATCTGGCATCCAGGTAGTGGTGGGAGGGGCGGGTTTATATTCACAGAGAAGATAAATAATCTCATCTCCATGCTTCTGGGTGACTCGGCCCAGTCAAATGGATTCACTCGCTGCTCTGTGCTTTGCCTTCTGTAGGTATTATATGTGTATTTACTTCAGTGCCTGTGCCGCTTTGTTCAGCTTACTGCCACTTGCTCTTTTTCATGTAAGAAATCATGATTATTATTAAGAAAAGGATGTTCTGGCAATTAAGTGAATCAGTGATTTCCTCTGTTTCTAGTTATTTTGGACACTTGGAAGGCTGTGGTGCTGACCTACACAAAGAAATTCGAGACGCTTACTATCAACTTGTTCTGTTTTTGGTCAAAGCAGTTAAAGGATTTAGTAGCCTAAATGACAGGTACTGGATAACTTTATCACTTCTAGAGAAAAAAATGTATTGTTTTCTGATTATAAAGGAAACATATGTTCAGTGTCAAAAATACCAAAAAGCACAAAGAACAAAATAAAAATAACCTCTAATGTTATCACCTAGAGAGCTAATCACTAATGTTGACTTATTCATATATTTTCTTCCAGTCCTTTTTCTGTCTGGTATGTATATTTGCTTTTTAAGGGATGAGTCTGGGTTTTTCTAAGAATTTATAGCCTATTATTTTCTGTTTTGGTACATTAGGGGTTTTTGGTTTGTTTTGAGACAGGGCTTCATGCTGTCGCCCAGGCTAGAGTGCGGTGACTCAGTCGTGGCTCACTGCAGCCTGGACCTCCCAGGCCCAATCGATCCACCCACCTCAGCTTCCTGAGTAGTTGGGACTACAGGCACATGCCACCATGCCCGGCTAATTTTCTTTATGTTTTGTAGAAATGGGATTTTGCCACGTTGCTCAGGCTGGCCTTGAGCTGCTGGGCTCAAGCAATCTGCCTGCCTCGGCCTCCCAAAGTGCTGGAATTAACAGGCGTGATCCACCACGCCCAGCCAGTCTATTATGTATTATGTGCAGTTCGAAAACTGGAGTATCACGCCGTTTCCCAGTCCTCTTAGCGAATGATTTAGACGTAAGCCTTAAATAAAAGGATTCTTCTGTAAATCTAAACCGCATCACCTTGGCTAATTTGGAACTGGCCCTGATCTTGCAGTTTATCAGGAGCTAATTTTTACTTCTCAGTTCTTTACCATAAGACACTGCTATGGTGGTCCTGCAGGGTGGAAACCTTACCTTACAGCTCTCAGAGTTCTTTTGCTTAAGCTGTGAAGAATGTTTGTGTGGAGTATGAGGAATTTGAAAGGAACCCAAACCAGCAATGTGAAGTTCCCTTCTGCTTTCAATTGCAAACCAGGTCATCTACTTGAATTGCTTCTGTTGCCTCAGTTGGTAATGGGCAGCTCTGCTAATGGTCACTTTCATGGCCCCTTTAGGTCCTTGCTGCCTGCCTTATCCTGTGTTCAAACAGCCCTGCTTCATCTTTTGGATATGGGCTGGGAACCCAGTGATCTCGCCTTCTTTGTTGATATTCAGTTACCAGATCTCCTCATGAAAATGTCACAGGAAAATATAAGTGTCCACGACAGTGTGATCAGGTAAGAGCATGGTCCTGCACTCTGCCGTTTCTAATGTAGGTTATGAAACGCAAGGATCATAGTGGGGGTCGTTAAGAGCACAGACTCCAGAGCTAGACTGTCTGTGTCATTTCCTGGCTTTGCCACATCCTAGCCGAGTGGCCTTGCACAAGTCATATAATCCCTCTGTGCCTCACTTTCCTCATCTTCAGAGCTGGAGATATCAATGGTGCTGCCTCCGAGGCTTGCTGTGATGAATACCTGAGTTATATATTTCTGCGTTTAGAACAGCATCTGACGTGCAGTAGAGCTGTGTACATTGGTGGTGGTGGTCTCGTGAGCTCCGAGGCCGAGAATCCTCTGCATTTTGGTGATCTTAGTATAGCTTGTTGAATTGGGAAATCCTTTTCCATAATTTTTGTTACATGTATGTGTGATGTTAGCCACTCTTAACTTCTTGCACATTGTAAGGACCTAAGTTAGAAAAACATCGTGTATGAAGATTTTTTTTTTCCTTCAATTTGACCAGTATCTCTCCACTCTACTCAAGTTCACTTCCCTATTTGCAGCCGTTCATGTGTAGAAAAGAAAGAGAATGGGAGAGGGAATGCGCTAAGAGGAGAAAACTGGGAGAAAGTAAGTGAATGAGTCAACTCTGGGACAGTTTCCGCTTTCTCAGGAGAGCTGTTCCGAGGGAAAAGGGGACAGAATTAGAGCTGTCTCTTTAGTTCATGAACCTCAGCCGTTGCCTCACTGTTACAGCTCCGATGGCAGAGACGGGGGACAGCACTGGGGGGCATCAGCTTGTGGTTCTTGGCTGTGGGCCTGCTTGCGGTTTCTCGTTTCGTCTCCCTGTATGCCACGGTCCTCAGGGAAGGAAGCACGCCCTTTACAGCAAGCGCTCATAGCACCTAGCCCAAAGCTTGAGCATAGGCCTAAAACCATTTTGTTGGAATGCATGAATGAACGAATGTGTATTTATAGCTTGGTAAATATTTTGTATTTGCTGTCAAGCACATCTCTTTCTGTTTAAAGTTCTGGTTGTTAAAACAAGCTGTAAACCAAAATTATGGAAATTTATAATTTTGCATCCAAAAGGAGCTTATAAGATTATCTCCCTGAAGCTGTTTATTTGAAGTGAGGAAACTGTCTATGGCTATGCCACTCTGAATGCACCTGATCGCATCTGAAATGGGGAAACTGAGGACCAGAGCTGAGTCACTTGTCAAGGTCTCACAGTAGCTGGTGGTAGAGCTGAAGTCACGGTGTCTCCTGATTCCCTTCTCATACTGATTCCACCAGGATATGCTGAGCGTGTCTAAATCAGACTTTAAAACAACAACAACAAAAAAAAAACACCTAACTTTATTTGGCCCTAGTGCCTGGCACATAGTAGGTTCACCATAAATGACTGTCCAGTGGAATTATGCTGTGTGGCACAGCCTTCAAACTCTTCATTTCTCATCCCTTGTAGTCTGCTCTGGAAAGGGTTTCTCCTCCTTTCCTGGCATGTATCTGCCAGATATTTGACAAATCCAGGGGCTTTGAAAAGCCGTTGACCTTTCCCTCCCAGAAGCCGAAAAATGCCCAATATTATAGACCCATAGATACAGAGTCTGCTAACCAGTACTTTCCTTGGTGATTGGGAGAGGCTTGCTTTTCTCTCTTTATGTTCTTTCAGCCAGTGGAGTGAAGAAGATGAGCTTGCTGATGCCAAGCAGAATTCAGAATGGATGGATGAGTGTCAGGATGGCATGTTTGAGGCCTGGTATGAAAAAATAGCCCAGGAAGATCCAGAGAAGCAGAGGAAAGTAAGACCTCTCAACTAGAGTACTCTGAAGTGATTTGCTAGGAGTTTGGAGAGGAGAGTTTGCCTGGGGGGGTGCTGGCAGGCTCTTGCCTGAGAGGGCTGCAGGTGGCATTCAATACCCTAGCAAAGGGGTCCCCAACCGCTGAATGCAGCTGAATGCAGGCTGTGAGCGTCGGGCAAGCGAGGGAGGCTGAGCTCCGCCTCCTGGCAGATCAGCTGCGGCATTGGATTTTCACGGGAGCACGAGCCCACAATAAACTGCGCATGCGAGGGATCTAGTTTGTGCACGAGGGATCTAGTTTGTGCGCTCCTTTTGAGAATCTAATGCCTGATGATCTGAGGTGGAACAGTCTCATCCCGAAACCATCCCTCACCCGGTCCTGTGCAGAAATTGTCTTCCACAAAACTGGTTCCTGGTGCCAAAACGGGGAACCACTGCCCTAGCGTCTGGTGTTTAACCTTTAACCTGAGGGGCTGTAAATCCTGATTTGACCACACCCAGAGTGGCTGCCTGCCATAGAACTAGACTCATTGGAAAATTGACTCTTAAAGCTGATGTACAATATGAGGTGCCAATTTACTAATTTACAGTGAGAAGTAGAATTGCTGGAGGGCCTGAGCTCTAGTGTCCTTGGGGCAGCACATTCTCCTCCTGTAGACAAGCAGCGTGGGAAGCCACATTTCCATCAGAAGGCTGCCTGGTGAGCATGGGAGCAGCCGTATATATGGAGAGGGCATCAGAGCTGCATGATTCAGATGTGCGAAGGCACAGGCTCAGATAGCCCACTCTGTCCATCTCCATGTCAGGTGTGACATCCATCACTACCACATGTGCCAAGCATCTGCTGCCTCAGATTCATTCATTTTCTAAGTATCGAGTGCCTACTATGTGCCAGCCACTTTGTTCACATAGCACCACGGTGGTGCTTGGATGGAGCTTGCCAAGTGGGCCGTTGTGGCTTTTTCTCTCTCATATGTTAATACCTTTTGGGAGTCATTCTGTAGTTCTAAGGTGACTTGGCACATTTGCTCTGGTCTACTGTATGGTGACTTACTGATTTTGATCATTTCCAGGCCCTAAAGAGAAACGATACTGTAGTCCAAGTACTTTCCAGTAAAGCAATTCGTTTGCTCATGAAACAGTACCCAGACTATCCCTGCAGAAAGTGTGCCTCTAAGTGCCAGGGACAATACTCCTTTTGTAGTATCTGTGAACACTACCATTGTCCAATCAAGTACTCAAGCCAGAAACTTTCTTCCCTTTTACTGATCCCCATATCCAGTCAGTCACCAAGGTTTCTGCCTTCTGCCTCAACACCTCAGATCTACGCACCTTTCACCATCCCGCTTACTACTCAGTCCCAGCCCTTATGATGTGCCATGGGGTTCCTTTCATGCTTTGGTCATGGTCAGTTTCCCTAAATCCAGGCTTGCCTCCTTTGATCCATTCTTTCCTCAGCTTCCAGAAGAACCATTAGAGCACTCCAGTCTGGTCACATTACTCTTCTATTTAAAAACAGTCTGTAACTCCTGAGACTAACATTGAAAGACGCTTTGTGGTTCAACCTTTCTCTCTTCGTCTGACTATTCCCCTCTGTACTGTATTCTACACACTGAGTCGTACCAAGTTCATAAACTCATCTCTGGTCCCCTTTTCGCTCTCAGATTTGCTATTCCTGTCTGACATATCCACCTCCCTTATCCCCACCCAGCTAGTACCTGTTTGTCCTTCGGGTCTCAGCTGAGGAATTATCTCCTTCAGAAAACCCATTGGTAGCCATAGTCCTCTGTTCCCTAAGCCTCCTGAATTTTCCTGTGAAAGCACTGGTCATACGAAATGGTCATCATCTCCTTGACAGAATTCCCAGCTAGACACTGAGGAGCTTATTCATCATCAAATCCTAGCACCCAGTACAATGCCTGGAACATCTTCAGTACCTATTGAATGGAGGAATTGATGAGTGAATTGTGGCCACTTTAGAAAATCTATCAGTTAATTGTATTTGTTTGGCCTTACAGATGCACATGTTTATTGCTCGCTACTGTGACCTGTTGAACGTGGACATCTCTTGTGATGGGTGTGATGAGATTGCCCCCTGGCATCGATACCGGTGTCTGCAGTGCAGCGACATGGATCTCTGCAAAACTTGCTTCCTAGGTAAATTTCATGAACTGAGTATGCCGTATCCAAAGGTAATAGTCATTTCTAATTTCTATGATCTTGTCATTTTTAAAAACTCTCAGTGTGCTAAATAAAAATACTGCCCAGTGGTGTTTTCTCTGACTTCCTGGTGAACATGAGCCTTATCTCCTCAACTAGATGAAAAGCTCCACAGCCCTAATATCTGTCGTCCTTCCTTCTTCTATCATGCTGGGTGTAGCCACTTAATAAACACGTGGGACCAATGTATGTATGTTCAATGGAGTTTTCAGGAAATAGTGTTTGCTTCCGAATCATGCAGTGTTTACATGTAGCAAAATACACACACACACACACACACACACAAGCAAGCTTCAAAAATCCTCTCATACACTTGACTTGTAGGTGCTGAGGTAAAACAGATCCACAGTAGTCCACACCTGAGTGGCCTTTTTGTGCATGGCCCAGCGGTAAAAGACACAGCCCTTGCCTTGGAACCATCTACAGTCCAGCAGGAAGACTGGACAGATCCACAGAATGTCTGTTCCAGTACAAGAATGTGTGTGCTGAGTTATAAATGAGGGTACAGATTGTTTCTAGAGAAGTTTAGAAGCAGTAGCAGCATTGCTGCGGGGAAGGCTTGTGAAGGAGGTGGAATGAGAATTGGTCTTTGAAGAAAGTTAGAACTGGATGATGTGTAGGAAACGTTGGGGATGGTGTCACCATCAAGGACATGGCAAACCCTGGGACAGGAGTGTCTGTAGTGAGTTTAGATGGACATGCTGAAGTGTTTGCCCAACTAAGTGTTGGATTAAGACAGGTAGGCCCTGATTGTGGGACCCCAAGATACTAGGCTAAGGAGTTTGAATAGTCTAGAGACAGCAGGGAAGGTTTTTTTGGTTTTTGTTTTTGTTTGTTTGTTTTTGTTTTTGTTTTGAGACGGAGTCTCCTTCTGTCACCCAGGCTGGAGTGCGGTGGCGAGATCTCAGCTCACTGCAAGCTCCACCTTCCGGGTTCATGCCATTCTCCTGCCTCAGCCTCCCGAGTAGCTGGGACTACAGGCGCCCACCACCAAGCCCGGCTAATTTGTTTGTATTTTTTAGTGGAGATGGGGTTTCACCGTGTTAGCCAGGATGGTCTCGATCTCCTGACTTCGTGATCCGCCCACCTTGGCTTCCTAAAGTGCTGGGATTACAGGCGTGAGCCACCGCACCTGGCCTAGGGGAAGGTTTTTGAAGTCGGTATTATTAATAACATGATAAGAGCTATGCTAGAGGAAGGTGGTTCTATCTGTATTAAGAGTCTCCTTTAGGAAATCAGTCACAGTATTCACATGGGCATGGGAGCCTGGACTGGGTTTGTGGCGGTGGGAATGAACAGAAGTGGGCCAGGCGCGAGGAGCATTCTGCAGGGTCCATGACAGAGTTTAGAGTGAGAAGGGCCCAAGGGCCTTAGTGTGAGAAGACCAGTGCCGTCCATCTCTTTAATGACTGTTATTCTCTCACGCACTGGGTCTGGGTCTGGGTTTTGTTTTTTTTTTTTTCTTCTTCGAGACAAGGTCTCACTCTGTCACTCAGGCTAGAGTGCAGTGGCGCCATCTCAGCTCACTGCAACTTCCGCCTCCTGGGTTCAAGTGATGTTCCTGCTTCAGCCTCCCAAGTAGCTGGGAGTACAGTTGCCTACCACCACACGTGGCTAGTTTTTGTATTTTTAGTGGAGACGAGGTTTTACCATATTGCACAGGCTGGTCTTGAACTCTTAGACTCAAGTGATCCGCCTGCCTCAGCCTCCCAAAGTGCTGGGATTACAAGTGTGAGCCACAACGCCTGGCCCTTTATTTATTTATTTAGGAAGTCTGTTTTCATCTGTGATTCTGGAGTGAAAAAAGAAGAGCAAATATCCTGACCAGTCCCCAGTGCTTGTTAACAGGAATACATCAAGAGAGGCTTGCTCTTTGTTAGTGGAGGGGTCATAGGAGACAGCTCACAAATTAACATGTAGACTTGTTTCCACCAAACAGCAGTCCTGATAATATATTTGATCTCACTGTACCATTGCCAAGAAATTCTGTGCCAAGAATCTCACTCATATGCCTCGAGCCACCCCGGCAGAGCACCGTGTCTCCAGAGAATGTGTGTGGGCCCTGTATCCCTGAGCAGTCACTTGGGAGCAGCCCTGGCGCTGCGATTGGTTTGGGTTTGGAAACTAGCCGGTCTAGGAGCCCTCTGCCTTATCCGCTCACGCTGCTTTGTTTCTCCCCAGGTGGGGTGAAGCCTGAGGGCCATGGAGACGACCATGAAATGGTCAACATGGAGTTCACCTGTGACCACTGCCAGGGTTTGATCATAGGCCGGAGGATGAATTGCAATGTTTGCGATGACTTTGATCTTTGCTATGGATGCTATGCAGCAAAGAAATACTCCTACGGGTATGTCTCAAATGACCGTCACCACGAAGCCTTTTCTTTACAAGTTCCTTCACTTGTAAAGGGACTTCTTTCTTTTTATAAAAAAACTTTTTAATTAAAAATTTAAACATAACCAAAAGTAAAGAGGCTAACACACTGAACCTTCATGTACCCATTACCCAGATTCAGCAGTTAGGAAGATTTTGTAATGTGTGCTTAGTTTATTCCTTTTTTTTTTTTTTTCTATGTTAAAGTATTTTAAAGCCAATTCCAGGACCGGGCGTGGTGGCTTACACCTGTAATCCCAGCACTTTGAGAGGCTGAGGTGGGCACATCGCTTGAGGTCAGGAGTTTGAGATCAGCCTGCCCAACATGGAGAAACCCCATCTCTACTAAAAATACAAAAATTAGCTGGGTGTGGTGGCGGGCACCTGTAATCCCTTCACTTTGAGAGGCCAAGGCGGACACATCACTTGAGGTCAGGAGTTCGAGATCAGCCTGCCCAACATGGAGAAACCCCGTTTTTACTAAAAATACAAAAATTAGCTGGGTATGGTGTCGGGCACCTGTAATCCCAGCTACTTGGGAGGCTGAGGCATGAGAAACGCTTGAACCTGGGAGGCAGAGGTTGCAGTGAGCTGAAATTGCGCCACTGCACTCCAGCCTGGGCGACAGAGCGAGACTCCATCTCAAATTAAATAAATAAATAAATAAATAAAGCAAATTCCAGGCCTTAAATTATTTCCTTCCTACATACTTTATACCCCCTTTTAAAAATTATGGGTTTTTTTCACATTACCAGAATGCTATTACCACACCTTCCAAAATCACAATAAACAATTCTTCCTTAGCCCAATTTCCACAGACAATCTCTGGGGATTGTGAAACCCTGAAAGGTATGTCCTGTGCTTGTGCTTCTTCATTCTTCTGGGGAGAGGGCCCACACCTTACTTTACATTTTCAGTAACCGCATCCTAGAGGTGACTAATGCCCAGTTGCGACCACATGCTCCCGAGGCCCTGTGCTCCTGTTTGGAGCCTCATAAGCTTTTGGAGGCTTGTAAGATTTAAATGTGTCTTGCCTTTGCAGCCATTTGCCTACCCACAGCATCACGGCCCACCCGATGGTAACCATTCGGATCAGTGACCGGCAGAGGCTCATCCAGCCATATATCCATAACTACTCCTGGCTGCTCTTCGCTGCCCTGGCTCTCTATAGCGCCCACCTGACCAGTGCAGAGGATGTGGATGGGGAGAAGCTGGACCCCCAGACCCGCAGCAGTGCCACCACCTTGCGGAGCCAGTGCATGCAGCTTGTCGGGGACTGTCTGATGAAGGCTCACCAGGGGAAAGGTGACTTCCCCATGCCCAGAAACCAAAACCGGCCCTCAGTTGCTGGTGAAAAAAAGCCTTGGCAGATGTAAAATACTAAGCTTAGTTTACAGGTGACAAAATCCAGTTTTCCACTAAAGGTGCTTACCCTGGTTTGGAACTTAATTTTAATTCCCCGATGGATTTTAGAGAAATGTTGGCATTGAAGTAACATTTATTTTCTCTGAAACTAATAGTAATTAATACCTCAAACTAATTTTAAATAATAATTAAAACTGTTTGTATCTGTGGATGCAATCTAAGATTTGAATCTGTCAGACTTTACTGAAAGAATCCAGACTTGTTAACCTGGAGTGTGAGTCTGCTTCCACACAACTGTACTCTAGGTAAGAGCCGTTTACGAGTAAAATAGTTCAGCGATATATCAGCATGAATCTGACTTGACTAAGGAGTGGTGGGAAGAAAACAACTTGAAAGTTAAACCTTGGAGACATCTAAGTTCCTTCAGATAATGGCATCCCCATTCGAGTCAACGTTAGGGAACCAGACCTGTGTTAGAAAGCAGATGGGTCATGCCAGCACCTTAGAGCAATTCCCTTACCCATTTGCCAGTGGGAATTCAGCAGTCTGGTTGTGTGGGGCGACTATAAAAGTATAATGTTGGTTATTTTCTAAATAGACAATCCTGTTATATGTTTTTTCTTCTGTTAATAAAGTGCAGGTATCCCTTGCTATTCTGCCTCTCACCATCTGAGAGGTGGAGCTGAGTAGATTTAGACCGTGAGGGATGTTCGTGTTGAGTACTCTAGGATTTGGTTTTGTTCAGAACTCATTTATCTATTTCTATATAATGGCAAAGTAACTTATGGCACTTGCTGAAAATAACTCTTGTTATAAAACTTTTAACCATTCTCTTATTTGCTTCCCATATAGGTCTTAAAGCCCTAGCTCTGCTTGGTATATTGCCAGATGGTGACTCTATCCCAGAAGATCAGGCCCTACCAGCCACTGCGCCCACCCAAGCATCAGAGGAGCAGCTAGAGAAGAAAACTGTGCAGGGTGCTGAGCTGTCAGAAGCAGGCAATGTAAATGGCGATTCTCTACTACACAGAATTACAGGTTGAACTCTAGAGAGAGCCATCCACTCGGTGTAACATAGCAGAGAGGTTAAGAGCACAGACTCCTAACCCAGACTGCTGGATTCAGATGCCTACTCCATCAAACCTTGGGCATGTTATTATCATCTCTTCAGTGTTTGTTTTCTTTTCTTTTCTTTTTTTTTTTTTTGAAACAGGGTCTCACTCTGTCTCCCAGGCTGGAGTACAGTGGCATGATCTCAGCTCACTGCAGCCTTGACCTCCCCAGACCGAAGCGGTCCTCCCACCTCATCCTTCTGAGTACCTGGGGCCACAGGCATATGCCACCGTGCCTGGCTAATTTTTGTATTTTTTGTAGAGACAGGGTTTGGCCATGTTGCCCAGAGTGGTCTTGAACTCCTGGGCTCAAGTGATCTGCCGTCCACATTTTTCCCAAAGTGATGGGATTACCCTGTCTCTACTAAAAATACAACAACAAAAAAAAAATTAGCTGGCCTGGTGTCATGTGCCTGTAGTCCCAGCTACTCGGGAGGCGGGGATTCGCTTGAACCCAGGAGGCGGAGGTTGCAGTGAGCCGAGATAGCGCCACTACACTGCAGCCTGGGCAACACAGCAAGACTCTGTCTCAAAAAAAAAAAAGAAAGAAAGAAGAAAGAAATTCATTCCTAGCCCATGGTGTATACTGTATCTGTGTAGCTGTACCTATATTCAGTCAACAATTAGGTGTTACTGAATGCTTACTGTTTACCAGGTAGACACAGGAATTTACACGTAGTTGCATAAACAGAAAAGCCTGTCTGGATCCAGGTATAACCTGTGATAACCTAAAGGTTGTTTTGTGGAAGAGCACCCTGTTGTTTCTGTGATGCTGCCTCCAGAGCTTGAGTTTCTGCTGAAAAGGCGCTTGACTGCTACAGGGGTCGCTGATGTTGCTGTCCTCTGCCTCTCAGGTTGCTAGTTCAAGGATTCCCCCATCTGGTGGTTGTGGCTCACCAGTATCCCATTGTCATGTGGAGGAATACAAAAGCAAAACGGGCCAGCAGAAACATGAACATTTTTATTATTTCCATTCAGTCAGAGAGTCAGTAGAAGATAGGCCACATAATCATCAAGCCTGTCTCTCAACCGTCCACATTTCTTCCATGAAACCCTTTTTGTAGGCGGCACTTTAACCACCCACGGATTATGATGGGAACAAAGAGAGCATTTTTAGGAGAAATGGGATTAATCAGTAGTCCTCACCTTTGAGCCTGGGAATATTTGTATCTTCTCCTGAGCTCTCAGCATCTTACAACTAACCTGCCACCCATAAGCACTGTGCTTCCCCGTTTATATTTTTATTTATATCAGAATGGACTCACAGGGTTTTTTATGTTTTCTTTTATTCAATGGATTAAAATCTGTTACTTTTCTTTTTTTTTTTTTTTTTTTTTTTTGAGTCAGGGTCTCACTCTGTTTCCCAGGCAGTGGTGTGATGGTGTGATGTTGGCTCACTGCAGCCTCCGCCTTCTGGGCTCCAATGATCCTCCCACCTCAGCCTCCTGAGTAGCTGGGATTACAGGTGCCCACCACCACACCCAGCTAATTTTTTGTATTTTTAATAGAGACAGGGTTTCACCATGTTAACCAGGATGGTCTCGATCTCCTGACCTCATGATCTGCCCGCCTCAGCCTCCCAAAGTGCTGGGATTACAGGCGTGAGCCACTGTGCCCGGCCACTTTTCTTATTTGTTTTTTTTGTTGTTGTTTTTGTGTTTTTTTTGAGACAGGGTGTCACTCTGTTGCCCAGGCTGGAGTGCAGTGGTGTGATCTCGGCTCACTGCAACCTCCACCTCCTGGGTTCCCAACAATCCTCCCGCCTCAGCCTCTCAAGTAACTGGGACTGCAGGTGCCCGCCACCACGCCAGCTAATTTTTGTAACTTTTGTAGGGATGGGGTTTTGCCATGTTACCCAGCTGGTCTCCAACTCCTGGACTCAAGCATTCCGTCTGCCTCAGCCTCCCAAAGTGCTAGGATTACAGGCCTGAGCCACTGTGCCCGACCCATTATTTATTTCGATGCTCAAATTGTCCCATGTTTGGGCAGTGGAAACTGCCCCTCGCTGGCTTTTGTGTTCTTTTGATATGTTGCCGTTATTTTTTGAACACTTCCTTAATTTTTGATAGAGAAAGATGTTTCAGGCTCGTTTTAGGCCTTCCCTGCCTCAGGATTGAAGTGGGAGTTTTTCCAAAGAGGTCCCAGGGCATTGTTTTTATTCTTGAGCCATTCCCACCTTGTGGGTCCCCTTCCCACCAGCAGCCAGGTGCAGCCAGGATATCCTGCCTCTGGCTCAGCATCGTAGTCTTCTAGTGAGGCCACAAGCAATTTCCAGCACTGTCCCCACAACTGAACCTGAGTGTTGCCACTATAGTGGCCATAAGGACCGTATCCCATTGGGGCTTCTAGGACAGATCACTGTTTTTCAACTCTCACTTGCTTCTAAGCAACCCCAGGGCCCTGGTAAGGGTATCTACCCTTTCTCCCTCCAGGGACTAGAGATACTTCTTGTTTTGAACAACTGAGAAACCAACCTTAGCCAGAGGCATTATCCAAAAGATTCTGTCTGCAGTGTCCTGTGATAACAGGAAAAAAGATGAGCCAGAACTTCGGAAATATATTGTCTTCACAAGTGACACATGGTACAAGGAGTATGGTGTCAGGTCTTTTCAGAGGGTACATTTAACAAAGCAAGTAGCTCTCCCAGTTTCATTCCTCTCTTAGGACAGTCTTATAGTCATATTTTTCTCAGCAAGAGGTTGAAGGTAGGATTGATGTTGAGGTTACATATGCAGAGAGGGGAGGATGAGTTAGGTACCCCTGGGAGACTGCATGCCTCCTCCTAAATGTTTGGTGTTGCATAACACTCCACCTTGGTCCCCAAAGAGTGAAAGTCACGTTTGGCCTTCTCCGACATGAAGCTGGGGTGCCTCCACCGTGCACAGAAGACTCCCCATGTAACCACAGTTCCACACATAAGCCTGTGTAACAATAGGGAAAGGCACCCTGAGGGTCCCGGGAGTGCAGCCAATCACAGGGGGGATTCTGAGTGACTGCTCAGGAAACGCAGCTGACGATTGTCACCTTGCCCATCTGGGCAGCTCGCTAGACTCCCGATTCCAGAACAGTTTCCCACCTCCAGGGAGGGCCTGTTTAACAAGTCTCATTGCCAAAATGGGATTCTCAAAAGGGCACCAAAGGTATGTTTATTCTGTTTTTTAAAATAAAGAGGCTGGGCGCGGTGGCTCATGCCTGTAATCCCAGCCCTTTGGGAGGCTGAGGTAGGGGGATCACAAGGTCAGGAGATCGAGACCATCCTGGCTAACACGGTGAAACCTCATCTCTACTAAAAATACAAAAAATTAGCTGGGCGTGATGGCAGCGCCTGTAGTCCCAGCTACTCGGGAGGCTGAGGCAGGAGAATGGCGTGAACCCAGGAGGCAGGGCTTGCAGTGAGCCGAGATGGCGCCACTATACTCCAGCATGGGTGACAGAGCGAGTCTCCATCTCAAAAAAAAATGAAAAAGAGCTAGGAAAGAATGCTAAAACCTGGTAGAGAGGGTGTGAGTAGTTAGGTTTAGGAGTAGCATCCGGTTTTGTTTGATCGAGTGACATGTGTGGTTGGCTTTCTGTACACCTTCCATGTTAATTAACAAAGACAAATTCTATATAAAACTAAGAGAGGAAATATATACAGCCCACAGCTCTGTCCCATAGCCCACAGAACGCCAGTTTCTACAGTAGTAAAATAGCTTCATCTACGGCAGTGAAAACAATGTCATATTTCTAGGCTATAGAATTGATGTAGTCTTATCTTCATCATATTAAAGATAATGTTAGATATCAAGAATTTTCTAGTTCTGTAAATAAAGATTTGTTTGGTTTTCATACTGAAGAAAACAAAGTACATTAACGATAGTCACCAGAGTGTACTAGAAGGGAAGTCACAACTTTTTATACTTACAGAGTCAAAAGAAAAAGAAAGAATTTCACAGCTTTGTCTTTTTCCTCAGGAAACAACTTTCCACACTTGGTTTCTGAAAGCGAAATAGATTGTATGAGAGGTTTTTAATAGAACTGTTTCTTATAGGACTGCAGGCTCTGACAGAGGGACGTTTGGAAGATGGGAGATGCAATGCAATGGTTACTATCTTATTTTTTTTTGAGACACAGTCCTGCTCTGTCACCCAGGCTGCAGGGCAGTCGGCGCAATCTCGGCTCACTACAACCTCCTCCTGGGTTGAAGCGATTCTCCTGCCTTAGCCTCCCGAGTAGCTGGGACTACAGGCGCGTGCCACCACGCCCAGCTAATTTTTGTATTTTTAGTAGAGATGGGGTTTTGCCATGTTGGCCAGGCTGGTCTTGAACTCCTGACTTACAGGGATCTGCCTGCCTTGGCCTCCCAAAGTGCTGGAATTACAGGCATAAGCCATCACGCCTGGCCCAATGGTTACTGTCTTAATTAGAATATAGATTTATCGTAAGAAATGAGTGGCATAGGCCAGGCGTAGTAGCTCACGCCTGTAATCCCAGCACTTTAAGAGGACGAGGTGGGCAGATAATGAGGTCAAGAGATTGATACCATCCTGGCCAATATGGTGAAACCCCGTCTCTACTAAAAATACAAAAATTAGCTGGGCGTGGTGGCACACGCCTGTAGTCCCAGCTACTCGGGAGGCTAAGGCAGGAGGATCGCCTGAACCTGGAAGGTGGAGGTTGCAGTGAGCCGAGATCGCGCCACCGCACTCTAGTCTGGTGATAGAGTGAGACTCTTAACTCAAAAAAACACACAAAGAAAAAAGAAATGAGTGACATTTTCTAATGGCGTTCAAAAGTTTTTTAGTCTCTGAAGACTGGCTAATCATGAAAAAGTTATCATAATCATGGAGCAAACTCTGTTATAAGAAACCTTAATTCCTTTACACTTTTGTGTTTTTAGGGAAAGAGAGCTGTTCATGAGGAAGTCAGACCCGCAGATTTCAAGCAGAGAAGTAAGGCAGATAAAGGTGTGTCGTTAACAAAGGATCCTTCGTGCCAGACCCAGATTTCAGATTCACCTGCAGATGCTAGCACACCTACAGGACTTCCAGGTAATGACTCTTTGACCATTATCTTGATCTCTTTCGTCTTAAAATGCACATATATATATATATATACCCATCCCTGAGCTGTTTGTGGCACACAGCTTGACATTGGCTAGACGCCAGGGGTGCGTGGTTTCTCAGTTCTGTTCAGATGGTGCTGATGACACTTCGAACGTCATCTTTCTTCACTTTGACTGATTTCCTACGTTATTTATTTCCTGTATTTACTAAGTGCCTTCTATACGCCAAGCACTGTGCTAGACCTTGGGGATGAAACAGGGACCGAATCAGACAGACAGACACATGGTTCCTGCCCTCATGGAGCTCACAGTCTAGGAAGGCTTAAGACAAAGGTGCAAGTAACTGTAATTCGAGGCGGAATGAGGTGTAAGTGGGTGTTAATAGTGATTGGTGTCTCTCTGGGGCAGACTGTATCCTCATAAAGCTTTACAGGGGGAGAGATCTAGGGGACCTTGAATGTGCTAGGATCTGCAATGGGGATGGGCATTCGAAGAAGAAAGGACAACATGAGCAAAGGCCCCAAAGTGGAGAAGTCCCTCTTGGCAGGTGTGTAGGGATGGAGTGGAACACTAGAGGATGATAAAGGAGAGATGCTGCCAAAGGCCTCAGCCTGCCAGAGGATAGCAGCAGCAAGGTCAGAGCTGGCTTAGGAGGATTGAAGAGCATGCTGTGGGCTCAGGAGACTGGAGGGAAGTCCCAGCCTCCTCCTCATGGTGGCCCAGGAGTGCAGGATCTTCCCCACCTTCCTGCTCTGTGATGGCGGGGTGAGCACCTGGCATTCTGCCCTCTCTGTCTGATGCTCATCTGTGCAGCGTGTATAATTCTGAGTTCCAGAAAACAGTCTGACACTCCACATCTGTCCACATCACCAAAATTCACTGGAGTCTAAGTCCCCTGAGGATCAGCATCTTGTTCCATAGGCAGCTTATTCATTCGTCAAGTATTAAGTACCTGCCATGCTCCAGAAACGTCTCTAGGTGCCTGAGATGCATCACTGAAAGAAACAAAATTCTGAAGGAAGGCAGACAGTAAACAATAAATATACATTATGTGGAAGGTGAAAAGGTGAACTGTGAGCGCAGCAGAGCAGGCTCGGGGAAATGGGGAGGGCGGCTTGAGAGAGCTGGGGGAGGACAGGCTTGCTTTTAAACAGGGCTCAGGCGGCCTCCTGGAGAAGGAAACAGCTGAGTGTAGACATGCCCAGCCATAGGCTTTTAAAATCCCAGCTTCAGGCCGGACGCGGTGGCTCACGCCTGTAATCCCAGCACTTTACGAGGCTGAGGCGGGTGGATCACTTGAGGTCAAGAGTTCAAGACCAGCCTGGCCAACATGGTGAAACCCCGTCTCTACTAGAAATACAAAAATTAGCTGGGCAAGGCGGCACACGCCTGTAATCCCAGCTACTCGGAGGGCTGAGGTAGGAGAATGGCTTGAACCCGGGAGGTGGAGGTTGCAGTGAGCCAAGATCAAACCATTGCACTCCAGCCTGGGTGACAGCGAGACTCCCTCTCAAATTTAAAAAATAAATGAATAAAATTCCAGCTTTGTTCCATAGCAGCATAGGGGACAGTGCAGTGGTTTACTTGCCTCTTCATGCATTAGAGACCCAGGCACATTCTGAAAGTTTGTTTTACTACTTAGATGCTGAAGATTCCGAAGCATCATCTCAGAAGCCCAGAGAGGAAAAAGCAGTTACTCCAAGCCCTGAGCAAGTGTTTGCTGAGTGTTCCCAGAAGAGGATTTTGGGATTACTGGCAGCCATGTTACCTCCCTTAAAGTCGGTAAGGGCAATTTATTTTTGAAAGAGGGGGTGGTGGTATGCATAGAAAAAAGTTTTGGAAAGCCATATACTGAAACAAATCATGATAATCATCTCTGTATCCTTAAGGGTAGGATTAGAAGTTATAATTATTTTCTTCTGACCCTTTTTATATTTTGTAAATATATGTGTGTGTGTGTATAAAGCAATATGTTTATACAATGCTTATAATGATTTTTTCTACCTTTTTATTTTGAAAAGTTTTAAGCTCATAGAAAACTTCAAAGAATAATGAAGATCTTCACCTAGATTCACCAGTTGTTAATATTTTGCTTTATCTCTGTTTATATTTTTTCCTGAACTTCTTGAAAATGAGTTGAAGCCATCATTGACACTTCATCCTCAATACTTCTCTCCTTAAAGTACATTCTGCTATATAACCACAGTGTCATCATTATGCTGAAAATTTTTAACGTTGATAGAATAGTTTTATACATGTAGCCTAAATACACATATTCTCAATTATCCCCAAAATGTGCTTTACAGGTTGTTTGTTTTTTTATTTTTTAAATCAGGATCCACTTAAAAATTCCATTGTATTTAGATGTCATGCTGACTTTGTCTTTAATCTGCTTCCCTTGCCTTTTTTTAAACTTTCAAAACATTGACATTTTAAAGACTCTGGACAGTTTAGATATGCCTTCATTATTCTTTTTCATAATTTTCTAGACTGTTCTTGTAGATATATTTTTTCCATATGAACTTTAGTGCCATATTTATCATGTTAAAGAAAAGATCCTGTTAGCTTTTTCACTGAGCTGATAGTGAATTTATTTATTAATTTAGGAATAGCTGACAATCTTTACAGTGGTCTCCTGCTTTTTCTAGTAAACAGAGAGGAATCAGAGACAAAGCTAGCAGGCTGCTGAAACAGGATTTTGCAAGCTGGCAGGGCTTTGGGGAAGGGAAAGTGCCTACAGGACCCAAGGTTTGGTCCTCAGAGTTTTGAGTCCAAGGACTTTTTTTCTAGCAGTTTGCCTGGAGATGCTCAGACTCAGAGGAGTCAACTTTTACATGGGAGTTGAGGCTGGTTTGTAAGTCAGTCACAATTCACAGGGGTATGTGTCTGGCAGAAAAATCAGTATGTGTTCCCTCTTGGTGTGGAAACCCCTCCAGAAGACCACACTGTAGCTCAGAAGGTTGTATGGTGCATGTGGAACTAAATGAGGAGAACACGATATTTTGAAGACATGTTTCTATTCACCTAGATGAATTGGCCACACCTGTCTAGGTAGCTGGTAATTCACCTCTGAAATCAGCACCCTCAGGCTTCGACAGCGCAGTCGCTATCCTGGTCTTTGCCTTCCCTTCCCTCCCTAATCTTTGGAGGGTGAGCAGGCACATCAGCCCAAGCCTTTCTTCTCTCTTAATAGCCGTGACTGATTTCTGCTAACTTTAGCTGCCTCTGTGTCAGTTAGAGCTGCACCTTTTCCATAGCTCACTGGGCAGCATGTTGAGCAACCATCTTGGGGTGGGGCCCTTCTGCAATTGGCTCTTAGCCTTTTTATGTTGATTTTACCAATTTCACTGTAAGAGTGAACTTTTCCTGACTGTGTCTCATCTTTTTTTTCTTTTTTTCTTTTTTTTTTTTTTTGAGACGGAGTCTCGCCCTATCGCCCAGGCTGAAGTGCAGTGGCGCGATCTCAGCTCACTGCAAACTCCGCCTCCCGGGTTCACGCCATTCTCCTGCCTCAGCCTCCCGAGTAGGTGGGACTACAGGTGCCCGCCACCGTGCCCGACTGATTTTCTGTATTCTTAGTAGAGACGGGGTTTCACCGTGTTAGCCAGGATGGTCTCTATCTCCTGACCTTGTGATCCACCCACCTCGGCCTCCCAAAGTGCTGGGATTACAGGCGTGAGCCACTGCGCCCAGCTGGCAGCCAGCTTACTTGTAATGGGATGACCTGGTTAACTACTCTGTGCCAGCCAACTGTCCCCATCCCAGCCCTCCTCCAGTGCACATTTTTCCCTGCCCCTTCCTAAGTTATTTTCTCCTTCTTTTTGTAATTATTCATGAAGTCTGTATCGTATTTCTTATAGAAACATGGTTATAGTTATATTTTTACCCACTTTTTTCAGCCTGTATTTCTCTCTTATTTAACAGTGTAACCTTTTTACCTTCTCTTCCAAACAAAATGAGACCCTTTATTCCTAAAGTTGAGATGCTTTTCTGTTTCCCTCATCATATCCCAAGTGTGCAAATTATCTATAATTTTAGCTCTGGATCATTTGGTTGCTTGGCTGCTTTGGAGTTTCGTGTTGTATCTTTTGAATTTTGCCTCTCTCAAACTACTTTTAGAATTTTAGACCATATGGTAATTAATTATTGATAGTTACAGTGTTGGCTGCACGTTATTTATTAGTTACTATTTCTTCCTTCTGAATTATTTATTCCAATTCATTTTTTGTTGTGCTAAAATACTTCCTCAAATACTTTTTGAGGAAAGGCTACATGTAAAGATGGGAAGACAGTCTGGGTGTGGAATTACAGGGACTCAGTCCTTTTCCTCCAGACCCCTGCGACATTGCTGCATAGTCTTCCACTATCTAGAACGACCGATGAGAAGTCCAATATTAACATGACGTCAACTGATTTTTTTGCCTAAATATTTTCGTTTTTTACCCTTGGAATTCAGACGTTTCATTAGACCGTGTTAAAATAAACCTTTCTCTGTGAGAAAGGTTTTGTAAAGTAATTTTTAAAAAGATGTTCTCGGCCGGGTGCGGTGACTCACGCCTGTAATCCTAGCACTTTGGGAGGCCAAGGCGGGCAGATCATGAGGTCAGGAGATCGAGACCATCCTGGCTAACATGGTGAAACCCCATCTCTACTAAAAATACAAAAAAATTAGCCAGGCATGGTGGCGGGTGCCTGTAGTCCCAGCTACTCGGGAGGCTGAGGCAGGAGAATGGCGTGAACCCAGGAGGCGGAGCTTGCAGTGAGCCGAGATCGCGCCACTGCACTCCAGCCTGGGTGACAGAGAAAGACTCCATCTCAAAAAAAAAAAAAAAAAAAAAAAAGATGTTCTCTTTCTATGTTCCTTCCCAGCATCATTTGCTTTTCTGATTAAAAAAAAAAAAAATCTATTTTTACTTCAGCTAAGGAAATGCCTTTCTGCCATTGTTTGGCTTTGCTTCTGTATCTGCCCCGTTTGCATCTCCTGGGTGCAGGGTGAATCTTTTTTTTTTTTTTTTTGAGAGAGAGTCTCACTCTGTCCTCAAGGCTGGAGTTCAGTGGTATGATCTCAGCTCACTGCAACCTACACCTCCTGGTTTCAAGTGATTCTTGTGCCTCAGCCCCCCAAGTAGCTGGGATTACAGGTGCATGCCACCACGCCCTGTTGATTTTTGTGTTTTTTTTTTTTAGTAGAGATGGGGTTTCACTATGTTGGCCAGGCTGGTCTAGAACTGCCAAGCTCAAGCAGTCTGCCTACCTTGGCCTCCCAGAGTGCTGGGATTACAGGCATCAGCCACTGCGCCTGGCCAGGATGGACCCCTTGAATCTACCCTCCATCTTATCTTCAGTTTGGTCATATTTTTCATGTTTATTTCTTGTTCTGAGAGATTTGATTAAGTTGACTTTTAAAAATCACCACTGAGGTTATTTTCCCCTGATGATCCTTTTTTTTTTTTTTTTTTTTAAGCAGTCACTTTGGAGGGCAAGTTATTAGTTTTATTTTAGTGTAAAAAGTGCCTAGATAGAGTCCTATAAGGAATATATAAAGAACTCTTACAACTCAGTAATAAAAAGATGTCTGTCACTATAGGTTAGTTTTTGCTTGTTTTGAAACTTTGTATAGCTGGAGTAAGTTGCTGCATTCCTCTTGCTTGGCTTTTTTTTGTTTTTTGTTTTGACAGAGTCTTGCTCTGTTGCCCAGGCTGGAGTGCAGTGGCGCAGTCTCGGCTCACCGCAACCTCCACCTCCCGGGTTCAAGTGATTTATTGTGACTCAGCCTCCGAAATAGCTGGGACTACAGGCATGTGCCACCACACCCAGCTAATGTTTATATTTTTAGTAGAGGCAGGGTTTCACTGTGTTGGCCAGGCTGGTCTTGAACTCCTGGCCTCCAGTGATCCACCCACCTTGGCTTCCCAAAGTGCTGGGATGACAAGCGTGAGCTGTTGTGCCCGGCCTGTGTCTGGCTTCTTCTGCTCAACGTTGTTTATGAGATGCATCCATGTTATTGTGATTAGTTTCCTTTATTCATTTTCACTGTTATCCAGAATTCCATAAAGTTCACTTTACTATTGTTGAGTGTTTCCAAATTGGAAATTACTCCAGACAGTACTATGAGCTCACCTGTGTGTGGCTTTTGATGAGCATCTGTATGCAGGCCAAACTTGGCCTGCCAGACAGTTGCTGCAATGTTTGTACCGGTTCACACTCTCTGCCAGACAGTTGCTGCAATGTTTGTACCGGTTCACACTCTCTGCCAGACAGTTGCTGCAATGTTTGTACCGGTTCACACTCTCTGCCAGACAGTTGCTGCAATGTTTGTACCGGTTCACACTCCCTGCCAAACAGTTTCTGCAATGTTTTTACTGGTTCACACGCCCACGGCAGCATATGAAAGTTTTATTTGCTCCATATCCTCTCGAATTTAGAAATAATTGCAAACTTATATAAAAGTACTATACAAATAATTTTGTGCCTGCAAGTTGCCAAGTTCATGCCACGTTACTCCTAAATACATGAGTGTGTGTTATCTACAAACGAGGAGATTCTCATATGTAACCAGACAGCAGTCATCAAAGTCAGAGAAATTAACATCAGTACATTGCTGCCATCTAACGCTTACTCCTTATTCAAGTTTCACTAGTTGCTCCAAAAGTGTCTTTTATGACAGATGATCAGAATTAATGTATAGGCCCAGCACAGTGCCTTGAATCTGTAATCCCAGCACTTTGGGAGACCAGGGTAGGAGGATTACTTGAACCCAGAGGTTCGAGACCAGCCTGGGAAACATAGCAAGACCCTATCTCTACAAAAAATAGAAAAATTAACCAGGCATGGTGGCACACACCTATAGTCTCAGCTACTTGGGAGGCTGAGGCAGGAGGATCACTTGAGCCCAGGAGGTCGAAGTCATAGCAGCCAAGGTTGCACCTCTGCATTCTGGGCAACAGAGTGAGACTCTGTCTCTTAAAAAAAAAAAAAAAAAAAAAAAAAAAATGAATGTGTAGCATTTTGTTGTCATGTCTTTTAATCCTCTCTGGTCTTTAACAATTCTCAGTCTTTTCTTTCATGATCATAATGCTTTTGAAGATTACAGGCCACCTGTTGTGTGGAATATCCTCCTCTTTGGGGTTGGAGTTATCAAATGTTTTCTCATAATTAGATTCAGGCTTTGCCTCTTGGGCAGGAAAATCGCAGATGAGATGCTGCATTCTCATTGCAGCCCGTCAGGTGGAACACAGTTTTGACATATTTCATCACTGATCATGTTTGCTTTGATCACTGGATTAAGTGGTGTCCGTTAGCCTTTTCCACCATAATCTTTCCCCTTTTGTTATTAGTAAATATTTAGTGGGGAGAGGCTTTGTAACTATGTAAACATCCTGTTTCTCATCAAACAATTTATTTAGTTAGTTATATCAGTATGGGTTCACGACTTCCTGTTTTACTCCATGAGCCATAATCCATTATTCTAATTACTTATTTTGACCAGTGGGAACCCATTCAGGCTGACTTCTGTGTCCTTTTGACATATCCCCGTCATTTCAGGCACTTCTTAAATTCCCCTTCCGAACCTAGCCCTAGAATCAGCCATTTCTCTAGGGTGACCTCATTCCTTCTGGTAGAGGGTAGTATTTAGGAATGAAGGTTTGAGCACTAGATGGGTTCATTGCTAATAGGGTGTCACCGCTCCCAGGTCTTCCCAGTTGGAGGTGGGGGGAGAGAGAGTGTGTGTGTGTGTGTGTACTCTATATATTTATTTAGAGCAGTGATTTTCTTTTTTTGTTGTTGTTGGGTTTTTTTTGTTTGTTTTTTGTTGTGTTTTTTTTGAGACAGAGTTTCACTCTTGTTGCCCAGGCTGGAGTGCAATGGCGCAATCTCTGCTCACTGGAACCTCCGCCTCCCAGGTTCAAGCGATTCTCCTGCCTCAGCCTCCCGAGAAGTTGGCATTACAGGCATGTGCCACCACTCCTGGCTAATTTTTGTATTTTTAGTAGAGACGAGGTTTCACCATGTTGGCCAGGCTGGTCTTGAACTCCTGACCTCAGGTGATCCACCCACCTCGGCCTCCCAAAGTGCTGGGATTACAGGTGTGAGCCACCGCCCCTGGCCTTAGAGCAGTGGTTCTCAACTGAAGGTATCCAGTTTGGCTATTTGACAATGCCTAGAGACATTTTTGACTGTCACAACTCAGGGAATGCTTCTGGAATTCTAGTGGAGTCTAGACAATAGGGATGCTGCTAAACATTTTTAAATGCACAGGTGCCACTCACGCCCTCCCCCCTCCCCCGTCCACACAAGAATTATCAGACCTAAATTTCAGTAGCAGTGAGGTTGAGAAACCCTGATTTAGAGAATCCAGTCTTTAACAGTGAGAATCCTGGATTCCATCATCCTTCACATAATTACCTACTGGATCAATCTCCCATCTCTGCTGCTATTCTTCTTTTGAGGTGTCCTCTCCTTGTTTTGACTTTTTTTTTTTTTTTTTTTTTTTTTTTGAGAGAGGCTTGCTCCCTCACCCAGGCTGGAGTGCAGTGGCGTAATCTCAGCTCACTGCAACCTCTGCCTCCTCAGTTCAAGCGATTCTCCTGCCCCAGCCTCCCACGTAACTGGAATTACAGGCGCCCACCACTACACCCGGCTAATTTTTATATTTTTAGTAGGGACAGGGTTTCACCATGTTGGCCAGGCTGGCCTCGAACTCCTGACCTCAGTTGAGCCACCTGCCTCGGCCTCCCAAAGTGCTGGGATTACAGTGGGCTCTTGACATGGATACCTCCCCACCACACTTGGGTCTGTCTCTCTAATCCAGGTTGCCCCCTTGCATTGAGACCACCCTCACCCACAACAGGCTGCTATTCAGTGGCAATACTCTCCTTATGCCGTTTGGACTCTGAGCCCCTGTGTGAGACTGAACTCCCCACACAGATGCCCTCACCTCTCCACTTAGGATCAGACACTCACATCAGGCTGACCTTCTGCATTGTTGCCCTCCTCACATCACTCAGAGCCCAAGCTCCAACTCCAGAGGCCTGGGCATTCCTGGGCTTGGGTGACTTCCTCACCCACCTATGCTCTGACTCGCCTGCCAGGCCTTCTCCGTGCAAACTCCATACCCTGCTTGGGTTCTGACACCATGTGACCTATGCCAGACCAACCCGCTGCCTAGACGCTTTCTGAGTCCTTCTCGGACTCTGACACCCCCACCAGGCTGCCGTTTGAGGAAGACGCCTTCTTGAGAATCACTCTTTATTTCCAAGAACTTTTTATTCTTTGATTGCTTTGTTTTCATACTATGGATATAGTGCCCTCTTGAATCACACTGAGGATAACCACTCAGACATTTTAAAAGCTTTCTTCAGTTTTGTGCGTTTTTTTCCGGTGGAAAATAACAAATGGTATAAGTGTAGAAATGTTTGTACCAGGCCGTTTAGCTGAATGGTTTTTATAATAATGAAGAACTGGAAACAAAGTATTAATAAGTTGCAAGGCAGTATTTAAAGAAAGAAAAATAACTTTAAAATTTTTAATTTATTTTACATATACATACATACACAAATATATACATATATACACATACACATACATACACACACACACGTTGTTTGTTTTTTGAGACGGAGTCTCACTCTGTCGCCCAGGCAGGAGTGCAGTTGGCATGACCATGGCTCACTGCAACCTCCACCTCCTGGGCTCAAGCAGTCCTCTCACCTCAGCCTCCCAAGTAACTGGGACCACAGGCGCGCACCACCTGCCTGGCTAATTTTTTGTATTTTTTTATAGATACAGGGTCTCACTGTGTTGCCCAGGCTGTTCTTGAACTCCTGGGTTCAAGTGACTCTCCTGCCTTGGCCTCCCAAAGTACTGGGATTATAGGCATGAGTCACTACACCTGGCCTACTTTACATGTATCATGTGTAAATATGCATAGAAAAAAGTTGAAAGACTGTTTATCAAACTTAACAGTTGTTATCTCCCGGCCATGGTTGCAGGGAGGGGATTTAGGGGAGCTTTAACTTTTGCATGTTTCTGAATTATTTAAATTATTTGACAATAGACATTTTGAAAGATGAGGAGGAAACCAAGTATTTTAAGTTTCCTTTTCAGGGTAAAGAAATATTAGAAGTAGGATTGTAAGATGAGACCTGAGGATGTTTATTTTGCAAGTGATTATACATATGGCATTTATGAAAACCACAGCATGATTCTGTTAGCACTAGACCAGTTGTAAATAAGGTAGGAGGGAGATATTATATTTAGCTGGTTTGGTGATGTGGATTTTGTACTGAACAGATTTCTTTCCTTCTCTTGGCAGGGCCCCACAGTTCCCCTGGTAGACCTGGAGCACGTCCTTCCACTCATGTTTCAGGTTGTCATCTCAAACGCAGGCCACCTGAATGAAACCTACCATCTCACCCTGGGTCTTCTTGGCCAGTTAATTATCCGTCTTTTGCCAGCAGAGGTAGATGCCGCAGTGATCAAAGTCCTCTCAGCCAAACACAACCTGTTTGCTGCAGGGGACAGTACCATTGTGCCCGACGGCTGGAAAACCACCCACCTGCTTTTTAGCCTGGGAGCTGTGTGTCTGGACAGGTAGCCTTGGTCCTCGTTCCTCTAGCCACCTGCCCTCTATCCCACCTTGGTGTTTGTTTGTTTAAGTTGAAGGTCTGGCTGTTGATTAATTTCAGTGTGCTCCAGTTCTGTTGTCTGAGAGTTTTGTGGAAATATAATTGGCTTCATGAGCAATGCTCTCAACCCACGTTAAAACTGTGCTTAACACCAGCGTTCAAACAGCTGAGCAGTCTCGACACTGGCTGCCGATTCAACTCTCTAATGAGGCACATTCAGTTTTTTTTCCTACGAGCAGTAAGTGTAGGCCTTGAGGTTGAAGAAAATAAATCTATTTTAATTATAAAAGTAACATAACCGCAGCACCAAATTTGGAAAACAGAAATGAAGGAATAAGCTGGGCACGGTGACTCACCCCTGTAATCCCAGCACTTTGGGAGGCTGAGGCGGGTGGATTATGAGGTCAGGAGTTCGAGACCAGCCTGGCCAACATGGTGAAACCCCATCTCTACTAAAATTACAAAGAAAATTTGCCGGGCATAGTGGCGTGTGCCTGTAATCCCAGCTACTCCGGAAGCGGAGGCAGGAGAATGGCTTGAACTCAAGAGGCAGAGGTTGCGGTCAGCAGAAATCACGCCATTACACCCAAGCCTGGCAACAGAGCATGACTCCATCTTCTCAAAAAATATAATAATAATAAAAGAAGGAAAAAAGTCACCCTGACTTGTACCATTTTAATACATCTGGTGCTGTTTCACTACATTTTCTTCTGAGCTTTTCTGCTGTGTTTGAATATGAGTGTGCCTCTGCGCACACACAGGTCACTTTATTATAGAGATTTTTGGAAACGTAGCCGTAGAGTGAGTATGTAAGTAACAAGTCTTGATTTTGTTTGCTTTTTTGCTCACCATTATACACAAAGCATCATTCTGGTAGTTTTTAAGCTAGTTAATGAATGGCTCTTTGAAGGCCTCTGGGTCTGCCTTGGAGTGTAGTGAGCTCTAATGAGTTGAGTTTGGAGCCCTGTGTGCTGCCCCTAATGGAGCTCTTGCCTTCCAGCCGGGTGGGCTTGGACTGGGCGTGCTCCATGGCAGAGATCCTGCGGTCACTCAACAGTGCCCCACTGTGGCGTGATGTCATTGCCACCTTCACAGACCACTGCATCAAGCAGCTGCCATTCCAGCTGAAGCACACCAACATCTTCACCCTACTCGTGCTGGTTGGCTTCCCCCAGGTACCACACTCTGAAGGCCTGAGGGCCTGGTCACCCCTTCCAGTCTTCACCATGCACACCAAAGCCTTGTGGCATCTGGATATATAGGCATAGATATCTTTGGAAGCTTTTTCCTTTGCTTGTATACCTTACTTTCACAGTATTGAAGTATTGTCAAGATTATGGGATGGTTTATTCAACTTGCATTTTTAAGAGTTAAGCCATTTGACTCATTTATTAGCCAGTGATTGGCTTTGAATAATAGGTAGCCGTAATATATTACATTACAAAGAACTGCAAAGAAAAATTGTCTTTCATTTTGGCATTCGTCTTGGCCTTATTTCTAATCTTCGTGTCCCTCTACTGATTAGGACAAAGGGGGCTGTAAAAACATGGCTTCATCCAGCAAGGACTTAAACCAATTCTGTGCCAGCCTGTGCCAGACTCTTTGGACTTAGAGATGAGAAGATCCCTATCCTTGTGTGCTTGTTGAACTCAGAGGCACAATCAAAGGGGGCTGGGCTTATGCCTTAGAATTCTTTCTTGTCTCCATGTTTGACAAGAATTCTTTCTTGTCTCCATGTCTCCTTTCTGTCTCTGTCTACCATGTTCTAGGTCCTCTGTGTGGGAACCCGCTGTGTTTATATGGATAATGCCAATGAACCCCATAATGTGATCATCTTGAAGCACTTTACTGAGAAGAACAGGGCTGTGATTGTTGATGTCAAAACTCGGAAGAGGAAAACAGGTACCATGCATAATTATTTTTTTCTAAGAATGGGAGAAAATTGCCTAATCCCTGCATCCCTTAAAATCAATGGAATTACCTTGACTCTTGGCCTGCATGTGATTTTTTTTTTAAGAGCAAGTTATAGCTCCCCGAGCTTCTTTTTCCCTTATCTCTGAAATGATGTGCTGAATTGGGATAATTTCGAAGGCCCCTTCCCATGCTGTCTTTTTGTGTATATGGCTCTGTGTTTTTTGGTTGGCTAGATATATAGCTTCTGAACATTTAATTTCTCCATTTGCTGGTGCATTTGTTTTCTGTGGGTAATTTAAACATATTACGGAGTCAGGTGACTCCATGGAGTCAGGTGGCTGCACTTAAAATAATTGTATTAGCATTCATGTAACTTTCCATTTTGTCTTATCAGTATAACATTGAAAGTATTATGTCACAAATGCCCTTTTGACTTAGTTTGCCAAGCCCCAGGCAATCTGGAGTGTCTACCCATTACGTTCCCAGTTCTGCTCATGAAGCAGTCTGCATTTTCACTCAGCGCCGGCATTAGGCAGTGTCTGTATTGTTTTCGTGTATGTAAATGTCTAAGATCTTTTCTTTTGCACATGAACATCCAGTTGATCCAGGACCATTTGTTGAACAGACCATCCTTTCTCCATCGAATTATCTCAGAACCTTGTCGAAAATTGACACACATATATCTGTCTATTTATGGATTCTATTATGTTTCATTAATCTATATGTCCTTGCTTCAGTACTACACTTTTTTTACTATGGTAAATTCATTTATTTATTTATTTTGAGACCAAGTCTCACTCTGTTGCCCAGGCTGGAGTGCAGTGACACCATCTTGGCTTACTGCAACCTCCGCTTCCTGGGTTCCAGCAATTGTCCTGCCTCAGCCTTGGTTCCAAGTAGTTGGGATTACAGGCATGTACCACCACACTTGGCTAACTTTTTGTATTTTTAGTAGAGATGAGATTTCACCCTATTGGCCAGGCTGGTCTCAAACTCCTGACCTCAGGTGATCCGCCCACCTTGGCTTCCCAAAGTGCTGGGATTGCAGGCATGAGCCACTGCACCCAGCCTAACGTTTGTATTTTTAGTAAAGATGGGGTTTCACCATGTTGGCCAGGCTGGTCTCAAACTCCCAACCTCAAGTGATCCACCCACCTCGGCCTCCCAAAGTGTTGGGATTACAGGCATGAGCCAGCGCACCTGGCCAGACTATTTTAAATTTGTACAACATTTTGAAATCAGGTTTTTCAGCTTTGCTCTTTTTCAGAATTGTTTTGACTCTTCTGGTTTCTTTGCCTTTCTGTGTAAATTTTAGAATCAGCTTCTATAAAAGAGCCTGCAGGAGCTAGGCGCAGTGGCTCACACCTGAAATCCCAGCACTTTGTAAAGACCCCCATCACTACATAAAATTAAGTAGCCAGATGTGGTGGCATGCTGTAGTCCCAGCTACTTGGGAGGCTGAGGTGGGAGGATCACCTGCAGTGAGCCGTGATCTCCACTATAGCCTGGGCAACAGAGCAAGAACCCTGTCTTAAATGTATGGCCTTCTGGGATTTTGATTGGCATTGCATCAAATCTATAGATTCATTTGGGCGATATCTTAACCAGACAGATTCTCCTCAGTTTATAATGGGGTTATATCCTAATAAACCCATTATAAAGGTTGAAAAATCATTACGTTGAACCATTGTAAGTCAGGGACTATCTGTATTGAGTGCATGGTACATCATTCAGTTTAGAGAATAAATTTAGGTTTCTTTATTTTCTCTCAGCCTGGCATATTGGGGTAGTAGCCGTCTTCTCTTATTTTCTGATTGTGGCAATTTATGTCTTCTCTTTTTGTTTCCTAGATAGTCTAGCCAGAGATCTATCAAGTTATTTGATCTTTTCAAAGAACCAACTTTGGTTTCATTCATTTTTCTTTTATTTCTGTTTGCTGTTTCTTTGATTACTGCCCAGATAAATTTATTTATTTCTTCTGGCTTTGTGTTTAATGTGTTGTTACTGCTTTTCTGGTTTCTTTCTTTTTTTTAAATAGAGACAGGATCTCACCATGTTACCCAGGCTGATCTCAAACTACTGGGCTCAAGTGATCCTCCTGCCTTAGCCTCCCAAAGTGCTGGGATAACAGGCATGAGTTACCACGCCTGGCTGCTTTTCTGGTTTCTTTCTTTTTTTTTATTGTTTTTTTTGAGATGGAGTTTCGCTCTTGTTGCCCAGGCTGGAGTGCAGTGGCACGATCTTGGCTCACTACAACCTCCACCTCCTGGGTTCAAGTGATTCTCCTGCCTCAGCCTCCTGAGTAGCTAGGATTACAGGCACATGCCACCATGCCAGGCTAATTTTTGTAATTTTATTAGAGACAAGGTTTACCATGTTGGTCAGGCTGGTCTCGAACTTCTGACCTCAGTGATCCACCCACCTCAGCCTCCCAAAGTGCTGGGATTGCTGGTTTCTTAAGGTAGGAGCCATCACGCATTTGAGACCTTTCTTCCTTGGCAGTAGAAGAATTTTAATGCTGTGCATTTCCTCTTAAGTATGACTTTAGCCACATCCGCTATTTTTTTCTTTTTCAGTGTCCCTTGGATTCAGTAGGGACATCCCACAATTTTTTTTTATGATATATTGTCATTTTCATTTAGGTCACAGTATATTTTCTAATTTATCTTGTGATATTTTTTTCTTTGCTGTGTGGATTATTTAGAAGTTTGTTGTTTAATTTCTTAATATTTGGAGGATATTCCAGATACCGTTTGGTTGTTGATTTCAGGTTTAATTCCCTTGTGGTCAGAGAGCATATTTTTAATTAGTTCAGTCCTATTATGAATATTATTGCAATTTGTTTTATTGTCCAAAATTAGGTCTGTTTTCATGAAGGTTCCATGTACACTTGAAGAGAATGCATGTGTACTATGTTGTTGGTGGAGTATCCTAGAGATGTTAATTAGGTCAAGTCAATGGATAATGTTATTCAAGTCTTCTGTGCCCTTACTGATGTTTTATCTACTTGTTCTAACAATTCCTGAGAGAGGACTATAGAAGTTTCTAACTATAATTGTATGTTTCTCTTTTTCGTATGAAATGTCTCTTTTTATCCCTAATGATATTCCTCATTCTGAAATCTAATATTTATGTAGCCTGTCTTGCATTTTTAAAAACAGCATTTGTATAGAATAGTCATCCCTTAGTATCCTCAGAGGATTGGTTCCAGGACTCCCCACAGATAGCAAAATTCATGGATGCGTCCCTTATAGTTGGCCATTGATATCTGTGGGTTTTGAATCCAGAGGCTTAGCCAACCTCAAATCAAAAATATTCTTGGCCCTTCATATCCATGGGTTTCACATCTTTTCACTTTAACCTGCCTGTGTCTTTACATTAAAGTGGATATCTTGTCTTTTTTAAAAAAAAATCCAGCTGGGCGCGGTGGCTCAAGCCTGTAATCCCAGCACTTTGGGAGGCTGAGACGGGCGGATCACGAGGTCAGGAGATCGAGACCATCCTGGCTAACACAGTGAAACCCCGTCTCTACTAAAAAATACAAAAAAAAAACTAGCCGGGCGAGGTGGCGGGCGCCTGTAGTCCCAGCTACTCGGGAGGCTGAGGCGGGAGAATGGCGTAAACCTGGGAGGCGGAGCTTGCAGTGAGCTGAGATCCAGGCCACAGCACTGCAGCCTGGGCGACAGAGCGAGACTCCGTCTCAAAAAAAAAAAAAAAAAATCCAATCTGATAATCCCTGTCTTTTAATTGATGTGTTTAGACCATTTACATTTATTGCAGTTATCAAGATGGTTGAATTTAGGAATTTTTTTTTTTTTTTGGAGACAGAGTCATACTCCATCACCCAGGCTGGAGTGCCATGGCGCGATCTCGACTCACTGCAGCCTCCACCTCCCGGGTTCAAGCGATTCTCCTGCCTCAGCCTCCCAAGTAGCTGGGATTACAGGCATCTGCCACTACATCCAGCTAATTTTTGTATTTTTATTTTTTTTATTTTATTTTATTTTATTTTATTTTATTTTATTTTATTTATTTATTTTTTTTTTTGAGACAGAGTCTCGCTCTGTCGCCCAGGCTGGAGTGCTGTGGCCGGATCTCAGCTCACTGCAAGCTCCGCCTCCCGGGTTCCCGCCATTCTCCTGCCTCAGCCTCCTGAGTAGCTGGGACTACAGGCGCCCGCCACCTCGCCCGGCTAGTTTTTTTTGTATTTTTTAGTAGAGACGGGGTTTCACCGTGTTAGCCAGGATGGTCTCGATCTCCTGACCTGATCCGCCCGTCTCGGCCTCCCAAAGTGCTGGGATTACAGGCTTGAGCCACCGCGCCCGGCCAATTTTTGTATTTTTAGTAGAGATGGGGTTTTGCCATGTTGGCCAGGCTGGTCTTGAACTCCTGACTCAGGTGATCCACCTGCCTTGGGCTCCCAAATTGCTGGGATTACAGGTGTGAACCACCGTGCCTGGCCAATATCTCACTTTTTGAAGCAAAAAAAAGTCATGTGAGATTTATGTCATCTAGAAGTAAAATGTGTAACAGCACAAAGAATGGGGTGGAAATGCTGTCATGTTCTGACATTCTATGTGAAGCGGTATAATACTATCCAAAGGTGGACCATTGATAAGTTAAAGGTGTTCAGTGTAAACCCTAGAACATTTAAGAAATTATTTCAAGGTACACTACTGTAAACCCTAGGGCAACCACAACAAAACCCAAAAATATATACTTGAAGAGCTAATGATAGAAATAAAATGAAATCATTAAGAAAAACAAAATAACCCAGCACTCTGAGAGGCTGAGTGAGGTGGGAAGATCACTGGAGGACAGGAGTTTGAGATCAACCTGGGCAACATAGTAGCAAAATTCCATCTCTACAAAAATAAATAAATAAGTGATGAGAAGGCCAGGAGTTTGGGACCAGCCTGGGCAGCACAGCTAGACCCCATCTCTACTAAAAATAATTTTTTAGAAAGCCATATGTGGTGACACACACCTGTAATCCCAGCTGCTTTGGATGCAGAGGCAGGAGGATCACTTGAGCCCAGGAGATCAAAGCTGCAGTGAGCTATGATCAGACTACTGCACTCTAGTCTAGGTGACAGAGCAAGAGCCTATCTCTTTTTAAAAAAAAAAAAAAAAAAAAAGACCAGGCGCAGTGGCTCACGCCTGTAATCCCAACACTTTGGGAGGCTGAGGCAGGTAGATCACCTGAGGTCAGGAGTTCGAGACCAGCCTGGCCAACATGGTGAAACCCTCTCTCTACTAAAAATGCAAAAATTAAGCAGGCATGGTGGCAGGCGCCTGTAATCCCAGCTACTCGGGAGGCTGAGAGGCTGAGGCAGGAGAATCACTTGAACCCGGGAGGCAGAGGTTGCAGTGAGCCAGGATCACGCCATTGCACTCCAGCCTGGAGAATAAGAGCGAGACTTCTCTCAAAAAAAAAAAAAAAAACAGGTGAGATGTTGCTGGGTGCATAGGGCTTATACCTGTAATCTCAGCACTTTGGGAGGCAAGGCAGGAGGATCGCAAAGCCTGAAGCCAGGAATTCGGTGCCAGCCTGGGCAATACAGCAAAACCCTGTCTTCTACCCCCACCCCCCCAAAAAAAAAAAAACGAGAGAGAGAGGTATTTTAAGAGATTTTAAAATGAGAAAACAATAGCTTTTATATTTAGCCATCTATTTTTCATTTCTAGTGCTCTTCATTCCTTTGTAAAGATTCAGTTTTCCATCTGGGATCTTTTTTAGTTTTTAGGGGGACCTGAAAAACTGCACTGAACATTATTTGTAGTGCAGGTCAGACATTACATAATCTCTCAGTTCACCTGGGGGACTTTTTTTAACTTCATCTTTGAAAGATAAATTTGCAGGGTAAAAAATTTTAAGCTGAGTTTTATCTTCAAATACTTTAAAGATGTTGGCTCACGCCTGTAATCCCAGCACTTTGGGAGGCCGAGGCGGGTGGATCACCTGAGGTCAGGAGTTCGAGACCAGCCTGGCCAACATGGTGAAACCCCATCTCTACTAAAAATACAAAAATATCTGGGTGTGATGGCGCACGCCTGTAATCCCAGCTACTTGGGAGGCTGAGGCAGGAGAATCACTTGAACCTGGGAGGCGGAGGTTGCAGTCAGCCGAGATCGCTCCATTGTACTCTAGCCTGGGTGACAAGAGCGAAAACTCCCGTCTCAAAAAAAAAAAAAATACTGGTCTATTGTCTTCTGGCTTGTGTAGATTCTGGGATGAAGTCTGCTGTCATTCTTCTTTTGCTATGTTTTTGTAATGTCTCTTTCTCCTCTGGCTATATTTTTAGCAGTTTGATTATGCACGTACCTTGACATGACTTTATGTTTCTTCTGCTTAGGTGTTTAATGAGCTCCTTAGATTTACAGTTTTCATCAAATTTGGAAAAGTTTTGACCATTATGTATTCAAATATTCTTTCTGCCCCCACCCCCATCTCTACCAGGACACTTCCACTCTCTCTGTTGGAAAGGCAAAATATTCCCAGCTCTCTGTGAGCTCCAGGAATTGTTCTGTCTGCTGTAGCTCTTTCTCCTGCCCCAGGTAGTTTCCTTTCACAGAAATGTGCAGGTCAGTATGCAGCCACAGACTTGTGATCGACTCTGTGGATCTCCGGAGAGCTCTCCCCAGCCCACCCCTCTCTCTGTGCATCTCCCTGCTCTGTGATACTCTGCCCTGTACATTCTAGCTGCCTTGACCTCCCTGAACTCTGATCTTTAATTCGTTGAGACTGCTGGATTCTGCCTGAATGTTTGCTTCCCACTTTGCAGCTTGGAAATCGTCTGCAGATAGCTGGTGCTATTGGAGGGCTGATCTAGTTTATGTCCCTTCTCTCAGGGACCATAGTCCTATACTACCTTTTGCCCAATATTTGCAAGCTATTGTTTCATGTTTTTTCAGTATTCAGTACTCTGGTTGTTTAAGGTGGGAGAGTAAATCCAGTCTCTCTTGTTCTGTCTTGTTTGGAAATGGAAATCTCATGTGTACTATTTTTTTTTTTTTTTTTTTTTTGAAATGGAGTCTAGCTCTGTCGCCCAGGCTGGAATGCAATGGCACGATCTTGGCTCACTGCAACCTCCACCTCCCAGGTTCAAGTGATTCTCCTGCCCCAGCCTCCTAAGTAGCTGGGATCACAAGCGTGTGCCACCACACCTAGCTGATTTTTGTAGTTTTAGATGGGGTTATACCATGTTGACCAAGCTAGTCTTGAACTCCTGACCTCAAGTGATCCATTCACCTTGGCCTCCCAAAGTGCTGGGATTACAGGCATGAGCCACCGTGCCCGGCCTCATGTATGCTATTTTTAAGAACTTTTGTTAACACCTGTGGAGATGGCCCTCTTATACACAATAGTAAGAATGCAAATTGTCCCACTCAGTTGCTTGATGGATAGGTAGCCATTACTATTTTTGTGTTTACCTGCAAGCTGGCTTTATTGGCTAAGACTGAGCCCAGGAGATTTGTGTTTCTGCAGTCCCTACTTTAGTAAGGCATGTTCCTATGGAAGAAATAGCTGCTGGAAGCATGAACTGTACTTTTTGTGCCTTTCTCTTTCTGCCTGATGTCACCCTTCAGTGAAGGACTACCAGCTGGTCCAGAAGGGAGGAGGACAAGAATGTGGTGACTCTCAGGCCCAGCTGAGCCAATACTCCCAGCACTTTGCCTTTATCGCCAGTCACCTTCTGCAAACCAGCATGGACAGCCATTGTCCCGAGGCAGTGGAAGCAACTTGGGTCCTGTCCCTGGCCCTCAAAGGATTGTATAAAACACTAAAGGTAATGGTGAGCTTCTGCAGTTGGCAGTGGACCTGGCTATAATTTGACATCTGCGTGGGGATTAACTAGGAGGAAATGCCATCTGATTTCGATGGATGGTAAACCATAGGATCTTGATTATTTTTAAAAACACGTGGGCCTTGCGCACAGATAACTTCAAAGAGGAAATACTATTTTCCCAATAGTTGGCTTCTCTGTCTTTCCATTGTTTCAAGGAATCCAGTACTACTACTTCATGGGAACACAGCTTTGTCAGATGAAGAGAAAACTTGACTGAAAAGTTTCTAACTTTCCTCTCTAAATGACAACTCCTGTGCTTCATCATAGACGATGAAGGGAAGAATAAAGGGAGCTAGCATCCTAGGGAATGAGCAACAGATTTGGCAATTGGAGTGGAAAGAGGTAGACAAGTTGAAAAACTGGGCAATGGCCAGGCGCAGTGACTCACAGCAGTAATCCTAGCACTTTGGGAGGCCGAGGCCGGCGGATTGCCTGAGCTCAGGAGTTCGAGACCAGCCTGGGCAACATGGCAAAACTCCGTCTCTACTAAAATTACAAAAAATTAGCCAGGTGTGGTGGTACGCACCTGTAATCCCAGCTACTCGGGAGGCTGAGGCATGAGAATCATTTGAACCTGGGAGGCGGAGGTTGTAGTGAGCCGAGATCATGCCATTGCATTCCAGCCTGGGCGATAGAGCAAGACTCCGTCTCAAAAAAAAAAAAAAAAACAAAAAAACAAAATAACAGGCTGGGCAATATTTGGCATGGAGATGAGCATGCTCGCTGACTTACGAGAATTTCCAATACCTGAGAGGCAGAGGAATGATCTTTCAAGGAAACACATGTCAGTTCACTTTAGGATCATCTTCCCAATAGAGATATCCATGAAAGGAGGAGCTCAGCTGAAAAGTTGAAGGCTATTCAGCGGAAGCACCGATAGGGAGCTCATGGAGGGCACTCAACACCGCAGGAGCTGGACTCAGCGGCATTTCAGCTCTAATCTACACTGGGAGTTTGTGGTTGTAGAATTGAGACCATTCATCTACTATTTCTTTTGTTTGTTTGTTTGTGGGTTTTCTCTGGCATTTCTTTGTTTGAAACAGGGTCTCGCTCTGTTGCCCAGGCTGGAGTATAGACCTGTGATCATGGCTCACTGCAGCCTCAAATGCTTTGGTTCAAGGGGTCCTCTTGCCTCAGCCTCAGTCCCTAGCTGGGACTAACCACAGGCGTGTACCACCATGCCCAGTTATTTTTTTTAATTTTTTATTTTTTTATTTTTTTTAGAGACAGGGTCTTGCTGTGTTTCCCAGGCTGGTCTTGAACTCTTGACCTTGAGCCATCCTTCTGCCTCCGCCTCTCGAAATGCTGGGGTTACAGGCCTGAGCCATGGTGCCCAGCCTGCTGTTTCTTGAGTTCATGGCATTTATCACAATGTGCTACTGTTTCCATTGTTTACATTGTAGTAGGAAAGGGAAAATAAACTCCCTAAGGGCAGCAGTCATTTCTGTCTTTGAATCCTTCATTCAGCAGATATTTGTTGAGCACCAAGGGCCAGATGGAACTGAGTATGTAGTATTGAGCCAGAAAAAAGGTCCCTGCTCTCCTGGAGCTTACGGTCTGACCGGCAAGAGAGACAACAGGGAGCCTGCAAGAAAAACTGCTGTGGGTCAAAAAAAGCCTTACTCTAGTAAAATTTGAACTGATAGATAAGGAGTCAGCTTTGGGAAAACTGGACAGAGCATTCCACGCGGAATGAGTAGCAAGCTCCAGGCCTCAAAATGGAACAAGCGTGGTTGTCAAGGAGCAGAAAGAACACCTCCCAGGCTTCAGGATAATGCAGGAGAGAGGGGGTGCGCAGCCAGAGAAGCAGGCAGGGACCTTGGTCTCTGTCAGCCATGATCAGAGGCTTGGATTTTAGCCTAAAGAGCACCGGACAGCTTTTGGAAGTTAGAGCAGCGGGATGTGACATAAAATAGGCTTCATTCAAAAGTATGTGTTGAATGAATGAATGAATGAATGAGTGAATGAACAGACTGAGTTATAGCTAAGGTTGTACCTTCTTCACTCCAAGGCAGTCACAAATCGTTCTTTTTCTGCGTGGCAGGCTCACGGTTTTGAAGAGACCCATGCTACCTTCCTTCAGACCGATTTGCTGAAGTTGCTGGTGAAAAAATGCAGCAAAGGGACTGGCTTTAGTAAAACGTGGCTCCTCCGGGACCTGGAAGTAAGAGACGAGAGGGACTCCTGCTCCTCTTTTCCTGGTGCAGATGTACTGGCCTAGGAGTTAGAAGCGTCAGCGAGTTCCAGTTACTTCTGCCCTGTGCACGCTCATTTAGTACAGTGTTGGAAACTCCCTTGCTTCTGTATTCCCTTTCGGAAATAGGGATTATGACACCTGTCTACCCCTGTCAGGGAAAATGAATTTAATGTTTGTTCAAAGAACAGTGGAAGAGAAGTGTTTTATGGAAACACATGATTAACCATTATATCATGGTAATAAAGTATACCCTTGAATTTTTATTTCCCTTTAAAGTTGCTTTCAGCCAATATCAGCCTCTAAATTTGTCCTCACTTACGTTTATTTTTACGTAGGATTTTAGTTGATCATTGTAATTTTATTACTGTTCCCCTTAGACCTTAGAGTTTTCTTAGTGGAACTACTGTGGTTCCCTGTGGACTTTCTGTGCCCAGTGCCAGCTTTAGGCCCAGGAAAGGCTGCCGCCGCATAGGAGGGAGTGAGCGGCCATTCACAACCCAGCAGAGGCTGGAACCTGCAGAAACAGCTCTCAGTTGCCAGAAGAGGATTTGGTTAGGTTTAAGGAAACTATGCTAAAACATATTAATGGATAATTTGGAGAGTATTTGAACTTTTATTCTTAGGGGATATTTTCAATTAAAATTTTTTATTATTAGAACCACACTGCAGAAAACTTTATTAAAAAAAAAAAAAAACCCTCCAAACTCTATCCCAAACACAGCTGCCATTAGCATTTGGTGTATTTTCTCCTTCTTGTTTTGTTTCTATGCGTTTTACGGTGCATGTGTAAATCTAGACCACATCGTGAGCATCTTATTCAAAGAAACTGATGGCATGTGGGTTTCTTTCTAGGTTTCGATGTAGTTTTCATAACATTTTTTATGGATACATATAATACATGAAAGTGGCTTTCAGTTTTGTTGCTATTAGTGCTTCACTGAGCGTATTATGAAAATAACTTCGTATATTTTACATTATTCGTAACAGATGAGTTGCTGGGTGAAAGCATATGAGCATTTCCCTAGCTCTTTACATTTTGCCAAAAGAAGTTCTAAAACGGATGATAGCAGTGTATACCATCTGTGGGAAAGTTAATAAACACAAAGGTCCCCATAGGGTTCAGTTAGTATTTCTTTGGTTACAAAGTATAATTAAACATACATTCGTGTTTCTTTTCTAATTTCACATTCTTCAAGTAAATTCTGATGTCTTAAAATGGTTAGGCCCAATATTTTCATGATTAAAGGACTGTACCGTCTTCCCGCCCACTAAGCGCTCACATTCAGCTGGATTTTCTTTCTGTGTAGATTTTGTCCATCATGCTGTACTCCTCAAAAAAGGAGATGAACGCTTTGGCTGAGCACGGAGACCTAGAGCTGGATGAGCGAGGGGACCGAGAGGAAGAGGTGGAACGGCCCATCAGCAGCCCTGGCGACCCAGAGCAGAAAAAGCTGGACCCCCTTGAGGGCCTGGATGAGCCCACCAGAATATGTTTCCTGGTGTGTGCTTGAGTCGTCATGTGGCTTGGGAGGGGCTTCTGAGGGATGACTTCTCTTTGGCCCGGGCCATGTTTCAGCCTAAACATGAAAACGCTTCCGTCGGCTGTCCTGAGAATTCACTTCCTAAAGACTCAATCTGTGTTGTGCAGAATTGATCCAGAAGAACAGAAAAGCCCCACAGCAATAGTTCTTAATATATTGGGTTATAAACTCAAAAGCTTTAGGTCCTCTCTCCCCATAAAATACACATTCAAATATGTATGTAAAATTTTGCATGAATTTCCAGGGCTTACTAAAGCCCTAAGGCTCGTCCATGAACTCTCTACAATAGTTCCTTCCTCATAGTTTCTCAGAAATACACTCTTACCTCCCCTAGGTAATCTATTCTTCCTCAGAATAATATGAAAAGGATGAGGGCTTGGACTTCAAAAGTTGTAATTAAATGAGGAGTAAACAGAAGGTAGGATAGAATGTCAGAAAAACCAAGTCCCAGCTAGGCACAGTGGCTCACACCTGTAATCTCAGCACTTTGGGAGGCTGAGGCAGGAGGATCGCTTGAGGCCAAGAGTTCAAGACCACCCTGGGTAACTTAGCAAGACCCTGCCTCTACAAAAAATAAGACTAGCCAGGTGTGGTGGCATGCACTGTAGTCCTGGCTGCCCAGGAGGCTGAGGCAGGAGGATCACTTGAGCCCAGGAGTTCAAGGTTACAGATTTTGCAAGAAAGTTTGCATCCCCTGCCACAGAGCATACATGCATTTCTGTATCCATGAATAAGTGAAAGCTATGAATCCAGTTGGCACAATACAGAAAATGATAATGTCATTGATACTAACAGAAAGACTACTCTGATCAACATTGCTGACAAGTTTAAGTGCAGGTTAAAACTCTTGCCTTTCTACGCTTTTGGTACTCAGTGGTATGAGCTATGATCACACCACTGCACTCCAGCCTGGGCAGCCAAGTGAGACCCTGTGTCAAAAAAAATCCAAAGAAAATACCGTGCCCATATGTGTGCTAGTTGTCAAACTTGAGTGTAAAACGGTTATAGAGATGCTAGCCGTGAATATGATGTGGTGAGTAAGTATCTACTATTAGCACTGTATTTTGTTGATAGGATATTTCTTTGGGGTTTTAGTGTTTTATAATTTCCTTTGAAATTACAATCCTAATGTAGGTGTTACAGTCCATGTTTTAGTGCTTACAATTGTATATGCTTTTTAAACTACCTATATAATGTTCCTCAATTATAACCTGTGGAAGCTTTTGCTATATTATCTTCTCAGTTTTGAGTTCAGTTTATCAAAACTGTATTGAAGCACTTTTAATGGTTCTTGTCTTTGTCCTCCCCGGGCCTCCAGATGGCTCATGATGCCCTCAATGCCCCTCTGCACATTCTTCGGGCCATATACGAACTGCAGATGAAAAAGACTGATTCTTTCTTCCTGGAGGTTCAGAAGAGGTAAGGGACATTTCGGTGCAGCTGAAGTGTGGCCAGGGAGAGCACATGTGAGGGCAGGAGGGTGTGCCCCTCCTGGCAGCGGCTTCTGGATTGATGGACACTCTGACAGGCCGGGAAGCAGTTGCTAGTCCTTTGTAAGGCGAGGTGGGAGGTGGCCTGTGCTGCATTACCTGGATCATCTTCGAAGGGCACTGTGGTTCCTCTTTAAAACTGATGTTTGTAGTCTGCCTCTGAGAAGTAAGTTTCTGAGAGGAAACTTATTTTACAGACGCAGAAATTAGGCAGGCACCAAAATGGCTCTCGTGTGTAATCCCAGGGAGCAGATAGTGTAGAACAGGAACTTCTGCTCAAGAGATTTTTAAAATTAAGAACATACCCTTTCTCTTGGCCAGGAAGTTCAGAGCTAGTTCTTGGGCCCAGCTTTTTAATTTGGGTAGAACTTTACATATCTGCAGTCTGGTCTCTTCCTCCATCCCCCATATCCTAATTTTGACTCTTCTTACTCTAATTGTGAATTCTCATTTAATTTGTCTTTTATTTTACATTTCATGTGTCTCTTTTATGAGTTTCTTATATATTGCCTAAAAGCCTTTGTGAGATGAAGCAGGGTTGCATTAGTTAGGGTACAGTCTAAGCTGCTGTAACTAAGAAACAAGAAATATAATGTATCAGGGCAGTAGAATGTGTGTTCTCTCACATAACAGTCCAGAGGTGGGCAGAGTCTGGGGTGGGTGACAGCTGTGCTCCACAGAGTGACCCAGCAATCCCAGCGTTCTCATCTGTGGAGTGGAAACTCACTTGGCCACCCCACGTCTCGGTTCTAGCCCAGAGGAAAGGGGGAAGGTGGAGAAGGGACTGCGCCATTAGTCGAGGTGGGACACCACCTTGCTCACCTGCACTGCCCGGAACCCAGGGGCATCACCACATCTAGCTGCTAACCATGTCTCTCGCTGGGTGACTATAGCTCTTGCTAAAATTCTAGGGAGCTTTAGAGAGAGAGAAGGGCCACCACGTTTCGGCCAAAGTCGTCTAACTGTTCAGACTGCGTTGAAATAAGGCAAACACCAGGCTGTAACCATTCCAGCTGTTTCTGTACTTCACTTCTGTTTTCTGTGTGTCATTTTCATTTTTCTGTTCGTAAACCTCCAACCACAGCATGGAGTCACTCTGAACCCATTTTGATTCAGGAGCTGCCCAATTCGGGGATCACTCTTTGCTCAGTTAAACTCTGTTAAATTGTCTTTAAAAAAAGAGAAGGGGAGTCCAGGCATGGTAGTGTGAGCCTGTGATTGCAGCTACCAGGGAAGCTGAGGCAGGAGGATCGCTTGAGCCCAGGAGTTCCAGTCCAGCCTGGGCAATAGCTTCAACACGTCATCTCTAAAAAAATAAATTTTAAAAAAAATGTTTTTTTTAATGAAAAGAAAACATTTAAATTAATTTAAAAAATGAAAAAGATCGAAAAGGAGAATGGATTTTGCAGGAGAGTTTGCATCCCCTGCCCCAGAGCATGCATGCATGCATTCTGTATCCATGAATAAGTGAAGGCTGTGAATCCAGTTGGCAAAACACAGAATATGATAATGTCATTGATACTAACAGAAAAACAACTCTGATCAACATTGCCAACAAGTTTAAGTGCAGGTTAAAACTCTGGCCTCTGTACACTGTTGGTACTCAACTTTGTGCTGCCTTTCTTCAGGTTTGATGGTGACGAGCTCACCACAGATGAAAGGATACGGTCCCTGGCTCAGCGGTGGCAGCCCAGTAAGAGTCTGAGGCTGGAAGAGCAGAGCGCCAAAGCTGTGGATACAGACATGATTATCCTGCCATGCTTGGTATGTCACCCCCCCAGACCCAAAGTGTCCGCACCTCATCCCCCACCCCATAGCACCACTGTAAGAAGGCTAGACCTCTGTGACGGTGGGCTTGGGTTTGCAGTCCCGGCCTGCACGCTGCGACCAAGCCACTGCTGAATCGAACCCTGTGACCCAGAAGCTGATCTCCAGCACAGAGAGCGAACTGCAGCAGAGCTATGCCAAGCAGCGCCGTAGCAAGAGCGCCGCCCTCCTGCACAAGGAGCTGAACTGCAAGAGTAAGAGGGCTGTCCGGGACTACCTCTTCCGAGTGAACGAGGCCACGGCTGTCCTGTACGCCCGCCACGTGCTTGCGTCCCTGCTCGCCGAGTGGCCTAGCCACGTGCCAGTGAGCGAGGACATCCTGGAGCTCAGTGGCCCTGCCCATATGACCTACATTTTGGATATGTTCATGCAGCTGGAAGAAAAGCACGAGTGGGAGAAGGTAGTTATGCAGACTGAGCTTGCGCTCACCCACCAGGTTCTTCCTCTGCCCCACAGGCTTCCTCCAGTGAGTGCTTCCTGGAGCGAGGCTACCTGTGTGGCTGTGCGGCTCCCTGACAGGTGTGAATGCAGCAAAGGTAGGGCCACTGTATCCTCTCCCAAGGATTGGGCTAGTGAGGAACTCAGGGGCCCTGAGCGCAATTTCCAACTGAACCAGAAAGCTTTGTCGCCATCTTCCCAGTTTCCAAGTGCAGAAATCTTGAGGCACATTCGGTAGCTCCTTTTTGATCCTGTGCCTCACCCACCGTCACACACAAACACACAGTCCATGAGGAAGTTCATTTGGCCTCTCAGCCTTGCTTTGCCCATCTGAGAACTCCACCAGACCTCGAGGTCCTTGCCCGGCCTTGCAGCGCTGCAGGTGCTGGCAGGCTTGCTCTAGCCTATCGAGCTTTCAGAAGGGACAAAGGGAGCCATCCTGCCTCTACTAGGCCCTTGTGTGGACATGTCCTCCCCCGGTTCTTGCCACCTAGAGCTCCCAACTCTGCACCTCACTGTAGACATCGATCACATTGTGTGGTCATTATTTATCCATAGGCCAATCCACCTGCTTGGCTGGGGACTCCTTCAAGGACCAGGACCCTTTATGACTGGTTCTGTTAGTTCTTTGAGACCACCTCTAAGCAGTATCATTCTGAAAGGACTGCAGTGTCCTGATTGACAGCAACAGCCTGGTCCAGTGAGAGGCTGGTGGAGTTGGTTTTGGGTGATGGAGTCACAGAGGCTTGTCCTAGGTCTAAGATGATGCCAGCACTTTTGGGTGGGTCTTGGGTTGAAGTAAACTGTCCCTTCTTCCTGATGCCACTAGCAGGCCCTGACCTTATCTGTCTGCTTCCTACCAGATCCTGCAGAAAGTGCTCCAGGGCTGCCGAGAGGACATGCTGGGGACCATGGCCCTGGCTGCCTGCCAGTTCATGGAGGAGCCAGGAATGGAGGTGCAAGTGAGGGAATCGAAACACCCCTATAACAACAACACCAACTTCGAGGTAGGGCCTGGGGCTAGCAGGTCCTGTAAGGGCTACTGAGTGGCACAGACCTCATCAGTCCCCTGGACAGCAGAGACCTGTCCAAGAAAGCGCTTCCTGGAACCAACTGCAGTCTGCCTCCTCGAGGCCAGGGATTCTGTACAACAAGTCTCTTCTCCGGGCCTTGCTTGTTTTAGTAGAAGAAAATGGGCCACCTCGTGCTGCAGGAGAGCTTTACTTTCCCTGCAGCAAGCTCCTGAGAGAGAGTGCTTGGCGTCACAGTGAGACAGTGAGTCTGAATGTGGTCCAGGTTGGACCCTCACTCTTCCGCTGCCTCCTAATGACCTGCCCACACCTTGGATACTACAGCCCCTTTTTAAATTTCCCATAACTGAATCAAAGTCTCATCTTTTCCATCCTTAACTTTGTATCTGGGCAGGGAGGTAGGCATTTTGATGAGGCAGGAATGGGGCAGCCTCCGTTATTCTCATCGACTTAAGGCCATGTATATCCTTTAGCACATTTTTTTTTAGACGGAGTCTCACTCTGTCGCCCAGGCTGTGGAGTGCAGTGGTGTGATCTCAGCTCACTGCAACCTCCGCCTCCCGAATTCAAGTGATTCTCATGCCTCAGCCTCCCTAGTAGCAGGAATAAAGGCACCTGCCACCACACCCAGCTAATTTTTGTATTTTTAGTAGAGACGGGGTTTTACCATGTTGGCCAGGCTGGTCTCTAACTCCTGACCTCAGGTGATCCGCCTGCCTCGGCCTCCCAAAGTGCTGGGATTACAGGCGTGAGCTACCTCACCTGGCCCCCATTAGCACTTTTAAAAATGTTAGAGAGAAAACAGGAAATGTTGGAGTTGCCCAGGCATCTACTTCTGAGCGGAAGATACCTGCAGCAGCAAAGGTGGATGATGAAAACCGATTTAGAACTGGGTTATTGGCCAGCTGAGATTTTGTTTTTCAGAAGTATAATCTCCTAACTGCCTTCCTTCCAAGTCTCTTCTCTCGCCATGTTCCTGCGCTCCAGCCCCACTCCCTTGGTCCCACACAGGCACATGTGGTCAGCCACCAGGTTTGACCCCAGAGAGGTCTTGTCTTCTCCACTGATCCTAGACACCCGTTGTCCTTCTCTGGAGTTCCTGTTGCTGCTACTTTCTGATTTCCTCACTTTTGCCTCAGCCCAGCCTTGCTCCACACCAGCTGTCAGTGATGCTACACCGTGCAAGCCTCACCAAAGCTTTCCAGGGTTTTCCCTGTTGTCCAGAATCTTAGTGCCTCATTTTCATGCCCAGGGCCTTCAGTGTCTGCCCCTGCCAGCCTCTCTGGGGTCATGTCTTTTCCCTGTTCCTGCTTCCCAAGCATATGTGCCCATGTAGCACACCCTTTACTCCAAACATGCCAAGCTCCTTCCCATTCCCTGAACGTGCTAGACCTTCACAGGGCTGTTCCGCTGTCTGAAACGCACCCCACGCACTCAGGTCCACCTTGCCTCCCACTCCTGCCTTCTCCTGGCAGGGTCCTCCTGTCCTCTTCACTCTTCACAGCAGCCTGACACTCCTTCTCTGGGACCCCGTGCCGCCTGCCCCACTGTGCCTCCCTCGCACCGCATTTGCAGTCCGTGCATGCTCCTCGCCGCAGCTGGACCGTGCACTCCTGGAGGCCAGGGCTGTGGTTAACTCATTTCTCACGCACCCAGGTCCAGCCGCAGGACTCAGCACGGGGCAGCTGCAGTCAGTGTCTAGTGAGCAGCATCAACAGAAGTGTTCTCCATTTCCCCTCTCTAGGATAAAGTTCACATTCCTGGTGCCATCTACCTCTCAATCAAATTCGACTCTCAGTGCAACACAGAGGAGGGCTGTGACGAGTTAGCCATGTCCAGCAGTAGTGACTTCCAGCAAGACCGACACAGCTTCAGCGGGTCTCAGCAGAAGTGGAAAGATTTTGAGCTTCCAGGTAGTGAAACAGATACTCGATTAGATAGGTTCTTCACAGGCAGTGTTTCAACTTCATACCGAGAAGGGGCCTTACGGGAGAATGTTGAAAGGGGTTTAATAGCTTTCATCCGACACACCTCTGTTGTCGTTCCCTGTTGCTCCAGTTCCTGACCTGCCTCTGACTCTTGTGTGCCTAGGAGACACTCTGTATTACCGCTTCACCTCCGACATGAGCAACACCGAGTGGGGCTACAGATTCACCGTGACGGCCGGACACCTGGGGCGGTTCCAGACAGGTGTGTGCTCTGGGCTTTGCGTTCGCACCATCTGCCTGCCAGGGACACTCCATGGCTGTGGGTGCCATGATGTCACTGATCTTGGTTAAAATCAAAGCAGGTACTTGTCTCTCACACTTTCCAAATTTGTCTCACAAGCCCCACACCTGTCACTCCTGAATGTGATTTCATTGGCTAGTTGTAAACTTGAGTGGCCAGCTATGAGAGGCATTCTGTCAGGGCCCGAAAAGGATGCTTGTTCTCTTAGAATTTGCCTGGGCATTTTGAAAAAAGGAGGAACTGAAAATATGACCCCTGTGTCATTTTTACAAGAGCCTTCATTTCAGCGAGAATTTAAATGATCGCAGTTATTTCATCCTATTGATTAAAATTTGAGCAGTTTATAATAGAATTCTTAACATACACAATTGTTATACTTTATATAATAATATTACTTATTACATGTCTCTGTTTGTATATCTGTGTTTTGGGGTGTTGGCCAGGATTCGAGATTTTGAAACAGATGTTGTCAGAAGAAAGGGTTGTGCCTCATCTCCCATTGGCAAAAATTTGGGAATGGCTGGTGGGCGTGGCCTGTCGCCAGACTGGCCATCAACGATTAAAAGCCATCCACTTACTTCTGAGGATTGTGCGATGCTGTGGCCACAGGTAAGCAGTGTCCTGGATGGGAGCCCTTTGCCAGGCGTATGTATCCCCAGTCTGTGGCTGGCCCTTTCATGCTGTCAGTGGTGTCTTTGATGAAAAGACATTTGTGGTTTAATGTCTTCCAGTGTTTCAGCCATTTGCTTTATGCTAACGTTCTTGGTGTCTTGTTTAAGAAATGTTTGCCTTACTCAAAGGTCATGAAGGTATTTCCTATGTTATCTTCCAGAAACTCGTTTTTCCTTTCACACTTAGAGGACTATCTGCCTGGAAAGCATTTGAGTGTATGACAGAAGGGGTAGGCATCAAGTTAGTTTTGTTCCATGTGGATCTCCATTTGACTCTATAGATTTTTTTTTTTTTTTTTTTTTGAGACAGAGTCTCACTCTGTCATGCAGGCTGGAGTGCTGTGGTGCGACTATAGATCAATTTGATGAGAATCAAGATCTTTAGAACACCAAGTCCTCTAATCCACAGCCATTATATATTCTACTTATATTCCTCTATTGTTTAGGTCTTAGTAATATTGTATAGGTTTCTATGTAGAGGACTTAACATTTTGTTAAATTTATTACTAGATATTTAATGTTTTTGATACTATAATTGGTATTTTTTAATTTTAGCTTTGTTTTTTGCTGATATACAATTAATTTTTGTATATTGCCCTTATATCCAGTGACCTTACTAAATTTGTTCATTCTAAGACTATGCAGATTATTTAGTGTACAGACGTATCATAATGTAAATAAATGTTATTTCTTCCTCTCAGTGCTTAGACGCTGTTCTTGCCTTTTGCACTAGGTAGGACATATAGTGTTGAATTGGGGATTGTAGACATAATTGCCTTATTCCTCATCTATGAGGGAAGGTGGTAGTGACTGTGTGTGCCATATATGTTGTCTACTTGGCCACCACCCTCCTTCCTCAGAACCTACCTGTCAGAAGCTCATTCCTCCTCTTTCCTGCATTTCCAAAGCACACACAGACAGACACACACAGAATGCCAGCCAGAGTGCGTTGATGATATTTGAAGCAACAGGTTATCTTCTCATGGAATATGGAACTGTCATTAAAATAATAAAGGACTCTGAAAGTCAGGGGAGAGAACATGATGGCTGGTGTAGTCAGTCCATAGGCAGCGTGGAGAGAGAGGGGAGAGCTCCGAGTCCCCATGGCCGATTCTGTACAATCAATATTCTCTAGAATCTTCTATCGTTCATTGAGTCAACAAATATTTATGGAGACAAACTGGTCCCTGCTTAGGGCCTTTGCACCTGCTGGCCCCTCTGCCTGGAACTCTCCTCTTGTACCCTCCCTCTTCCCCTCTGGCTCTAGGTCACTGTATTGACATTTTCGTGAATGTTCAATATTTGTGAATCAGCCCGGGTGGCTGAGAGGCTGTCTCTGACCTCCCCCTCAACCAAGAGACAGGAGCCCTGCTTCTTTTTTTGGTGGTCGTGGGGGACAGGGTCTCACTCTATCACCCAGGCTGGAGTGCAGTGGCACGATCATAGCTCACTGCAGCCTCCAACTCCTGGGTTCAAGTGATCTTCCCACCTTAGCCTCCCAAGTAGCTAGGACTACAGGCATGCACCACCACACCTGGCTAATTTTGTTTTTTTATAGAGATGGGGTCTCACTGTGTTGGCCAGTATGGTCTCAAACTCCTGGGCTGGGCAGGCTTGCTGTTACCCCCATGTCCTCATACGCAGACAGGATCACTTAGCCCCACACGGGCTTAGCTCTGTTCACTTGAGCGTCGAGTCCAGTAAGGACAGTCTGGTTGGCCGGGCGCGGTGGCTCAAGCCTGTAATCCCAGCACTTTGGGAGGCCGAGACGGGTGGATCACGAGGTCAGGAGATCGAGACCATCCTGGCTAACACGGTGAAACCCCGTCTCTACTAAAAATACAAAAAACTAGCCGGGCGAGATGGCGGGCGCCTGTAGTCCCAGCTACTCGGGAGGATGAGGCAGGAGAATGGCGTAAACCCCGGAGGCGGAGCTTGCAGTGAGCTGAGATCCGGCCACTGCACTCCAGCCCGGGCGACACAGCGAGACTCCGTCTCAAAAAAAAAAAAAAAAAAGAACAGTCTGGTTGAGCAGTGCTTATGAAGCATGGAACATCTCCATGGTCTCCTGGCTGGTGGGCCCTTCTTACCTGCAGCCGGAAGGAAGACTTGTGCCCTTGCCTGCAGTCTGCTGGCCACTGGCAACCTTCTTTCCAGCGGGGACCCCCTGCACCCTCCGTCCCCAGCCCAGAGGGAACTCCCGGTGGCCTTGCCACCCTAGCCTCTTTCATGTGTGCTCCTCATAGAGTGAGGGGGGCCTGCCTGAGGGCTTGGCCTGGAGGCCACACACAAGGGGCAGTCCTCAGGGGAGGGACCTTCTCAGCTCGCAGGTACATTTTACCTCCCATGCTGATGCTTCTCTGAAAACCCAGCTGGAAAGCTATCAGAATTGTCCTTTTTGTTTTGTGAAGATTTATTCCTCTGGGAAAAAGAGATTGGCTTCAGGATAACAATTAAATATACACAATGATTTTTCAAGTCATAAGAGAAAAAGCAAATTTTTTTAAAAAAGCAAAATCCAACATTATGTAATTATATATAGCCATATAACAAGTTCTAGAATATTATTTATTTCATAATTTTTCTTCTTCAAAGGATATTGAGTTGGAATTAAAGCAAAGGACAGCCTCCCTCTGAGTAAAAACGAAAAAAAAAAAAAAAAAAAAAAACCTCAGTTCATTCTCTCAGCAGGGGTTGTGTTTTATTTAGGGAAAAGCTTTCTGCCCGGGCAACCTTGCAAGCATCTTCTTCTGTTTCGTAAGCCAAGCCGAAAATCATAACAATGGTAGTCGTCGTTATTTTATTCTATTATTTTATTTTATTATTATTTTTTGAGACAGAGTCTCGCTCTCTTGCCCAGGCTGGAGTGCAGTGGTGCCATCTCAACTCACTGTGGCCTCCACCTCTCGAGCTGAAGTGATCCTCTCCCCTCAGCCTCCTGAGTAGCTGGGACTACAGGCGTGTGACACCACACCCAGCTAATTTTTTCTACTTTTTGTGGAGACAGGGTTCACCATGTTGCCCAGGATGGTCTTAAATTCCTGGGATCAAGCAGTCCCCCAACCTTAGCCTTCCAAAGTGCTAGGATTGTAGGTATGAGCCACTGCTCCTGACCATCTTTTTTTTTTCTTTAATTTTTTTTTTAGAGGTGGGGTCTCGTTCTGTTGCCCAGGCTAGAGTGCAGTGGCACCATCATAGCCACTGCAGCCGTGAACTCCTGGGCTGCAGCGATCCTTCCACCTCAGCCTCTTAACTAGGACTACAAATATGAGCCATCACGTTTGTCTTCAGTGTCCTTTTCTGATTATTAAAGCAGTGAGCATTGTAGAAAACCTAGAAAGCTGATAGGGTCAACTGCTGATGGCATCTTTTGTTATGTCTGTTTACTGTTGCTTTTCATATGCATAGAGAAAATACTGTATATGCAGGTTATCTTTGAATTTTATTTTGTATATGTAGTTTTACATCTTGCTTTTTTTCTTCTTTTTTTTTTTTTTTGAGACGGAGCCTCGCACTGTCACCCAGGCTGGAGTGCAGTGGTACGATCTCGGCTCACTGCAAGCTCCACCTCCAGGGTTCAAGCGATTTTCCTGCCTCAGCCTCCCTAGTAGCTGGAATTACAGGCGCCCACCACCACACCCAGCTAATTTTTGTATTTTTAGAGACAGGGTTTCACTATGTTGGCTAGGCTAGTCTCGAACTCTGACCTCATGATCCGCCTACCTCGGCCTCCCAAGGTACTGGGATTACAGGCATGAGCCACTGCACCTGGCCACATCTTGCTTTTTTTCATTTAATATTTATCTTGAGATGAGTTCCCACTCTCATTGGAAAGTCTTCATAGCTTTTTTTTTTTTTTTTAAGAGACAATGTCTCACTCTGTTGCCCAGGCTAGAGTACAGTGGCGCAATCATGGCTCACTGCAGCCTCCAACCTCTGGGCTCAAACGATCCTCCCACCGTGGCCTCTCGAATGGCTGGGTGCCATCATGCCCAGCTAGTTTTTTCTTGTTTGTTTTTTGTTTTTTTGTTTTTTTGTTTTAAATTTTTTGTAGAGACAGGGTCTCACTCTGTTTCCCAGGTTGGTCTCCAACTCCTAGGCTGAAGTGATCCTCCCACCTCAGCTTCCCTAAGTGCTGGGATTACAGGTGTGAGCCACCATGTCTAACCCATAACATCCATTTTTCAAGATGCATGTGAGCACACGTCCAGACCTCCTGTTCCCTTGGAGCCTGGTTTTGAAGTTTAGGTTCTGCCCCTTTACTTCCTTGCTGTTGGTGACTATTTGTGGCTGTTTTGTGGGGAGCATAGGTGAGAGTGCTTTATAATCACTGGTACCAGCTGTGGGAGAGGGAGGGTCTGAGCTGTGGTTCCTGCCAGCTGTCAGCCATGTGACCTTGGCGTGGCCCTCACTGAACTGACCACCTCCGGGGCTCCTCCCGCAGTGACCTGTGTGACCTTGCGCTGTTGAAGCCCCTGTGGCAGCTCTTTACCCACATGGAGTACAGCCTGTTTGAGGACGTGACACAGCCCGGCATCCTCCTTCCCCTGCACCGTGCCCTCACTGAGCTCTTCTTCGTCACCGAGAACCGTGCCCAGGTGAGGCCTGAGGTCTGGGCAGGGAGCCCGGTGCCTCCGTGTGTGTGCGCTCCCTCTGCTACCCAGGGCAGAAGTCGCCACCCCATCTGAGCCTGAGTGGCAGGGGTCTCGACAGGCCACACAGGACAGGCGTGGCTGAGAGTCTGAGGCTCTCGCCTCTCCCAGCCCTGGGAAACCCTCAGGTCAGCTCTGAGATTGCTTATTTTGTCAGGCCTAGAGCCAGTGGGGGAAAACCGCCTGGGATCAGCCCTGGACAGCAGTGAGTTTTGGAAAATAAAATGATGGGTTACTTCCGCTTCCTCCTCTTTTTTCCCTCCCCTCAGCACAATAGACTCATTGAATGTGGGAGCTGAAAGGGCCTTTCAGAGTTCTGTAGCTTCCCTCTCCTTTCACACATGAGGAAACTGGCCTGAGGAGGGGTCCCGGCCTGCTCACCCGAGGGCAGGTGGAGGCAGAGGCGGCCCCGGCAGTGGGCACCTGGCTCCTGCCAGTCAGGCTCCTGCCGGGGTTCTGAGCAAGGCAGTGCCGCGAGGTGCCAGGCAGAGTGAGGAGCGTCCACCCGCGAGAGGCTTCTGCTTTCGCAGGCGGGTGTCCCAGGTGGTCTGGGAGAGCTGCACTGTGCATCTGGCACTGTCGCTCACAGCCCTGCTCTCTCTGCAGGAGCTCGGCGTGCTGCAGGATTACCTGCTGGCCCTGACCACGGACGACCACCTTCTCCGCTGTGCGGCACAGGTACTCTCTCCACCCCAACAGAGCTGGCCCCCAGGCTGCGGGGCCACCGTCTCACCATTGCCAGGGCGGAGAAGGTCTGCGCACTGCGTCTGAGTAGGACAGAATCCACCCGGAGGTTACACAGAGCTTGTTCCATCCAGTTCTGTGACTGCACTTCCTCCGGGTGCTCAGAGAGCACGCATGAGCCCCATTTATCAGAGTCATTCACTCTAAACTGTGGGGTCAGAAGAATTTGTGTCTTTAAAACCAAAACAACCGATGCCTTAAATTTAGTTTGGCTGATTCTCGAAGTTTCCATGGAGTTAGATTTCACATATTTTTAGATGTGAGTTGCTTCTCTGGTAGCGGAACTCCTCTGCTGACAGCTGTTTGGTCTCAGGATGCTTCACACTTTTCACTGACTGAGGAGCTCAGAAAGCTTTTGGGTATGTGTATTATACATATAGCCATACGTGCCATTAGAAATGAGATTTTCGATCTAAAACGTAAGCAAAAGTTTAAACCTTTACCTTTTTTTTTTAAGTAGTGAACCCATTTCATGTTAACATGAATAACACGTCTTGTGAAAAACAACTCTAACTTTTCAAAACGAAGTAATTACTGAGTGCTCTGGGACAAATAGGTGACCAAAAAAGAAGAAAGGAAAGCCTGCAGAGGGTGGCGCTGTGCTTATCCCTGCAGACCCCTCACGTCTGCTCATAGAAGACAGCTGGATTCCCATGTCTGCCTCTGCAGTCAGTCAGATCACACGTCAGGCTCTGGAACACTCCACCGTATACTCAGGAGAAGGAAAGTGAAAAATGAACCTTGCAGACCCCGAAAGGGTCTCGGGAGTCCCCTGGCCCCAGACTACATTTTGAAAACCTTGGACTCCTTGAATATCATAATGTGTGTGGCCCAACACCCCCAGAAGACAGCTAGGGACACTGAGGCTCACAGGGTTACCCGTGGGTGGACACCCGGCCGGGACACCCAGCCGAGAGCCCTGCTTGAGCGCGGCGCTCTGTCCTTTGGACGTATTCTCCGAACACACTGCCCTTTCGCAGAAAAAGGTTGTCTGTCTTGCCATAGGCTTTGACGTGTACGCTCGGAAGTGGGAATGCCCCCAGCCCATACCGAAGAGTTTGTGTGAATTCACCCGAGACCTGTAGGCAGAATAAAAACTCCCTTACCCCCAACAGCTACCTACCAACATTGCCACCCCAGGTTTCACGACACCATGTAACGAAATTGTGATATTTGCCGTCCTGGCCCCAAAGCTCAGCATGGCGGCTTGCCTGTGGGCGGGTCCCTTCTGCGGCCCCTGTCCAGTCTCCATTTCCTCCTTACCCTCTTCTAACCCTCCCCACAGCCTGTCGAGTGTACTGCACCAGTGTTCTGGCGTTTCTCCCTGACACCTCTCCCTGCCAACCCCCTCTTCCTCCCTCGGCCACCTCCACCTTCTTGCTGCCCAGACCTGAAGGCCTGACGGACCCGGCCTTGCCTCCAGGGCATCTGAGTGCCCCCTTGGCCCTGTTTTCTCTACTCCCTCTGGTCCCCAGCACTGGCTGTTCGTTTCTTGTGAGTGCCATGCCTTTCCCCACCTGCATCTTTGCACTGTTTTCCCCAGAGTGTTTTCCCAGACCTCTGCGGACAGCCTTCTGAGCCCCTGCACTGGGACTGCCCCCCTGGACAGTGATGATTCCTACCTACATTTGGAGCTTTCACGTGCTCTTAAAAGCATTTTCTCTCTCCCTCCACCCTGTGGGCCTCTGGGGGAGGGGAACACATCTGGTTCATCTCAGGCCCCCCTCCTCCGTCCCCTCGTCCTCAGTGCTCAGCCGAGGGTCTTATCAGCACTCAGTGAACAAGGGAGTGGCTCCTGACACTGGCGACAACTCTCTTTCCCTCCACAGGCTCTGCAGAACATTGCTGCCATCAGCCTGGCCATCAACTACCCAAACAAGGCCACCCGCCTCTGGAATGTGGAGTGTTAGCCCTTGGTGTGGCGCGTGGGACTAGCTCATCTGCCACAGGGACTTTAGAGCAGACAGCCAGCCTCATTCAGGAACACTCCTGTAGCGCCAGTACCTGGCTCTCCTTGAGCTGACTTCCACTCCAATTCGGATGCCAAGCAGCCACGTCTCCAAGAGTTCCTGTGCATAGGCTGGACACAAGCACAGGCTGTAGCATGTTGAAAATAAGCCAAGCAGTGCAGAATGCCTCAGAAAGGGTGGGCAGGGGGCCCTTGAGAAGGTTCAGAGACCAGCTTTCTCCAGAGGCTGTCCCTGCAGGAGCCATGGGCCTGGGAAGACTTGGAAGCAGCCTCTCAACTGGTTTCTGTCTCACTTGCCTTCAGAGGAGGCACAATCCACCCAGATCCACCCTTCCAGCAAGACCGCCAGCGGCTGCCCGGCCCGGGAGCACCTCTTTGCTTTTCAAACCAAACCAAAACTGGCGAGAGCCCCTCCTGGCCACCACCGATCCCCAAGCATCCAGTACCGAACCAGGCATCGAGCTAGCTCCCTGCACGGCCGCGCCCTCCCAGAGAACTCCTTGAGAGGAACAAGTGCCCTTGGGGACAGGCGGCAGGCGCCCCTGTACGTCCGCTCACGCACCAGGCAGCACCACCGCAGTTTCTCAGTTGTTTTGATGTATTTCAGTTTCCACCTCACGTTTTTAGAGCAGAACCACACTGTCTCCCTGGAGGGGCTCAAGGGCATGACCCGGGACTGACCATTCTGTGAAAGTAGCAGAATGTGAGGAGCACGCGTGAGCTGCTGTACCTTGAAGATAATCAGAGGATATCTTATCTTAAGAGTAAAAACCCAGGCCGGGCGCGGTGGCTCAAGCCTGTAATCCCAGCACTTTGGGAGGCCGAGGCGGGTGGATCACGAGGTCAGGAGATCGAGACTATCCTGGCTAACATGGTGAAACCCCGTCTCTACTAAAAATACAAAAAACTAGCCGGGCGAGGTGGTGGGTGCCTGTAGTCCCAGCTACTCGGGAGGCTGAGTCGGGAGAATGGCGTGAACCCGGGAGGCGGAGCTTGCAGTGAGCCGAGATCCGGCCACTGCACTCCAGCCTGGGAGACACAGCGAGATTCCGTCTCAAAAAAAAAAAAAAGAGTAAAAACCCACATCATTTTATTTCTGCTTGACAGTCATGGTGGTCTGTCATACCCACCTCTGGGACTCTGCGTGGCTGTTTGGCTGTCACTTGTAGCAATAACGGCATTAGTTCTAGTCAGTGCTGTTACATTTTTCTTTTGATGGGTTTAGTCTTGCACTGGAGTGCCGATGGTGATTCTCCCTCCAGAGCCACGCTTGGGAACATGAAGCAAGCCTGCCATGTGGGCTGCGTGCCGGCCTTAGTGGACCTGTGGGGATGGAGCACGCCTTTAGGGGCAGTGTCTGGGCCGGAAGCACGTGCCACCACACAGAGCCAGAGAAGGGGCCCACCCACCAAGGCCAAGCTTGACCAGGTCGGCATTGCCATGACCCAGTGTGGCCCGTGGCCTCTGAAGGCCCCTCTCTGCAGGGTTTGCAGGGATCTGGATTGCAAGGGCCGGGGTCTGTAGGTCTGGAAGCATCTTCCTATAAGAGCGCTTTTGCCTGGTGGGTCAGGACTCCGAGGTGCAGCAGGCTTCACAGCCCTACAATTAAGTTCTCAGCTAATCCCCAGAGTTCTGGTAGAACTATCCCGGGGTGGGCGGAGGGTGGGATTCAAGGGAGACAGGAACACGTGGGGCAGGTCCTGGAATTCGGTGGCCTGAGGACTGAGGCCATCGCCTGGTGGAAAGGCCTGGCCAGGTTCCCGTGGCTTGGTACCTGAATAGGCAGGTGCTGCTGGCTCCGTAGAAACCCTTTTCCCATCTTTTGCTGTTTGCCAAACCAACCTTGCTTTGGGAGCTGCCTGCACGCCTCTCCCAGAGAAGGCCCCACCTTCTGCGCCCCTCAGACCCGAGGAGGTCTCCCAGTGAGGAGTTTGCCAAGAGGGGGACTCACAGGAAACAAGGCTTGGTGCTTGGGAGGGAGGCCCCGCTGCGTGCTCAGACTCAGCCAACCTGGAAGGTAGCCGAGGAGATGGCACCACCCACGCGCCTCCACACCCCAGACTCCGAGTAAAGCGGGCAGCAGGGCAGGAGTCACCCCTTGTGGCAGTGGCCGCCGCTGTACTCCATCCTCCCATCGGGAAGATCAGCTGTAGATAAACGCTGGGCTCTTCAGAGCACCTGTCCGCCCACCGCCCTTGCTGTTCTGGCCTCCTCGCTGCAGTTCATGGGAAACAAGCCTGAGTCTGCCCGCATCCGCGACGGCTCCGCCCGGCCGCCTCTGCCTCCGGCCACCGGGTGGCGCTGCCGAGCCAGAGCCGCCGCGTCCCGAGCTTTCCAGGAGCCCCAGGCCCCGAGGAGGCGAAGCCCGCAAAGGTGGAAACACGTGCCTACGCTGTAAAGAAATCCTGTTCCAGAGCATACCTGTTGTACAAACAGACACTGTTCCTAACGAGAGGAGTGACGTATTTTCATCACCGTTTTTAATTTGTTTTCTTACGGGTTTACGATTTTGAATTTTTCTTATTTGGTTGAAAGAATTTTGATTCTATCAACCTGAGTTCAGCCTGTAAAAAGGATGTTAAGCTGTGGGTAAAATATGCAAACGAAGAGAAATATATTGTACAAATTCTATATAATAAGGTACGCCTGTGTGTGGACTCGTCTTTCCCTCGCCCCGCCGTGTCTCGTGGAGCTCAGGCGTGGAGTTTACACCGCGCCCAAACGGATGCGAGGCGGGCGCTCGGGGCTCAGGGCTGAAAGGAATGGAGAGCTGCTGTAGCCCTTCCTCCAGACCATCCTCCGCCCAAGCCCGCAGCCCCCGCCCCTTCCCCGGCGATCCCAGGGCTTTGGTTCAACCCCCACCCCCGAGCGGCCATCCAGAGGTGTCCACGCATGGCGCCGTCCCTTCGGGGCCTCTGCTCTGCAGCCAGGCACCCCTGGCCCCACCGCCCGCCGTGGACCGCTCTGGTAGCCCGCAGGACACTGTGGAGCCCGGAGGAGGAAGGCAGGGCCCCAGTCAGAGCGCCGGCTGCCCTGCAGGACTGGCTGCCTTCCCGCCGGCCTGTTGACCCTACCTCTGACCCAAGTGTGGCCCGAGGTTTACCTGGGCCTCCCGCTTCCTCCTCCCTCCAGCCTCTGCTTTGCCACGCGCTGCTCTGTCCCCTTCCCAGAGGCATTCTGAGGCTGAGGATTGTCGGGCAAATAACAGAAGAGTGCCTTCTTGGCGGGGGCTGCACTTAACCAACCTTTGAGGCCCATTTGTTCCAGCCCGGCAGAGTCTGACACATCCCCCAAAGCCCCAGACTGCTTTCGAGGGGAGCCCCAGTCAGGGCCTGTACCCATCCTCAGCCCTCACCATCCCTCAGCCCAGAGAGAAACTGGGTTCAGCCTGAGACTCAGCAGAACCGGGTGCTCCCAGGCCTGTGCCACTCCCAAGGCGCTCTCTAGGGCCTGGTGCTAGAGAGATTGATGCCCTCCCTGCCTCACCTTGTCCCCGAGCACACTGGGGCTTCACTCTGAAAAGCAGGCGTGTCCCTCTGAGCCCTGCCCGGCTGGTGTGACTAAGGTCACTGCTGAGACTAAGCCAGAACCAGCGGCCTAAGAAGAAGGGTACAGAGAGCCAAGGCAAGTTGAGCCCAAGCTTTTAGAACTGAAGAGAAACATGGAGTTCCACCAGCTGAGCCTCATTTAATGGAGAGGCAGAAGCTGTGGGAGGTCAGCCTCGAACCACCCAGGAGGCAGGTGGAAAGCCCAGACCCGCAGCCATGGCTGCAGCACAGAGGCCCACCCACTCAATACATGCCCTCCACAGACCCAGCGCCGGGGCTTCATGCTGAACCACCAGTGAGCAGCCCAGGCACTCAGACGGAAGCCAAGTCAAAACGGCCTGGCCGGGCGCAGTCTCACACCTGTAATCCCAGCACTTAGGGAGACTGAGGCCGGTGGATCACCTGAGGTCGGGAGTTCGAGACCAGCTTGACCAACATGGTGAAACCCTGTCTCTACTAAAAATACACAAATTAGCCAGGCATGGTGGTGCGTGCCTGCAATCCCAGCTACTCGGGAGGCTGAGGCAGGAGAATTGCTTGAACCCAGGAGGCGGAGGTTGCAGTGAGCCAAGATCATGCCACTGCACTCCAGCCTGGGCAACAGAGTGAGACTCTGTCTCAAAATAAATAAATAAATAAAAAGAAATAACCATAAAATTGGACAACCAGTAGCCCTCAAGGCTGCTCTGCCTATGGAGTAGCCATTCTTTTTTTCTTTACTTTCTGGATAAACTTGCTTTCACTTTACCCCGTGGACTCACCTCAAATTCTTTCTTGCGTGAGATTCAAGAACGCTCTCTGGGGTCTGGATTGGGACCCCTCTCCAGGAACAAGATGGCTCTCTGGCTGCATTCTCCAGAGGCTCTGGGGAAGGAGCCCTGCTCCTACGCACTCCCTTTGTGCTCAGACAAGGTGCCTGGCCTCGCACACACTCTTGCCGCCATCAGGTAAAAAGCTGGAGGCTGACAAGCCAACACTCTGGGGCCGTGGGAGCAGAAAGCCAGAAGTCTGACAGTCTTAGGCCTTCATTCCATTGTTTGAGCCCTAGAACTACCCATCTCCAGGCGATGGCGAGGTATCCTCTCGCCTCAGCGGGAAACATTTCTGACCCAACTTTCTGCAACCATTTGGCTCCGGTAGGTTGAAATAATCATAGCTGTCTTCTCATGGCATGAATATGGACAGTATACGGAAAGGAAATGTAAAGCTCCAGAAATAAAAAGTCCTCCAACAGTGTCTAGTCAAGCCACAGGTGGCCTCCCTTACCAAATTCTTCTTCTTTCTTGGGGTTCTTGGCGGACGTAGCTTTGCTCACGCCCAACCAGCTTCTAGACTTCCGATCTGGAGGCGCTGTCCCAGGATTCGTTGGGATTTCTTCAGTTCCAAGTTAAAGACGCTCCAAACTAACTTAACATGGAAATGGGTTGACTTACAAAACCGAAAAGCCCGAGGGTTGCCATCTAGCTCCAGGCAAAGCTAAATTCCAGGGACTCAAAGATGTTGGCTCGCCTCTCTCTCCCTGCCCTCTCCATCCTGCCTCTTCCTCCACTTCCTCCTCCACTCATTCTCCTGCCCTGCTTCCCCCTGGGCTTTCAGGCAGGTGAGGGCGAAAATGAAAGCACCAGGTGATGGTTCTCTCCTCCTTTTCCTTGCGGCCACTGACCACCGTCGATTCCCCAGTGAAGAGAGTTTCTCACTCTCCACGTGAGGCTCACCAAGCTGTTGACTGGTATCTTCTAGCTGTGAGTTAATTTACTGTTTTTTGTTTTGTTTTTGTTTTTGTTTTCGTTTTTGTTTTTGAGACAGAGTCTCACACTGTCGCCCAGGCTGGAGAGCAGTGGCGTGATCTCGGCTCACTGAAAACCTCCGCCTCCCAGGTTCAAGCTATTTTCCTGCCTCAGTCGCCCAAGTAGCTGGGACCACAGGCGCCCGCCACCACGTCCAGCTAGTTTTTTGTATTTTTAGTAGAGACGGGGTTTCACCGTGTTAGCCAGGAGGGTCTCGATCTCCTGACCTCATGATCCACCCACCTTGGCCTCCCAAAGTGCCGGGATTACAGGCGTGAGCCACCGCGCCTGGCCTAGAAATTATTTTCTTAAAAAAGAGGATTAATAAAAGCTATACATACTTAGTCTCCTTTTTCTCTCAGCTTCTGTAGAAAACATAAAATTAAAGTAATTATTATAACAATTTATTGTTGGGCTTGTAACATTTATAGATGTGATAGTTATAGTTATAACAACTAATATTCTGCAAAAAGGAGGGAAAGGGAAAAAAGCTATATAGGAGTCATGTTTCTTTTTTTTTTTTTTTTTTTTTTTTTTTTTTTGAGACGGAGTCTCACTCTGTAGCCCAGACTGGAGTGCAGTGGCCGGATCTCAGCTCACTGCAAGCTCCGCCTCCCGGGTTTATGCCATTCTCCTGCCTCAGCCTCCCAAGTAGCTGGGACTACAGGCGCCCGCCACTTCGCCCGGCTAGTTTTTTTTGTATTTTTTAGTAGAGACGGGGTTTCACTGTGTTAGCCAGGATGGCCTCGATCTCCTGACCTTGTGATCCGCCCGTCTCGGCCTCCCAAAGTGCTGGGATTACAGGCTTGAGTCACCACGCCTGGCCAGGAGTCATGTTTCTACATCTCATTAAAATTAAAGTTAATATAAATCTTAAGCTGAGGCTGGGCACGGTGGCTCATGCCTGTAATCCCAGCACTTTGGAAGGCGGAGGCAGGTGGATCACCTGAGGTCAGGAGTTTGAGACCAGCCTGAGCGGCACGGCAAAACCCCATCTCTACTAAAAAAAAAAAAAAAAAAATACAAAAATTAGCGAGGCATGGTGGCACACACCTGTAGTCCCAGCTACTTGGGAGGCTGAGACAGGAGAATTGCTTGAACCTGGGAGGCAGAGGTTGTAGTGAGCTGATATTCTGCCACTGTACTCCAGCCTGGGCAACAGAGCAAGACTCCATCTCAAAAAAATAAATAAATAAAAATTAAAAAAATAAAACAAGCTGATTCTAGTAAGTTAAAATGTATAGCCAGGTGCAGTGGATCAGGCCTGTAATCCCAGCACTTTGGGAACCCAACGCAAGAGGATCAATCGCTTGAACTCAGGAGTTGGAGACCAGCCTGGGAAACACAGTGAGACCTCATCTGTACAAAAACTAAACAGAATTAGCCAGGCATGGTGGTCATGCCTGTAGTCCCAGCTGCTCAGGTGACTGAGGTAGGAGGATTGCTTAAGCCCAGCACATCAAGTCTGTGGTGAGCCATGATCATGCCACTGTTTTCCAGCCTGGGTGACAGAGTGAGGTGCTGTCTCAAAAAAAAAAGAAAAAAGAAAAAAAAAGTATATAAAACCCTAGATCAACAACTAAGAAAATACCAAATATATACTTTTAAAAAATCGTTATAGAAACGTAAATGCTACCTTAGAAAATATTCACTTAATGCAAAGGAAAGCAGTGAAGGAAGAACGAGGAACAGAAAAGACTTGAGACATAGAAAACAAAAAGTAAAATGGCGGCATAAATCCAGCTATACCAATAACATTAAATGTAAATGGATTAAACAATGTAATCAAAAGTAAGATTATTGTACTGGATAAAAAAACAAGATTCAGCTGGGCGTGGTGGCTCACGCCTGTAATCCCAGCACTTTGGGAGGCTGAGGCGGGCGGATCATGTGGTCAGGAGATCGAGATCATCCTGGCTAACACGGTGAAAACCCGTCTCTACTAAAAATACAAAAAATTAGCTGGTGTGGCCAGGCGCGGTGGCTCAAGCCTGTAATCCTGGCACTTTGGGAGGCCGAGATGGGCGGATCACGAGGTCAGGAGATCGAGACCATCCTGGCTAACACCGTGAAACCCCGTCTCTACTAAAAAATACAAAAAACTAGCCGGGCAAGGTGGCGGGTGGCGGGCGCCTGTAGTCCCAGCTACTCGGGAGGCTGAGGCAGGAGAATGGCGGGAACCCGGGAGGCGGAGCTTGCAGTGAGCTGAGATCCGGCCACTGCACTCCAGCCTGGGAGACAGAGTGAGTCTCCGTCTCAAAAAAAAAAAAAAAAAAAAAAAAAAAAAAAAAGTAGCTGGTGTGGTGGCACACACCTGTAGTCCCAGCTACTCAGGAGGCTGAGGCAGGAGAAAGATGTGAACCCAGGAAGTGAAGGTTGCAGCGAGCTGAGATCGTGCCATTGCTCTCCAGCCTGGGTGACAAAGCGAGATTCCATCTCAAAAAAAAAAAAAAAAGGTTCTACTATATGCTGTCCATGGAGAAACATTTTAGATTTAAAAGCACCAATAGATGAGAAACAAAAGAATTAAAAAAAGATATTGTGCAAAGAGCAATCACAAGAAAGCTAAAATGGCTATAGTTTTAGCAGACAAAATAGACTTTAAAACAAAAAACAAAAATGCTTGTAGGGACATTTTAGAATGATAAAAGGGTTAATCCATCAGGAAGATATAACAATTATAAATATATATGCACCTAGTAACAGAGCACCAAAGTACATGAAGCAAAAACTGACTGAAATCAAGTGGGGACTAGGCAACTCAACAATAATAGCTGGAGATTCAAGACCCCACTGTCAGTAATGGATGGAAGTAGACAGGAGAGCAACAAGGAAATTGAACATCACTTACTTATTTATTTATTTATTTTAGAATCAGTCTCACTATGCTGCCCAAGCAGGTCTTGAACTTATGGGCTCAAACAATCCTCCTACTTCAGTCTCACAAGTCACATGAAAATTGAAGACTTAAACAACACTATAAACCAATTTGACTTGATGGATGTCTGTAGAACACTCTACCCAACAAAAGCAGAATATACATTTTCTCAAGTGCTCGTGGAATATTACCCAGAACAGATCCTATTCTAGGCAGTAGCAAACCTCAATATATTTTAGTTTATTTTAATTTTTTTTGTAGAGATGGAGTCTTAATATTATGGCCCAGGCTGATCTTGAACTCCTCTGCTAAAGCTATGCTCCCACCTCAGCCTCCCAAAATGCTAGTATTATAGGCATGAGCAATCACACCCAGCCCAGTAAATTTTAAAAGAAATAATACAAAGTATGTTCTCCAACCAGAATGGAATGAAGTTCGAAATCATTATTCTGTTGAAAGAAATTGGAGAGATTCACAAGTATATGGAAATTAAACAACACATTCCTAAATGACTAATGTGTCAAAGAAGGAACCAAAAGGAAAATTAGAAAATAATTTGAAATGAATGAAAATGAAGACACAAAATATCAAAACTTACAGGATGCAACTAAAATAGTGCTTATTAGGGAAGAACTTATTAGTAGAAGGGAAATTTATAGTTGTAAAAGTCTACATTAAAATAATGATCTCAAATCAGTAACCTAACTTTCCGCCTTAAGACAATGGTAAGAGAAGAGCAAAATACGAAAGCCTAAAGGAAGCAGAACGAAGATTAGAGTGGAAATTAATGAAGTAGAGAATAGAAAAATAGAGAAAATTAGTGAAACAAAATGCTGGCTCTATAAAAAGATCAATAAAATTGAAAACATTTAGCTAGATTGACCAAGAAAATAAGAGAGAAGACTTCAATTACTAGAATCAGATATGAGAGAAGGAGCATCACTACCAACTTCACAGAAATAAAAAAAATTATAAAGGAATACTATGAACTATTACATGTCAACAAAATAGAGAATTTAGATGATATGGACAGATTTCTAGAAAGATGGAAAGTACAAAAACTGAAGAAGAAACAAAATCTGAATAGCTGCAACAAATAGAGATAATCACAACACTACCCACAAAGAAAAGCTTAGGACCAGATGAGTCAGTGGGAAATTCTAACAAACATTTAAAGAATAATTAAAATCCCACCACTTTGGGAGCCCAAGGCAGGCAGATCACTTGAGGTCGGGAGTTTGAGCCCAGCCTGGCCAACATGGTGAAACCCTGTCTCTACAAAAAATACAAAAAAATCAGCCAGGCATGGTGGCAGGTGCCTGTAATCTCAGCTACTTGGGAGGTTGAGGCAGGAGAATTGCTTGAACCCAGGAGGAGGAGGTTGCAATGAGCTGAGATCATGCCACTGCACTCCAGCCTGGGCAACAGAGCAAGACTCCATCTCAAAATAAATAAATAAATAAAATATGTAATAACACAAACTGTTCAAAAAATAAAAAAGAAGAAAACACTTCCCAATTCATTTTATGAGGGTGGTATTACACTGACACCAAAACCAGATGAAGACATCACAAGAAAAGGAAACTACAGGTTGATGTTTCTTATGAATATGGATGCAAAAATCCTCAAGAAAATACTAGCAAGCCAAATTCACATCACATGAATTCTACATCATGATGAAGTGAGATTTTTTTTTTTTTTTTAAGGAGTCTCTCTGTGTCACCCAGGCTGGAGTACAGTGGCGCAATCTCAGCTCACTGCAACCTCCACCTCCTGGGTTCAAGCGATTCTCCTGCCCCAGCCTCCCGAGTAGCTGGGATTACAGGTGGCCACCACCATGCCCGGCTAACTTTTTTGTATTTTTAGTAGAGATGGGGTTTCACCATGTTGGCCAGGCTGGTCTCGAACTCCTGACCTCAAGTGATCCACCCACCTCGGCCTCCCAAAGTGCTGGGATTACAGGCGTGAGCCACCGTGCCCATCCCTGATGAAGTGGGATTTGCCACATGAATGCAAGATAGGCTTAACATCCAAAGATCAATTAATGTAATACACCATATCAATAGAATAAGAAAAAAAACCATGTGACCATCTCAAACGATGCAGAAAATGCATTTGACAAGATCCCAAGCCCTTTGATCATAAAAGTACTCAACAAACTAGGAATAGAAGGAAGCTTCCTTAACCTGACAAGGCATTTATTTAAAAAAACCCACTAACATCAAACTTACTGATGAAGAGCTGGATGCTTTCTTCCTAAGTCAGGAACAGCACAAGGATGTGTACTCTCACCGCTTCTACCCAACATTGTAGGGAGATTCTAGGTAGCCAATTAGGAAGGAAAAAGAAGCAAAAAGCCATCCAGTTTAGAAAATAAGTAAAACTATCTCTATTTTAAAATAACCTGATCTTCCATATGTAAAATTCTAAGGAACTCAGTAAAAAATTACTGAATCCCAAAGGCAGGGTTCACGGGGGCATCTCGGAGGCTGCCCTCCCCCAGTGCCAATTGTTCTCTTTCTTCACGGCACTGATCACAACGTGTACATACACTGACATGGATTTTTTTGTATCAGTATCTCCCTATTAAACTGTAACAATAATAAATTCAGTGAGGTTGCAGAATACAAGATTAATACACAAAAATTGATTGTATTTCTATACATTTTCAATAAAAAATCCAAAAATGAAATTAAGAAGATTCCATTAACAATAGCATCAAAAAGAATAAAATACTTAGACATAGATGTATCAAAAGAAGTGCAAAACTTAGAGCATGAAAACCACGAAACATTGTTGGAAGAAACTGATCTGCCATGGCGTGGATGTGGTTTGTCTCTGCCAAAACTCATGTTGAAATTTAACTGCCGGCCGGGCGCGGTGGCTCAAGCCTGTAATCCCAGCACTTTGGGAGGCCGAGGCGGGAGGATCATGAGGTCAGGAGATCAAGACCAGCCTGACCAACATGGTGAAATTCCGTCTCTACTAAAAATACAAAAAACTAGCCAGGCGTGGTGGCGGGCACCTGTCGTCCCAGCTACTCAGGAGGCTGAGGCAGGAGAATTGCGTGAACCCGGAAGGCAGAGCTTGCAGAGCTGAGATCTGGCCACTGCACTCCAGCCTGGGAGACAGAGCAAGACTCCGTCTCAAAAAAAAAAAAAAAAGAAATTTAATTGCAATGTAATGATGGCAGAACCTTTAAGAAGTGGAGTCTAATGGGAGGTGTTTGGATCATGGGGGGTCCACTCTCACAGGCCCCTGGGTGCCATTCTTGTGGTAGTGAGTGATTCTAGCTCTTGTGAGACCGGATTTGTTCTCACAGGCATTTATGAAAATGTCTGTTTGTATATTGTTGAGGACTTTTGCAAATATTTGGCTTGCTAGAGTTTTGTTGAGGACTTTTGCATCCACACTCACAAGAAACATCTCATGAGAGTGTGAGAGTGGGTTGTTATAAAGCCAGGACAGCCCTCAGTTTTTGCCTCTTCACACGTGCTCGCTTCCTCTTTGACCTTCTGCCATGTTTTCATGCAGCAGGAAAGCCCACACTAGAAGCCGAGCAGATGCCAGTGCTGTGCTTCTCCAACTTCCCAGCCTGCAGAACTGTGAGCTAAATAAACCTCTTTCCTTTATAAATTATTCTTTCTCAAGTATTCTGGTATAGCAGCATGAAGCAAACAAAGACAATATATAAATAAACAGAAAAACATCCCATATCTGTGGATCAGGAGCCTTAAATTTGTGAAGATGGTAGTACTATCCAAATTGATCTACAGAGGGAAACCCAGGGACTTAGAAATTTACTGGTTTATAACAACAAACATTTATAATCTCAGTTTCCATGGGCCGGGAATCCAGGCACAGCGTAGCTGGGTTTCAGTGGCTCAAGTTTTCTCACGAGTTGTAGTCATGTTGAGACTTGGCTGGAGCTAACGGATCTGTTCGCTCACATGGTTGTTCGCAGGCTGTGGTGTTTCGGAGGCTGTTGGACTGAAGGCCTCTCAGTTCTTTGCCACGCCACATGGGCTTCTCCATAAGTCGACTCACAACATGGCAGCTTACTTCCCCTGGCACAAGTGATCCAAGAGCAAGACCACCCAAACTGGAAGCCACAGTCATTTCTTTTGAGACAGGTTCTGTCTCTGTCACCCAGGTTGGAGTGTGGTGGCCCAATCATGGCTCACTGCAGCCTCAAACTTCCAGGTTCAAGCTATCCTCCCACCTCAGTCCCCCGAGTAGCTGGAACTGCAGGTACATGCCACCACACCCGGATAATCTTTTTATTTTTTGTAGAGTCAGGATCTTCCTATGTTGTCCAAGTCGGTCTTGAATTCCTGGGCTCAAGCAATCCTCCCGCCTTGGCCTCCTAAAGTGCTGGGATTACAGGTGTAATCCCATGGGGGATCTTGGAGGCAGTCCACCACAGCGCCCGTTATTCTCTTGCTTCACAGCACTGATCACAATGTGTACATATACTGACATGGATTTTTTTTTTTTTGGTATCAGCATCTCCCTATTAAACTCTAAGCTCCATGGTGGCAGAGGCAATATCTGTTTTGTTCATCATTTTGTGCCTAAATTAGAGCACAGGGCCTGAGTCTACAGGCACTTACCAAATATTAGTTGTGTCAGTTAGTTGGGAATAATTAATGTCTTTTACTTTTATTTATTTATTTATTTATTGTTTTGTTGTTTTGCGGTTTTGTTTTGTTTTGTTTTGTTTTGTTTTTGAGATAAGATCTCAAAAAAAAAAAGTTGAGATCTGTCATTGAGACTGGAGAGCAGTGGTGCCATCATGGCTTACTGCCGCCTCAGCCTCTTGGGCTCAAGTCATCTTCCCAGCTCAGCCTCCCACATAGCTGGGACTACAGGTGCACACCACTATGGCCAGCTAGTTTCTGTTGTTGTTGTATTTTTTGTAGAGACGGGTTTTGCCATGTTTTCTAGGCTGGTTTCAAACTCCTGGGCTCAAGCAATTCACCTGCCTTAGCCTCCCAAAGTGCTGGCATTGCAGGCATGAGCCACTGTGCCTGGCAATCTTTTCCTTTTAGACAGCCTCTTCCTGTTTGTTATTTAGGTTGACAGTTGAACAAATGGATTTATAAATATTTATTTTTGAGCCAGGCATGGTGGCTCACGCCTGTAATCCCAGCACTTTGGGAGGCTGAGGCGGGTGGATCACCTGAGGTCAGGAGTTCGAGACCAGCCTCAACATGGAGAAACCCCGTCTTTACTAAAAATACAAAATTAGCCGGGCGTGATGGTGCATGCCTGTAATCCCAGCTGCTCGGGAGGCTGAGGCAGGAGAATTGCTTGAACCTGGGAGGCGGAGGTTGCAGTGAGCCAAGATCGTGCCATTGCACTCCAGCCTGGGTAAGAAGAGCGAAACTCTGTCTCAAAAATATATATATATTTATTTATTTTTGAATAAACATAGAAAATGTCAGCTGGGTGCAGTGGCTCACTGCTGTAATCCCAGCACTTGGGGCGGCCGAGACAGGTGAATCATCTGAGGTCAGGAGTTCGAGACCAGCCTAGCCAACATGGCGACACCCTGTCTCTACTAAAAATACAAAAAAAAAAAAAAATTATCCAAGTGTAGTGGCGCACGCCTGTAATCCCAGCTACTCTGGAGGCTGAGACACGAGAATTGCTTGAATCTGGGAGGCAGAGGTTACAGTGAGCCAAGATCATGACACTGTACCCCAGCCTGGGCTAGAGTGAGACTCTGTCTCAAAAAAAAAAAAAGAAAAGAAAAGAAACTGTCTAATAGCATAGGTGAGCAGTGGAGTGGTTCTGTTTGAGGAGTGGGCATGGGATGAGAGAGGATAAAACCTTTCTACCCTCCTCTTATCCCTCTGCATTGTTGGAATCTTTAACAATGAGCAAATGTCATTTTCACAACCAAGGTTTTAATAAAACAGATGATCCATAAATTATAAATAAAAATAGAAGACAAATGACAAACTGGAAAAAATTTACACCAAAGCGTATTTTCTGTAATCTACAAGGAGCCCTTGTAAATCAATAAAATAGAGATAAACCCACCGACAGAAAAATGGCCAAGAACCAGAAACTGACAATTCCTTAAAGAAAAAATACAAATGGCCAATAAGCAAATGGTAAATGTTGACCTGCAGGAGTAATCAAAGAAACCCAAGAAAAAAACAAGAGGAAGGAGGAAGAAGGAAAGAGGAAGGGGGATGGGAGTGGGAGGAGGAGAAGGAGAAAGAAGATACAGAGAAAGAGAAGTATGAGGATGAGAAAGAGGAGGAGGAGGCCGGGTGCAGTGGTTCAAGCCTGTAATCTCAGCACTTTGGGAGGCTGAGGCAAGCGTATCACTTGAAGTCAGGATTTCGAGACTGGCCTGGCCAACATGGTGAAACTCTGCCTCTACTAAAAATACGAAAATTAGCCAGGCTTGGTGGTGCAAACCTGTAGTCCCAGCTACTGGGGAGGCTGAGGCGGGAGAATCACTTGAACCTGGGAGGCAGAGATTGCAGTGAGCCAAGATCGTGCCATTGCACTCCAGCTTGGGCGACAGAGTGAGACTGTGTCTCAAAAAAAAAAAAAAAAGAAAGAAAGAAAGAAGAAGAGGAGGAGAGAGGAGAGGAGAAGGAAAAGAAGAAGAAAGAAGAAGAAGGAGGAGGAGGAGGAGAAGAAGGAAGAAGGAAACAGAAGAAACAATTGTTCACCTACCAAATTGGCAAGAAGGAAAATGAATGAGAAAGCTGAGTGTGGGTGGCATGGATCACCAGGCACCAGCTGCACGGGTAGCGCGGGAATCTAAGCTCCTGAGTCCACTCTCTGGGGTGGCATTGGCAACAGGTTCAAAGCCCTTTGCCCTCGCTGCTTCCCTTCTAGAAATTTGAGATGAATGGAATCATTGGCCAGTGTGTCTTTTACAGCACGAGACGCCCTGAAAACATGCACATTACAGCATCTATTAAATGCAACTAAATACTGTGTAGGTGGTTAAAAATTATATTGCACATGTATATTTGTTGATGTGTAAAAATATTCACCTGGTTTGGCCAGGCGCGGGGGCTCACGCCTGTAATCCCAGCAGTGTGGGAGGCTGAGGCGGCGAATCACAAGGTCAGGAGTTCGAGACCAGCCTGGCCAAGATGGTGAAACCCCCGTCTCTACTAAAAATACAAAAATTAGCCAAGTGTGGTGGCAGGCACCTGTAGTCCCAGCTACTTGGGAGGCTGAGGTAGGAGAATCGTTTGAACCCAGGAGGCAGAGGTTGCAGTGAGCTGAGATCACACCACTGCACTCCAGCCTGGACAACACACACATACACACACAAAAAAAATGCTCGCCCAGTATTACTAAGTGAAAAAAACTTATAAATAATGCCAACAATCCCATTTATGTAAGAAAAAAATATTTTTTGCCTATAGAGAAAAGACTATCAAAATTTGCAATAAAATATTAAATTGATCATCACTAGTGTTGAGATTATGGGAAATTTTATCTCTTTGCTTATCTGTAGTTTGAATTTTTTTCTGCAATAAATATGTAGCACTCACATAATAAAAAAGGAAAATACAGGGTTTTTTTTTTGTTTTTTTTTTTTTAACGTTCTATTGTGAGAATTGGCATTTTCAAGTTTTGTTTTTAAATTTGTCACAAGGTCTGGCTTTCTGGGCTCCAGGCTGGAATATGTGGCCGGTTTCCTGCTCGGGAATTGTGTTTTTCCAGGTTGCCTGAGAGGCACTGGGAGTTTGGAACAAACAGGAGCTGCCCATTTCTCACGGAGCCCTGACCCGAGGCAGCCCACTGGGCCTGGGCCACCGCACAGCCCTACAGGCCGAGGCCCCTGGCCAGGCCTCACGCCCACCCCACACTGAGCAGAGCACCCAGGCCTGTGTATTACACTCTACCCGTATCTGTAGGAGCACTGCCATTTGAGCCTTGTTGTTCTTGCCATTTGCACTCGTCCCCTGTAAGTTTTCTTCTCCCTGTGTCTCACTCCAAGGAGCAGGCCTGTGACTGAGGCCCGGCCAGTCCGAGCCGTCCCCTCCCTCGCTGCAGTGATTGCCCGTGGGTGGACACGCGACCCAAGTCAGTCCAGCAAGGCACAGTCCCTGGAATTTTCTCTCCTGGGGTTGCTGGGAAAAGAGAGCCTCAGCCTTCCCCAGTGCCTGTGGAGAGCCAGGCTAAAAAGAGAGTCCACTGATACTTGTCCCCTGCCACAGCCAAGCCAAGGCCAGCTACCCTGGGCTGTTCATTCCCATAAGCCAAGAGTTTCCCGTTTTCGGCCAACTACTCTGAGCTGTATTTTTGTCCCTTACAACCGAAAGCAGCCTGACCGATTCCGTGAGCTAGGAACCAGGCGCAGCTGGAGTCCAGAGATCCAGGGGACGACGGGGCAGGCCACTTTTAACCTTGCAGAGTCCTCAGCCCTGTAAGCCTCAGGTGTGCTCCTTGTGACTCACCTTGCCTGTGATCTTGCCTGTGATCTTGCCTGTGACCTTGTCTGTGATCTGCCTGTGATCTTGCCTGTGACCCTGCCTGTGACCCTGCCTGTGACCTTGCCTGTGACCTTGCCTGTGATCTGCCTATTATCTGCCTGTGACCTTGTCTGTGATCTGCCTGTGACTTTGCCTGTGACTTTGCCTGTGACCTTGCCTGTGACCTTGTCTGTGATCTGCCTGTGACTTTGTCTGTGATCTGCCTGTGACCTTGCCTGTGACCTTGCCTGTGACCTTGTCTGTGATCTGCCTGTGACCTTGCCTGTGACCTTGCCTGTGACCCTGCCTGTGATCTGCCTGTGACCTTGCCTGTGACCTTGCCTGTGACCCTGCCTGTGATCTGCCTGTGACCTTGCCTGTGACCTTGCCTGTGACCTTGTCGGTGATCTGCCTGTGACCTTGCCTGTGACCTTGCCTGTGACCTTGCCTGTGATCTGCCTGTGACCCTGCCTGTGATCTGCCTGTGATCTGCCTGTGATCTGCCTATGATCTGCCTGTGACCTTGTCTGTGATCTGCCTGTGACCTTGCCTGTGATCTGGTTGTGATCTGCCTGTGATCTGCCTGTGACCTTGCCTGTGATCTGGTTGTGATCTGCCTGTGATCTGCCTGTGACTTTGCCTGTGACCTTGCCTGTGACCCTGCCTGTGATCTGCCTGTGACCTTGCCTGTGACCTTGCCTGTGACCCTGCCTGTGATCTGCCTGTGACCTTGCCTGTGACCTGCCTGTGACCTTGCCTGTGACCTTGCCTGTGATCTGCCTGTGACCTTGCCTGTGACCTTGCCTGTGACCCTGCCTGTGATCTGCCTGTGACCTTGTCTCTGATCTGCCTGTGATCTGCCTGTGACCTTGTCTGTGACCCTGCCTGTGATTTGCCTGTGACCTTGCCTGTGACCCTGCCTGTGATCTGCCTGTCATCTGCCTGTCATCTGCCTGTGACCTTGTCTGTGATCTGCCTGTGACCTTGCCTGTGACCTTGCCTGTGACCCTGCCTGTGACCTTGCCTGTGATCTGGTTGTGATCTGTCTGTGATCTGCCTGTGATCTGCCTGTGACCTTGCCTGTGACCTTGCCTGTGACCCTGCCAGTGATCTGCCAGTGATCTGCCTGTGATCTGCCTGTGACCTTGTCTGTGATCTGCCTGTGATCTGCCTGTGACCCTGCCTGTGATCTGCCTGTGACCTTGCCTGTGACCTGCCTGTGACCTTGCCTGTGACCTTGCCTGTGATCTGCCTGTGACCTTGCCTGTGACCTTGCCTGTGACCCTGCCTGTGATCTGCCTGTGACCTTGTCTCTGATCTGCCTGTGATCTGCCTGTGACCTTGTCTGTGACCCTGCCTGTGATCTGCCTGTGACCTTGCCTGTGACCCTGCCTGTGATCTGCCTGTGACCTTGCCTGTGATCTGCCTGTCATCTGCCTGTGACCTTGTCTGTGATCTGCCTGTGACCTTGCCTGTGACCTGCCTGTGACCTTGCCTGTGACCTTGCCTGTGATCTGCCTGTGACCTTGCCTGTGACCTTGCCTGTGACCCTGCCTGTGATCTGCCTGTGACCTTGTCTCTGATCTGCCTGTGATCTGCCTGTGACCTTGTCTGTGACCCTGCCTGTGATCTGCCTGTGACCTTGCCTGTGACCCTGCCTGTGATCTGCCTGTGACCTTGCCTGTGATCTGCCTGTCATCTGCCTGTGACCTTGTCTGTGATCTGCCTGTGACCTTGCCTGTGACCTTGCCTGTGACCCTGCCTGTGACCTTGCCTGTGATCTGGTTGTGATCTGTCTGTGATCTGCCTGTGATCTGCCTGTGATCTGCCTGTGATCTGCCTGTGACTTTGCCTGTGACCTTGCCTGTGACCCTGCCTGTGATCTGCCTGTGACCTTGTCTGTGATCTGCCTGTGACCTTGTCTGTGACCTTGCCTGTGACCTTGTCTGTGATCTTGCCTGTGACCTTGTCTGTGATCTGCCTGTGACCTTGCCTGTGACCTCGTCTGTGATCTTGCCTGTGACCTTGTCTGTGATCTTGCCTGTGACCTTGTCTGTGATCTGCCTGTGACCTTGCCTGTGGTCTCCCTACCTGGCCCGCCCAGCAAGCCAGCCCTCTGGGTCCTTCTATCCACAGAATCTCTGACAATTTTGGGAACTCTCCCACATAAGCCCCGTCCCTGGCAGAATACCAGTTGAACTTACATTCCCCAGAGTGCTTGGCTTCAGATCCCAAACTTCCTAACGTCCCCCACTGTAGCCTATATTTTGTGTAAATTTTGCATTCTCAACCATTATGCTTTAACATGTGAAGAATGTTTTCTCAGCCTGATGTGGCGGCACACGCCTGTAGTCCCACCTATTCAGGAGGCTGAGGCAGGAGGATTGCTTGATGCCAGTGGTTCGAAGTTGCAGTGAGCCATGATCATATCTGTAAATAGCCACTGCACCCCAGCCTGGGCAACATAGCAAGACCCTGGTCTCAAAAAAATAAAGTTTTATCCAAGAAACCTTTAAATAGCATACACCATTTATCCTGTGACTTTTGGAAACCAGCCCTGCAAGGATTTTTCCCTGTCCTGTGGGTTGTCGGCTCACTCTCTTCATAGTGTTCTTTGATGAATACAAGTTTTTAATGTTGATGAAGGCCAGTTTATATTTTCTTCTGTTGCTCATGCTTTCAGTGTTATTTCTAAAAAACTAGGTTATTAAGATTTACTGCCATGTTTTCTCTTTCTTCTTCTTCTTCCTTTTTTTTTTTTTTTTTTTTTTTTTGAAACAGAGTCTCTCTCTGTCACCCAGGCTGGAGTGCAGTTGCACAATCTTGGCTCACTGCAACCTTCACTTCCCAGGTTCAAGTGATTCTCCTGCCTCAGCCACCCAAGTAGCTGGGACTACGGGTGTGCACCACCATGCCCAGCTGATTTTTTTTGTATTTTTTTTGGTAGAGATGGGTTTTCACCATGTTGGCCATATTGGTCTCAAACTCCTAGCATCAAGTGGTCTGCCCACCTTGGCATCCCAAAGTGCTGGGATTACAGGCGTGAGCCACTGTATCTGGGCCCCCATGTTTTCTTCTAAGAGTTGGATAGTGTTAACTCTTTGATCCATTTTTAGTTGATTTTTGTATATGGTGTGAGGTAAGAATCCAACTTGTTTTTTTTTTTTTTTTTTTTTTTTTTTTTTTGAGACAGAGTCTCACTCTGTCACCCAGGCTGGAGTGCAGTGGCACGATCTCGGCTCACTGCAACCTACGCCTCCCGGGTTCACGACATTCTCCTGCCTCAGCCTCCTGAGTAGCTAGGACCACAGGTGCCCACCACCACGCCTGGCTAATTTTTTTAATATTTTTAGTAGAGATGGGGTTTCACCGTGTTAGCCAGTATGGTCTCTATCTCTTGACCTCATGATACGCCTGCCTCAGCCTCCCAAAGTGCTGGGATTACAGGTGTAAGCCGCTACACCCGGCCTTTTTTTTTTTTTTTTTTGAGACAGAGTCTCGCTCTGTCGCCCAGGCTGGAGTGCAGTGGCCAGATCTCAGCTCACTACAAACTCCACCTCCTGGGTTCAAGTGATTCTCCTGCCTCAGTCTCCCAAGTAGCTGGGATTACAGGTGCATGCCACCACTCCTGGCTGATTTTTGTATTTTTGGTAGAGATGAGGTTTCACCATGTTGACCACGCTGGTCTCGAACTCCTGACCTCAAGTGATCCATCTGCCTTGGCCTCCCAAAGTGCTGGGATTACAGGCCTGAGCCACTGCATCTGGCCAAAGTCCAAATTGTTCTTTTGTGTGCGGATATTCAGTTGTTTGAGCCCAACAGACCCCCGAGGTAGGCATCTCCCAGGTCCCCTGAGAACCTTGGGGAGAGGACATGCTCACACCATTCTGGAAGGGACGGATCCACTAAACACCAGACCCAGTTCATGGATGGTTTGTATCTAGGAGGGTGGGGAGGGGCTGACTGGGAGAAAGGGGTATCATGGGCAGAGGCTGGGCAGAAAGATGAAAAAACAGGAGAAGAAACTGGGGGAGGTGGGAGAGAACTGCAAACGTGGGGACCAGGGTAGGCAGGCTGGCTGGGAGGGGAGGGGCCCGCCACTGGCCGAAGGGGAAGGGCCAGCTCCACGAAGACCCTTGAGGCTGGGTTTGGGGTGAGGCTGAGACAGGAGCCAGGAGAAAGCCTGGAGCCCCTCATCACCCCTATCTTGGATAGTCCTGGGGGACACTGTCCCTCAGAGGGCCATGGGGCTTATGGCCAATGGTTCTCAGCCCCTGGCCCCATGCCTCACCTCAAAACAAAAAAAAAGTTAGCATTTCCAGGCAACATAGTGTAGGCATCAAGTTCATGAATTCAGGAATCCAACTCTCAATCAGTGTTCAAGTCCTGGATCTATTGCAAACAAGTGTGTGCTCTTGGGCAATTTGCTTCGCCTCTCTGAGCCTCTGAGCCCCCAGAGAGTCAAAGAAGGAAAACCTCAGAGGGGGACAAAGTGGGTTCAGTCATGCAACACACTGAGACTGGAGCTATTTTTAGCACATGCTGCATGCCAGGTGTCGGGGAGCAGCGCATGCCTGGGAAAATCTGAGAGCAGGTGCCCGAGATGCTGAGTGACACCTATTTTCTCACTCTTTCCAAGTTGGATTGTTCCCAGTGGGGGTGTATCCCTTTGGGAGTAGAGAACCCAGTGACTTGCTGTTTTAACCCAGGTCTGCTCCTGGCCCAGGACAGGAGACCGAGGGTAAAGGCCACACTATTGGTTTGACCTGAGCATGGTCAGGCCGTGCTTGGCCCAGAGCCGGCTCTGGCAGGAAACGTTTGCTGCCGGAGTCCCAGACCCTTTGTGTCTGGGGCTGCTGGGGCAGGGGTTGCGGGGCAGCCTCTTTGGGAAGAGCTGAGGCGGGCCCTTCAAGGTTGTGGGCTTTTAGAATCGCGTGCAGGATGCGACCCATTTCATAGCCCTATTTCTCGGAGGGAAAGTGACTTGCTCAGGGTTTCACACGTTCTGAGGATGGAACCCCAGGCCAGCCTGACTCTCTGCACCCCCTTGCAGAAAGCTGAAGTCTTGATCCAGGAGGGGCCAAGGGAGTCTGAGATGCCTGGTGTCAGTGTCTGCCCGGCTGGAAAGTCACATCCGCTGTTTGGCCATAGGCGTGGGCTCTGCGGCGCCTCCTTGGGGGGAAGCTGGCATTGTGCTCTCGATGGCCGGTTATGGAAAAATCACAGAATGCCGAGTAAACAGAGAACCGGGGGCTGCCACCATGGGAACCGCTGGGTGGAGGTGGCACCGGAGGCGGGGATAGGGAGGCCGTGGCTTGACCCCAGCTCACCTGGGAGCCAAGAATTTGCCAACACAGAGCTAGGGGGCCCAAGGGGGCTCTGAAGGGGTCTGAAGCCCAGGGAATTCCCCGAAGTCACCCGGCAAGTCAGGGCCTGGGCCAAGGGCTGCACCCAGGCCCGCCAGCTGTAGACCCTGTGCTCCCTGCTCTCCCAGTCAGACAGGCTGTTAGAGAAACAACAAGAATTTCTTTCTGAACTATCATTTTGGGGAGGCTTTGGGGACAGTCCTCATCCCTCACCTTCCAGACTCTGACCTTGACTGAGGTGCAAAGCAAGGAGCCATCAATATCCAGGTGAAGGTAGAGGTAGTTCCAAATTTTGCTCTGTGCCATTTAGTGAAACCCCTTCATAGTCCCCAGGAAGGTGTTCACTCCTGGAAGACGTTGGCACACAGTGCATGAGTTCATGGAAGGAATGAGTACATGGAAGGGATGAGCGCATGGGAGAGATGAACACATGGAAGGGATGAGCGCATGGAAGGGATGAGCACATGGGGGGATGAGCACATGGCAGGGATGAGCACATGGGGGGATGAGCACGTGGGAGGGATGAGCGCAAGGGAGGGGTGAGCGCACGGGGGGGATGAGCGCACGGAAGAGATGAGCGCACGGAAGGGATGAGCGCATGGGAGGGAGGAGCACATGGAAGAGATGAGCGCATGGAAGGGATGAGCACATGGCAGGGATGAGTGCATGGGAGGGATGAGTGTATGGGAGGGATGAGCACATGGAAGGGATGAGCACATGGGAGTGATGAGCGCATGGAAGGGATGAGCCCATGGGAGGTGTTAGCACTTGGGAGGGATGAGTGCATGGGAGGGATGAGCGCTTGGGAGGGATGAGCACATGGGGGGATGAGCGCATAGAAGGGATGAGTGCATGGGAGGGATGAGCACATGGGTGGGATGAGCGCATGGGAGGGATGACTGCATGGGAGGGATGAGCGCACGGGAGGGATGAGCGCATGGAAGGGATGAGCCCATGGGAGGTGTTAGCACTTGGGAGGGATGAGCGCATGGGAGGGATGAGCACACGGGAGGGATGAGTGTATGGGAGGGATGAGCGCATGGGAGGGATGAGCACATGGAAGGGATGAGCGCATGGGAGGGATGAGCGCATGGAAGGGATGAGCCCATGGGAGGTGTTAGCACTTGGGAGGGATGAGTGCATGGGAGGGATGAGCGCTTGGGAGGGATGAGCACATGGGGGGATGAGCGCATAGAAGGGATGAGTGCATGGGAGGGATGAGCACATGGGTGGGATGAGCGCATGGGAGGGATGACTGCATGGGAGGGATGAGCGCACGGGAGGGATGAGCGCATGGAAGGGATGAGCCCATGGGAGGTGTTAGCACTTGGGAGGGATGAGCGCATGGGAGGGATGAGCACACGGGAGGGATAAGCACATGGAAGGGATGAGCGCATGGGAGGGATGAGTGTATGGGAGAGATGAGTGTATGGGAGGGATGAGTGCATGGGTAGGATGAGCACATGGCAGGGATGAGCACATGGAAGGGATGAGCACATGGAAGGGATGAGCGCATGGGAGGGATGAGCGTATGGGAGGGATGAGTGTATGGGAGGGATGAGCGCATGGGTGGGATGAGCACATGGAAGGGATGAGCCCATGGGAGGTGTTAGCACGTGGGAGGGATGAGTGCATGGGAGGGATGAGCGCATGGGAGGGATGAGCACATGGGTGGGATGAGCACATGGGAGGGATGACCGCATGGGAGGGATGAGCACACGGGAGGGATGAGTGTATGGGAGGGATGAGTGCACAGGAGGGATGAGCACACGGGAGGGATGAGTGCATGGAAGGAATGAGCGCCTGGGAGGGATGAGCGCATGGGAGGGATGAGCACATGGAAGGGATGAGCACATGGGAGGTGTTAGCACATGGGAGGCATCAGAATCAGAGAAGATTCAGGAGATACAGCTTATGACACACAGCCAGTACTCTCTTACCAAGGACCTGTGATGAAGGACACCTTTATTTAAATGGGTGATGATTCACTTTGAGAATAGAAGTGTAAACAGAGTGGCTGGGCATGGTGGCTCATGCCTGTAATCCCAGCACTTTGGGAAGCCAAGGTGGGTGGATCACCTGAGGTCAGGAGTTCGAGACCAGCCTGGCCAACATGGCAAAATCCCGTCTCTACTAAAAATACAAAAAATTAGCCAGGCGTTGTGGCACAAGCCTGAAATCCCAGCTACTTGGGGGGGCTGAGGCAGGAGAATCTCTTGAACCCAGGAGGTAGAGGTGGCAGTGAGCCAAGATCGCACCACTCCACTCCAGCCTGGGCGGCAGAGCGAGACTCCATCTCAAATAAATAAATAAATAAATAAGTATGGATTGGCTCATGATGCTTTCCCGAGTGAGAGGTAGCCACATCTCTTTGGAAGTGGTTGGACCCAGGGACCGTCTCAGGGCTTGGGGATGAGGTCAGTTTGCTTACAGGAAGCTGCTACTTCCTGTTTCTAAGAATACAGATCAAATGGCATTTCCCTTAAGAATCTCCCAGCCACCCAGGAGGGACTTGTCTGCTGAGGCCACGGGCCCTCTCCCAGCCCCTTCGTCGTCCAAGAGTCTGAGTCTCTGGGCTGCTGTGCACTCAGTGCACACCCTGGGCCCTAAGCCGCCTCCCACAGCCACCACAGCTGTGGATGCTACTTGGCGCTTGGGGTTGGCCTGGGACCAGGTACTCAGTGGCTCCTTCGCTCTCTCTGGAGCTCACTGCAGCTCATACAGAGCCGGGCTCCACTTGGTACCCCTAGAAGGAGTTCCCTGACCCAGCATGTTCCCTGCCAGCAGCGGTCGCCATCCGTGCTCCTGCCTGCTCAGCACCCCTTCTTCCAACGTCTGCATCTTGACTGTCTTTTGGGGAGCCCTCCTCCCTCGACCTCGTGCACTGGCTTCAGACCACATGTAACCAACTCAAGCATTGCAAGGATTGGTCTAGAAATGGGCACAGAACCCAGATCCTGTGAGAGCCCATTAGGAGACTCAAATCAAAGGCTTTGTTTGTTTGTTTGTTTGTTTGTTTGTTTTTGAGACAGAGTTTCACTCTTAAGGCTGGAGTGCAATGGCGTGATCTCGGCTCACTGCAACCTTCACCTCCCCAGTTCAAGCAATCCTCCTGCCTCAGCCTCCCAAGGTGCTGGGATTACAGGCATGCACCGCCATGCCCAGCTAATTTTGTATTTATAGTAGAGACGGGGTTTCACCATGTTGGCCAGGCTGGTCTTGAACTCCTGACCTCAGCTGATCCACCCGCCTCAGCCTCCCAAAGTGCAGGGATTACAGGCATGAGCCACTGTGCCTGGCCTCAAATCAAATGCTTTCAATTAAACCATTGGCAAAGAGAATATCCTGGGGAGGCCACTCAAGTGGGATGTTGGGTGTGGCTGCTGGCAGCCATGTTACCATCATGAGGAGAGAAAGCTCCTGAAAACTGAGCTACCACAGACGAAACAGATTTCAGCTCACTGCAGCCTCAACCTCCCGGGTTCCAGTGATCCTTCCACCCCAGCCTCCCGAGTAGCTGGGACTACAGACATGCACCACCATGCCTGGCTAATTTTTGTCTTTTTTGTAGAGATGGGGTCTTGCTATGTTGCCCAAGCTGGTCGCGAACTCCTGGGCTCAAGCAATCCTCCTGCCTCAGCCTCCCAAAGTGCTAGGATTACAGGCAGGAACCAGCTGAGAGGCGAATTCTTAAAGATGTCACTTGTGAGCCCTTGATCCTGCCATTCCTGAAGCCATCCATCCCCTGGACTTTTCAGTGGAATAAGCTGATGATTTTCCCCTTGTGCTTCAGCCCATTTGAATCAGACTTCTGCCCCTTGCAGTGGGAAGAAGACCTGACTCGTCCACCACATCAAGCTCAGCCTCTGCTGCACCTGAAGGAGCTTCTTTTTCTCTGGCAAATCCCAGGAGTGTGGCCGGCTTCCCGCTGGCCTCCCATAGGCCTTCGGTAAACACAAAGGGCCGAGGGTGAACTAGGAGAGCTGCTGGTGGCCTGTGGATGAAGGCTGGGTGGAGGCGTGGAGGCTGGAAGCAGGGGAGGGACTGTGGCCCCAGAGGTTCTGGTGGTCCCAGCAGCCCATGAGGAGGCCAGAGGTGCAGCGCAGGGGGGTTTCTGAGGCCCTGAAGTGAGTGAACTCAAAGGGCGGGTGAGACCTTCCTTGTCCAGCCCCAGCTGTATTAATAGGGTCACCGAGGCCAGAGAGGGCAAGGACTGGCCAGGGTTATGCAGCTGGAAACGCAGGCTGTGTCTACTCGGGAGTCTGTGTGTGCAGCCGTCACGGCCGGAGCAGCTCCCTGATTCTCTGGGGAAGGTTTCCTCTGGGCAGAAGGTTCCCCATAAAACAATGTGAGCCCCCACAGGCCTCTGGAACCGGAGGGAGAGAGCCTCACAGGCCAGCTGGTGCCACCAGTACATCCCCAGCACCCCCCACCATGCAAGAGAGGAAGCTGAGGTCCAGAGAGGAGATGGGGTTCGCCGGAATTTGCACAGAGGGTTGGGGCCCCCGATGCACACTGGAATGGTTCCACTGGCTTCCAGGCCAGTCTTGTGCCAGCCAGGGAGAGACCCACTCCCCAGGCCTGGGGCAGGAGGGCAGACAGCTGGGAGGTGAGGGTGAGCTGGCTAGAAGGAGCGTCCAGGGCCACTTCCGTGTCTGTCTGATCATAGCGTGTCTGTCCCGGCACTGGGTGGGGGTCTGAACATCCTAGAGCAGGTGCTCCTCATTCTCTTGGAACAGGAGATGCCTCAGAAAAGAAGACAGCCCAAAGATAGGCAGGAATTGCCAAAGGCAGACAGGGGTGGGGCGAGCCCAGAGCCCGTGGCCCCTGGCTGGTCTGAGTGAGCCCTTCAGAGGGCCTGGCCCCACGTCCCCAGCAGTGTGGTTGAGGATGGGGGAGGTCCTCATTTAGGGGAAGCCAATGTAAGGATTCCACTGTTGATTCGCAGAGACTGACAGGGGGACTGAGTGTCTGCTTAGGGCCAAGGCACCCCTGTCCCTGATTAGGGGCACAGCTAAGGCCAGGGACAGTCTCCAGTAGCTGGCAGGAGCTCCCCAACCACCCACCTCCTGCCCAAGACAGGGCATGTTCTTGAGCAGCCACACCCCAGCCCTGCGGCCTGCAAGGGGCTCCCGGGCCAGGGGGCAGACGGAGCCTTTCTCTCCCAAGTGGAGGGGGCAGCACAGGATGTTCCCAGGCAGGGGTATCTGCCTCTGGGGCTTCTTCGGTTTCCACGATGACTGGCCTAGCTTCAGTGAGGAGGCGGCAGCAGCACCCAGCAGCTTTCTCCCTGAAGTCCAGGCCGTGTCCAGCTGGCCGGGGCTGCCTGGGTATGTGCTTCCTCGTGCCATGCCCCGGGCTGGACGGCAGGGCTATGGTGTCCACCCTTGGCCTCTGGTCAGCGCCTTGCTATTCAACCCTGGGACTGGAGTTCAGGGCTCTGTAATGTGTCTTTTTTTTTTTTTTTTTTTTAACAGAGTCTCGCTCTGTCGCCCAGGCTGGAGTGCAGTGGCGCGATCTCAACTCACTGCAACCTCTGTCTCCCAGGTTCAAACAGTTCTCCTGCCTCAGCCTCCTGAGTAGCTGGGACCACAGGTGCACGCTGCCATACCTGGTAACTTTGTTTTGTATTTTAGTAGAGACAGGTTTTCACTATGTTGCCCAGGCTGGTCTTAAATTCCTGAGCTCAGGCAATCCGTCCGCCTCCACCTCCCAAAGTGCTGTGATGCGTCTTTGCTGAGATCCGGGCTGGGCCCTGGGTCGGAGGGAAAGCTCCAGAGCAGACCAGGCCTGGGATCAGGGCTGGGGAAACTGCTCCAACACCATCTGGGCAGCAGACATTGGCTTTGTTGACCAGGGTTGGGGAGTGAAGCAGGGAAGAGGCAGGAAGGAGGGAGGGGCAGAGAATTTGTGTATTGTCTCAGGTTAGAAGGACCAGCTCAGCCAGGTGCGGTGGCTCACGTCTGTAATCCCAGCACTTTGGGAGGCTGAGGTGGGTAGATCACTAGGGGTCAGGAGTTTGAGACCAGCCTGGCCAACACGGTGAAACCCCATCTCTACTAAAAATACAAAAATTAGCTGGCGAGGTGGTGGGTGCCTGTAGTCCCAGCTACTCGGGAGGCTGAGGCAGGAGAATGGCATGAACCTGGGGGGCAGAGCTTGCAGTGAGCCGAGATTACACCACTATACTCCAGCCTGGGCGACAGAGCAAGACTCTGTCTCAAAAAGAAAAGAAAAGGAATTCAAGAAGGACCAGCTCGAAGGGTGTTGAGCATGTTACGTGGTGCCAGACTGATTTCCAGTAAGACAAGGCCATGTTTTAATGAGAGTGGCCAAGAGATGACTTGTCTTTTTTCCTCCCAGCCCTACAGGTCTGGATTTTATTATATCCATTTACCTTCTGTTAGTTTAATAGGCATCTAAGGGCACCCCCAGCTATATACATTTACATTTCTGGTTTTGTTTCTTTGTTTTTGTTTTCATTTTTTTTGAGATAGGGTCTCACTCTGTGGCCCAGGCTGGTGCTATCATAGCTCACTACAGCCTCGAGCTCCCCAGGCTCAGGTGGATCCTCTTGCCTCGGCCTCCTGAGTAGCTGAGATTACAGGTAGATGCTAACACATCGAGTTAATTTTTGTTTTGTTTTTGTGTTTTTGTTTTTGTAGAGATGGGGTCTCACTGTGTGACCCAGGCTGGTCTTGAACTGCTGCATTCATGTGATCCACCCACCTCAGCCTCCCAAAGTGCTGGGATTCCAGGCATGAGCCACCGCGCCCGGCCTGTCCATTTCTTTCATCGAGAGGAAGATCCTTTCCCAGCCGGAGCCGCAGCCGCTGGCCGGAGCATCTGGGATCCAGGTTGCTCCTCCGTCGTGGGAGCTGGCTGAACTGGTGCCAGGTCCCGGTGTCATCGTAGGTAAGCAAGAGTGTGGCCGCCACAGCAGCACCCCCGACCCACGTGGTCCCTGTGCTATGGCTTTTCCCTGGGTGTTTACTGTAGAAAATGTCGCACAAGGTGTGTTGTTTTCGCTTGCCCTCGCTGGCCTCCTTCCTGACAGCACTCCCCGTCTCTTCAATGCTGAGGCTTCCCTTCTCTGCATGGCCCCACGTGTCACCTTGGGAAGCCCCCCAGCATCCCCGGGCCTCATCTCCCACCTGCACAAGGGGGAGGTTAGAGGAAGTGACTCAGAAGCCCTTTCCAGGTCAAATACCCTGGAATCTACCCTTGTGTCACTCACAGGGTGCGGGGCAGAGCCACGCTCTCCTTCCTGACGGCTCTCCAGGGTGACGGATTGGGCGATTCCTCTCTCTGTCTCGTGAGATGTCTGATGCATTGCACACTGCTCCATTAGCACCTCACAGACAGGGCGAGACGGCTCAAGTCCCTCCCATTCCTCCTCTGCGCTCCCCGGTGCCTTTCACTGCATGAGGGCAAAGCTGCATTGCAGGCACTCAGGACGCCTGGAGCAATGCGTTTTTCACCAACAGGCTCTGTGCTCAGGGCTGAGCACCTCAGCCCACGAAACCACACAACACCAGGGTAAGTGGAGTCCAGCTTTATTCCTGTTGCTCAGGTAGGCAAATGGAGAGCAGGGCCTGTGCTCCTGATTTCCACCTCTACCCAGCTCTATCTCCTTGAAAAAAACACACAAACAACCAAAAAAAAAAAAAAAAAAAAAAAAAAAAAAAAACACACACACACACACACACACAAGTACGGAATATTTGCAACCCAGGAAGCTAAAAAGAAAGGCTTAGGGGTCGAGACCTCAAATGTGTTCCTCTCGGTGGGTTTCATCCTGGACTGTAAGTTCCTACCTCAGACTCCTGAGTGGCTGGGATTACAGGCACCCGCCACCAAACTTGGCTAATTTTTGTATTTTTAGTATAGACGGGGTTTCACCATCTTGGCCAGGCTGGTCTTGAACTCCTGACCTCGTGATCCACCCGCCTCTCCTCCCAAAGTGCTGGGATTCCAGGCGCGAGCCACGGCGCCCGACCTCCACTGACATTTCATATGAATGCTGCCAGCTCCTGGGACGCTGTCTCCCTCCCAATCCTGTGTTAATTCCAGGCTAGAACACAGGAGGGTCCCTTGGAACAAACGGCATTCGTTCATAAATGAAGACTAGCTAATCGCCGAGGCTGTGAGTGAGCTGTGCTTCTCCCTTTTCCTTTCTTTGTTCTCGGTGAGAAACGGCTGGCGTGGGGTCAGCCCCTCCATCTGGCAGCTGCTCCGTCCAGCTGAGGTAATGAGTACCTCTGGCAATTCTGACTCAAACACGACACCAAGCTGTGTTCCTTCCACCATTCCAGAGTCGGAGCATGAGGCCTGGGAATGCGCAGAATTACCCGTGAAACCTCCAGGAAGAGGTAGGGGCACGATGCCGGCGCCTGTCAGTTGCACCAGCCTCGCTGGGCCTGGCAGGTTTTGGTTTCCCCCCAGTGGGTCCTACGCCCAAAGCCATCTCTACCCTCCGAGGTCCTGAGGGATGAAGGGACAGCAGAACCACGGCTCCATCACACCCACCCACAGAGTGAGACGGCAGGTGGAGTCACCCACACCTCAGACTCTTTCCTCCTCCTCACTTCCTCTCTACCTACTTAGCGTAGAGATAAAGGCGACTATGCCGAGACCTCTCTGTGATGCACGGCTGGCATTTAGTGAGCATTTCCCAAGTGCCAAGCGTGGTGCCAAGGGCCTATAGCACTCGGGTGCATTCAGCTGGAAGGAGCAGACCACCCAGAACCCAACTGCTTTGAATAATAAAGTTTTTTTTTTTTGAGACGGAGTTTCACTCTGTCATCTGGGCTGGAGTGCAGTGGTAGATCTCGGCTCACTGAAACCTCCACCTCCCGGGTTCAAGCGATTCTCCTGCCTCAGTCTCCCGAGTAGCCAGGACTACAGGTGCCTGCCACCACGCCCGGCTAATTTTTTGTATTTTTAGTAGAGATGGGGTTTCACTATGTTGGCCAGGCTGGTCTTGAACTCCTGACCTCATGATTCACCTGCCTTGTCCTCCCAAAGTGCTGGGATTACAGGTGTGAGCCACCGCACCCAGTCAATAAAGGCTTTTAAGATCATCTCTTGGCTGGGCACAGGAGCTCATGCCTGTAATCACAGCACTTTGGGAGGCAGAGGCCAGGAGGTGTAGGCTGCAGTGAGCCTAGATTGTGCCACTGTACTGCAGCCTAGGAGACAGAGTGAGACCCTGTATCAAAAAAAAAAAAAAAAAAAAAAGAGATAATCTCTCAGAAAAAGAAGTCTGGAAGTCAGTAATCTCGGGCTATTCTGCAGCTCAGCAATGCCCCCATCCTCCTGCTCTGCCATCCTCATTGTGAGAGTTTTACATCCTCAAGCTGGAGGCCTCATGGGCACAAAACAGCTACTGCAATTCCAGCATCATAAGCTCATCACAGGCAGGAAGTAGGGAAAGCAAAGGCTTCCTCCTCTGTATTTTATTCAGGAAGCCCATCAGACTTCCTCTTATAACTCATTGGCCAGAGGTGGGTCATGTGACTGCCCTTAGCCACCAGGGAAGCTGGGAAAGCCAGTATCCAGCAAAGAGTAGGGCATCACTGTCAATGGCTTAGCCCACTCATGATTCATGCACCGGACCTGGCACTTTTGCTACCTGGAGCAAACTCAGGCTTCCATTAGCAAAAGGGCTGTCATCTCTGTTGGGTAGCCAACTACCGCTGCCATGCATCTTCTCAAATTCACAAAGCCCACTGAGGTGGGGCCTATTATTCTTTCCATTTTACAGATGATGAAACTGAGACTCACAGACATTTCGTAACTTGCCCAAGATCACACAGCTCATAACTGGCAAGGATCTCATCCTAGATCTGTCCCCATAGAGAGTGCTCTTAGCTACCACATATGCCTACATACCTGCTGCTTATATACCACCCCAGACTGTGAACCTCTTAAGGGAAGAGAGGTTCTTCCCTCTCTTCATTTTCATCATCATCTTCATCTTTGCACTTCAGCAGTGCCTTGCAATGGACAGAAGCCCTGCTGAATTGATTTAAACACATAACCATTTGGTTTTGATGCTCGCTGCTTTGTAATATGCTTTAAAACCAAGAGTTTAAACTTGCCAACACTGCCTTTAAAAATACACCTCTTTTCTTTTGTATTGTTTTCCACTTACCCATGCTGGGTTCCTGAAGTCCTGGGCATAATTCCAATGTAAATATCACCAATGATGGAAATTTGGGGAAGCAGAGGAGGGTGAAAGACCAATTGAGGCCCTGGAGAGTGTCAGTTCCTCATTAACAGTGGAGCCATGGAAAATTCTTTGTTCCCGCCTGTTGGCTTCTTGCCTCCAGGATCTGGGTGGGTATTGCCTTTGGCTAGCTTCCTGCTCAGGTCACAGACAGTCTGATCAGAGCGGGAGTGTCCTGGGGAACAGAGGCCCGAACCAGGCTGGGTCCCTGGAAGTGGATGCAAGAAAAAGGTGGGCATCTGTGAGAATCAGCAGCCCAGTGGGCCCATGCTGGCCACTCTATGTCCACTTTCTTTTTTTTTTTCAATTGGAGATGGAGTCTTGCTCTGTCACCCAGGCTGGAGTGCAGTGGCATGATCTCATCTTACTGCAACCTCCGACTCCCAGGTTCAAGCGATTCTCCTGCCTCAGCCTCCTGGGTAGCTGGGATTACAGATGCCCACCACCATGGCTGGCTAATATTTGTTGTATTTTTAGTAGAGACGAGGTTTCACCATGTTGGCCAGGCTGGTCTCCAACTCCTGACCTCAGGTGATCTGCCTGCCTCAGCCTCCCAAAGTGCTGGGATTACAGGTGTGAGCCTACAGTACCTGGCCTCTATGTCCACCGTCTCAGGTGGCACTCATAATGACCCTGTAGGACTGGGACCACTGTACTTCCCATTTTACCATGAGAAAACTGAGGTTCAGAGAGGTGGAGCCACTCCTCTAAGGTCACACAGTAGAGCTAAGACTGAAGCCAACTGACTTCTCAGGTGGAGCCCTTAACCTAGTCGAGGGGGACTGGCAGGTACCTCGGAGACCTTGGAGAGGGTACTGAGGGCATGTTGGGGGCCACAGAGGCTCTGGGCCCATCCTCAGGGCTGTCTAACTCAGTGTTCAGGAGCAGGGGCTTTGAGTCAGAACGTGCACTGCCTGGGGACCAGGGACAAAAACTCCAGGACCCTTTCTGTCCAGCACAGAGGTTACGAGCCTGGGCTCTGGGGCCCCATGACCTGCAGGCAATCTCTGCTCTCCCACGTATTGGTCATGTGGCCCTCGTTTCACTGGGTGTAATAGCACCACTCTAAGGCTGCTTCTGAGGATGAAGCAATGCACTTAGCCCCGAGCCTCCATCAGCCAGGATGCAGTTCGTGTGAACCATGGTTACGTGACACCCTCACAGCGGAGAGGGCTGCAAGGGCCGAGGGCAGACCCCCTCCCGATCCCATCCTTCCCTCTGCCCCTGCAGCTGCCTTTGGAAGTGCTGCTTTTGGGGTGGGCTGACCCAGGAGGGCTGGGGCTGATTTGGGTATGTAAATGAGGGGTGTGAGTCCAGGGAATTAAAGACACGTGTACGCCAACTTGCAAATTTGAACATTTTCCTGGAGTCTGGTTGTTGGAAGCCAGGGGACGCAGCCTAACCGAAGCTCCCTCCCACCCAGTGCCCCCGCTGTGTCCAGACAGCAGCTTGAGGCCCAGCCACTCTCAGCACCCAACAGCCACTCTGGAAATGACCACACTCCCCTGCCCTGCAGATCCCCTGGGTCCGCCGGGCCTGGGCTGGGTGTGCCATAAGTTATGGCTTCAGGCAGGCAGCGTAGAGAGATAGAGGGCACGCCAAGGTCACCGCCAGGGCCAGCTATGGATCCGAGAGCCCCGCCTGTGCATCTGCCACAGAGGTTGGCTGCAGCCCAGGCGTCAGGTGGCTTGGACACAGTGCCCAGCCCTGCCACGCTGGGGATCTGGGTGCCGCTGCCAACTTCCCCCACCTCTCTGGGCTCCCGGGCCCCACCTGGGGACCTGGTAAGAACCCAGAGCACTTCGGCCTGACCTGGAAGTCGCCGGGCCTGGGCTCTGGGCCACAATGACAGGATATCCCCAGGGAGCTGGGCTGGCTGCCCACGCAGGGAACACCAGGGCGGAGACCTGGCGCTGCCGCACGAGAAGACCCAGAAAGGAATCGAGGAGGAAAAGTTGGGACAGCTGAGCCCAGGGGTCAAAAACAGTCCAGGGTTGTTATGGAAACCAGGACTACAGGCAGTGGGGGCAGGGAACACTGTGCACCTACAAGCAGAGCCTGAGAGCCAAGGCCAGGGCCCCTGACTCCTGCTGCTTCATCCTCGCGGCCAGGGACCCTGCGGCCTCCAGACGCCGTCCCACACCCACCTTACAGCAACCCTGTGTCCGGGGGGAAAGGGACGTTCCCAGACTCCCACAGCCAGGGTGGTGCCCGGGAGAACCCAGCCCAGCTTGAGGACTTGCCCAGCCACCCTCACCCAGCCCCAGGCCTGGGAGCACCCTCTGTGGTGAGCCAGCAGCCCCACCCCACAACCCCTGCACACGGGAGTCAGGCTGGCCCTGCAGGTTCGGGGCCTGACCACTTGCCCTCAGGCACCCCCAAGCCAACAGCCTCTTCCTCATACCAGGGAGCAAGTCCCAGATCTCAAAATGCCTTTTCCAGTTGGGCCTTAAGGCTTACAAGCTCCTTGGGGTATAACAATTTACAAGGCAAACAGGGGTGTTGTGTCTTATGCACTAACAACCCACTTCCAGCTGAGGCCTGCAGGCAGACTGGTCAGGCGAGGGCTGGGACAACTGGAGCCCTCTCCCTGCCAGCAGAGCCTCTGGCCTCACTGCCACGGTGCTGGTAGGTACAGCACAAGACTGGCACTGTGTATTTGTGCCTGACATTGTGGCAGCAAAGAAGGTAGCACAGAGCCGGGGAGAGCCCAACTCACTGTGTGGCATCAGCAAATCCCAGCCCCTCGCTGAGACTTAAACCCCTGTCCGTGTCCGGGCGCGGTGGCTCACACCTGTCATCCCAGCACTTTGGGAGGCTGAGGTGGGAGGATCACCTGAGGCCAGGAGTTCGAGACCAGCCTGGCCAACATGGTGAAACTCTGTCTCTACTAAAAATACAAAAATTGGCCGGGCGTGGTGGCGGGTACCTGTAATCCCAGCTACTCGGGAGGCTGAGGCAGGAGAATCTCTTGAACCCAGGAGGCGGAAGTTGCAGTGAGCGGAGATCGTGCCACTGCACTCCAGCCTGGAAGACAGAGAGAGAGAATGTCTCAAAAAAAAAAAGAGGCCGGGCGCAGTGGCTCACACCTGTAATCCCAGCACTTTGGGAGGCCGAGACGGGCAGATCACGAGGTCAGGAGATCGATACCATCCCGGCTAACATGGTGAAACCCCGTCTCTACTAAAAATACAAAAAATTAGCCGGGTGTGGTGGTGGGTGCCTGTAGTCCCAGCTACTCGGGAGGCTGAGGCAGGAGAATGGTGTGAACCTGAGAGGCAGAGGTTGCAGTGAATGGAGATCACGCCACTGCCCTCCAGCCTGGGCAACAGAGCGAGACTCCGTCTCAAAAAAAACAAACAAAATTTTAAAAAAATTGGCGAGGCATGGTAGTGAGTGCCTGTAATCCCAGCTGTTCAGGAGGTTGAAGCAGGAGAATGGCTTGAACCCAGGAGGCAGAGGTTGCAGTGAGCCGAGATTGCACCACTGCACTCCAGTCTCGGTGACAGAGCAAAACTCCATCTCAAAACAAAAACAAAAACAAAACCACACACACACACACACACAAACCCCTGCCCATACAATGGGGTGCTGCCTGATGTATCTCATGGAGAGAACGGCGCACACTTACGGATGTGGGTATGCTCATCCATTCTTTCCCTTTCTAGTATTTATTTGCACCTCACTTCTTTTTCTTGTCTTATTGCGTTGGCTAGAACTGCCTTCATTAAACCAATCAATATCTTTGAGAGTCCAGTAAATGCCAGACCGGGTGCCAGGAACTGAGATGCAGCAGTGAGTGCCACAGACGCCCCCGCCCTAGACAGCAACGTTACAATGACCGTCGTGCGCTGGGCTGGACTGTAGAGGCCCCGTGATGACTCGAATGCAGCGCCTGTTCTGGACAGACGTACAGTGTGGGTGCTGTGGATCAGGATTAGGAGCACACAAGCCGCTGGCTGCTCGGGAGGCACAGGCCACTGGCTCCAGAGACATCCAGGGGGACTTCTTGGAGAAGGCAGCATTGAAGCTTGACTTTGAAGCATGCTGAGGGTTTAGACACGTACAGATGAGAAGAACATGTTTCCAGGACGGGTAACAGCAGATGTGGAAAAGGGCTGGGAGCAGGATAGAGCCAAACAGGTCAATGGGAGGAACTCTAAGGTCCTGGGGGTGGATGTGGGAGCAGGGGCGTGAGATGAGGCTGGCAAGATAGCCTTAAGGCCAAGCTGCGGAATTGATCTGAACTAGGGTGACAGAGGGAGTCACTGAAGGCACCTGGGCAGGAGAGTAGCAGCGGGGCTGCCTGGGGAGGACTGGGAGCAGCAGAGGGAGAAGGCAGGCCCCGAAGGAGTAGGCCTACCCTCACAAGGCTCGCCCCCTCTTCCTGAGGCCCAGGAGTGTCTCCGTCTGCCGCTGGGAGGGAGAGGACAGCTTCCTCTCCTCGGTCTGGCTGGGGAGATAACGGGGAGAGGACAGGAAGTTGCCTCAGGAGCGGAGGAGTGAGCTGCCTGGTCCCGGGCCCCCAGCCCCGCGCTGTGCAGGGTGTTCCTGTAGAGGTGGACGCAAGAGGGCAGGAGGTGGGTTCCCTTAGGCCAAAATGCAATGGTGCAGGGGTCCTGGGCTGGCTGGGGGCCCTGGGGGCTGCTCAATCCTGCTGACCACACATCCCCACTTCCCCAGGCCAGAAGGCCAGAGTGTGCTCCACTCCCAGAAGGAGGCTCCAGAATGTTCCCACCCAACTGAGTCATTGAGCAAACACCCCCCACACCTCCCGGGAGCAGCGTCGAGTCAGGTGAAGGGGCTGCCAGACAAGGGAGCGGGGCAGACGGTGAACACCCACGGTACCGGGTGCAGGTGCTCGGCGGGTCCCAGGAGGGAGGAGGAGGGAGCCCTATTGGCCTCAGGGATTCGGGGGCTCACAGGCCTTTAGGATGGGTAGGAATTAGCCAGCTGAGAGACGGAGAGGTGTTACGAGCAGATAGAAGGGCATGGGCAAAGACCCAGAGCTAGAAACTTCCTACTGTGTGCAGGAGCTGGATGTGGCTCAGTGTGGCCACCCCCCTACTGTGTGCAGGGGCTGGATGTGGCTCAGAGTGGACACCCTGCTGTGTGCAGGGTCTGGATGTGGCTCACTGTGGCCCCTACTGTGTGCAGGAGCTGGATGTGGCTCAGTGTGGCCCCTACTGTGTGCAGGGTCTGGATGTGGCTCAGAGTGGCCCCTACTGTATGCAGGAGCTGGATGTGGTTCAGTGTGGCCCCTACTGTGTGCAGGGTCTGGATGTGGCTCAGTGTGGCCACCCCCCTCCTGTGTGCAGGGGCTGGATGTGGCTCAGAGTGGACGCCCTACTGTGTGCAGGGGCTGGATGTGTCTCAGTGTGCCCCCTACTGTGTGCAGGGGCTGGATGTGGCTCAGAGTGGATGCCCTGCTGTGTGCAGGGTCTGGATGTGTCTCAGTGTGCCCCCTACTGTGTGCAGGGGCTGGATGTGGCTCAGAGTGGACGCCCTGCTGTGTGCAGGGTCTGGATGTGTCTCAGTGTGCCCCCTACTGTGTGCAGGGGCTGGATGTGGCTCAGAGTGGATGCCCTGCTGTGTGCAGGGGCTGGATGTGGCTCAGTGCGGGTCTCATGGGAGGAAGGAAGTGGTGAGGGTGAAGTCAGGACCTGTTGGGAAAGCCTTGAGGGCTGGACGGTGGCTGTGAGGGCAGAGCTGATGAGGTGGGAGGGTGGGAGTCTCAGGGGTCCTAGGAGGACCCATCGCAGAGCACAGAGAGGCTGGAGGAGCCAGGCGGGAGGTGACTCCAGGCCAGGGGGGTCTAGGCCCAGGAGGACTGACGGGGTGCATCAGAGACTCACACAGGGGTCCCGAAGCCCAAAAGGTGACAACGAAATAACTTGGGGTGGGGGCAAGACAATGGGGGGGTGTCACCCACCCTGAACAGCTGGGAGCCAAGGTCCTCCCCTGCCCCTCCCCTGAGGGAAGGCTGTCCAATAGGGAGCGGGGGTGGGGGCGTAAAACAGCAGACCCGATGCTCAGATGACATCAGATAAGACGAACAAACGGGTGACTCGCCGCTCAGCAGCAGGTCGTTAGAACACCTGGGACACCTGCTCACCAGGCCCAGGTGACCCTGAACAAGAGCAAGGTGAGGTTCCCAAGCCTGCAAGCCTGTTTGCATTTTGACTCAAACCAATTTACAAACCAAAGTGGGGCAGCAGCAGAGCCACGCCGCCACTGTTTTCTGTCCTCTCTGGGGAAAGATGCCGCCCCTGCCACTTCCCCTGTCACCACTGACATGACGGACAGGGGGCTCAGGCCCAGAGGCAGGCGGGCACCTCTAAGACCTCACAGCCAGGTCGACCTTGCAGAGTCTGTTCCCTCAGCCTGGAACACTGTTCCCTCCCCTGTGCCTTCAGATTTCAGAAGTATCCCTTCCTCCAGAAAGCCTCCCGAGCTCCCTGACTGGGAGACGTTCGCCCTCCACCGCCTGTCATGTTCTCAAGGTACCTCTGACCGCACTGTGATCTGTTGCTGCGTGGGGTTATCTGGGATGAACGGCTTGCTTCTTTCTCAGGCGTTGGCACGGGGAGAACAAGGACCGTCTCTCCAGGGTCTGGTGTCATGCCTGGGGCATGCTGTGTCCTTCAAAATTTATTTATTTATTTATTTATTTATTTATTTATTTATTTATTTAGGGATGGGGTCTTGCTCTGTCGCCCAGGGTGGAGTGCAGTGGCACGATCGTGGTTCACAGCTTGACCTCCTGGGCTCAAGCAGTCCTCCCACCTCAGCCTCCTGAGTAGCTGGGACCACAGGCTATCATACCTGGCTAATTTTTTAAACTTTTTTATAGAGATGGGGGTCTCCTATGTTGCCCAGGGTGGTCTCAAACTCCTGGCCTCAAGTGATCTTCCCACCTTGGCCTCCCAAAGTGCTGGGATTACAGGTGCAGGCCACCATATCCAACCAATAATTTTTTTTTTTTGAGATGGAGTTTTGCTCTTGTCACCCAGGCTAGAGTACAATACTGTGATCTTGGCTCACTGAAACCTCCTCCTCCCAGGTTCCAGCGATTCTCCTGCCTCAGCCTCCCAAGTAGCTGGGATTACAGGTGCCTGCCACCACGCCCAACTAATTTTTGTATTTTTAGTAGAGACGGGGTTTCGTCATGTTGGCCAGGCTGGTCTCGATCTCCTGACCTCAGGTGATGCGCTCACCTTGGCCTCCCAAAGTGCTGAGATTACAGGTGTGAGCCACCGTGCCCAACTAAGAAATAGTTTTGAATGAATTAAGCTAGGATAACCACAGAGCAGAGCCCAGGCCTCCTGCCGCTCCCCGCTCCCCGCAAGCCCTCCCAAACTCCAGCCCAGAACTTATCTCCTGAACAGTGGCTCAAACTCCTACTTCACTTTTGTGGAGCCAAGACTCTTCCTCAGGGCAGGGTTAGAACCCGCTGAGGCCAGACTGCCCTAAGATCCGTCCCTGGCTTTTGCGGAGACTGTCCTGGTCCTAGCCCAGCAGAGGACCCAGGAACCAAAGGACCCAGAGGACTCAGACTCCTTTGTGTGTCCAGGAAAGCCATCGACACGCAAAGAGCAGCACATGCCTGGGCCGGGGGCTCCAGCTGAAGCTCTCTCCCTCAGCCTCCCTTGCTGAGTCTACTTGAGTCCTTTCCTTTCCCTGGGCCTCAGTTTCCCCTTGTGTACAATGAGGAGGTAGGCCTTCATCGCTGGTGGCCTCGGCAGGGGTCTCATTCAGAGTCAATCAAGCGTGCAGGGAAGACAGTGAATACATAGAGTTGGAGCAGGCAATGAAATGAGTTTCCAGATTTTAGGGAGGGGAGCTGGAAGAGCAATCTAGGGCAGAGGAACTGCATGAACCAAGGGGTGATGCTAGGATGTACAAGGCCAGTGAATCTGGAAGAGACAGGTTTGCCTTGGCTAGGGGCCTGTGGCTCAAGGGATTTGATGGCTGTGTTGAAGAGTCTGGACTTGATCCTGCCAGTACTAGGGAGCTAAGGAAGGTTCTTGAGAAGAGGAATGAAGTAATGAAAGCACCATGTCCGTGAAGCAATCTTGCTATACCAGAAGTAAGTCTGGAGACAGGAAGGCCAGGACGCGGGCTGTTGGAAAGGTATAGCTTGAGAGAGAAGATGGGCCTGAGTTCGAGCAGTGACAGAAAGGCAGAAGCAAGGGCGTGTAGACGTCCTCTGCCCAGTGAAAGCTGCACTGGCCTTGTGTTTTGGGACAGACCCAGCAGGCAGGCTAGGGATTGCTTAGGAGCCTGTGCTCTGGAGTCAGATCAGGTTTTAATGCCAGCTGAACGCCCCCGGGCAAGTGCCCTAGGCTCTCTGAGCCTCTCAGGCTCTTATCTGTAAAATGGAAAGAGGACTGGCCAGGGAATTTGTGGAGCCCAGTGCAAAACGAAAATGAGGACCCTTAGTTGAAAAATCAGAGGGGCCAGGTGCAGTGGCTCATGTCTGTAATCCCAGCACTCTGAGAGCTTGAGGTGGGAGGCTCCTGGGAGCCCAGGAGTTTGAGACCAGCCTGGGCAACAAAGTGAGACCCTGCCTCTACAAAACAGTTTAAAAAATAATTGGCCAGGCATGGTGGTGCGCACCTACAGGCCCAGCTACTATGGAGGCTGAAGCGAGAGGATGGCTTGAGCCCAGCAGTTCGAAGCTGCAGTGAACCACGATCGCACCACTGCATTCCTGCTGGGCAGCACAGTGAGACCCCATCTCAAAAGAATTTTAAAAATAAAATTAAAAACAGGGAAAAAAAGTCTCATTAAAGGCACTAAAATATAAAGCTTTTCCTTTCTTGTGTGGTCTCTCTCAACTTGTCATGGTGCTTTTGAAAAAGCTACAGTTTAATTTTCTTTCTTTTCTTTTCTTTTTTTTTTTTTTTTTTGAGACGGAGTCTGGCTCTGTCGCCCAGGCTGGAGTGCAGTGGCATGATCTCGGCTCACTGCAAGCTCCGCCTCCCAGGTTTACGCCATTCTCCTGCCTCAGCCTCCCGAGTAGCTGGGACTACAGGCACCCGCCACCTCGCCCGGCTAGTTTTTTGTATTTTTTAGTAGAGACGGGGTTTCACCGTGTTAACCGGGATGGTCTCATTCTCCTGACCTCGTGATCCGCCTGTCTCGGCCTCCCAAAGTGCTGGGATTACAGGCTTGAGCCACCGCGCTGGGCCTTTTTTTTTTTTTTTTTTTTTTTTGAGACAGTCTCACTTTGTTGCCCAGGCTGCAGTGCAGTGGCATGATCTTGGCTCATTGCAACCTCCGCCTCCTGGGTTCAAGCAATTCTTCTGCCTCAGCCTCCTGAGTAGCTGGGACTACAGGCACCTGCCACCACGCCCGGCTTATTTTTTATCTTTTTGGTAGAGACGGGGTTTCACCACGTTGGCCAGGCTGGTCTTGAACTCCTGACTTGAGGTGATCCACTCACCTCGGCCTCCCAAAGTTCTGGGATTACAGGCAAGACCCACGGCACCCAGCTTACAAATTAATTTTCTAAGAAAAGGAGAATTAAACATTTTAATTATTTGCATGAAATTTTATCATTTATCTTTACTTTGTGCAATGCCAGTTTTAAATGCATAATGAAGAGCATTTAACTCATATCTGTAATCACTAAAAGTACCACGTCTTAGTGTGTAGCTTGTACATGCACATACATTTTGTTCCGACCAGAACAGAAAAATGCTGTACAACACGAACTCAGCTGTTTCCATTTCACTTGTCAATATGAATACACTCTACCAACACCCTCTGCCTTTGCTTTACTGATGAGTAAAGAAGGGCTGAAAAGAAAAGGAACTGTAGGCTGCCTTATCTTTTCCTTTCCTTCTGTGTCATCATGTTGAATGCGAGTGGTTGTTGAACACAGGGAAGTAATGTGAGTAAGAAATGATATGATAGGGACCCCTGACCTTTCGTGTTTCTCAGAACACTACTGTCTTCTTTCTGCATGAGGCCAATTCAGGTTCACATGGAAAGCAGGGCTTCTCGGCTGTCAGCTCCCCACTGACTCAGTTGCAGACAAAACACATTCACCCTAGACTTGATTGGAGTCCACTCAACTCCCAGCCATCATGAGTCCACCAGACTTCCGTGCCCACGGAGCACAGTGAACACTTTATGGGAAAGAGATGGCGTATTAAACGGGTCTCCTTGGCTCACAGCATGCTCCATTTTCCCATCGGGCTTCACTTACAAAGCACAGGTTCAAAGAGAAAATTACCGTATTAAGAATTTCAAAGGGCCGGGCGTGGTGGCTCACGCCTGTAATCCCAACACTTTGGGAGGCTGAGGCGGTCAGATGTCCTGAGGTCGGGAGTTCGAGACCAGCCTGACTAACATGGAAAAAGCTTGTCTCTACTAAAAATACAAAAATTAGCCGGGCATGGTTGTGGGCCCCTGTAATCCCAGCTACTCGGGAGGCTGAGGGAGGAGAATCGCTTGAACCCGGGAGGCAGAGCTTGCAGTGAGCCGATATCACGCCACTGCACTCCAGCCTGTGCAACAGAGCGAGACTCCATCTCAAAAAAACAAACAAACAAAACACAATGTCAAGATGGTGGCTGCAGAGCATTAGACCAACTGGGGGGCGGGCGTGATGCTGTATTCCCATGGTTCCAGCCACTCAGGAGGCAGAGGCAAGAGGAGCATTTGAGTCCAGAAGTTGGAATCCAGCCTGGGCAACATAGTGAGACCCCCATCTCTAAAAACAACCATAACAACAAAAATCAAGCAGACGGTCCTTCTGACAACTGCTGACCTGTCCAGGTTGCATGCCCATGAAGCCAGCTCTGAATGGGGATAATAAAATCCTCCTCCAGGGTTACTGTGAGGATTAAATGGGGGTAATTTGTGAAACAAGCTTAGCATATGGTGAATGTTCAAGTCAGTGGCTCTAATCACAGATATTTCCCTACACGGCTTAGAGGCCTCTCCCCTGGGGAGGCCTGAGGGAAATCAGGGTGCTGGGGCATGGCCCTGACTGCTCCACTCCATGGTCCTTTCAGTCATCGCTCTCTCCTTTAATCTCTTCTCCATACCAACTTCTATGGGGGACTTTTTCTTTTTTTTTTTTTTTTTTTTTTTTTTTTGGAGACAGAGTCTCACTCTGTCGCCCAGGCTGGAGTGCAGTGGCCGGATCTCAGCTAGCTGCAAGCTCCGCCTCCCGGGTTTACGCCATTCTCCTGCCTCAGCCTCCCAAGTAGCTGGGACTACAGGCGCCTGCCACCTTGCCCGGCTAGTTTTTTTGTATTTTTTAGTAGAGATGGGGTTTCACCGGGTTAGCCAGGATAGTCTCGATCTCCTGACTTCGTGATCCGCCCGTCTCGGCCTCCCAAAGTGCTGGGATTACAGGCTTGAGCCACCGCGCCCGGCCTATGGGGGACTTTTCTAACAGTCCAAACCTGGCTCCATCTCTCTGTTTCTTAAAAAGCTTTCAGTACAAAACCCGGGACATAACATAGACAATTGAGGTTCTCAGTGTCCTAGCCCTGTCTCTCTAATCTACCCTCCTGGTCCTTGCACTCCTACTCCTTATAATCCAGCCAAACTAAGGAATCAAATCACTATCCCTGACATAGTGGGTTGAAGGCTGAGATTTCTCACCTTCAACTCAGGCTGGTTTTTTCTGCCTGCAACACCCTCTTCTCCATGTGTCTAAATATTTCCAGAAAAAGCTGGGCGTGGTGGCTTACCCCTGTAATCCCAGCACTTTGAGAGGCCGAGGCAGGTGAATGAATAAAGAAGGACTGAAAATAAAAGGAACAGTGGGTTGCGTTATCTTCACCATGCCTGGCCAACACGGTGAAACCCCATCTGTACTAAAAATACAAAAATTAGCGAGACCAGCCTGGCCAACATGGTGAAACCCCATCTCTACTAAAAATACAAAAATTAGTTGGGCATGGTGGCGGGTGCCTGTAATCCCAACTACTTGGGAGGCTGAAGCAGGAGAATCGCTTTAACCCGGGAGGCGGAGGTTGCAGTGAGCCAAGATCGTGCTACTGCACTCCAACCTGGGCGACAGAGCGAGACTCAGTCTCAAAATAAATAAATAAATAAAAATAATAAATCAATAAATAAATCATTCCAGGGAAGACCTCTTTCCTCATGCCCACCCGGGCCCCCTCAGGTGCGGCGAGTAGGTACACCTCGGCTAGACAGGTGGTATGCTCTGCCACCCTCTGTCCAGTGGAGGTGGCAAAAGCCATGTCTAGGTGCCAGGCATGGAGTTCTTGGTTCCTGGCAGCTGGGAGGTGGGGAGTGTAGACCTGCCCTTTGGATAGCCTGCCTGTGACCGTGTCACCCTGGCCACCAGCTGTCTGTCCAGGCACAAAAAGAGAGCATAGCAGGGAGGGACGCAAGCCCCGGGGCAGGCAGCTGGAGTGTGAAATGACTGCGTGTGATTCTGTGGGAGCCGGGAGGGGCACCCAGAAGTTGCGACGGGGGCAGCCGATCAGCTGGGCGTGCTGACAGGTGTGTGAGCCTGCCAGGTGAGGGCCCCAGTTGCTGGCAACGGTTCGTCCTGTCATGGTGGTTTGAAGGTAGGGTGGGGTGGGCTGGAGAAAGGGAACACAGGCCTGGCTGCCAGAGCAAACAGTCAGGCCTTCTGGCCCTACCTTCTAGCAAATACCAGCTCGCAGCTGAGGGTGTGGTGGAGTGGGAGAGGCTGGAGTTGAGGTCCCTCGGGCCGGCAGAGAAGGAGTCAGACCCCAAGATGTGTGCATAGGGTGGAGCAAGGGTTTCCCAGCGGCTTGAACGCCTGGGGCTCCGTATCTCTGGGAAATAGGGCTCCAGTGGGGAGCTGTGAGGCTCTCTCCCCAGTCACGGCCTGGCTAACATTTTTCCTGGCCACTTAGGGATACAGTTGGGATTTTGTGGACTATAGCAGTGGGGAAGAAAGACATAGGGTGGAACTATCTGGGGATATCAGGCTTGAGATCGAAAATGTCAGGCTGAGTGGGATGCAGTGGCTTATACCTGTAATCCCAACACTTTGGGAGGCCGAAGTGGGTCGATCGCTTGAGTCCAGGAGTTTCAGACCAGCCTGGGCAACATTGGGAAACTGTCTCTACAAAAAAAAAAAAAAAAAAAAAATATATATATATATATATATATATATACACACACACACACACACACACATATATATACATATATATACACACACATATATATACACACATATACATAAGCTGGGTGTGGTGGCTCACGCCTATAATCCCAGCTACTCGGGAGGCTGAGGTGGGAGGATCGCCTGAGCCCGGGAAGCAGAGGTTGCAGTGAGCCGTGATCATGCCACTGCACTCCAGCCTAGGCGACAGAGCCAGATCCTGTCTCAAAAAAATAATAATGGGGCTGGGCGCTGTGGCTCATGCCTGTAATCCCAGCACTTCGGGAGGCTGAGGCAGGTGGATCACCTGAGGTCAGGAGATCGAGACCATCCTGGCTAACACGGTGAGACCCTAGCTCTACTAAAAATACAAAAATTTAGCTGGGCGTGGTGATGGGCAGCTGTAGTCCCAGCTACTCAGGAGGCTGAGGCAGGAGAATGGCGTGAACCCGGAAGGTGGAGGTTGCAGTGAGCTGAGATGTCGCCACTGCACTCCGCCTTGGCGACAGAGTGGGACTCCGTCTCAAAGAAATTTAAAAAAAAAAAGAAAATAATAATAATAATGAAATCAATAAATAAAATACCAGGCTGGGAGGAGCCACAACCAGAAAACCAGCATTCCTCTAGCGCCACAGCTGAGACGCAGCTGATATCCGGGGAATCCATCTGGATCACCGCACAGAAGCTGGGGTGTGCATGATCTGGAGAGGGGTCAGCAGCTCCAGGCAAGGCTGGAAGTTGAGGCTCTCAGGAGTGGGCGGGGGGCTGTGTCCTTGGGGCAGGGCGCAGCTGCAGCTATCTGGGAAAGCTTCCTGACTGTGGAGGCACAGAAGGGGTTTGGGGTTTGAACAGCCAGCTGTGCGGGCTCAATCCTGGCATCTCTTGACCCTGTGCAGGCTTGGTGGATGGCAGAGGCTGAGGCTCTAGACAGCAGAGCCCAGCTCGTGGGGGGAGGCACATGGGGGCTGGGGTGAGGTTGTCTCGGTCTGTCAAGCTCGAGGGAGCGTCAATCAGGTTGTTCTCTTAGCTCCTCCTTTTGGCCGGGTTTCTGCCTTCCTGCGACTTCCTCTTTTGACCCGCCGCCGCTTCTCCTGGCCCTCCTGGGGCGGGTGGAGCCCGGGAGCGCTGGGGCTGGGTCTCATCCATCTCTCCCCCTCCCTGAGCCAGGGTCAGTCCCCTGGGAGCCCTGGGCAGAGACCCCCCCACCCCACCCTCTCGGGCCGCTCTGGGGAGCCCCACCCTTGCTCCCTGGTTACATTTCCTGCTGGGGTGACGGTGTGAGTCTAGGGTAAGGAGCCTGGTTTTCTGAACTTTCTTTTTTTTTTTTTTCATTTTATTATTATTATACTTTAAGTTCTAGGGTACATGTGCACAACGTGCAGGTTTGTTGCATATGTATACATGTGCCATGTTGGTGTGCTGCCCCCATCAACTCGTCAGCACCCATCAACTCGTCGTTTGCATCAGGTATAATAAAGAAAGCAGAAACACCAAATATGGAGAACACCCAGCGCTTTCCTCTAGGGGAAACCCGCTTATTCAGAGGCTTTCGGGTTCCCTCTGAAGCCACTTTGCAGAATTCGAGCTGGGAAGCCGGACGCCCCGGGCCCAGGAGAACTCAGAGGAGGCGATGCGCAGCCCAGAGCCGGGTGCTCCGCAGCCCGCCCCAGCTCTCGGCCAGATCCCACCCCAGCAGCTCCGCGGACCGGAATCCAGGACCCCCGAGCCAAGCGCCTCCGGCTCCCAACAGGGGCCCAGCGCGCGCCCCGCCGGCGGCCTCAGTTTCCCCTCTGCAGAACGGGCGGGGGGCCCGGGCGGTGCGCCCCGGGTCGCAGCGGGCGCGCAGGGCGGCCGGAAGGGGTGTGATGGGGGCGGGCCCCGCGCCGCCCCGCCCCGGGGAGGGAGTCCCGGGCGCAGCATCCTGGCGCGGGCCGGGGCCGCCGCCGCCACTGCCGTCGGGGAAGGTCCCAGAGCGGACATGGCCTCGCGCGGCGCCAGCCCGGGCCCGAGCCCCTCGAGCCCCGCTTTGTAGCCCCCCACGGAGAGGCGGCCTCGACGGTGCCGACGGCGCAGACGGCCGGGCGGAGGCATGGAGGCGGCGCACCTGCTCCCGGCCGCCGACGTGCTGCGCCACTTCTCGGTGACAGCCGAGGGCGGCCTGAGCGCGGCGCAGGTGACCGGCGCGCGGGAGCGCTACGGCCCCAACGGTGAGCGCGCGGGCCGGGCCGGGGAGCGGGGGCCGCGCGCGCCGCAGTCTCAGTTTCCCCTCCTGCCTCCCCACCCGGCTCTGGGCGGGCAGGAAGCGAGGGCTCCGGAAACCTCTTCGGATGCTCCTGGGGCACCCGGCGGGGCTGCGCGGCCACCTTCGCGGGCGCGGGGACTGGGGGCTGGGGGCTGGGGTCGGGTTCCAGCTGGGGAGACCGGACGCCTGGCACCCTCTGCGCGGTCCTCCCGGACTTCCCACCTCCACACCGGCCCCGTCCACCCTGGAAGCGTTATTCCACCCCATCCTGGACCGTATTCCACCCCCCACGCCGCGCCTCTCCGCCGGTATCGTGCAGGTGCAGCGCTGACACCGGCGGGCGAGGGACGGCCGGAGACTCAGGCTCGGCCTCCCAGCTGGCCCCAGGGTCTCCCCTGAGGGCTCCAGAAACGCCCAAGAAGGTGCCGCTTATCAGCCAGCAGCCTTGGGGCCCCCACCCCCACCCCAGGTCTTCCTCTTTCTGCAACCCGAAGCGGATGTGGCTGGCGGAGTCGGTGGGGGCTTTGAACTGCTGAGGCGGGAGACCCACCTTCCTGGGGTGGCGGAGTCAAGGCCTCAGGGAGCTGCCAGGGAGGCCCTTCCCATCTCTGGGGAGGGAGGGAGCCTTCACGCCCTTGCTGTTCGGGTGGAGGGGTATCATTTCGTCCTCACCTCCTTCAAAGGAGTGTGGGATCCTCGTTTCTGCTAGAATGCACATTGAGTGCCACCGGGTACTGTCCAGATGTGGCCTGGCACCTTGGAGGTCCCATGAGGGTGGAAGATACAGACGTGCCCTCCCCACATCCCTTCCAGGCAGGACCTGCCACCCCCTTGCTCATGCCCTCAGCGCGGGGCAGAGTGTGAGGGATCCCAGGAGAAATGCTCTCACCATCTTCAGAGGGTCTGCATCCTTTGGGGACTTGGAGCCTTGCCCTTCTGGGGTTCCCAGCCAGCCAGAGGGGAAGGTATTCTAGCCCTGGGATCCTACTACTCAGGGCTAGCTTGAAAATTAGGAAGAGGTGTCAGAAAAGGACTTTTGGGTTTTGTATTGGTTTATGAAAACCACCTCTTATATAAATATTATCTTTCTGGAGCAGAAATCCTTTTTCAAAAAAATTAGTTGCTATATTTAGTTGAGCTGTGGGAGGAACTGGGGAGATAAATATTATTTAATATCCCCCATTAGTGACTTGGCAGGGAGGTTGTGCTTTGCTGCAGGAGAGCTGGGCAGCATGGCCTGCCTGTGACCCTGCGGTGGGCTAGCGGCGAGGGCCGTGGCAGGCAGGTCTGGGGTCCCACTACCTCTTTTGTGCTACTATAGCCTCCAGCTTGGGAATCCTGATTCCCGAGGGAAACTGGAGTCGCAGCCCTTGGCCTGTCCCTGGAATCACACAAATTCTGCTCCTGTATGACCCTAGCCAAGGTCTGTCTCCGTTCTGACATCATGTCTTCACTGGTCCAGCAGAGGAGGAACCGGCTGGGAGGGAGGGAGCCCCAGCCTTCCCCACCGGTTATTTGGTCGGATGAGATCTTGGGGTGCCCTGGCCACTGCACACCTGTGTGAGCTGATGGGGAATGCTGTGGGCTTGGCGTGGTATGTAGGTGCACAGAGGGTGGATGTGTGTTGGGCTGTGATGGGAGAAGTTGGGGAGGGGTATTGCTGGGCTCCCCTGGATCCTCTGGGCGTTGATAGTATTAATAATAAAAGCTGATGTTCACTGAGCACTTACTATGTGCCAGGTACTGTTCTCAGCATTTTTCATCTATTATCTCATTTCCTCTCCAAAACAACTCCGTAAGGGAGGAACTGTTGTCATCCCCATTTTATACAGGAGGAAACGGAGGCACCCAGAGGTTAAACCACTTGCCCGAGGTCACACAGTAGGTGGTGGAGCTAGCACTGGGTACCTGCGCCTCTCTGGGCCTCAGTTTCCCCACCTGTACAAGAGAGTCACAAGTTCTGCAGGCTCCGGAACTCTGGTGTCGGCGCCTATGCTAGGAGTTTGGGTCCACTGGTGCAGCTTTTTCAGCTTTGCCTCCAGCCTCCGTGGGTCCCTAGAGGGCTCTTCTCTCAGATCACTGATTGGGACTGGGGGACATTCCAGGGCTGTAGAAGTCATTAGGTGAGCAGAGGGAAGCCAGCTGTTCCTTCCTGCCACATGCTTGCCGTGGCTTGAGGAGGAGGCGCAGATGTCCTAGCACAGCCGCTGGAGTGGGGCTGATGAGGCTTTGAACGCTACCCCTGCCCCTTCATAGCTGTGCAATGCTGGACCAGCCTCTTTGCCTCTCTGTGCCTCCGTTTCTTCTCCATACGTGAGGCTACCATAGAACCCATCTCCCAGGGTTGTTTGTGAGTCTTTACTGGGGTCACAGACACCAAGTCATCCTTCCTTGTCGCAGAAGAGGCTGGGGCGGGCTCTTGGCCACCAGCTGCGTGGCAGGGTGGGTCAGGCCTGTGGGTAGAAGGGACATCCCAGAGACGTGTGTTCTCCCCACCCCAGGAGGCTGTGCACCTGCAAGGTCGTTAGTGTGGAAACCACAAGGAAGTCATTTGCTTAAGTCCTGAAGCTTGCAAATTCTGCTGGGGGAGGGAGGAAGGGAGGCGGGGGCTGGGGATCCCACCCCACCTTTCACCCTCCCCGTTCACTGCAGACAGATGCTTCAGAGCTGGGAAGCCTCAGCAGCACAGCCAGCGAGCATGCTAGCCAGGAGCCCCCTCCACTCACACATAAAACAGCATCTGCCCCAAGTCCCAACAGGGAGTGAGTGGGGAGGCTCCTGGCCCCAGCACCTCCTGTGAGCCCACCTTTGCAGGTGCCAGAGGTACCCAGAGTTCAGCTTCCTTGGGGGGCTTTTTCTTTTTTTTTTTTTTTTTTTTTTTTTTGAGACGGAGTCTCGCTGTGTCTCCCAGGCTGGAGTGCAGTGGCGCGATCTCGGCTCACTGCAAGCTCCGCCTCCCGGGTTCACGCCATTCTCCCGCCTCAGCCTCCCAAGTAGCTGAGACTACAGGCGCCCGCCACCACGCCCGGCTAGTTTTTTGTATTTTTAGTAGAGACAGGGTTTCACCATGTTAGCCAGGATAGTCTCGATCTCCTGACCTCGTGATCCACCCGCCTCGGCCTCCCAAAGTGCTGGGATTACAGGCTTGAGCCACCGCGCCCGGCCGGGGGGCTTTTTCTTTTACGTCTTTTTTATTTTTTGAATAAAAATGTGCACAGTGCAACCTTCAAGGTACAAAAGGTACACAGCAAAGTCTCCGACTCTGTCCCCAGACACCCATTCCCAGTCCTCCCAGTTTCTTGCGTCTTCTTCCCAAGACAGTCCGTGCATACACACATCTGGAGCTGTGACCTTGTGATCTTTTCCCACACGGAAGCAGGAGGAGGAGAAGTGCTCTTTGTCCCTGCTTTGACCTTGACAGTCATTCTTGGAGCCGGTGCCAGGAAGGGCACGGTGGGGCTTCCTGGTGGCTGCGTGGGATTTCGGCGTGTGGCTTTTCTCTGAATTCTGGTGGACGCTTGTGGTGTTGGCAGCCTCTGTTATGACGCGCAGTATCGCAAGGAGTATTCTTGTTGCCACATCATGTCACGCACTTGTGAATATCACTGAAGGACGCATTCCTGGGGGTGCAACTGTGGGGTCTAAGTGGGTGTATATTTTCAGGGTCGTCAGCTGTCACTAAAGAGTTGGTTCTCTGTGCGGTTGTGCCGAGTGACTGGCTCGTTCTCCGCTGCCTCGCCAGTGCAGGGGAGGACCAGACGGTTTGATCTGTGCCAGTCTGGGGGAAGAGTCCTCTCGTAGGTTTGCTTGGCCTCTTGCTGTTTAAAGTCACGTTGGGTGTCTTCTTGTATGGTAAGGAACCACCAGATGGGCTGGGCTGCCCATCTCCTCTGCTGGACTGGAGCCAAGGCAAGGGACCTGGCTCTGTTGGGCATGTCCTGCCTGTAGCTAAACTTCCTGGAGACCCCAGTGACATGGGAGTCGGGCAGATCCCAGGAGGTGTCCTGGGGTGGTCTCTGTTCAAGGGAGCTGGCGAGCCGGGCAGAAGCCTGCCTTCCTGGGCCACACGCGGCCCATCTGCATGAGCGCCTTGGCCCCAGGGCTGCCAGGTGGGACAGGTGGTCCAGATTTAGACTCCTGCCAGCGGCTTCTTGGCTCTGGCCTTATTTGCTGCCCTCAAATAAGTTCCAGGCCCTAGTTGGCGCTGAAACTCGGGCAACCCATATGGGTAGCCCACGGAAACCAGGCCAAGAGGAACGGAGTGTGTCGGGAGGAGGTAGCCATCCATCCGAGTGGCCCTGCTTGCTGGGTGGCCTTGGGCAGACCTGCCCCTTCCTGGACCTGCTGCTCCTCAGGACAGCACGGCTGGGACCCTGAGATCCCATAAGGGCCATGCAGGATCTGAGAGGGTGTGGTTTGCCTGCAGCCCTTTGGAAGCTCAACGTCTTTCATGCTTCACCCTAGTTTTCACTCCCACTGGCCTCTGCTGGGCAGCCGGAGCCCCCCAGGAGCAGCATCAGGCCTGCCCAGCTGGGCCTCCTCACCCTCTTGCACCCTAAGGCAGGGCCTGTTTTTTCCCACAACACAGTCGGGCGAAGAGATGTTGGGCAAACCTTCATCTCCAGCTCCGGACAAGCCAGGGGTGCTGCCGGCCCCTCTGCAGAGCGGAGAGCTGCTTCCCAAGGCCCCGCAGCGGCCCCCGCAGAGCAAGGTCAGGTGTCCACTCCAGGTGGACCCCGGAGACACAGGCAGGGCCAGGTGGGCTGGGCGGGCCCTGCCTCGCCAGGGCCTCTCCCTGACTCTGCAAGTGACGATTTAATTGCTCTGTAAATTTACCTTTGAGGAAGACCTGGTGAGTGCTTGCCTCTCCCGGCTGCAACTGACATTTAGAAGCTGAAATACCAGTTTCCAATGAAGGAAGGAGTAGAAGGGGGATGAGGGGAGCAGGGGGTGTGGAGCCGGGGGGCAGCCCGGGGCATCGCTTGCCCCCCTTCTCCCTGGCTCTGGACTATGGGCTCACACCACGGAGCAACAGAGTAAACAGTGATTGTAAGGACTCAGCATAAACACAGGGATGACTCAGTCCCGCCCCGCCCTGGAAGTGTTCCAGTGTGGCGGGGGGATACTGGCGACTGTTCAGAGAAGGGCACATCGATGAGGTAGGGGAGGGGCTTCCGGGAAAGGGGGTTCAGATGAGGAGATGGGATGCTGCTGTGCACAGAAGGAATGGCACAAGTAAAATGTGGGAGGAGGAAGGCCGGTGGCTAGCATCTTGGGATCTCAGCACTTTGGGAGGCCGAGGTGGGCGGATCACTTGAGGTCAGGAGTTCGAAACCAGCCTGGTCAACATAGTGAAACCTCATCTCTACTAAAAATAAAAATAAAAAATTAGCCTGGCGTGGTGGCAGGTGCCTGTAATCCCAGCTACTTGGGAGGCCGAGGCGGGAGAATCACTTGAACCCAGGAGGCAGAGGTTGCAGTGAGCCGAGATTGCGCCAGCCTGGCAACAGAATGAGACTCCGTGTGGGAAAAAAAAACAAAAACAACAAAAAAAACCCTATATATATATATATATATAAAACCTATATATATATATATATATAACCTATATATATATATATATATATGAGGAGGAGAAGGTTTGGCAAAATGGGGTTATCAACACATCATGCTGGACCCCATAAATGTATACAATTATGATTTGTGAATTACAAATAAACTAAAAAACAGGGGTGGCGATCCTGAGGCTTGGCTAACGGAGGGACAGATGTACATCCGGGATACAGACATGATCCTGGAAGGGCAGGTGGGGGCAGATCCAGGAAGGCCCTGAAGGCCATGCTAAGATTGGTCTTTATTCTGTAGGCCAAAGACAGCCACTGAAGCTGTATGAGCAGGACAGGCAGGTCAGTCATTCGTCACATATGTTTACTGAGTTATGCTCCAGGAGCTGCTCTGGGTGCTGGAGACGCTGCACTTAACAAAATCTTGCTGCCCGGCCGGGCGCGGTGGCTCACGCCTGTAATCCCACCACTTTGGGAGGCCGAGACGGGTGGATCACGAGGTCAGGAGATCGAGACCATCCTGGCCTACACGGTGAAACCCCGTCTCTACTAAAAAATACAAAAAACTAGCCGGGCGAGATGGCGGGCGCCTGTAGTTCCAGCTACTCGGGAGGCTGAGGCAGGAGAATGGCGTCAACCCGGGAGGCGGAGCTTGCCGTGAGCTGAGATCCGGCCACTGCACTCCAGCCTGGGCGACAGAGCGAGACTCTGTCTCAAAAAAAAAAAAAAAAAAAAAAAAAAATCTTGGTACCCTAGAGCTTATATTCTAGCAAGTGATTATGGCTGGAGCGTATTCACTGTGTGCTCTGCATTCCACGTGCTTCATGCATGCTGTTCAATCTTCCCAGCATCCTTGTGAGGTACTTACCATTATGACCCTCTTTTTGCAGATGGAGAAACAGACACAGGGGATGAGGTAACTGGTCTGTGGCCACGGAAGTACTGTGAGATAGAGCAGGATTTGAACTTGAGCCCTCTGGACCAGATTCCTTGATCTAAGCCACAAAGCTTCTCTGATCACCTCCCTTTTGTCCCAGGACCGCAGGCTGACTCCCAGGCCTGCACGCGGGGCCTCCGTGAACACAGGCCCTCTCAGCCTGGCAACATGGGCCAGGCAGGGCTCACCGTGGCAGAGGCTCAGAAGAGAATAGTGGCCAGCCCCACTGTGGCTCTCAGAGGGAGCGGCACCCCCCCAGTCCTGTCTCTGCCCCCTGCAGCCCAGCGGATGGCCGTGAGAGTGGGCAGAGCCAGGGCACTCTCTCATTTAACAGATGGGACAGCTGGCACTGCGAGAGGCCCAAGGCCGCCATTTCAAGGGGAACTGTCTCAGACCCCAACATGCAGCCTCGGAGAGAGCAAGGAAGGAGCCAGCGTCTTCCAGGAACGCCTGGAGTGGGGCATCTCCCAGCCCTGGGCTCCCTCCATCACCCTGGGGCTCACTCATGCAAGGGGAGAATTGGGTCCTTCAGGGTTGAATTTAGAAGCAGACCAGGCCTGAGCAGGCAGAGCCTCGCAGGCCCCTAAAACCCCATGAGGGAGGCCAGCAGCGTCTTTTGGACAGGAGGATTTGTCCAAAAATCCTGGGTTCTCTACAGAGGGGCACACCGACTGGTGGGATGAGGACATCCAGCCCAGCAACCAGGACATGGGACACCAAGGTTTTCAGATGACCTTGGGTGGGTGGTAAAGAGCGTGGAGGAGGGAAGGCAGGACAGCCTAAGAATTAGCTCAGGAGGCCCACAGCAGGGCATCGAGAGCCAGACTGCCTGAGCTCAAAACCCTTCCCGGCCTCCCCCGCTGTGTGACAGAGAACTAGTCACTCAACCTCTCTGTTGTGTACTCTGTAAAATGGGTATAACAATGGCATCTTCCTTCCCAGCTTGTTTGAGGATCATGAGAATAAGGCACACAGGGAGTTAGCAGCGCGTCTGGCGCACACCACCAGCTGCTGCTGCTATGACCTCTGCTAAGCACCTCACGTGCTTAGCTCGGTCCCCAGCGTCTTCCCATTTGTTCTCTGCAGATAATGCGGGAAGGCACCTGGGGCATTGCTTGGCAGGTGCTTGGTAAATGTGGCTGTTAATAGTAATGATGATGACGATCATCACAGCAGGCCTTCAAGGTGGGTGTGCGTACGCCACCTCCCAAATGAGGCTCAAGGCCTCACAAGGAGCCGGCTGTGTGGGCAGGACCAGAGCTGTGTTCAGGGGCAGGTCAGGCCTCCTCAGGGGGGCGGGGTGAGAGGGAGCTTTGCGGAGGAAGCCAGGTCTGGGCGGAGGGGTTTATCAGTCAGGTTCAGATTGGTTACTGCAGCCATCGCCTCGGAATCTCGGCAGCTTGAAGGATCAGAGGCTCCTTTCTCACGCCTGCTGAGTGCTGGCAGCAGACTGGTCATCGAGGGCTCTGTGCCTTCCTCACTCTGTGACCCCGATCGATGGAGCAGACACCATCTCACAGGCTGCTGGCTGCTGTAGGAGAGTGTCAAAGAGCTCCAACCGCTTGGCTATTTACATTTAAATGCATGAAAATTAAAGTAAAATTTGAAATTAGTCACAGTCCAGGGGCGCACCAGCTGCCTGTGGCTAGTGGCTCCGGTCCTGGCCAGCACAGATGGAGGATACTTCTGCTATCACAGGACATTCTACTGGACAGTGACCTCCTAGAAAGCCCCCCACCAGAAGTCAATGCTCCAACCTGGCAGGAATACACATTCTTCTTCTCAAAAGTCACACGGGGGCCGGGCAGTGCCTTCCTACTATGCCCACAAGGTGGGGAGGACCAGAAATATTTGGGGAACAGCATCATGAGCACCAAAGAGTGGGTCCTGGGTCAGGGTGGGTCAGAGAGCAGAAGGGAGATGACCCAGGTCGACAGGTAGAGAAAGGAGAACTGAGCCAGCTGCTGTGGCTCACACCTGTAATCCCAGCACTTTGGGAGGCCGAGGTGGGTGGATCACCCGAGGTCGGGAGTTTGAGACCAGCCTGGCCAACATGGTGAAACCCCGCCTCTACTGAAAATACAAAAATTAGCTGGGCGTGGTGGCGGGCGCCTGTAATTCCAGCTACCCAGGAGGCTGAGGCAGGAAAATCGCTTGAACCTGGGAGGCGGAGCTTGCAGTGAGCTAAGATCATGCCACTGCACTCCAGCCTGGGCGACAGAGCAAGACTCTGTCTCAAAAAAAAAAAAGAGAAAGGAGAACTTTAAGAGACTAGCCGAGGCAGGCAGGAGGCATCATGGGGACCTCTGTGAGGAAGTACAGGGACCGGAGCTGGCACGTGTACCCCACGACACGCTTCCCAACCCCAGGCCTCGCCCTTGCCCAGAACAAAGAAAGGTGAGGGTTATAGGCATCTCCTGGGTAGCGCCCGGCACAAGCCTACCCGTGCACACCGTGAGGTTAGCACTGTCCTGATTTGAGGCTGGAGCATGGCTGGGGTGTCCTCTAAAGCACACTACTCCATTGGAGAATTGGCCCAGAAACCAGGCCTGGCCCGCCCCCCGCCTTTCCTGTTCGCCTCAGCTAAATAGATCAGAAGGAAAAAGTCTGTTTGATTTTAATCTCGACGCAGGACACTGGAGATTACATTTTCCACGGAAAATGTCAGCCACTGCCGAAAATAGGACTTTGGAGAAAATGCTAGAAAGTGTATTTTTAGGCTATATATTTTCCTCCTGGATTCCTGCAGTCCAGTGGGCTGCTTGATACTCCCCAGGGTTCAGCTGCCAGGTGCAGATCCTAAAGCTTCCAAACAGGTGGTCCGGGGAGAGGACTCCCATAGGAAAGAAATGCCTGCAGGCCAAAAACAGGTGGACCGATGCGAGGCCCTGTTTCCAGTGTCAGGAAGGAGGAGGTGGAAGAGAGCCAGCCAGGGCCGGGGCCTCAGATTCCGCACGGCTAACGAGCTTCGGGGAGATGCCGCAGATGTCCGGAGACGTCCTATGAGTGGCAAGGGACAAGAGAAGGCAGGACTCGGTTAGACTGTGGCCTGGGAAGGGGGAGCTTCTCCAAGCCCATCCTCCAGAGCCCGGCTCCCGCCCCTCTCTTCCCCACACAGACCCACTCACTCATTGTGTGGCTTTGCTCAAGCCACGCCTCCACCGTGATCCTTCAAGCCCCGGTCTGTGAAGTGGAGGGGCTGGAACTCTCTGCAGCCTCCCCTTTAGGCTACAGGAATGATTCACCGACGTCAGGGGCCTGAGGCACCCAGCTCTGCCTGATATGAAAGGTGCTTCGGGAGATGTTGGAGATAAAAATCAGCACCTAGGCTGGGGCGCGGTGGCTCACACCTGTCATCCCAGCACTTTGGGAGGCCAAGGTGGGCAGATCACAAAGGTAGGAGTTCGAGACCACCTGGCCAACACAGTGAAACCCCGTTTCTACTAAAAATACAAAAATCAGCCGGGAGTGGTGCTGCGCGCCTGTAATCCCAGCTACTCGGGAGGCTGAGGCAGGAGAATTGCTTGAACCTGGGAGGTGGGGGTTGCAGTGAGCCGAGATCGCACCACTGTGCTCCAGCCTGGACGACAGAGCGAGACTCTGTCTCAAAACAAAAAGCACCTAAAGTGAGGCGGGTGCTGTTGGAGTTTGGAAACAATGTTCTTCACCATGTTGTGTTGGGGGGTGGGGCTGGGAGGTCTTCACTGAACTCACCTGGAGTGCAGGGCCTGGGGGGACTGCACTGTGGGAGGGATTCTAACTGCGGGGTGCTGGCTGCTAGGGTCCTGTCCAGGGGGAGCCCCGCTGTGCGGTGGGGCTCAGCAGGCCGGCCCAGCTGCAGACCTTGTCCAGCTGGTCGCTGGGGAGCAGGGATGTCAGAGGCCTGGTGAGCGGAAGACGCCTGAGCCGGTGTTCTCCGTTTGAGGGAGGGGCTGCCTTGCTGCGGGGGTGGGAGATGCTCAACAGGACTATGCGGCCATCTAAGGAAGGGCTATGCAGGGGAGCCGTGAGAATAGCCCGCTCTCTGTGTGACCTGGGTGGGGGAAGTGTCTCTTTTCTAGGCCTCAGTTTCCCCTCTGTGAAATGGGGCAGGGAGGGGCTGGAAGGACCCTCTTGGTTCCGATCTCATCCCAAGATGAGCCAAGTCACCCTAGATCTTCCTCAATTTGAGTGGGGGGAGGGTAGAGGGGTGGAAGCATTTGGGTCCAAACCATTTATCCTGTGACCTCAGAGCCCTGGGGGATACATCCAGTCCGTGGTGGGGGTCTGGGCGGGCACGGTGGGCAGGTGCTGCCAGATTCCCCCGAGGCCCCCTGCGTGACCCACTCCTCTTTTGTCTCCTCATGGCTCCCGTGGCTGCCTGGATCCTGCAGAGCTCCCGACTGAGGAAGGTGAGGCTGGCACCGTGATGGACCGCTAGGCCGCGGGACAGCATCCCTGCGTCCTTCACCGTCAGGTCGTGACTTCCCTCTCCCCGCTGAGTGAGGCCTTGCTGCGCTCCCCAGGATCACCCACCTGAGCCTCTCAGGGATCTGGGTCCTCCCTCTTCCGAGTGCAGGGAGAGAATGGGAGGTTTCCGGGGCCATCCTAGCTCCAAGTGGGAAGGGTCAGTGGTGGGGGCCCAGACTCACGCATGACTCCTGTTCCCAGGGAAGTCCCTGTGGGAGCTGGTGCTGGAACAGTTTGAGGACCTCCTGGTGCGCATCCTGCTGCTGGCCGCCCTTGTCTCCTTTGTAAGTGGGGCCCTGCCTGCCATCCTGTGGGAGTGGGTCACCCTGGAAGGAGAGCCAGGCTGGGCAGTGCTCTGAGGCCCTGGAGCCTGGCCTTGTTCTCCACACCCTGGGCCTGCTCTCTGGCCTTCCCTGGCCCTGCCCTGCTCAGACTTCAGCTTCCCTTGCCTGAACCCTCATGGCCCCTATACTGGGCCCCCAGCTTCCACCTGACCCCTCCAATCCATCTTATCCTCTGGCTCTCAGCGAGCTCTCCAGCTCACATCCGCCCCCTGCCCCCCCGTGCTGTAGCCCAGATCATTCTTTGTTGGCGGCAGGGGGGAGCTTCCCACTGTAGGGTGTTTAGCAGCATCCCTGGACCCTACCCACCAGATGCCAGTAGCACCTCCCAGCTGTGACCGTCAAAAAGGTCTTTAGACAGCCAGGCCTAACATCTCATGACTGAAATCCCAGCACTGTGGGATGCCGAGGCAGTAAAATCACTTGAGCCCGGGAGTTTGAGACCAGCCTGGGCAACATAGGGAGAATCTGTCTCTACAAAACATACAAAAAAAATTTAGCCGGGTGTGGTGGTGCAGGCCTATAGTCCCAGCCACTCTGGACGCTGAGGCAGGAGAATCGCTTGGGCCCGGGAGGCCGGAGCTGCAGTGAGCCGTGATCACACCACTACGTTCCACCCTGGGCAACAGAGCAAGACCTTCTCTCAAAAGAATAAAAATGTCTTCGGACATTGCCACATGCCCCTGGGGGGCACATTACCCCTGCCTGAGTGCTGCTGCTGGAGCCCCTTTTGTGGGTCCCAGTGCCCCCCACAAGGACTCTGGGGTGTGAACCTCCTGCAGCCTCCTCTTGGCTGCTTCTCCTTGCTCTTCCTCCTTTCCCAGTGATACTTCGCTGCCTAATGGGTTTTGGATGCATGCATCAGAATCACCTGGGCTTGGCTGGCTGCGGTGGCTCACACCTGTAATCCTAGCACTTTGGGAGGCCGAGGCGAGTGAGCTCAGGAGTTCAGCCTGGGCAACATGGTGAAACCCCGTCTCTACTAAAATATAAAAAGATTAGCCAGGCATAGTGGTGGACACCTATAATCCTATCTACCCGGGAGGCTGAGGCACAAGAATTGCTTGAACCTGGGAAGCGAAGGTTGCGGTAAGCCAAGATCGAGCCACTGCACTCCAGCCTGGGCAACAGAGCAAGACTCTGTCTCAAAAGAATCCGTAGGCTTGCTGACACACAGATGACTGGTCCCCACCCCAGAATTTGTGACTCAGGAGGTCTGGAAGAGGCCCTGAGATCAACATTTCTTACAAGTTCCCAGCCGCCGCTGCTGGTCTGGGGACTACGCTGAGATGCTCTGCTCCAGGCAGACAGTAAGGCCTGGGCAGGCACCCGTCCCACTGCCCCACAGCCTTGAAGGTTGGCCTGGGTGGGGTGGTCACTCCTGTGGGGTGGGCATCCTATGCCAAGGCCTTCTCAGAGGAGTGGCCCTCTCCAAGCCAAGGGCTCCCCAGTGCTATCTCCCCAAAGCAGGGGAGCAGACAGGAGATCCGGGGTGCCAAAGAAAAGAAGAGCAGATCTTGGCCAGCAGCAGGGCCTGAGCTCACCAGCTGTGATCTTGCAGGTCCTGGCCTGGTTCGAGGAGGGTGAGGAGACCACGACCGCCTTCGTGGAGCCCCTGGTCATCATGCTGATCCTCGTGGCCAATGCCATTGTGGGCGTGTGGCAGGTGGGAGGCACTGGGGGTGGGACCGGGCCGGGGGTCTCCCAGCCACTAGGAGTGCCCTCCACCTGGTGCTGGCGTCCTGCAGACCCTTCTGCTTCCAGCTCCATCGCAGGCCCCAGGGGAGTGACTCCAAGGGGGCGGCCTGCTGGGGGCAGCAGGGCAGACCGCCTGCCTGCCTTCTGTTCTGCAGGAACGCAACGCCGAGAGTGCCATCGAGGCCCTGAAGGAGTATGAGCCTGAGATGGGCAAGGTGATCCGCTCGGACCGCAAGGGCGTGCAGAGGATCCGTGCCCGGGACATCGTCCCAGGGGACATTGTAGAAGTGGCGGGTATGCCAGGGGGCTCCTCTTTTTATTTTATTTTCTTTTTATTTTATTTTATTTTTGAAATGGAGTCCTGCCCTGTTGCCCAGACTGGGGTGCAGTGGCGCAATCTCGGTTCACTGCAACCTCCCGCCTCCCAGGTTCAAGCAATCCTCCTGCCTCAGCCTCCCATAGGGGCCTCCTTCTTTTATTATATAGGCCTGGGAGCCCCATCCCTGTCTGTGCCTCCATCATTCGTGCTGTATGCACAGAGGGGGTGGCCGTCGGATCCCTCCAAAGCCCTTTGGCCAAAACCCTGTTGGACAGATGAGACTGTGGGCCAGAGGGACAGGGGTCCACCAGAGCGATCACAGCTCAGCCACTCGACGCCCAGCCCCAGCCTTGGGTCCTGGGAACCCTTCTGGCTTTTCCCAGCTGGTGGTGCCCAAAGCCACTCTCAGCCAAGTCATTCTCCCCGCACAGTGGGGGACAAAGTGCCTGCTGATCTCCGCCTCATCGAGATCAAGTCCACCACGCTGCGAGTGGACCAGTCCATCCTGACGGGTGAGGCCCCCCCGCCGGGAGGCCGGGACCTAGTGGACCGGGACCACGGGATGGGACCACGGGATGGGGCCACAGGATGGGTGTGTCTTCATGTGGGGCTTCTCATCTCTGATTCCATGACCAGGTGAATCTGTGTCCGTGACCAAGCACACAGAGGCCATCTCAGACCCCAGAGCTGTGAACCAGGACAAGAAGAACATGCTGTTTTCTGTAAGTCCCTCAAATGTCTGAGGCCTTTGCCCAGACAATGATAAAAATAACAACATTAAGATTATTATCACACCTGTAATCCCAGCACTTTGGGAGGCTGAGGTAGGTGGATCACTTGAGGTCAAGAGTTCGAGACCAGCCTGGCCAACATGGCGAAGCCCTGTCTCTACTAAAAATACAAAAAGTTAGCTGGGTGTGGTGATGCGTGCCTGTAATCCCAGCAACTTGGGAGGCTGAGGCAGGAGAATCGCTTGAACCCGGGAGGTGGAGGTTGCGGTGAGCCAAGATCACGCCACTGCACTCTAGCCTGGGTGACAAGAGCAAAAACTCTGTCTCAAAAAAAAAAAAAAAAAAAAAAAGATTTGTTTTTTCTGGCCCTCTTGCCCGGGCTGGAATGCAGTGGTACAATCTCGGGTCACTGCAACCCCCACCCCCAGGTTCAAGCTACTCTTGTGCCTCAGCTTCCCAAGTAGCTGGGACTACAGGCACCTGCCACCACACCTGGCTAATTTTTGTATTTTTAGTAGCAACAGGGTTTCACCATGTTCACCAGGCTGGTCTCGAACTCCTGACCTCAAGTGATCCGCCCGCCTTGGCCTCCCAAAGTGCTAGGATTACAGGCATAAGCCACTGCACCCGGCCCAACATTAAGATTAATCAACTTGGCCGGGCGCGGTGGCTCACGCCTGTAATCCCAGCACTTTAGGAGGCCAAGGCGGGCGGATCACAAGGTCAGGAGATCGAGACCACGGTGAAACCCCGTCTCTACTAAAAATACAAAAAATTAGCTGGGCGCGGTTGTGGGCGCCTGTAGTCCCAGCTACTCGGGAGGCTGAGGCAGGAGAATGGCGTGAACCCGGGAGGCGGAGCTTGCAGTGAGCCGAGATCGCGCCACTGCACTCCAGCCTGGGCGACAGAGCGAGACTCCGTCTCAAAAAAAAAAAAAAAAAAAAAAAAAAAAAAAAAGATTAATCAACTAAAGTCCTATGGGGAAGAACCTCATCAATTCTTGATAATACATGCAAATTTATAGTAATAATAGCTCGTGTTTACTGGGGGCTGTGTGCCTGGTACTGTTCTAAGCCCTTTACACATACTAGTTTATTTAATCTTTATACCAAATCTTTGAAATAAGTACTCTTGTTATGCTTGTTATCAATATTTTCCAGCAAGGAAACAAGCACAGAGAGATTAAGTAAGTTGCCGAAGGTCACACAGCCAGTGAGTGGCAGAGCTGGGATGAACTCAGACATCCTGGATTTCTGCTGGGAGACCTTGCCTTCTCCTGGAGAGGGGCAGAGACCCCCTGTAATCACTCAATAGAAATGCTCTAGTGGAAAGAGGTCTGCCAAAGTGGTGGAGGATGGTGGGCATAGTCCATTCTCCGATAGGAAAACTGACCCACAAGGCATGATGCCCGGCTCTTCTCAGAGAGAGCGATGGGTTCAGCTTGGAGAGACCTGCCTCCGTGGCCTCAGAGAAAGTTAGCAAGTGATACTCACAGCTGCCCAGCAATAGCCTGAGGCCAGCAAGGAGCATTTGGGGCCACAAGGAAGGGTCAGGCCAGTCAGACAATGGCCCAGGCCACAAGTTATAAGGGGATAGAAGACTCCCTGGAAGGGAAGAGGAACGAAGAAAGTGAAACTCACCCATAACTTTTTTTTTTGAGACGGAGTCTTGCTGTGTTGCCCAGGCTGGAGGGCAGTGGCGCGATCTCCGCTCACTGCAAGCTCCGCCTCCCAGGTTCACGCCATTCTCCTGCCTCAGCCTCCCAAGTAGCTGGGACTACAGGCACCCGCCACCACGCCCGGCTAATTTTTTTGTATTTTTAGTAGAGACGGGGTTTCACCGTGTTAGCCAGGATGGTCTCGATTTTCTGACCTTGTGATCCGCCCGTCTCGGCCTCCCAAAGTGCTGGGATTACAGGTGTGAGCCACCGCGCCCGGCCAACTTTTTTTTTTTTTTTTTAATGACAGAGTCTCGCTCTGTCGCCCAGGCTGGAGTGCAGTGGCACAATCTCGGCTCACTGCAACCTCTGCCTCCCGGGTTCAAGCCATTCTTCTGCCTCAGCCTCCCAAGCAGCTGGGATTACAAGCACATGCCACCATGCCTGGCTAATGTTTGTATTTTAGTAGAGACAGGGTTTCACCATGTTGGCCTGGCTGGTCCCTAACTCCTGACCTCAGGTGATCCACCCGCCTTGGCCTCCCAAAGTGCTGGGATTACAGGTGTGAGCCACCACGCCCAGCCCAGAACTCTTCTTGAGAGGGGCCTACCTAACTGCATGGAAGCCTTGGACAGGCTTCTATTCCCTGGCACTTGCCTTGGCGTGGGGAGCAATGGTGACAGCCATTGCTCCAGTATCAGCAGCTGTCACTAAGAAGCTTTGGAGGGGCCGGGCCTGGTAGCTCATGCCTATCATCCCAGCACTTTGGGAGGCCAAGGCAGGAGGATCACGTGAGCTTAGGAGTTTGAGACTAGCCTGAGCAACATAGTGAGACCTCATTTCTACTAAAATTCAAAATTAAACAAAAAAAATTTTCTAAAGTAATAATAAAAAGAAGCTTTGCAGGAAGGTTGTCTGGCTGGGCCCTGCATGTTGGGGACTAGAGCTGCATCGCTTAAGACAGAAGAGAGGCTGGGGCCTGCCCTCTCGCCAGCCTCAACAGCATATGCTTTTGAAGGGGTACCGAGTTCTCAGCCTCCTCCGAAAAACTATCTGGGGCCTCTGCTGGATCACTTTACAGAAGAGGACACCAAGCCACAAGGCTGGCTGTCCCTTATGCTAGGAATTGAGGATTTTACTGGAGCCTTGGAAATGGATGAGCTGAGGCTCAGGTTTTGTGGATTTTTCAGTAAATATTAATGGGCTGTTTATTGAGTTCGTAGTCAGCTGTGCTCCTGTGTGGCTATAGTGGTTGTTTATGAATCACATTTTGCGGGACGGATGCCTGTGCTGCGCTGGTCCATTATATTATCGGTATCAGCCCCCGTGCTTCCTCTGTGCCCGGCCCCATGCTAGGCACTGGGGATACGGCGATGAACCCAATCCCTGCCTTCCTAGAGCTGACACTGTCATGGGAAGGCAGCAGGGAGCCAATGCATACCTAGCTACAGAAGTCTAGAAGCACTAGCAACATGGAGAAAAAGAAAGCCGGGTAGAAGGAGAAGTGCCTTACTCCGGCTTGAGGGAGTCAGGGGTCCGGCTTGGCTGCTGAGCAGCTTTTTCCTTGTCTTTCCCTCGGCCAGGGCACCAATATCGCCTCGGGCAAAGCAGTGGGTGTGGCCGTGGCCACCGGCCTGCACACGGAGCTGGGCAAGATCCGGAGCCAGATGGCAGCGGTGGAGCCCGAGCGGACGCCGCTGCAGCGCAAGCTGGATGAGTTTGGGCGGCAGCTGTCCCATGCCATCTCTGTGATCTGCGTGGCCGTGTGGGTCATCAACATCGGACACTTCGCCGACCCGGCCCACGGTGGCTCCTGGCTGCGCGGCGCTGTCTACTACTTCAAGATCGCCGTGGCCCTGGCCGTGGCGGCCATCCCCGAGGGCCTCCCGGCCGTCATCACTACGTGCCTGGCACTGGGCACGAGGCGCATGGCACGCAAGAACGCCATCGTGAGAAGCCTGCCCTCCGTGGAGACCCTGGGCTGCACCTCGGTCATCTGCTCCGACAAGACGGGCACGCTCACCACCAATCAGATGTCTGTCTGCCGGGTGAGTGACGGCCAGCTTGATGTTGCTGTGCATTGCTAAGCGGGCTGGGCTACCTCTCTGGGTCTCTCCCCGACCTCCTTTTCAGTGAGGGATGGAGGAGAGAACCTGTGGGCTGCCCCTTGGCCCAGAGCAGGTCTAGGTTTTCATGAGATGACAGGGAGGCTATAGCAAATCATGCCTGGGTAGCCTCATGTCACTGAGGCCTGTGCGGCACTGTGGGGCCCTGGCCAGGTTGCTGACAGTCTGTTAACCTCAGTCTCCTCATCGGAAGCCTGGCTGTGTGAGGCCTGCTAGGTAAACATAAAGGACAAAGGAGAGGCTCAAGCTCAGCCTTGGCGTAGGAATCAAGCTGGACCTGGACCCGGGTTCCATCCTGTCCCAGCATGGCTCTGTGCAGTCAACACCTGTCACCAGATAAGCCAGCTCCGGTAACCCGGGAAGGGCCGGGGCAGGAATTATTCATTCCCTGGCACTTGATCCCACATCCTGGGCCCACCCCCCACATGGCCAAGGGATTCTGGTTGAGACTTCAGCAGGTCCATGGGGCAGAAGGCTCCTCCTGGCCCAGCAGATGGGTGAGTGGGGAGATGGTGAAGGCTCTTCCCAGGCCCCCAGTGCCTGTCTGTCACCACTGTTTCCATATCTGCCCACTGGGCTTGGTAACCCAGGCTCTGTATTCTGAGACCCTAAGGCCTTCTAGGAGCCCATCAAAGGCTGCTTTTGGGGAGGGGTGCTAGCAACCTTTACTGTCCTGCTAAAAGCCCTCGTAGGATTTTATTTAAACAGAGTGTTTCTTGACTAAGAATGAGATTTTTTTTTTTTTTTTTTTTTTTTTTTTTTTTTTTTGAGGCAGACTCTCACTCTGTTGTCTAGGCTGGAGTGCAGTGGCATGATCTGAACTCACTGCAACCTCTGCCTCCCGGGTTCAAGTGATTCTCCTGCCTCAGCCTCCCAAGTAGCTGGGACTACAGGCATGTGCCACCACGCCCAGCTAATTTTTGTATTTTAGTAGAGATGGGGTTTCACCATGTTGGCCAGGCTGGTCTGTAACTCGTGACCTCAAGTGATCCACCTGCCTCGGCCTCCGAAAGTGCAGGGATTACAGCCCTGTGCCCTAATAAAGATTTTTTTTTTTTTTTTTTTTTTTTTGAGATGGAGTCTCACTCTGTCGCCCAGGCTGGAGTGCAATGGCACGATCTTGGCTCACTGCAACCTCTGCCTTCTGGGTTCAAGCAATTCTCCTGCCTCAGCCTCCCAAGTAGCTGGGATTACAGGCACGCATCACCATGCCTGGCTAATTTTTGTATTTTTAGTACAGACGGGGTTTCACCATGTTGGCCAGGATGGTCTCAATCAAGCTTGACCTCGTGATCCACCTGCCTCATGATCCACCCGCCTCGGTCTCCCAAAGTGCTGGGATTACAGGCGTGAGCCACCATGCCCAGCTAATAACAAACATTTTAAAAGTGCAGTGTGGGGAAGTTGTAGAGGCCTTACGTGCTGGATGCTGGGCTGTGCTTGCTTGGGTGACTATCCCCAGGAGTAGGGAGGAGAGTGGGAAGGAAAGGACACTTATTATGTATCTACTGGGCGCTGGGCTGGCCATTTGCTTGAGAATGTGCAGCAAGGCCATGTCCAGGAAGCGAGAACTGTCTCCCCAGCAGAGCTGGCTGAACAGACAAAGAAATAGGCATCCTGGGCCAGGTAAGCCACCCTGTCCCTGAGGTGCACAGGTGGGGACTGGGTGACCCATCAGGCCCTGGGGCAGGGACTCACTCTCTGGGGACATCTCCCTTGAAGGCCAGGAACTCATTTCCTTGAAGGCAAAGGAGGGGGCGGTTCCCATGTTACTAGTGGAGACACTGAGGCTCAGCTACTTGGCCAGGGGTCACACAGTGAGATGGGTAAGGACTCAGGCTTTCTGCCTAGCTCAGGGCTCTCTCAAGCTGGCAGCTGCCCCCAGAGCATTGAAGAATCTGCCGTAAATCCCTCAGAAGTCCAGGACATTTGGACAAACCGGAGCGGGACACACCTGGCAAAGCAGACAGTCCCTGCCTCAGCCTGGACCCTGCGTTCTATTTCCCTCCTGGTGGGGACGGACGGCCAGGCCGGTTTGGCTCTTGGTGGGGCAGGGGGCCTGCAGGACCCCACCCTGGGGTCGGGCTTTATTCAATCTGGCTGCCCAGGGAGGAGGGAGGCGACCCCGCCCGCCTAAGCACGCCCCTGCGCTCTCCAGATGTTCGTGGTAGCCGAGGCCGATGCGGGCTCCTGCCTTTTGCACGAGTTCACCATCTCGGGTACCACGTATACCCCCGAGGGCGAAGTGTGAGTGCGGGGCCAGGGGATTGGCGGGCGGGCGGCCTGGGGGCGGGGCCGAGGTGTCGGTGGGGGGCCCCTGGGGGCGGGGCCAGAAGACGGAGCCCCTCCCGGGGGCGGGGCCAGGGGCGGAGCCCCTCCCGGGGGCGGGGCCGAGGTCCTCGTGGTGACCGCCCCGGCTCCACAGGCGGCAGGGGAATCTGCCTGTGCGCTGTGGCCAGTTCGATGGGCTGGTGGAGCTGGCGACCATCTGCGCCCTGTGCAATGACTCGGCGCTGGATTACAATGAGGTGGGCCCCACCCCCTTTCATGACCTCCCTAGTATGCCGGCCACCAGGACAGACCCTTTTCCCAGCTTCAGAGCTCCCAGGGTTGGCAGCCCTTGCACCCTGGAAGTGCCACACCCAGGGAGCACGGTTACCCCTGCCCACCACTCTCTGCCTCCCCTCCCTTTCCTCAGACAGGCTTCAGAACCCTCCCCCAGAGCTCTTGGGCCGTGGGGGACTACCATGGAAGGGGCTGAAGGGCTGGGGAAACCTGTGGAGGAAAAAGATTTGGGGAACAGGACTAAGAAAACGTTTGAAGCAGAAGGCGCAGCCCACAAAAGGCCCACATTCAGTTAAAGCCTCCTGCGACTTAGGCGTTGACTGCCGTTCACGTGGCTGGGGCAATGGAACGGGCATGCAGCAGGCATCTGCCCAAGGGAAGGTCCTTGGCCAGACCCAGTCCGAGGCCAAGCTGAGGGCAGTAGAGCACCACCGAAGAGTTCTGAGCAGGACAGTGACATGGTCAGATGTGTGCATTTACAGAAGATCACCGAGGCTTCCGTGTGGAGGACAGACAGACAGGAGAGGACTGAAGTCAGGGAGGCCTGTGTGGTCATTCAGCCTAGAGAGATGCGGGCGGAGCCCTGGCTGAAGCCTCCGGGAGAGGGGAGAAGGCACGGGTCAGAGAGATTTAGGAGCTGAAAATCCTGGGACTTGGTGACTGGTTAGGTGGAAGAGAGAGGGAGGAGGCCGGGGTGGCTCCTGGTGGCTCTGTTGACTGGGGCTGCCACTGGAGTGGCAAATACAGAGAGCGGGAGGGGTGGCCTGAGGGGTCCCCAGGGAACAAGGTTCAGCAGGCAGCTGGACATGTGGGCTTGGGGCTCAGCAAAGGGCCCCAGGGAGGGCAGGTGGGAGGGCGGGAGCAGGCCCAGACAGCAGAAACCGGTGAAGGAGGCTGACAGGAAGTGGACGGAGATGCAGGCGGAGGGCAGGGAAGGTGTGTGGCGATCAATGCCAGGGTGGGGGGCTGAATGTCAGTGTCAGACACCACCCCAACCGCAGGGCAGCCAGCCTCGGAAGGGCTCACAGACCTGTGTAAAGGAGATTACACAGAACTTCAGCAAAGGCAGCTTCGGGGCAAGGAGTGAGTGAGGCTGGGGGCACAGGCTGGAGGCTGCCTGCTCCTCACTCCCTATGCTCTGGGTCCTCGCCAGGCCAAGGGTGTGTACGAGAAGGTGGGAGAAGCCACGGAGACAGCTCTGACGTGCCTGGTGGAGAAGATGAACGTGTTTGACACCGACCTGCAGGCCCTGTCCCGGGTGGAGCGAGCTGGCGCCTGTAACGCGGTGAGCAGGGCTGGGGGCTCAGGCCTCCAGCTGCATGGCTGGGGTTTCTGGGACATCTGGAGAAGGCAGAGAGGACAGTGAAGTCTTTTTTCTTTCTTTTTTTCTTGAGACAGAGTCTTGTTCTGTCGCCCAGGCTGGAGTACAGTGGTGCAGTCCTGGCTCACTGCAACCTCCGCCTCCCGGGTTCAAGTGATTCTTGTGCCTCAATCTCCCGGCGTGTGCCACTGCACCCGGCTAATTTTTGCATTTTTTAGTAGACAGGATTTCACCATGTTGTCCGGGCTAGTCTCAAACTCCCGACCTCAGGTGATCCGCCCACCTCGGCCTTGCAGTGTGCTGGGATTGGGATTACAGGCGTGAGCCACCGCTCCCGGCTGACAGTGAAGACAGACTTGGAGAAAAGCGGGGAGAAGGCTGAGTGCGGACAAGGGTTTGGAGTTAGTCTGCACACAGCATGGTCAGGAAATGGCAGCGTATTGCCATTTCTGGGGCTGGAGAGGGAAAGGGAGGCCTTGAATGGCAGGGTCAGAGGAGCACAGATGTTACCCCACACAAAGCAAGAGTCTCTTTTGGGGACAAGCAGCTGGTGGGAAGGCAGGCGAGAGTCGCTGGCTCTGTCCTTCATGCCCTGACCTGCCTGGACCCCGCAGGTCATCAAGCAGCTGATGCGGAAAGAGTTCACCCTGGAGTTCTCCCGAGACCGGAAGTCCATGTCTGTCTACTGCACGCCCACCCGCCCTCACCCTGCCGGCCAGGGCAGCAAGATGTTTGTGAAGGTGGGGGCCTGTCTGGCCTGGGCCCCTGCGCACCCTGGGGCACCTGGTCATCCACGCTCCTCTGTGAGCCCCAGTCTCCCCGTGTGAATGACAGGGTTGGGTTAGAAGTTCTCAGGAGCCCCTTTTGCCCCTAACTGGTGGTGTGGGGGTGGTTGGTGCCACCCTTGGTGCTCCGTGTTTCGGAAACTGAGTCCCAGGGAGGGAAAGGAATCAACTCCCGTGCAGACCACTGTCTACAGCGTCTCCATTGCTGCTCCCAAACCTGGAGGGGGAAATACAGCTCTAGCTACACCCTGCAAGGAAGGTTTAAACCCCTTTTGAAATGAAAAGGCTTCTGTACTGAGAGCTTCGGCCACTTGGAAAAGTTAGTGTCCGGGTGACCTTTTAGGAGCAGGAGAAGCCATTGAAGGAGCTTTAGAGACTGTTTCTAGGCCCGGGGTGAAGTCGGAGGTGAGACCTGAGGCCACTGAGGGGCCTGTCACCCCTGGGCCCCCTTCCCAGGGCTATGCCTGCCACACCCTGTGCGTGGCTCTATTTCTGGTCCCCAGGCAGGGTTCAGCCTGCCTCCCTGCTGCTAAGGCCCCTAACAAATTGGAACCCGAGTAGCACCAGGGAGGCAGAGCCTGCAGGAGATGCCGTTCCCACCCCTGCCTGCAAAACATAGCAGTGCCCGGGTCGGCTGTGGGCTGGTGGGGGAAGGGCATCGCTAGGTGTGTGGCTGCCCCCACCCCAGCACTCCCCCCATTCCCTTTAGATTGTCTCACAGGGGGACCCACTTGGTTCTCACTCTGAACTTTCAAAGAATGGATTCTGGTCCCTGCCTTGTGTGTGTACCCTTGGGTGGCCTTTCCCCTTATCTTAGTCTCCGTTTCCTGAGTTTGGGCAGGAGGGAGGGGAGGGGTCCTGACTGACGAGTTGCCTCCTCTCCCTCTCCCTGCCTCGCAGGGGGCCCCTGAGAGTGTGATCGAGCGCTGTAGCTCAGTCCGCGTGGGGAGCCACACAGCACCCCTGACCCCCGCCTCCAGGGAGCAGATCCTGGCAAAGATCCGGGATTGGGGTTCAGGCTCAGACACGCTGCGCTGCCTGGCACTGGCGACCCGGGACGTGCCCCCGAGGAAGGAGGACATGGAGCTGGACGACTGCAGCAAGTTTGTGCAGTATGAGGTGGGTGCGGGAGCCGACTCTCCCCGCAGAACGGGGCGGGTGCAGGAGCCGACTCTCCCCACAGAACGGGGCGGGTGCGGGAGCCGACTCTCCCCGCAGTACGGGGCGGGTGCGGGAGCCGACTCTCCCTGCAGCAGCTGGGCTGGTGGCAGGTCAGGGATGGTCTCAGGCACCGCTTGAATCTGCCCCCTCCCTACAGACGGACCTGACCTTCGTGGGCTGCGTGGGCATGCTGGACCCGCCGCGGCCTGAGGTGGCTGCCTGCATCACACGCTGCCACCAGGCGGGCATCCGCGTGGTCATGATCACGGGCGATAACAAAGGCACTGCTGTGGCCATCTGCCGCAGGCTTGGCATCTTTGGGGACACGGAAGACGTGGCGGGCAAGGCCTACACAGGCCGCGAGTTTGATGACCTCGGCCCCGAGCAGCAGCGCCATGCCTGCCGCACCGCCCGCTGCTTCGCCCGCGTGGAGCCCGCACACAAGTCCCGCATCGTGGAGAACCTGCAGTCCTTTAACGAGATCACCGCCATGGTGAGGCCACTGCCTGGAGCCCCAGGAGCGGGTGATGAGCGGGGCCACAGGGCGTGGAAAGAAGCAAGCCGGGCAACTCTCCCCTCTGCCTCCTTCTTACCTTCTCTAACATCTTATTACCAAAAAATTCAAATACAAAGAGAAATTTAAATAATGTTATTCTGGGCCAGGCACGGTGGCTCACGCCTGTAATCTCAGCACATTGGAGGCTGAGGTGGGCAGATCACTTGAGGTCAGGAGTTCGAGACCAGCCTCACCAACATGAGGAAGCCCCGTCTCTACTAAAAGTACAAAAATTCGTCGGGCCTGGTGGCACATGCCTGTAATCACAGCTACTCGGGAGGCTGAGGCAGGAGAATTGCTTGAACCCGGGAGGCAGAGGTTGCAGTGAGCCGAGATCGCGCCACTGCACTCCAGCCTGGGTGACAGAGTGAGACTCCATCTGAAAATAATAATAATAATTTTATTCTGAACACCTACATATCTGTCATCTAGATTCTACAACTAACATTTTATTGTATTTGCTTTATCACATATCTGTCCATCCAGCCATTCTTTGCCCATCCCTAGCCTATCCTTTCTTAAGTGTATTTCAAAGTCAGTTGCAGATATCGGTATACTTCCTCCTCACCTACTTTAGAATACATATTAACCAGAGAGCAATGTTGTTTATGGTTCTGTTTTTCCTTTTTGAGGTAAAATTTGCCTTCGATGAAACACACAGATCTTCACTGTATCGTCTGATGAGTTTAGGAACATGCTCACACCTGTGTCACTCACAGCCTTATTCAAGATAGGAAAATGCCAGGCATGGTGGCTCATGCTTGTAATTCCAGCACTTTGGGAGGCCAAGGCAGGAGGATTGCTTGAGCCCAGGAGTTTGAGACCCCATCTCCAAAAAAAAAAAAGATATGACACATTACTATCAACTCATGAAGTTCCCGCACACTCCTTCCCCATCTCTGTCCTTTGTCACACAACGGCGATCACTGTTTTGATTTTTTCCACCGTTTATGAGTTTTATCTGCCCTAGATTTTCAAATGAATGGAATCATACTGTATGGACTGTTTTGGTTTTGGGCTTTTTTGAGATCTGTCTGCATTGTTGTATCAGATTATAGCTTTTTTTTTTTTTTGAGACAGAGTCTCGCTCTGTCACCCAAGCTGGAGTGCAATGGCGCTATCTCAGCTCACTGCAACCTCCGCCTCCTGGGTTCAAGCGATTCTCCTGCCTCAGCCTCCTGAGTAGCTGGGACTATAGGCGTCAGCCACCATGCCCAGTTTATTTTTTTATTTTTGCTAGAGACAGGGTTTCATCATGTTGGCCAGGGTGGTCTCGACCTCTTGACCTTGTGATCCGCCTGCCTCAGCCTCCCAAAGTGCTAGGATTACAGGCGTGAGCCACCGTACCCAGCCTGGCTTTCAATTTGACCTTGACCGCAACTCCAGACTTCATGTCATTTGCCATCACTCCTCATGTGGACCTTGACTTGGCCCCTGCTTTTGCCTCGATCTTCGACTTGACTGCAGCACCTGCCTGGCTCTTTACCTGGGCCATCTCCTTGACTTCATTCCTGACTTGACCTCAGCTTTCTCCCTCACCTCAGTTTCCACCCCACATCCAACCTCGACTGCATCCCTACCCTCATTGCTGACTCACCGTCATCCCCATCATCTTCCCTGACCTCACGCTTGATATTCTCCCCAACTTTGTCCTGGTCTGCACCCCTTGCCTTCTCCTCAGCCTCATCCTCTGCCCAGTTTCTAAGTTCATTCTTGAACCCACCATTTGTTCTGTCCAGCTGTCTGCTTCCTTTGGGACATCCCCTAAGATTGGGTGTGGGCTGAGCTGAGAGGAGATGGGGAGGTGGAAGGGAAGTTTCTCAGGCACAGCCCGACCTGACCTGGTCCACAGACTGGTGACGGAGTAAACGACGCACCGGCCCTGAAGAAAGCAGAGATCGGGATCGCCATGGGCTCAGGCACGGCCGTGGCCAAGTCGGCGGCAGAGATGGTGCTGTCCGATGACAACTTTGCTTCCATCGTGGCTGCGGTGGAGGAGGGCCGGGCCATCTACAACAACATGAAGCAATTCATCCGCTACCTCATCTCCTCCAATGTTGGCGAGGTCGTCTGGTGAGGCCGGGCACTCCCTCCTCGCGGCCCTCTCAGTCTGCTCTGTGCCCCTGAGACGGGGAAAATGCCTGTTCCTCGGCCGAGCTGCAGGGATGGGGGGGCCTGTGCCCTACCCTGGCTGGGGCCTTCCAGGGTCCCACCTTGGAGTGGACAGTGAACACCTCGTCGTTCTCCAGAGGCCCTGGTGACCTCTGGATCATGGTCACCCCAGCACCCAAGGAGGTGCCTGAAGAGTCGCCTCTCAGCCCTCCAGCCACCAACTTCCCACTTGCAGATGAGCAAGATGAGAGAAAATCCACACCTTTAGGCAGTCATGTGTGTGTCCGTGTGCGGATGTGTGTGTGTGTGCACGTGGCCTGAGTGCCTGAGAGGTGCGTGTAACGTGTATATGTATGCGTGTGTGCCCTTGTGCGTTTTGAGCGTGAGTACAGGCAGAAGTATGTGTGCCGGCGTGTGACTGTGCACACGCTTGTATTCACATGTGTGGATGCCTGTGGGGAGTGGTGAGCATGTGTGTTGCTGGACATGGATGGATTCTGGATCTCCGCACCTCACGGCAGACGTGTAGGTGTTTGCTTGTGTTTGCGGGATGGTGTGGCACGTGCTAGGTTTTTGCACGTCTGATGCTTGGGCATGCCGTCTTCGTGTGTGTGTGTGTGTGTGTGTGTGTGTACCTGGCCTCTGCTAGGCGTAAAGAGCAGGTATGTCCAGGATCCAGACCTGGGACTGGGGAAGGCAGGGCTGGCCAGGCCCGGGGCAGAGCTGTGTATACACACCCTTCACATCAGAGCTAGCGGAGGAAGGAGGGGCTGCCCTGGAGACAGTGGGTGAGCTCCCAGCCTTGGGTCTGAGCAAGAGCTGGAGCCTCCGTCTGGTGGGGGCTGGGCCTACTGGGGGCTAGAGCCCATGACTCTGTTCCAGCATCTTCCTCACGGCAATTCTGGGCCTGCCCGAAGCCCTGATCCCTGTACAGCTTCTCTGGGTGAACCTGGTGACAGACGGCCTACCTGCCACGGCTCTGGGCTTCAACCCGCCAGACCTGGACATCATGGAGAAGCTGCCCCGGAACCCCCGAGAAGCCCTCATCAGTGGCTGGCTCTTCTTCCGATACCTGGCTATCGGAGGTGAGTGGGGCCTGAGCCCTCCGTGGCGTTCCTAAGCTTCCTAAGAGCCTTGTATCAGGCTTGCAAGATGCAGGCGGTGTGACTCAGCCTGGCTTGTACCAGGAGAAACTGTACAGGCTCATGTAATGGAAAAGACCAGGCACGGCTGGATCTGGGTCTCAGTATCACTAGCATATTTTGGCACTGCCTCAGCTTCATTCTCAGGCCCGTGTCCCTCATGGTAGCAGAATGGCTGCTGCAGCCCCAGCCATCATGCTCACTCCATTACAACCCCAAATTCAGCAGAAGAGAGAGCCTTTTATCATACTGCTCTCCTGGTAGTATAATAAAAGTCTCAGGCCTGGGCTGGGCATGATGGCCCACACTTGTAACCCCAGCACTTTGGGAGGCCAAGGTGGGCAGATCACCTGGGGTCAGTTTGACCAGCCCAGCCAACACGTGGCTCACACCTGTAACCCCAGCCCTTTGGGAGGCCAAGGCAGGCAGATCACCTGAGCTCGGGAGTTCGAGACCAGCCTGGCCAACATGGTTAAACCCCATCTCTACTAAAAATACAAAAATTAGCCAGGTGTGATGGCAGGTGCCAGTAATCCCAGCTACTCAGGAGGCTGAGGCAGGAGAATCCCTTGAACCCAGGAGGCAGAGGTTGCAGTGAGCCGAGATGGCGCCACTGTACTCCAGCCTGGGCGACAGAGCGAGACTCCGTCTCAAAAACAAAAAGTCTCAGCAGGCCTGTTCTCATCGGCCCACACAGGGTCACCTGCTAATCTCCAATCACTGTGGCCCAGGTTATGGCAGATGCTGATTGACCAGCCAGGGCTCACCACTGGCATCGAGGGGAGGTGCCTGCAAACCACATGGCTTAGAGAGGAAAAGGGTGTCTCCCTGCCGGAATTCAGGGAATTATTAGGCAGGGGAAACAGATGCCAGAAAGCCACCGCCATTCTCTACAGCCAGTCTCCTCCCCTCCCCGCAGTGTACGTAGGCCTGGCCACAGTGGCTGCTGCCACCTGGTGGTTCCTGTATGATGCCGAGGGACCTCACGTCAACTTCTACCAGCTGGTGAGCAAGGGATGGCCAGGGAGTTGTTGAACTTACAGCTCGAGCTGTTGGAGTTCCAGGGGAGATGGGTCCAGAGCCGCATGGGGGGCCTGCAGTGTCCTTCCCCACTCATTATACACGAATAAACATCCCCACCTAGGGAACCAGGCTCAGAGCCCGCTGGAAACCCAGAGACACCAGCACGGCCCCCCAAGCCAAAAGGCCCCTCCACATCCCAGTCAGTTAGCGGGGACCAAGGGCCCCACTGCCAGATGTATCTTACCTTCATCAGAGGACCCCTAAAACGTAGAGGCCTCAGAGGAATGAGCCCCTAAATGGTAGGACTTTAGGCAGAGGGTCAAACTGAGGAGATCAAGAATGGAGGGGAGGGCCGGGCGCAGTGCCTCACGCCTGTAATCCCAGCACTCTGGGAGGCCGGGGTGGGTGGACCACCTGAGGTCAGGAGTTCGAGACCAGCCTGGCCAACGTGATGAAACCCCGTCTCTATTAAAAATACAAACATTAGCTGGGCGTGGTGGTGCACGCCTGTAATCCCAGCTACTCGGGAGGCTGAGGCAGGAGAATCACATGAACCCGGGAGGCGGAGGTTGCAGTGAGCCAAGATCTTACCACTGCACTCCAGCTTGGGTGAGAGAGTGAGACTCCATCTCAAGAAAAAAAAAAAAAATCGAGGGGAGGCCAGGCACGGTGGCTGACACCTATAATCCTAGTGCTTTGGGAGGCCAAGGTAGGCAGATCACTTGAGCCCAGGAGTTTGAGACCAGCCTGGGCAACATAGTGAGACCCCATCTCTACCAAAAAAAAAAAAGTAAAAATTAGCCAGGCACAGTGATGTGTGCCTGTAGCTTCTTGGGAGGCTGAGGTGGGAGGATCAGTTGAGCCCAGGAGGTCACAGCTGAAGTGAGCCGTGATTGCACCATTGCACTTCAGCCTTGGTAACAGAGGAAGACCCTGTCTCTAAAAAAAAAAGAACACGTCCTGGGGTGGTGGCTCACGCCTGTAATCCCAGCACTATGGGAGGCCGAGGTGGGCCGATCACTTGAGGTCAGGAGTTCAAGACCAGCCTGACCAACATGGTGAAACCCTGTCTCTACTAAAAATACAAAAATTACCCAGGCGTGGTGGCAGATGCCTGTTTTCCCAGCTACTCGGGAGGCTGAGGCACGAGAATCGCTTGAACCTGGGAGGCGGAGGTTGCAGTGAGTCGAGATTGTACCACTGCACTCCAGCCTGGCGATAGAGCAAGACGCAGTCTCAAAAAAAAAAAAAAAGAAAAGAGAAGAAAACTAAAGGAGGTCTTGCAGGATATAGTGAATACAAAATAGACAGGCAGGCAAAGGGAAGGAGTGGGCAGAACAATGGCCTCACCAGTAGAAATGGGCTCCTCCAGGGCTCTCCACGTGCCTGTGAGGCAGAAGCTCCAGCCCGGCACACCTTCTTTTTTTTTTGAGATGGAGTCTCACTGTGTCGCCCAGGCTGGAGTGCAGTGGCACGATCTTGGCTCACTGCAACCTCCATCTCCCGGGTTCAAGTGATTCCCCTGCCTCAGCCTCCTGAGTAGCTGGGATTACAGGCACCCGCCACCACGCCTGGCTAATTTTTTATATTTTTAGTAGAGACGGGGTTTCACCGTGTTCACCAGGATGGTCTCGATCTCCTGACCTCATGATTCGCTCGTCTCGGCCTCCCAAAGTGCTGGGATTACAGGCGTGAGCCACCGTGCCCGGCCCCCAGCACACCTTCTAATGAATAATTCCGGAGGCCACAGTGAGACCAGTGACCTGGGGGATACTGTGTGTGTGTGGCAGGTGCTTTCTGGTGAAACCCAGAATCACTGGGCAGGGCATTTATGGCAAGAGCAACAGACCCATTGATACATTTTTATTTATTTATTTTTTTGAGACAGAATCTCGCTCTGTCGCCCAGGCTGGAGTGCAGTGGCACGAGCTCGGCTCACTGCAACGTCCACCTCCCGGGTTCAAGCGATGCTCCTGCCTCAGCCTCCCGAGCAGCTGGGATTACAGGCACCCGCCATCATGCCTGGCTAATTTGTGTGTACATGTATGGATAGGCCATTGAGATGTGGCAGGGTGAGGCCTGAAAACAGTGGCACAATTGGCAGGAGGATTTGGTCCTCCTTGGTCACTGGGTGGGCAGACTCAGGTTCAAAGTTCAGGAGGTTTTCCCTTCTTTATGGTCAGCACCAAATAAAAATGTGTGGCCGCTCACACCTGTAATCCCAGCACTCCGGGAGGCCAAGGTGGGTGGATCATTTGAGCCCAGGAATTTGAGAACAGCCTGGGCAACATGGCGAAACCCCATCTCTATTAAAAAATACAAAACTTAGCCAACAGCGACGGCTCAGGCCTGGAGTCTCAGTTACTTGGGAGGCTGTGGTGGGACAACCACCTGAGCCCAGGAAGTCAAGGCTACAGTGAGCTGAGATCGCGCCACTGCACTCCAGCCTGGGCAATGGGAGTGAGACCTTGTCTCAAAAACAAACAAGGCCAGGCACAGTGGCTCACGCCTGTAATCCCAGCACTTCGGGAGGCCGAGGCAGGTGGATCACTTGAGGTCAGGAGATCGAGACCAGCCTGACCAATATGATGAAACCCCATCTCTACTACATATACAAAAATTAGCCATGCAGTTCCCTATTCAGTGGTCTCCAGGGTCCCGCTAGCCTCCCCAGGCTAATGCCAGCTGTTCTCCTTCTGAGCCACTGCACTCCTGCTCCAGAACATTCTGCCTTTCCCACTCTGTACCCTTGCTTCTCCCTGGCACGGTGCATCTTGCCACCGCTGCCCCAACCCTGCTCCCCTCCGGGGATCCCCAGCCCACCCCATGATGGCATTTTGTGTGCTGGTTGTGCCCAGGCATGGGCCAAGGGCAGGGTAAGGCTTCCCTCCCACCCACCAGCCCCTCGCCTGACCTGCTGCTTTCTCTACCTGCCACGGTGCCCCCAGAGGAACTTCCTGAAGTGCTCTGAAGACAACCCACTCTTTGCCGGCGTCGACTGTGAGGTGTTCGAGTCGCGCTTCCCCACCACCATGGCCTTGTCCGTGCTTGTGACCATTGAAATGTGCAATGCCCTCAACAGGTGGGCTGGGCACAGGGCCTGGAGCTCGGGCCTTGGACTGATGCCAGTTGTGAGGGTTGGGGGTTCCAGTATCAGTGTCTGAGGGTCAGGGGTTCAGGATTGGGGTGTACCAGTCAAGAGGGTCCAGGATTGGGATCTGATGTTTGGGGAGTTCAGGATTGGGATCAGAGTGTCAAGGGTCCAGCATTGGGTTCCAGGGGTCACGTGAGTCCAGGACTGAGGTCTGGGAGTTAGAGGGGTCCAGAACTGAGGTCTGGGGCCAAGTAGGGTCCAGGATTAGGGTCTGGGGGTCAGGGGGGTCCAAGATTGGGATCCAAAGATTTGGGGACCAGGATTGGGGTCTAAGGGTCAAAGAGGCCCAGAGGGGATTCTGAGGGTCTGTGGGGACCGGATTGGGGTCTCGGGGACAAAGAGGGCTGAAACTGGGGTCTGAAGAAATAAGCCAAGATTAGGTCTGAGGGACAGAGAAAGGGGTCCCAGCCTGGGACAGGCCCTGGCGGGCTGAGCGGGCAACGGCGATGCACTGCTGGAGAAGTGGTGAGGCTCCTCCCACAGGGGTGGGTGCCCATGGCAGGGCCTCCCTGCACCCCAGCCTAAGGGGAGCGCCCTGTGCCTTGGCAGCGTCTCGGAGAACCAGTCGCTGCTTCGGATGCCACCCTGGATGAACCCCTGGCTGCTGGCGGCTGTGGCCATGTCCATGGCCCTGCACTTCCTCATCCTGCTCGTGCCGCCCCTGCCTGTGAGTCACCCCGTCTGTCCCACTGCCCTGGTCCCTGGACATCACAGGCCCTGGGCTGGTCGCTGGGCCCCTCTGGCCCCCCTGCAATGGAAACCACCTGGAGGAGAGGGAGGTGAGGGGTCTGGCCAGCCACCACCTCCAGATGTGGCCCTACCTTCAGGAGCTCCCAGACTTGGGAATGGAAGAGAGGGACACCCCTTGCTGAAGGGACTGTGCCCAGGCTGGGGTGGAAGGAAGGACGAGCTTTCCCAGGGCAGAATTCTCCCGCCTCCCAACAGTATGGATGGGAGTTGGCCCAGTGGGCAAGGGCAGGGGAGGGCCCTTGAGGCAGAGGAAGCTGAGTGGACAAAGATCGGGGGGTACATCCAGGAGGTTCTTAGGAGTGCTCACGAAGAGTCTATCAGAGCCCAGGGCGATAAGAGTCCGTCAGAGCCCAGGTGGATAAGAGTCCGTCAGAGCCCAGGGCGATAAGAGTCCGTCAGAGCCCAGGGGGATAAGAGTCCGTCAGAGCCCAGGGGGATAAGGCCGGCGGACGGCTGGGGCATGGGACAGCCAGTCCTTCCTTTCACCAAACCTCCCTTCCCCTCCCCGCCAGCTCATTTTCCAGGTGACTCCACTGAGCGGGCGCCAGTGGGTGGTGGTGCTCCAGATATCTCTGCCTGTCATCCTGCTGGATGAGGCCTTCAAGTACCTGTCCCGGAACCACGTGGACGGTGAGTGGGAGGCCCCCTCCCACCCACTCTGCTGCCCACCCGCCTCTGCTCCTGGGCTGCAGCGGACGCGGTGGGTGCGGCGCGCAGAGCCTCTGTGTCTACATGCGGGGGAGGCGTTCTTGGATCTCCGAGCGGAGGGCATGAAGGGACTCTGGTGACTGGGACCCAAGGTGTCTGCAGGGTCTTGCACTGCAGGGGTCCTGGGCCAGCAATGGAAGCACCTCTCGGGCCGCACTGCCTCAGTGTCTTCACCTGCCACTCCCTGCATGGCCAGGGCACTGCGTGCTCTTCTGGGCCTCAACCTCTGACCCCTCTGCACCTGGCCTGTCTTTATCCAGGCATTCTCAGGACAGTCTCGCAGGCCTGGAGTAGGCAGCCGATGACCGCCTCTTGGACCTCAGACCACACCGGGTTGGCCTCTTTGGTGTCACCTTGTGGGTGGGTCAAGGGGAGGGTTGTTTCTGAGCTCACAGCTCTGGGTCTGCCTTAACCCCGGAGTGGAGAGGACAGGATGGCAGGTGTCAGGCTGGAGAGAAGTGGGCTGGGACATGGGGTCCATCCACCTGCCTCTGCCAGGTGGATTCTGAGAGTGGGTGATTCTGAACCTCCCAGGGCCAGGGGCACAGCAGCATCTTGCTGTCAGAGCCGCTCAGAGAGGGAGGAAGCCGGGGTGAGCTCCCGTTCCTGGGATTTACGCAGAGGCAGTGGCTGTGTGGCTGAACTGCGGTGCGGGGGCCTAGGTTGGGCTGGGCAGTGACTGAGGCCTGCATTGGGGCAGCTGGGTCGTTGGGGGCCACCTCTGGCAGGAATGTGCCCCAGGGGAGGGGGTGGAGGGATTATAAATAGATCACACGTCTGTCATTCCCTAGGGACTGAGCAAGGGAGCTATGTCTGTCATTCCCTAGGGGCTGAGCAAGGGAGCTGGCCTGTCCAGGGAGTGGCCAGACACATGTAGGGACTGCGTTGAGGGTGCAGGTGGGCACTCAGCAAGGCAAGCCTGCGGGGGAGTGAAGGGGAGTTTCTCGAGGTTTTGAGGTTAACGCAGTGGTTGGAAAGAACAGGATTGAACCTGGTGGAACAGGGCTGGGTGAGCACAGATGCTGACGTTCAGAGTGGAGGGCAGAGGGGGTGAGGCCTTGAGTGCCAAGGTAGAGACCCTGGACACTGTCCTCAGGGCAGTGGGGAAGCACGGGAGGAGTGTAAGGACAACGAGGGACTGTGTCAACCATGGAGGACAGGCAAGAGGGGGTGAGACTAACGGGCCGGACGCAGTGGCTCACGCCTGTCATCCCAGCACTTTGGGAGGCTGAGGTGGGAGGATCACCTGAGTCAGGAGTTCAAGACCAGCCTGGTCAACATGGTGAAACCCAGTCTCTACTAAAAATACAAAAATTAGCTGGATGTGGTGGCAGGTGCCTGTAATCCCAGCTACTCATGAGGCTGAGGTCGTAGAATCGCTTGAACTCGGGAGGCAGAGGTTGCAGTGAGCTGAGATTGAGCCACTGCACTCCAGCTGGGGGGGACAGAGTGAGACTCCGTCCCCCACCCTCCCCAAAAATGAGGGGTTGAGACTAACACCAGGAGGTGGGCAAGCGGCATTGAACAGACCTGGGGAGCGGGCAGAGCTCTGGCCCTGGGGAACTGGCCCCGGGGAGCTGGCCCCTGCAGCACCTCTACCTCCACCTCCTTGAGATGTTGGCGGTGGCCCCTGTGAAGTTTGGCTTGGAAAGGTGGTGCCTGGCTGCTGGAGGACAGACACAGGCTGGGTACCTGCAGCTCCATCTGAGGGGTGGGGTGGAGGCACCCCAAGGAATGTGCTCGCTGGAAGCCCAGACAGCCCTGCCCAGCGCCGCTGCAGTCCCTGGGGCCTCCTAAAGCCAGACGGGGCGGGGGTGAGAGCAGGACCCTTTGCGCTCCCAAGCCAGCCGGGTGGCCTTTTAGGGAAGTTTTTCTGAAGCCCGATGCTTGTGGCTTCCCCATGATTTATGTCATTTACGAGGGATGTGTCCTAGGGAGAAGTCTGGCTCCTGGGTCAGCCCTGGGGGCTGGGGGCGGTCCTCTTGCCCTACCTCCTGGCTCTGCCCAGGTGTGGCTGAGCAGCTGTCAGGGGAGGCCTGGGGGCTGGGCTGTGGTGGCTGGGGGGGGGACAGATCTGGGAGGTTACAGGCGGGCTTAGAGTTTACTCTGAGGACAGTGAGGAACCATGAAATGAGGTGTTGGGACTGGATTTGGGCTTTTGCTTGATGCTAGGGGCAGAAGGATGATGGGAAGGTAAGACTGGGGCTGGGGGCAGAGCGGCAGGCCTTGAGTCCTGGTGGGGGAAGGCAGCGGGAGAGATGAGCTCTCGCAATTTGGGCGAAATCGGGCCTGGGTGTGTGTGATGGGTAAGAGAAGCAAGGATGAGCCTGGTGTCTGAACCTTACAATGGTGGGTAGTGACTCCCCAAAATGAAAACCCGGAGAGTATGTACTGGAGGGTTTGGGGGCGTTGATGGAACAGCGGAGAGAAGGAGGTGTAGGGGACGTTGCAGGGATGTGTCCTGTAGAGCAGGATCCTGGCTGCAGCGTGGGGGTCTGCTGGGGCGGGGGTAGACTGAGGTCTGGAGTAAGGGAGGCCATGGGAGCCTGGGGCTGTCCTGGGCGAAGTGGAGGATGGAAGGGGCTGGAAGGAACCTGCCTGGATGTGTGCCCTTATGCATACATCTTAACACGCTCTCGGGTTTTTCTTCCAGAAAAGAGCCAGAAGTGAGCGCAGGGAACGGAGTGGAGTCTCCGGTGTGTGCTTCAGACTGACGGTGTCCATGCGTTCGCCTCCGCCCCCACCCCTGCCACCACACTCGCCCACTTCTCGCCGAAGAGATGACAGGCCCGAGGCCAGAACCGCCATCCCCAGGCCCCGTCCTGGGGTCTCTGTCCCCACTTCCGTCTGGCCTGGGAGCTCTGTAATTCCTGTGTCTTGGACTCTCCTGGGAAGTTCCCCGCTCTGCAGCTCTGGCCCAGGAGCTGCAGGCTGGGAGGGGGCAGCCAAGTAGCCAGAGCTGGCAGCACACCCAGAGATCCGGGGTCCCCCCACCCCCAAATCACGAGTCTGCCTGGATCTTGCTCCCCCTTGCTTGGAAGCTGGACCTTCACTTGGTGACTGGTGCCTCTGCACGGACGGAGGACTCCTGGGGGTCCGTCTTACCGGCTCCGACCCCTCCCTTCGTGCCTGGTCTGGGACTCGGTCAGCCCTGAGGGATCAGAAGGGGCCATCTGGGCCCAGCTGTGTACAGCGAGAGCGGGCAGCCCCCTCCACTCCGCTCTGCTTCCACAAAGTCGGCTTCTGAGAGCTTCAGGCTGCTTCTGTTTATATGTGCAGGGCCCGGGGGGTGAAGGGTCAGAGAGACCGACACAAGGAGCCAGGAGGAGGGGCAGAGCGAAGATGGCTTTTCCCGGGAGACAAGCTGGGAAAGTCTAGTTGACCTGCCTCAGCCCCACTCGCCTCCTGGACTCAGGGTTCCCCGTCCTGAGAGCAGGAGACGTTCAGGGTCACTGCCGCCTCGTCTGCCATGCAGAGGTCCAACTCACCACCCACGTCCCTGGTACCTGAGACCCCTGGCATCCTCAGGGTCCTGCCCGTGGCGCCCTTCTACCAACCCAGGGTGCGGCTGCTGCACTGTCTACACAGCTGGGGGCCTCTGAGCCTGGTGGGCTCTCCTGGACTCTTGGCCACACTCCTCACCCCCTCCACACGACACCCATGAGCCGAAAGGATGTCACTAAAGATGGCTGATTCCCCAAGGGCACCTGCTCTCCCTCCCCCCCTGCTGGAGGAATGCATCATGTCAGATGAGAGGAAGATGGCCTTTGATGGACAGAATTTTTCTCTTAACTCAGCTTTTGCTACTTTGGCAACAATTAGTGAGGGATAGCGGAAACCTGTGCCAAGGGCTGTCCCTGTGTCTTGGCCCCTCCTAGAGAGTGTGCGGACTGATGATTTTATATGTAAATCAAGACTCACATCCGTTTCCTAGTCCCCCACATCCAAAGCCCCTCAGCCTACCTTGCAGACCAATGGGCTCCATGTTCTGTAGCCCCCTCCCCCATACCTCCCCCCTCCTTCCTCTCGCAGGTTCTGGGGGGCCAGTGAGAGAAACAGTGGGGGAGGCGGGGAGTCTGGTGCCTGCAGAGATTCTCTGCTGCTTTCCTGGGGGGAGGTGGGGAGGTCTTAGCAGGAGCAGGGCCCTGTACCCACCTGCTGACATGCTGTTTGGTAGAGAAATAAAGGTCGTGTGTCTGGGGGAACAGAGGATCCTCAGTGTCTGTTTTCCTGGGGAGTGGTCCTGCCATCTCCATCTACAGGGCGTCTGCCTGGGGCCCTACCACCTGCCCACACCCAGTCCAGGAAACGCTGAGCAAAGTTCGGGGGTTCACACATCACCAGGATTGTTCTCTTGGCCTCCAAGACAAGGCTCTGGAGAGCCACACTCGAGCGGCAGGTGCGGCGCCTGCACAGCCTCCCAGCTTCGGGATGCTTGCTCCTCACAGGGACGGTGTTCACAATTTGTGCACGAGTTCAAAGGCCTTTTATGCATTTTGTTTTGTTTCATTTCATTATGTAGCTCTTTGAGACGAAGTCTCGCTCTGTCGCCCAGGCTGGAGTGCAGTGGTGCAATCTCAGTTCACTGCAACTTCCACCTCCCGAGTAGCTGGGAAGGCACGTGCCGCCACAGCCAGATAATTTTTGTATTTTTAGTAGAGACAGGGTTTCACCATGTTGGCCAGGCGGGTCTCAAACTCCTGACCTCAGGTGATCCACCCGCCTTTGCCTCCCAAGGTGCCGGGGTGACAGGCATGAGCGACCTCGTCCGGCCCCTTTTATGCATTTTATGATCTGCATGTCACCCCTGAGGAAACAGGTTGGGAGAGTTCCATGACTGGGCCTGGGGAGGGCTGAGCCTGGAGCCTGAATCTCAGGGGCTCCTTTGCATCCCACAGGGGAGCCTCAATCCCAGCTCTTCTGTGGGTGCTGCAGCTCTCCTGCTCAATCTCCCTCTCCTCCTCAGATCCCGGGATCCCATCCCCACCGGCCCTTCCAAGACCAGCTCAAATGCACCTCACACCTACCACCTCCCCAAGGCTTCCCTCAGCTCACAGTACCCAGGGACCTCTGCCAGTCCACCTGGGGTGAGCCGACTCACCCAGGTGGCCCTGACTTCCTGGAAGCCGGGGCTCTGGGAAGGGAGTCGCCACGGCCAAAACCCATCATGAAGGCTTGGTATCTAATCCTCCACTCAGCTGTCCTGGGAAGGAGACTCAGGCCCTGCCCACAGGGCCAGAGGCAGGATTGTCTACATAATTTGCAGGGCCCATCGCAAAAATGAAACCCTGGAGCCCTTTGACCCAAAATGACAAGAATTACAAAGACACCAGAACATTCAACATTATGGCCAGGCGCGGTGGCTCACGCCTGTGATCCCAGCACTTTGGGAGGCCGAGGCAGGTGAAGGACTTGAGGTCAGGAGTTCAAGACCAGCCTGGCCAACATGGCAAAACTCCGCCTGTACTAGAAATACAAAAATTAGCCGGGCATGGTGGCAGGCACCTGTAGTCCCAGCTACTCGGGAGGCTGAGGCAGGAGAATCACTTGAGCCCAGGAGGTGGAGGCTGGAGTGAGCCGAGATCATGCCACAGCCTGGGCGACAGGGCAAGACTCTGTCTTAAAAAAAAAAAGAAAGAAAGAAAAAAAAAGAACATTAAAATTCACCAAACCGTGTGCTTAAAATGGGTGCATTTTATTGTTTGTGAATTACACTGCAGTACAGTTTGCCTTAAAAAGGAAAAACAGAAGTAGCAGCCACAGTAGAAGTGGGTTGGCACATGGCTGGCATGTGGGTGTAGTGGTTTCAGAACCCTCAGGACCGGGGGAGAAGTGCTCAGTGTTTGAGAGGCAGGGCCAGCCCCCAGGCATTCTCTTAATCCAGGGCAGAGGGAGGAGGCCGGGAATGAGGGGAAATGGCCCCAGCACAGAGCCTTTTTGAGCACGGGGCTGGGTGCAGGTGCTTGGATCGCACGTCCATGATGCCAGCGTGATGGTGGCGCAGCCCTCCCACCCCAACCCAGGAGCTCCCAGGTTCCTTAGCAGGCGGCCTGGGGTTGGCGCCTAGCTCACAGCAGGAACCAGGGTAGGCAGAAAGCACCTCCCTCCACATGGTCCACCGGTAAGACCGCTCATACCACAGAACCTTCTCATACACTTCATCTCCTGGTGTGTTCAGCCAGCCCCGGGAGATGGGCCAGGCAAGGGCTAGGGCTCCATTTACGGATGAGGAGCCCGAGGCCCAGAATGGGCAGGTCATGCTGTCCCCAAGGCCCTCTGGTGATCTGAGCATCTAGCTTGCATCATGGTGGCCAGGCAGGGTGTGAGGCTCAGATGGGCTGGGGGTCCTGCGGACGAGGCGGTCGGCTCCAGGCTTCCCAGCCACGCTGCCTCCACCCCTACCCAGGCCGGCCTGAGTCCAACTCTGTCCAGCCCACAGCATGGAGCCCACAGGCCAGGATGGGGCGGCCAAGGTAAACAGAGGTCTCCTTACCTCACAGCTGCTCACCCAGGAGGGAATTCCGGGGCAAGCCCTGGCACGCTTCTAACTGGCAACTACCAAAATCCTCCTGGGGACCCTGCCCCTCCAGAGACCAGGACTCTGTGCTCCCCAGACTCCACGCTCCAGTCCTCACAGCGGTGGGAGAGGCCCCGGTGGGGCTGCGTTAGGAGAAATGGAGGCACAAAATCAGAGCAGGGAGGAGAAGGGAAGCTGGACATGCGCACAAAGGCCCCCGAGCATCCACAGTGGCTTTACCCAGCATAGGCCCCAGATGTCCATGAACTGATGAAGGATAAGCAAGCTGCAGTATGTCCAGGCAACCGAGAGGAACCAACCATCCATGCACGCAACCGCCACGTGAAGCCTAAACCACTGGGCTGAGCAAAGGCGGCCAGACACAAAGGAGCTCCTCCTGCCCGATTCCACCTGCCTAACGCTCTGGACGAGGCTGCACAAATCTGCAGTGACAAAGCGGGTCAGTGACTGCCTGGGCCTGGGGGTGCTGGGGAAAGATGGATCACAAACGGGAGGCAGGGGCGTTCTAGGCTGATGGATTTGGAGGGGGCTGGTGCACTTGTCAAAACTCATCAAACCGTGTGCCTAACATGGGGGACATTTTATTGCATGTGAACTACACCCCAAGACAGTTGGATTTGAAGGAAAAAAAAAAAAAAGGCCGGGCATTGTGGCTCACGCCTGTAATCCCAGCACTTTGGGAGGCCGAGGTGGGCAGATCGCGAGGTCAGGAGTTCGAGACCAGCCTGGCCAAAGTGGTGAAACCCGGTCTCTACTAAAAATACAAACATTAGCCAGGTGTGGTGATGGATGTCTGCGACTCGGGAGGCTGAGGCAGGAGAATCACTTGAACCCAGGAGGCGGAGGTTGCAGTAAGCTGAGATCGTGCCACCACACTCCAGCCTGGGTGACAGAGTGAGACTCCATCTCAAAAGAAAAAAAAGAAAAGAAAAGGAAAAAAAAGAGATAAGTGCCAGAGAGGAGGTAGATGTGGCCACCATGCTGGCCACATGCTAGCCCAGCCCACAGGAGTCCTCTTTATTTTTATTTAATTTATTTATTTTGAGACAGGCTCTCGCTGTGTCACCCAGCTGGAGTACAGTAGCATGATCACGGCTTGCTGCAGCCTCCACCTCCCAGGCTCAGGAGATCCTCCCACCTCAGCCTCTCAAGTAGCGGGGACTATGGACATACACCACCATGCCCAGCTTATTTTTTTTCTGTTTTGTTTTGTTTTGTTTTGTTTCTTGAGACTGAGTTTTACTTTATCCCCCAGGCTGGAGTGCAGTGGCTCAATCTCAGCTCACTGCAATCTCCCTGTCCCAGGTTCAAGCAATTCTCCTGCCTCAGCCTCCCGAGTAGCTAGGATTACAGGCTCCTGCCAACACTCCTAGCTAATTTTTGTCTTTGTAGTAGAGATGGGGTTTCATCATGTTGGCCAGGCCAGTCTTGAACTCCTGACCTCAGGTGGTCTGCTCGCCTCAGCCTCCCAAGCAGCTGGTGGCTATACGCATGCACCACCATGCCCGGCTAATTTTTTTTTTCTGTATATTTTATAGAGACGGGATTTCACTATGTTGCCCAGGCTGGTCTCGAACTCCTGAGCTCAAGCAATCCTCCTGCCTCAGCCTCCCAAAGTGCCAAGATTACAGACATGAGCCACCAGCCCTGGCCTCCCAGGAGTTCTCTTAATCCAGGGCAGAGAGAGGCCAAGGATGAAGGGAAATGGCCCAGAGGGATGGCGGAGGACCAGGAGGGTGGGACGCTTTAAACACACGGGAGGGGGGGCTTCAGCCAGGTCACACCCAGAGTTGGGGGATAGAAGAGGCCTGAGAAGCAGTCCAGGTCCAGGCAATGGGAGATACCAAACCTGGGGGCCCGCGCTGTACTCCCCAGGCCTCCCCATAGCTGTCGGTCCTCCCCCAACCTCCCCTTGACAGCCTCTGCCAGGCTGGCCCAGGGCTCTTCTCCAGTCAGGGTCTAGGGGGCTGTGTGGCATCAGAGGAATCTCTGGCCCAGATGGTGTCAGGGTTGGACTGGGGTATGGTCCTGGCATCCTCAGGCCCCTGAGTGACTAAGGAGACCTGTTGGAACCCGTGTCTGCTCCCTTGAGGGCTCCAGCCAGCCTCCAGCCTCCACATTGCACAGAGCCGCTAAATTTAGCCAGGACGGGGAGGCTGTCCTGGGGCCGAGTGCTTGGCAGCACGGCTGTCTCCCTACAAGGCCCGGCCCAATACCCGAGCCGGCCACCCGGTCTTTGGGCTTATAAGGCAGGACTGGCGGCTCTCAAGTGCTGGAGGCTTGGAGTGGGCCCGGGGCCAAGCCCTCAGGCTTTGGGGAGCCTCTTTCCCAGCCACCAGCAGACAAGGGAACTACTTACTGTGTGACCATGGGCCAGGGACTCAACCCCCGCAGCCTCAGTCTCCTGATCTGTGAAATGCGGGCTCCAGGACCTGCCTCATGGGGCTGTTGTGAGGAGAACCCTGCTGGACTCCAGAGTGTGGAGCTCTGGCCTCTGCCCTGCCCACCTCAGCCCCAAATGCCCAGAACAAAGGCAGGTGTCTGTCCCTGAGGTCGCTGGGGCAGGGCCCGAGGGTGAGAAATCACAGGCCTTGGATCAGAAAGATGCATTTTAGAGCCAGGGAAAGAGACGTTGACCCTGGCAGCTGGCTGTCTTGCTCCTGTGGAGTTATCAGCAGCAGGAAAATAAATGTAGGTCCCTGGGGTGCACTTTGGATATGATAAGATCCCCAAATGAGATGGTGCTCCAGGCCAGTCCGCTTTCTCAGGGCCAGGGCCAGGGCCCAGGCTGTCACGGAAGCACGTGTGTGTGCTCCAAGCAAGTCTGTCAGTCCATCAATCTGTCCGAGCAAGTCTGTCAGTCCATCAATCTGTCCGAGCAAGTCTGTCAGTCCATCAATCTGTCCGAGCAAGTCTGTCGGCCCATCCGTCTGTCCGAGCAAGTCTGTCGGCCCGTCCGTCTGTCCGAGCAAGTCTGTCGGCCCATCCGTCAGTCTCTCTGTCAGCAAGTGTGGCTCCTTGGAGAAGGAGGAGGCGGAGGAGGAGGAGGAAGACATGGTGGTGGTGTGAGAGGAACAGACGTAGATTGAAGAACTTCCTGACCTTCCTTCCTTCCCTCCCTCCCTCTCTCCCTCTCCCCTCCCTCCCTCCTTCTTCCTTCCTCCCTTCCTCCCTTCCTCCTTTTTTCCTTCCTTCCCTCCTTCTTTCCTCCCTCCTTCCCTCCCTCCTTCCTTTCTTCCTTCCTTCCTCCCTCCTTTCTTCCCTCCCTCCCTCCTTCCTTCCTTCCTTTCTTCCTTCCCTCCCTCCTTCCTTTCATCCTTCCCTTCCTTCCCGTCCCTTCCTTTCTCCTCCTTCCCTCCCTCCCTTCTTTCCTCCCTTCCTTCTTTCCTTTGCTCCTTCCCTCCCTTCCTCCCTTCCTTCCTCCCTTCCTTCCTTCCTTCCTTCCTCCCTCCCTTCCTTCCTCCCTCCCTCCTCTCCCTCCCTCTCTTCCCTTCCCTCCCTCCCTCTCTTCCCTTCCCTCCCTCCCTCTCTTCCCTTCCTTCTCCCTCCCTCCTTTCCTTCCTCCCTCCCTCTCTTCTCTTCACTCCCTCCCTCCCTTCCCTTCCCTTCCTTCTCCTTCTTTCCCTCCCTCTCTGCCTCCCTCCCTCCCTTCCTTCCTTCCTTCATTCCTTCCTCCCTCCCTCCCTTCCTCCCTTCCCTCCTTCCCTCACTTCCCTTCCTTCTCCCTCCCTCTCTTCCTTCCTCCCTCTCTTCCCTTCACTCCTTCCCTCCCTCTCTTCCCTTCACTCCCTCCCTCCCTCCCTCCCTCCCTTCCTCCCACCTTTCCCTCCTACCCCTGCCACTCTCCAGAATGTGGTGTGCATGTCAGGGAGAAGGTGGCTGAAAAGGGACCCAGAATGGCCCACACAGTCTCAGCATCCACCCCGCTCCCCAGCACAAGCAGCTGTGTCCTGGTGCCTCCCATTCCAATGGCCACAGGGGCAGCCGGGAAAGAAACTGTCTGGGGTCAGGATCAGGCCAAGGAGAGCCGTGGCCACCACAGCTCTGGCTCCCAACATCTCTGGATTTTCTTTTTTTTTTTTTTTTTAATTATTTATTTATTTATTTATTTTGAGACGGAGTCTGACTCTGTCGCCCAGGCTGGAGTGCAGTGGCCGGATCTCAGCTCACTGAAAGCTCCACCTCCCGGGTTCACGCCATTCTCCTGCCTCAGCCTCTCGAGTAGCTGGGACTACAGGCACCCGCCACCTCGCCCGGCTAGTTTTTTGTATTTTTTAGTAGAGACGGGGTTTCACCGGGTTAGCCAGGATGGTCTTGATCTCCTGACCTCGTGATCCGCCTGTCTCGGCCTCCCAAAGTGCTGGGATTATAGGCTTGAGCCACCGCGCCCGGCCTCTGGATTTTCTTTAGAGAAGCCCGTGACACCACTGGATCAGCAGAAACTCCGCGAGGGATGAGGCTGATCTGCTCGACAAGCAGAGACTGACCTGGGTGCCGGAAGGGGCCACGGCAGCCCTCTGTGGGTGACCCCCATTCAGACAGGCTGCCGGGATGCCCAGCCCCAGGCCTGGCTCCCTGCCCGGACCACTTCCAGCTCATGGCTCACCAGGAAGAAGACGCCTTATCAGCCTTAAGGGTGGGGCGGCTCGGAAGATGGGGGCGCGGGGGCTGGCCAGGGAGGCCCCTGCTTCCAGCTTGAACCTCCAGTACCACCCTGGGTGAGCCTGGGCAACTCATTTCTCTTCTCTGAGCTTGGTCTCCTCACCTTCAAAACGAGGGGAGGGGCTGGGGAAGCCTCCAGCTCTGGGCCCCTCTGCCCACCCCAAACCCTTGTGTTCAGAGACGAGCTGGGGTTGGGAAGGGAAGGGAGGGACAGCAGAGGTGCTGTGCCCCACACTCGATGGTGGCCTCCAGTTCTCTGTCCCATGTTGCTGAGACCCATCCCCTGTGAGCCTCGACCTAGAAGGAATAGTCCTCATTACCCCAGTTCACCCCAATGTACAGACAAGGAGGCAGAGGCTCGGAGAGGCGAGGTGACACCCACCCCCACAGCCAAGAAGTGGCGGAGCCAGGGATCGCCAAGGTCAGGCTCTGTCCGCTCGTCTTGGGTCCCCGTGACTGACGTGGTGCTTGCCTTGTCTGGGCACCTGCTACCTCTCTCCCTCTGATGGTGGCCCTGGCAGGACAGATGGTGGGAGAGGAGAGGTGGGGCATGGAGACGCCAGCTCTGCACTGAGGTTGACCGGGCACAGGCCAGGCTGGAACTCAGAGCCTCCTTCCTCTCTGCCCTGCTTGCTGCAGGTCCCCGGGGTCGGAGCAGCCAACCCTGGCGGGGGAGGGTGGAGGGTGGTGGATGGAGATGGGGTCTGGGGATGGATGTCTGATTTTGGCAGTGGAGGGGAATTGGGGGGAGGCTCTGAACCTGAGGACACTCCAGCTTCCCCCAGGCCCTGGCCAGAGCTCCATCTTGCCAGGTTTTGGGGGGAAGATAACTTGAGGAGTCGGCTGAGAGCTTTATCTTTGCCCCTGTGACGGGTGGCCTGTGGTTTCCTGCCAATAACTCCTGTTTCCGGAGGCCCAACAGGGCCCACGCAGAGCCAGGAGGGGCAGTGGGGCTGGGCCTGGGTGGCCCCACCAGCCCCGCCCCGTCTATCTTTGGGAATTTATTTGTCCATGGGCGAGGCTGGTCTGCAGTCTATTGCCTTCCAGGGGCCAAGAGCTGCTCTGACCGCCCAGGGATTCTCTCTCCAACCCAAGTGCCTCCAGCTGACCTCTGGCTGCTGTCCTCTGGCCCCATCTGCACTGCCCCGCTCTTCCCAAGGGGCCAGGAAGCCCCCAGAAGCTCTGTCATCAACGTGGGTGGTGGCACCCGGCTCACCCTGAGAGCAGCGGCCGTGCAGGGGGCTCGGTTCTGAGCCCCAGCCGGCCCACCATGGCACGGCGGTTCCAGGAGGAGCTGGCCGCCTTCCTCTTTGAGTATGACACCCCCCGCATGGTGCTGGTACGCAACAAGAAGGTGGGCGTTATCTTCCGACTGATCCAGCTGGTGGTCCTGGTCTACGTCATCGGGTGAGTCCGGGCCCCTCCCGCTGCCTGCCTGCCTGCACCAGCCTCTACCCCCGGCCTGTCCTCCAGACTCTGAGATCCCTTGCGTGCCCCTCTTCCTCTCCATCCAGTGGAAGGCCTTCCTGGCAAGCCACTGTGCGGGAATGGAAAATCCTGCCAACTCACCGTGGAGATGGGGACGAGGCCGGCGGGGAAGCCCTGCCCCTGGGCCTTCGGTGGACAGGAGGCAGAGTCTCTGGGTTCCAAGGAGCCAGCTCAGTGTTACGGTTCCTTTGAGTGGTTAGTGGTGTTCAGGGCCAGGGCCCCACCAACCACAGCCACTGAGTCCTCGACCTCTGACCGCCTGACAAACCAGGCTGCCACCGACACAGAGGCCACACCAGGCTGCCACCGACACAGAGGCCACACCCCCTACCTGTCACCCCATATGACAGGTCTGCCACCTTCCCTGCCTAAGCGAGGGACATCCAGGGATGTTTGAGGCCCTTGGAGCAGAGAAACCCTCACATTCTGAATACCTGGTGCCTTAATGTTGGCATGTCAGGCAAAGGACAGAGATGGGTTCTGGTCCCAGGGATGATAGTTCCTTTCTGGGCATCTCTGGACCTGTCCCGCTGGGCCGGGAGTGCAGAATCAGGGGCAGCATGGGACACTCCTGCGGTCTGGTTGTCTCGGGAGCCAAGGCAGGCCTGGCAGAGGCGGGCACACTTGTGAGTGTGCGTATGCAGCTCTGTGCCCATGTGTGTCTGGGTGTGTGTCCCTGGGGCTGGGTGCTCACATGTGGGTACCCTTGTGTGTGCACATGGCTGTGCCCATGTCTGCCCTGGGGCCAAGTGTCTGGGTGGCTAATGTGTGTCCCCTGTGTGTGGTGCATCTTGTCCACTCGTAGTGACTGTGCAGAGGGTTCCTGGAGGGGGCTCAGCCCTGCTGGGGGTCTGGGGGTGCCCAGTAGCCCTTGCCTACCTTTGCCGTGTGATTCTGAGGGCTCTGCCCTCCCCATTTTTACTGTGTTTCCAAACCAGAACTGCTCAATGGAGTCCAGGGCAGGCAGACCCAGGGCCCACACAAGGACCACGGAGTCCTAGTCCCCCTGAAACTTCTGGCATCCAAAAGAGCCCTCCCTCTGTCCCACTAGTCCCCAAAACCTCAGAGCTGTCCAGGTGGGCCCAGGGCCAGGCCCCAGCCTTGGCCTCTCCTCTCTCTTGTTCAGAGACTAATCCGACATCTGCGATGGTGTTCGAGCTTGGGAGGGAAACAGGCCCAGAGGGGGCAGTGGGGTTTCCAGGTCCACAGCAAGTCAGCAGCAAACCCGGGGTTGGAGCTGAGCCCCCCTGACCCCCAGGCCTCTGCTGTGCCTTCTCCTTCCTCACCATCACAGGGGGCTGGGATCCTTTCTACTGGGCACTGATGATGGGATGCCAGGCACAGGACGGGCCAGAAGTCCACCATTAGCGTCACTCCTGACCTTCCCTGGAAGAGAGAGGCTGTCTGCTCAGGCCCAGCCTACCCTTGCTGGAAGACGCTGGGGGAAGATGGTCCTCTCTCTGTCCCTGCATCTCCCTAGTCCTGCTGTCAGATCTGCAGGTGTGAGGGGCACCAGGTCCCTCCTGTGTGTGGGTCACAGGCTGTCAGCGTAGGAGGGACCCTCCCATTCCCAGCCTATGCCCCAAGCTGCTGCCCAGCTGGGAACCTATACCTCCAGGGACGGGGACCTCACTACCGCCCTCCTGCCCGTCTTCCCTCCCCAGACCGTCTAATCAGGTTCCAAATGGATGTGGTCCTTCTCGGTGTCTGTGGGCCTCAGGGCCACAGGGATTTAGCCAGGATCTCACAGCTTAATAAGAGGCTAACCAGGATTTGAACCCACCTGCATGACTCCAAAGTCAGCCTTGATATTCTGGAAAGGAAACATCCTCAGAGAGAGGGCACTGGCCTGCCCACGTCACACAGCAGAGGACGGAAGGAAGGCAGGGTCCCTCATCACCAGCAACCCCGAGGGCTGCAGGCTCAGGCTCCCAGCTCCTGCTCTGGCTGTGGCACCTGCTGTCTCTTGTGCCCTCGTCTGGCCACTGCCCAGTACTGCGCTGACCTCAGCCGGGAACCCACAGCGGCAAACCCAAGTTTGCCCACAGTGCCAGCCTGGACTTGGCCTTGGCATCTCCGGGCTCAGCTTCCTAACCGGCCCATGGGGCACGGGTTGCAGGGAACCCCCCTAAAGTGCACTCCCCTCAGCACTTTGCTGTTTCCTGGGGAGGGCTTTGCTTTCATGTCTGATCCTGTAGGCAGTGCCGGGGGATGGAAAGGAGCATGAGAGACCAGCCAGGCCCCTGCGTCCCAGACACGGGGCAAAGCCTGGGTGGGGGATGGGGGGACACAGAGACAGACCTGGACAGAGGGACAAATGCTGGAGCACAACTCAGACGAAGGGAGGGAGGTTCCGAGACTCAGAGATGGACAGAGTTACTGAGGCTGAACAGAGAGGCTGAGATGCCGAGAACACAGACTCTGAGGCGGAAAACGGAGGCTGTGGTCTCTGCTAGTCGTGCTCCTCCAGGAGATCCCGGGCAAGTGCAGGCAGTGAGTGGGCCTAAGACCAGAAGGCTGAGCTGAGCTGACCCTCTTTCAGATCCAGTTAAGATGGTCTCAGTTAAGGCCGGGTGCAGTGGCTCACGCCTGTAATCCCAGCACTTTGGGAGGCCGAGGCGGGCAGATCCCCTGAGGTTGGAAGTTCGAGACCAGCCTTACCAACATGCAGAAACCCCATCTCTACTAAAAAATACAAAATTAGCCAGGCGTGGTGGCGTGCACCTGTAATCCCAGCTACTGGGGGCGCTGAGGCAGGAGAATCGCTTGAACCCGGGAGGTGGAGGTTGTGGTAAGCCAAGATCACACTTCTGCACTCCAGACTGGGCAACAACAGTGAAACTTGGTCTGCAAAAAAAAAAAAAAAAAAATTAGTCGGGTGTGGTAATGCGCGCCTGTGGTCCCAGCTACTCAGGAGGCTGAGGCAGGAGAATCACTTAAACCCGGGAGGTGGAGTGGAGCTGAGATCACCCCATTGCACTCCAGCATGGGTGACAGAGCGAGGCTCTGTCTCAAAAATAGTAAATAGGCCGGGCGCGGTGGCTCACACCTGTAATCCCAGCACTTTGGGAGGCCGAGGCGGGCGGATCACAAGGTCAGGAGATTGAGACCATCCTGGCTAACACAGTGAAACCCTGTCTCTACTAAAAATACCAAAATTAGCTGGGCATGATGGCGGGCGCCTATAGTCCCAGCTACTCGGGAGGCTGAGGCAGGAGAATGGCGTGAACCCAGGAGGCGGAGTTTGCAGTGAGTGGAGATCGTGCCACTGCACACCAGCCTGGGCGACAGAGCGAGACTCTGTCTCAAAAAATAATAATAATAAAAATAATAATAATAATAATAACAAATAAATAAAATAAAATAAATAAATAAAAAGATGGTCTCAGAGCTCTCCCCAAAGAGGTGATGAGCTCTCTGTCTCTGGCAGTGTACAGGCAATGGGCTGTTATCTGTGGCCCAGCAGGCCATGCTAGGGGCACACTGGGACAAGGAAAGGAGAGGGCTAGTTTTGCTGCAGCATAGAGGAGCTTCCCCAAGGATTTGTGAATGTTGCTCGGGGAGGAAACCTAGGAGGCCTTCCTGGAGGAGGTGTCACACTGATGGAACCAGCCATAAGCAAAGGCCTGGGGGCTGTGGGCTGGGCTGGGCTGGGCTGCTTTCAGCTTTCTCTCCAGTCCCTCTGGGTCTCTTCTCAACTAAGTCCTCACTCATCCCCTGCGCCTCCACACAGACCTCTTGAAATCACATGTTCTGAGATCTCCAAGTGGAGATCAGAGTGCACCAATCAGGGAAAAGGATGGATAGAAGTTATTGCTGGGAGAAACACATCCAGGGACCATTTCTTCAGCATCTTCTCCATGCTTGGTGCTGTGCCAGGGAACAGAGGTGGAACATGGAATGGAGAGAGGGAGAGGGAGGAACTGAGGGTGAATTAGCTAGACTCCTTTGGTTCCCGAAAAGCCCAATCAAACCGGATTTAGAAGGAAGGGTGGGCCGGGTGCGTTGGCTCACACCTGTAATCTCAGCAGTCTGGGAGGCCAAGGTGGTGGATCACTTGAGGTCAGGAGTTCGAGACCAGCCTGGCCAACATGGTGAAAACCCGTCTCTACTAAAAATACAAAAATTAGCTGGGTGTGGTGGCGGACATCTGTAATCTCAGCTACTTGGGAGGCTGAAGCAGAAGAATTGATTGAACCCGGGAGGTGGAGGTTGCAGTGAGCCGAGATTATGCCACTGCAGGCCGGCCCGGGCAACAGAGTGAGACTCCATCTCAAAATAAATAAATAAACAAATAAATGAATACATAAATAAAAGAAAGGGTGGGAGTATTGGGTAGTTTAGGTAACTGAAAAATCAGTGTGGGCTTCAGGCCTGGCTGGATCCTCCAGGATGAAGACATGGGAGGAGTAAGGTTTAGAGGGGAGAGGAGATGAGGAATTCTCACGGGTCCAGTCTTGGTTCTCAAAAGAAACTGTCCAGGACCTGTCTCCCTTTTCTGGCTCTTCTTTCTTCTGTGGAAGCGTCATTCTCAGGCAGGTTCTCTGTCTTCATGGTGGTGACATGGTGACCAGCAGCTCCAAGCCGACATCTCACCAGCTTAGCCACTCCTGAGGCACAAGAGCTGCTCCTTCTCCAGAGCTCCAGCAAAAGTCTCAGGCTCAACTCTTGGACAGGGTCGGGTCCCGTGCCCACCCCAGAACCAATCAATCATTGTGGTCAAGGAAACGGAATGCCCTGATTGGAGGAGGCTGGTTGTGTGTCCACCACTTCCAGGTTCTCCTGTCAGGAAGCAGAGTGTGAACCAAGGTCCTGGGGCCGGAGAAGAATAGAGAGTCACTGGGACTAGGCTGAAGGGGGCATAAAAGGAGCCCAAGGGAGAGGATGTGATAGGGCAAGCAGGGGCGATGGCGAAGGCCTTTGAACACCGCGCTGAGGTGCAGGGATTTCTCCTGCAGGCAGAAGGGAGCCAAAGAAGGATGTCTAGCAGGGGAGGGTCTGGGGCAGGCAGGGTTGAGCGTGAGGACCAGAGGCAGGATGGCTGTGAAGAGGCCGTAGGGATGGGAAGGGAGGACGGGGCTGTACCCAAGGCAGAGGCAGTGAACACGGGTGACAGATGTTGTCACCCTGGCAGGCCTCACGCCTGGGGCGGCCCCTGCTCAGCTTCTACCCATTGTCGCCGCAGCACGTGACACCTAGCACAGCCCAGGGCTTCTGACATCTCAAGAGAAGTGGGAAGTGAGATTTATGCATGAAACAAACTTCTTGGTTTTTAGAGATTGGTGACGTATTCAAAAAAAAAAAAAAAAAGAAAGAAAGAAAAACAGGCCGGGTGCAGTGGTGCATGCCTGAAAACCCAGCACTTTGGGAGACCAAAGTGAGCGGATCACTTGAGCTCAGGGGTCCAAGACCAGCCTGGCCAACACAGTGAGGCCCTGTATCTGAAAAAAAAAAAAAAAAAAAATTAGCTGGGTGTGGTGGTGCGTGCCTGTAGTCAGTCCCAGCTACTCAGGAGGCTGAGATGGGAGGATCACGTGAGCCTGGAAAGTTGAGGCTGCAGTGAGCCGTGACTGCACCAGTGCACTCCAGCCTGAAGGACAGAGTGATGCCCTGTCTCAAAAATAAATAAATAACAATAAAAATAAAATAATTTGGCCAGGTGTGGTGGCTCATGCCTCTAATCCCAGCACTTTGGGAGGCCGAGGCAGGTGGATCATGAGGTCAGGAGATTGAGACCATCTGGTTAACATGGTGAAATCCTGTCTCTACTAAAAATACAAAAAATTAGCCGGGTGTGGTGGCGGGCGCCTGTAGTCCCAGCTACTCTGGAGGCTGAGGCAGGAGAACGGCATGAACCCGGGAGGCGGAGGTTGCAGTGAGCCGAGATCGTGCCACTGTACTTCAGCCTGGGTGGCAGAGCGAGGCTCCGTCTCAAAAAAAAAAAAAATTAAAAACACAAATCGTTGGCCTGAGATTCAGTTCCACATTCAGTTAGTCATTCACCACACAGGTGTTTATCGAGCCCCTATTATGCGCCAAGCACTGTTCCAGACACTAAAAATACAGAAGTGAACAAAACAAACCAAGATCCTGCACTCAAGGAACTTGCCCAGATGCTCCTCGACTTGTCTGCAGGTTGCATGGGGGCCTCAGGATGGGCCCCAGTTCTGAGCCTGGAGTCTGCTCGTTCCCCTCCCCAGGGCTGCTGCTCCCTGACAGCACACGCCCCATCTGGTCAACTCCTGCCTGTGGTCCATGGCCACACCCTGTGTCCCACCAGCCACCTGGCCAGTCCTCCCAACCCACGCCAGAGCTGCCCCCGCACCTGCCCCAGCTCCTCCAATGTCTCAGTCTTCCCACAACCAGCACTCTGGGTCCTTAGATGAAAGCTGAGGGAGGCCAGGAAGGACTAGGGGACCCAACCAATGTGGGCGTGATGGGGAGGGTGGCTGTGAGGGTGCTGCCCAGGTATTGAGCCTGGGTGATAGGGTGAGGACAGAACCATTCTCCATGATGAGGACACAGGGGAACAAGTTCTAAAGGGAGATGGACAGTTCAGGCTGATCCAGTTGAATTTCTGTCTGTTTAGTGGTTAGTACTTGGCATGGAAATAGATCTTGCAGGCCAGACACAGTGGCTCACGCCTGTAATCCCAGCACTTTGGGAGGCCAAGGTGGGTGGATCGCCTGAGGTCAGGAGTTGAAGACCAGCCTGGCCAACATGGTGAAACCCCGTCTCTACTAAAAATACAAAAATTAGCGAGGTGTGGTGGCGTACGCCTGTTATCCCAGCTACTCAGGAGGCTGAGGGAGGAGAATCGCTTGAACCCCGGAGGTAGAGGCTGCAGTGAGCCAAGATCACGCCATTGCACTTCAGCCTGGGAGATAAGAGTGAGACTCTGTCTCAAAAAAAAAAAAAAAAAACAGATACTTTATCAGGACATCATCACATTGTAAGTTGAGGAGCATCTGGACTTAGCGTGGTTTGACTTAGGATTTTTTGACTTTATGGTGGGTTTATTGGGGGTATTAAGAGGCTTTTTGACTCAGGAAGAGTGTATCAGGTCATAGCCCCATCGTAATTCGAGGAGCATCTGTGTAAGACCCTTGGCTGTGAGATTTTTGTTTGTTTTGTTCACTTTCATGTTTGTTTTGTTCAACAGTGTTAGGCACATTAATAGGGGCTGGAAATATATGTGTTTGTTTTTGTTTTTAAGTAGAGACAGGGTGTTGCTATGTTGCCCAGGCTGGTCTCTAACTCTTGGCCTCAGGCGATCCTCCCGCCTCAGCCTCCCAAAGTGCTAGAATTACTGGCTCATGTTTGTTGAATGACTGAATGTGTGGAATTGAATCTCAGGGGAGAGTGTAGTCTGGAGATATAATTCTGGGGACACAGCATGTCTGAGGCAGCTCACTCAGGGAATGGGGGCGGACTGACATTGAAAGAGGAATGTGTGAGGGAGGAACAGAGAACAGTGAAAAAGGAAGGTTTTCATTATATGTGCCCACTGAGTGCTAATTTTTGTATTTTTAGTAGAGACGGGGTTTCACCATGTTGGCCAGGCTGGTCTTCAACTCCTGACCTCAGGCCATCCACCCACCTTGGCCTCCCAAAGTGCTGGGATTACAGGCGTGAGCCACTGTGTCCAGCCTGCGAGATCTATTTCCATGCCAAGTACTAACCACTAAACAGAAGAACTCATAGAGGCCGGGCGCGGTGGCTCACGCCTTTAATCCCAGCACTTTAGGAGGCCGAGGCGGGTAGATCGCCTGAGGTCAGGAGTTTGAGACCAGCCTGAACCCAGGAGGCAGAGGTTGCAATGAGCCGAGATCGCGCCACTGCACTCCAGCCTGGGTAACAGACTGAGACTCCATCTCAATAAAAAAAAAAAAAAGAACTCAAAGAAGCTTCCCTCAAACACTTACCTAGACAATTCCGTCTCCTGAAGCTCAGGCTGTGTATGTGCTAGGGCTTCACTAAGCACTTATTGAGTAAGCAGCGCCTTTGAGGCAGGTGGCCTCACCTCTGTTTTATTGAGAAAACTGAGGCTCAGAGAGGTGCAGTCTCTAACCTGAAGCCACACAGCTGGGAAGCAGCAGGGCTGGCACCTGACCCTCAGCCACTCCACACGTGGCCGCTTCCACGAGAAGGCCATCGGAGAGCCTTGCCGATGACAAGGTAGAAAGCATGGTGAGGGTTATTTCTGGAAGCGGATAGGCTTCCAAAGATGCCTGTGTCTGACATCAGGCCCTCTTGGTTGTCTTCCCAGGGTGGTGACAACAAAGCTCGACCAAGGCATGGCTTTGGAGGATTGGGCTCGGCACCACAGTCATTCTATTATTTTTGTTTGTCTGTCTGTTTTGAGACAACAGAGTCTCACTTTGTTGCCCAGGCTGGAGTGCAGAGCGCGATCTCGGCTCACTGCAAGCTCCGCCTCCCAGGTTCAAGCGAGTCTGTCTCAGCCTCCCGAGTAGCTGGGATTACAGGTGCCCGCCACCACGCCCAGCTAATTTTTGTATTTTTAGTAGAGACGGGGTTTCATCGTGTTGGCCAGGCTGGTCTTGAACTCCTGACCTCGGGTGATCCACCCACCTTGGCCTCCCAAAGTGCTGGGATTACAGGCATGAGCCACCGCGCCCGGCCCATAGTCATTCTATTATCACCAGAGTTGAGGTCATGAATGCCAGATTTGACCGACCTTTCCCTTCGACTCTCAAGACCGGCAGCCCAAGGGCAGACGCAGACGCACGCTGAGTTCATCATTCCCAGCATGTGGGCTCCAGGTGGCTCTGTCTGCCCTCTGTGCTCTGCCTCCTGGGAGACACGTCGAAGCCAGTGCTGCTTAGTGGAGGTGGGATGAGTCCTGGGCTGGGTGCCTCAAGTGTGGGGACACTTGGGACTGCCACTCCTGCAGGCCTCAGCTTCTCTGTTATAAGTTGGTCTTGGGTAAAGATAGAAATGTTGCTAACCCGTTGGGGCTGGGGGTGCCAAGAGGGAGGCCTGTCCCATAGAAGGGTTCAGGACATGGAGAAGCTCCCCCTCTCCCCTGCACCAGCTCCTTCTGGCTTGGACACAGAACCAGAGGCCCTCCTGGAGGAAGGGGCCCAAGGAGGGCGGGCGGGGATGGACGATGCCCTCGCTCTCCCGGATGGGGCTGGAGACAGCAGGACAGACTCAGGACGCTGAGGATCAGGGACCTTTGTCATGCCTCACCTGTTGCTCTCTGGGACCTGCAGGGGGCAGCAGTGACCAAGCTTAGGCTTCGGGAGCATGTGGCTTGGCTCCAGTTCCAAGGTGAAAGGGGGCTTGGAGAAGAGGTGGGTGGACCGTGAGAAGAAAGAAAAGGACATTGGTGGGTGGCCTTCCTGGGGCCTGCAGCGGGGAGACAGGAGACTCTGGGACTAAGAGGCCTGGAGGGTTCTGTTACCAGAGACCTGGGGGAAGGAGAAGAGAGTCCATTACTTTGAGCTCCCGTTGGACAGGTGAGCTTGGGGTAGGATAAGGAGTGGGGGGAGATGACATATCTGGCCACAGGTGCACTCACAGATTTGCCCTGGAGGTATACAGCCACACACCTCATATCCCAACACACACACACACACACGCACACACACACGCGCATACACACACACACATGCATACACACACACACGCATACACACACATACACACACATGCATACACACACATGCATACACACACACACATACATATGCATACACACACACACGCGCACGCACGCACACACACACACACTACCCTGAATCTCCACGAAGAGTCTTTCCTCGAGGAAGGGGCCACAGCCTGGAGAGGAGTGTTATCCAGGACTATTCCATTTGCAAGCAACAGAAACCAAATCCAAGGGTTTAAATAAAGGAAGGACATTTATTGGTTTACGTAACTGAAAAGTCCAGAGGTAGATTTTTCAACTGTGCTTCAGGTATGGCTGAATCCAGGTGCTCAAAGAGCCTCGTCAGGATTCTGCCCCTCTCTATCTCCTGGCCTGGCTTTCCTCTAGGTGAGCTTCATTGTCAGGATTGCTCTCTTCAGAAGGCGGCAAAGATGACTACCATAGTTTTCGTCTAGCAGCCGCCCTGCTTAGCCACTCGGTAGACAGGATGTTTCTTTCCTGGCAATTCCCAGAAAAGTCCTGGCCTCGTTGCTGAAACTCCCCAGGTCATGTGTGTGTCCTTAGACCCGTCACTGTTACTAGGGGGATGGAACATTGATTGGCAAGCCTTGGTCATCTGCCCAACTCCTGGGGCTAAGAGGAAGGTTAGCCACATGGAAACTCCCAGAATGGAAGTGGAGAACCCAAAGGAACAGGACTGCTCAACGCTGGGAAGGCAAGGCCAGAATTTCCCAAGAAAGCTGGAAAACCTCCCGACTGAGCCACTCCCACAGTGCCCCGACCGAGGGGCTGGACACTGCAAGCCCTGGAGAGGACCACTTCCCTGCTCTGTTTTCCCCGCTGTCTCCCAGGGGGTCCCAGTATGGCTGGATCATAATAACAACTAATGTCTATACTGCATTTATTCTGTGCCATTCCCATTCTGAGTGTTTCTACACGTATGAACTCACTCATTTGATCACTACAAGAGATACCATTGTTGGCCGGGCGCGGTGGCTCATGCCTGTAATCCCAGCACTTTGAGAGGCCGAGGCGGGCGGATCACAAGGTCAAGAGATTGAGACCATCCTGGCCAACATGGTGAAACCCCATCTCAAAATACAAAAAATTAGCTGGGTACGGTGGCGTATGCCTGTAATCCCAGCTACTCAGGAGGCTGAGACAGGAGAATCACTTGAACCCGGGAGAGGGAGGTTGCAGTGAGCTGAGATCACACCATTGAACTCCAGCCTGGGTGACAGAGCGAGACTCTGTCTTAAAAAAATAAAATAAAATAAAATAAAATAAAATAAAATAAAATAAAATAAAGAAGTACCGTCGTTATTCCCATTTTACAGATGAGGAAACTGAGGCACAGGGGGATTGAATAACTTACCCTAAATCCCACAGTAAGTAGTGGACCTGGGATTTAGACCCAGACTGTTAGGCATTGAAGAGTATATTCTCAGGCTTCGTGCTCTGCTGGGACCTCTGGAAGGAGAGGCACCCTGGGAAGGATTGGGGTCTGAGAGGCTTGGCCTCCAGCACCCAGCAAACTCTGTTCTTGGAAAAGGATTGGAAAGAGTATTTGAATTAGCATTTTTCTTTCTTTCTCTCTCTCTTTCTTTTTTTTTTTTTTTAAACAGAGTTTTGCTCTTGTTGCCCAGGCTGGAGTGCAATGGTGCAATCTCAGCTCACCGCAACCTCCGGCTCCTGGGTTCAAGCGATTCTCCTGCCTCAGCCTCCCAAGTAGCTGGGATTACAGGCGCCCGACACCAGGCCAAGCTACTTTTTGTATTTTTAGTAGAGACAGGGTTTCACCATGTTGGCCAAGCTGGTCTCAAACTTCTGACCTCAGGGGATCCACCCACCTCGACCTCCCAAAGTGCTGGGATGACATGCCCGGCCAGAATTAGCATTTCCATAGCGAAAGCACCGTGGCACTTCAGGACCAGGCCAGCAGGGGGAGGCACAGGAGGTTGTCCTGCCTTTAGCCCAAGCCAGGTGCTTTAGGAGCAGATGGTGGTTCAGAGGCACAACTGGGGAGGGCACGGGAAAGGATGTGACGGGTCCAGCTGGTGCCAGAACCACAGCTCCCCCTCCGTCCCCCGCTCTGTCCCCTACCCGCACAGGTGGGTGTTCCTCTACGAGAAGGGCTACCAGACCTCGAGCGGCCTCATCAGCAGTGTGTCTGTGAAACTCAAGGGCCTGGCCGTGACCCAGCTCCCTGGCCTCGGCCCCCAGGTCTGGGACGTGGCTGACTACGTCTTCCCAGCCCAGGTGAGCTGACTCAGGGCTGCGCCTTCCCCTCACAGGGCCTGTCTCAGAGCTGGGTGGGACCAGCCCAGCTCCTCTTTCTCTCTGGACCTCTGCCGGGCAGAGGCAGCCCTGGTGATATCACCCCATGTGGGTGGCAGGGGGTGTGGTGGCTGCTGCGTGTCCTGTGGGCTCTAGGGTCCTGCTGGGGCAGCGTTGGGGCCCTTGAGGCTGTTCTCCCAGCCCAACCTGCCCTCCCCCTGCCCCTCTTCTAGGGGGACAATTCCTTCGTGGTCATGACCAATTTCATCGTGACCCCAAAGCAGACTCAAGGCTACTGTGCAGAGGTGAGAACTTCTGCCCGACAGCCCCGTCCTCGGACTCACGGGGGAAAATGACCTGCAGACAGTCTCCATGGGCACTGAGAGGATGCCAGAGAGCCTTCCTGCAGGGGCCACGGTGGTGCAAACTCGGGCATATATTCACACACAGTAACTGTCAACCCTTGCAGAGCTAAGCCTTCCCGCCCAGCATACCAGGCAGGGTGCCGAGACTGTGCCCACCCCCACCGCCCAGCTGACATTGACAGTGGGCGGCTGGGCATGAGCCCGGCGGGGGGGGGCTCGGCAGAGCAGTGTTGGGGGGAAACGGGGGAAGGAGGCTGTGAGCAGGTGTCACTCCAGAAAGGTCTGAGACTCTGCCCCACGCTCTCCCTAGGGTCCTGGGGGCGGGAGGGGCTCTTCTCAGGACCCCACCCAAGGGGCCTGTGGCCAGCAGCTTTCGCCTCCCCCAGCACCCAGAAGGGGGCATATGCAAGGATGACAGTGGCTGTACCCCTGGGAAGGCCAAGAGGAAGGCCCAAGGTAAGGGGTCAGCCTCCTCCTGTCCCTCCACAGTGCCCCGGCTGCAGGCCCTGGCGTCCTGCAGGCCCAGCTTGGTGCTGACCTGCCTCTCCCCACACCGCTGAGGCGGGTTCCGGGAGGGACTCCCTCCAGCCCTCTCTCCTCCCCGCCCAGGCTTGGCCTGCCCGTCCCGGACCCAGCCACGTGTCTGTCCTCGGCTCCTTTGCTCGAGTGGCCCGTCACTGGGGGCTCCTGGGGAAGGGGCCTGGGGCAGCCTCCTCTACACCCCAGTTTAGTGCAGGCACCCAGGGGTTTCCCTCTGGCTCCAGGCATCCGCACGGGCAAGTGTGTGGCCTTCAACGACACCTTGAAGACGTGTGAGATCTTTGGCTGGTGCCCGGTGGAGGTGGATGATGACATCCCGCGGTAACAGTCTGACCTTCCAGGGAGCTAAGAACAGGGTCCCAGGCCAGACAGAGGGGGGCCTGGGTCTAGAAAGGATCTTGACCCCTTTTTCTGACCCCACCGTCACCCCATCCGCACAACCTAGGCCAAAGACTCCCCTGGGTCCCGGCCACCTTAGAGCACACCCACCCCTCCGCCGGCCCAGGGCTGCAGGCGGGTCCCGGAGGCTCGGCCCACCCCCTGCTATGCCAAGCTCTGTGTGGGACACACAGGGGGCCTCCTGGGGAGGGGCGGTGAGTGAGTGTGGTGTCCTCCAGCCCTGCCCTTCTTCGAGAGGCCGAGAACTTCACTCTTTTCATCAAGAACAGCATCAGCTTCCCACGCTTCAAGGTCAACAGGTGCGTGAGAAACTAGGGCAGAAATGCAGGTGGCTGGCCAAGGCTGCTCCGGGAGCTCTCCACAGTCTCTGTCTCCCTCCATCTCCATTCCTGCTGGCATGGAAGGAATCAAAGGGGCATTGCGGAGCCTGTGAGGGGTCCCCAGGCTTTGGGGCGTGGCGCGCACCCTCCCGGATGACACAGCTGCTGTCAACACCTTCCACCCCCATAGGCGCAACTTGGTGGAAGAGGTGAATGCTGCTTACATGAAGACCTGCCTCTATCACAAGACCCTGCACCCCCTGTGCCCAGTCTTCCAGCTTGGCTACGTGGTGCAAGAGTCAGGCCAGAACTTCAGCAGCCTGGCTGAGAAGGTATGGGGCATGGTGCCAGGCAGGCGGGGAGGGCTGGGCCGCAGGATCCTGATAACGGCATTTTAGGCCCAGTGCATCCTCCCAAGTCTCCGTGGTGAGGGCTGAGTATATTATGGGTCTGTCCCCTGATACTGGGGCCCCCTGAAGGTCAGATCCATGTCTTCAGCGGGTCCTGGCATGGAACTGGCACAAAGGAGGTGTCCAGAATGAACGGATGTGGGCAAACCTTGTCATCTGGATGTTTGTTGATGTCCTGCTTAAAAAAAAAAAAAAAAAAAAAAAAACTAGATAAAAGCAGCTTGGTCAGGTACGGTGGGTCATGCCTATAATACCCAGAGAGGCGGGTGGATCACTTGAGGCCAGGAATTCGAGACCAGTCTGGCCAACATGGTGAAACCTCCTTCTCTACCAAATATACAAAAATCTCTACTAAAAATACAAAAATTAGCTGGGCATGGTGACGCATGCCTGTAATCCCAGCTACTAGGGAGGCTGAGGCAGGAGAATCACTTGAACCCGGGAGGCGGAGGTTGCAGTGAGCCAAGATTGCGCCACTGCACTCCAGCCTGGGCAATGGAGCAAGACTCCATCTCCAAAAGCAAAAAAAAACAAAAACAAAAATTGGCCGGGCGCAGTGGCTCGCAGTGGCTCACGCCTGTAATCCCAGCACTTTGGGAGGCCAAGGTGGGCGGATCACCTGAGGTCAGGAGTTCGAGACCAGCCTGACCAATATGGTGAAACCCCATCTCTACTAAAATACAAAAAAAAAAAAAAAAAAAAAAAAGCCAGGTGTGTGATGGCGGGCACCTGTAATCCCAGCTACTTGGGAGACTGAGGCACAAGGATCACTTGAACCCTGGAAGTGGAGGTTATAGTGAGCCAAGATGGTGCCACTGCACTCCAGCCTGGGCAACAACATGAGATTCTGTCTCAAAAAATAATTAATGGCCTGGCGTGGTGGCTCACGCCTGTAATCCTAGCACTTTGGGAGGCCAAGGTGGGCAGATCACCTGAGGTCAGGAGTTCGAGACCAGCCTGACCAACATGGTAAAATCCCATCTCTACTAAAAATACAAAAAAATTAGCCAGGCGTTGTGGCATGTGCCTATAATCCCAGCTACTCTGGAGTCTGAGACAGGAGAATCGCTTAAACCTGGGAGACAGAGGTTGCAGTGAGCTGAGATTGTGCCACTGCACTCCAGCCTGGGTGACAGAGCAAGACTCTGTCCAAAAAAAAAAAAAAAATACAAAAAGTATCTGGGTGTGGTGGCAGGCACCTGTAATCCCAGCTACTCAGGAGGCTGATGCAGGAGAGTCGCTTGAACCCAGGAGGTGGAGGTTGCAGTGAGTCGAGATCACGCCACTGCACTGTAGCCTGGGCGACAGAGCGACTCCATCTCAAAAAACAAACAAACAAAAAAAAGCAGCTTGAATCCTATAGCCTATGGCCCTGAGAAATCCTGTGCCCTGGGATCCTCACAGTCACCTGGGATTCCGGAGAAGCGGTCCCTACGAGCACAGAACTATCTGACTGGGTTCAAATCCCAGCTCTGCCCCAAATGAGCCGTATGAACTCAGACAAGTCTCTTCACTTCAGTGGGTCTGAGTTTTTGGACCCACCAAGCGGGGAGCAATAATGGTGCCAGTCTCGTGGAGTCGTCCCGAGGGTCAAGTGAGTTGACGCGGTGTGCCTGGCGTGCCTCGCTGCCTGGCACGTGGGAAGTCTATACACCTGTCAGCACGTGTTCCTTATTAGTCCTGCTCTCGCAGTTGCCTATTCAGGAACTAAATCAATCCCTTTTCTGTGATGTTACCAAAATAACCCACTCACGACACATTTGTCTGTCTACAAGGGAGGTCAGCAAACTTTTCTTTCGAGGGCCAGAGAGGAACTATTTTCAGCTTTGCCGGCAATATGGGCTCTGTGCCAACTACCCAAGTCTGCTGTGGAAGGGCAAGGGCAGCCACAGACAAGATGCGAACAATGAACCTGGCCATGATCCGGCCCATGGGCCTCAGGTTCCTGACCCCTGGAGGGGGTTCACACCAGAGCAACACATGTGCTGAATGTTAGACCTCCCTGTTCTAAAAACCTCTCTGCCATCAGGGCCGGGCGTGGTGGCTCACGCCTGTAATCTCAGCACTTTGGGAGACCGAGGCGGGCAGATCATGAGGTCAGGAGATTGAGACCATCCCGGCTAACACAGTGAAACCCCATCTCTACTTAAAATACAAAAAATTAGCCGGGCGTGATGGCGTGTGCCTTTAATCCCAGCTACTCAGGAGGCTGAGGCAGGAGAGTCGCTTGAACCTGGGAGGCAGAGGTTGCAGTGAGCTGAGATCGCACTACTACACTCCAGCCTGGGCGACAGAGAAAGACTCTGTCTCAAAAAAAGGGAAGGAAGGAAGGAAGGAAGGAAGGAAGGAAGGAAGGAAGGAAGGAAGGAAGGACGGAAGGAAGGAAGGAAGGAAGGAAGGAAGGAAGGAAGGAAGGAAGGAAGGAAGGAAGGAAGGAAGGAAGGAAGGAAGGAAGGAAGGACTCCCTGCCATCTTCAGCTGGGAACTTCTCAGTACTAGGCTCCTGCCAAGTTGCCCAGCTCCCTGCCCTCTTCTCTGACTACCTTCCAGCTCTTCTGTTGCTCAGCCCATCTCCACCTGTTACTTGCCTTGCCCAGAGGAGCTTCGCTTTCTCAAATGTTTTCTTCTCAGTCCACATCTTTACAGATTCCATCTTTAATTAATGCAGTAACTGCTTGCCTCCCACACTGTGACCTGTGCCGGGAACTCAGGAGTTGGTGATGAATGAGACAGATAGCTTCGTCCTCCTGGAGCTCAGTCTTGGAGGAGATGGGTTAATACATAATCACACTAGGCCGGGCGCAGTGGCTCAAGCCTGTAATCCCAGCACTTTGGGAGGCCGAGGCGGGTGGATCACGAGGTCAGGAGATGGAGACTATCCTGGCTAACATGGTGAAACCCCGTCTCTACTAAAAATACAAAAAACTAGCTGGACGTGGTGGCGGGCGCCTGTAGTCTCAGCTACTTGGGAGGCTGAGGCGGGAGAAAGGCGTGAACCCAGGAGGCGGAGCTTGCAGTGAGCCGAGATCACGCCACTGCACTCCAGCCTGGGAGACACAGCGAGACTCCGTCTCAAAAAAAACAAAAAAACAAAAAAACAAAAAAAACATAATCACACTAAACAAACTTATGATTATAAAGCGAGAAATGTTCCCAAAGGAAACACATAGAGTGAAACAGAAGGGAATAACAAGGACATAGCTGGGCTACAAGAGCAGGGCAAAAATAAATAAATAATTAATAAATAAATACAAATGAAATGATCAGAGAGCTGGAGTGTGGAGGGTAATGGGAAGGAAGGCCAGTGAGGGTGGCAGGACCTCTACCCCAAAACAGCTTCTCAGTATCTTTTCTTAAATAAAAAATGTTCAGTTTTTTTTTTTTTTTTAATTGTTGTTGTTGTTGATTTTTTTGAGACAGAGTTTTGCTTTGTTGCCCAGGCTGGAGTGCAACGGCATGATCTTGGCTCATAACAACCTCTGCCTCTCGGGTTCAAGCAATTCTCCTGCCTCAGCCTTCCAAGTAGCTGGGATTACACGTGCCCGACACCATGCCCAGCTAATTTTTGTATTTTTTAGTAGAGACAGGTTTCACCATGTTGGTCAGGTTGATCTCAAACTTCTGATCTCAAGTGATCTGCCCACCTCAGCCTCCCAAAGTGCTGGCATTACAGGCGCGAGCCACTGCGCCCGGCTCCAAAATGTTCTGTTCTTGAAAGAGTGCTGGTGCCAGCTCTGAGATGGGGTTTTTGCTTGTTTTTGTCTTTGAGACGGAGTCTGGCTCTGTTGCCCAGGCTAGAGTGCAGTGACACATCTTGGCTCACTGCAACCTCCGCCTCTCAGGTTCAAGTGATTGTCCTAACTCAGCCTCCCAAGTAGCTGGGATTACAGGCGTGAACCAACACACCTGGCTAATTTTTGTATTTTTAGTAGAGACAGGTTTTCACTATATGAACCAGACTGGTCTTGAATTCCTGGCCTCAGATGATCCACCTGCCTCGGCCTCCCAAAGTGCTGAGATTACAGGTGTGAGCCACCGTGCCGGGCTGAGATGGGGGTTTTTGATCCCGAAATCCCAGATCTTAACTACGTGTGCCCTTGGCAGGGCGGAGTGGTTGGCATCACCATCGACTGGCACTGTGACCTGGACTGGCACGTACGACACTGCAAACCCATCTATGAGTTCCATGGGCTGTACGAGGAGAAAAATCTCTCCCCAGGCTTCAACTTCAGGTATCTGCCAGGCCCCCAGCAGCACGTTCTTCCTTGTGGTCCTGCGGGCTTTTCCACTCCCAGAACCCTGCAGGCCTGAGAAAGTGTCCCCAGCGGGCAGCAGAGGGTCCTGGGCAGCTCCCATTCCGCCTGGGTGGCCATGCAGGAAGCCAGCAGGGAGCAAGATATTGAAGTCTCAGATCCCCTGTCCCTGGGTCTCAGACCCCTCGAGGCCCACCAGCCAGGACTAGCTGGGGAAACTGCTGACATTGGGAGCTGGAGCAATGGCTGCGCACAGCACCCACACCTGTAATCAAGGTATCTTGGGAGGCTGAGGTGGGAGGATTGCTTTGAGACCAGGAATCTGAGGCTGCAGTGAGTTGTGATAATACTACTGCACTCCAGCCTGGGTGACAGAATGAGACCCCATCTCTTAGAAACAAACAAACAAAAAGGAGTTGGGGCTGGGCACGGTGGCTCACACCTGTAATCCCAGCATGTTGGGAGGCCAAGGCAGGCAGATCACGAGGTCAGGAGATCGAGACCATCCTGGCCAATATGGTGAAACCCCGTCTCTACTAAAAGTACAAAAATTAGCTGGGCGTGGTGGCACGTGCCTATAGTCCCAGATACTCGGGAGGCTGAGGCAGGAGAATCACTTGAACCCGGGAGGCAGAGGTTGCGGTGAGCCGAGATCTTGCCACTGCACTCCATTCAGCCTGGTGACAGCGCGAGACTCCGTCTCACAATAAATAAATAAATAAAAATAAAAAAGGAGTTGGGGCAAGAGTTGAGTACAGCTTTGCTAGAATGAGGCCTGGGATCCTGCCCGGGTTTGGGGATGGGGCTGTATTCAGAGACCACTAAAGCTCCTGCATCCCTGATGCGCTAAGGACCCCAGACCCAAGACAGTCCCCTGCATCACCCTCCTGCCGTCTGATCCCTTCCCCAAGGTTTGCCAGGCACTTTGTGGAGAACGGGACCAACCACCGTCACCTCTTCAAGGTGTTTGGGATTCGCTTTGACATCCTGGTGGACGGCAAGGTGAGTGTCCAGCATGAGGGTGGTGGCAGCTGAGACGCATTCTCAGCTCCTGTGAGTACCTCTGGGCATCTACAGTTATAGACGACCGGAGATTGGGTGGGTTCACTCAGCAGTTTTACTTATAATAACAGATGGGGCGTGGGGCATGTCCAGGGCAGGGCTTTGCAACCTGTGGCCATGCCTCCCCCACAGTCTCCCTGGGCCCAGGGAGGCAGAGCCAAGGTCAAAACCCAAGTCTACTGACCCGCAGCTGGTGGCCCATGTAGAGTCAGAGGGGGCACAGTTCACAGCCGAAGGTGGGAAGTCCCCTTGTCCCAGGTCCGGCCTTTTCCAGCTGGGCCCCTTCCAACGGTTAACCCTTCTCTCCCTGGGTCCTGCCACCAGGCTGGGAAGTTTGACATCATCCCCACGATGACCACCATCGGCTCTGGAATTGGCATCTTTGGGGTGGTAAGCGCTGGGGTCACCGGGTCACCATGCTGGGGTCGGCCCCTCCTCTTCCACAACTCAGTAGCAGCAGCACGTGCCTCACCCTGAAACTTGACCCTACCGGTCTCTCATGTTTGAGCCAGCGGCTGCCCACCCCACCACCCATGGTAGATCTAAAAAAACCAAGGCCCAGAGCTGGGGCAGGACAGAGTTGGGGTGGAACCATCTTGGTCCCCTGAGGGTCCTGCAGGGCCTCATCCACCCTCCAGGAAACTGGCCTCCAGTGAGGTCGGATCCAGCCGGGGCCACACCGCCAGGGACTGAGGTGGGATGTGGAGGGCCCTGTACCCGCCCCGGATTCCCACGCTGTCTCCATGCCCTGCCCTGACCCCAGGCCACAGTTCTCTGTGACCTGCTGCTGCTCCACATCCTGCCCAAGAGACACTACTACAAGCAAAAGAAGTTCAAGTACGCTGAGGACATGGGGCCAGGGGCGGTAAGAGAAGCCCCTGCACCAGGCCCTCCAAAGACCTCTGGCGCGTGTGTCGGTGTTGGGGTGGGGGTTGTGGGCAGCTGCTTCCCCAGCGCTGACTTGTATCCCGCAACCCTTGCCCCACACACACAGGATGAGCGTGACCTCGCAGCCACCGGCTCCACCCTGGGCCTGCAGGAGAACATGAGGACATCCTGATGGTCAGCCCGGGACTCCTGACTGGATGCAGCGTGAGGCTCCAGCCTGGGGCCCTGGTGGGTCCCAGCCAGGGCAGAGGGGCCTCCCCAGGAAGTCTCCTACCCTCTCAGCCAGGCAGATAGCAGTTTGCCAGAAGCTCAGGGTGCATACTAGGAGAGACCTGTGCAAATCTGAGCTCTGGCTCCAACTCCACACCCCCTAGTGGAGCCCTACCCCAGCCTCAGCCGCTCCTGGTGGGGAAGGGCTGGGGCTGGGCAGGGCCCTCCCACACACCTGTACCCTAGCTTTGTGCTTCTCTCTCTGGACCCTCATTATCCAACCCGCTGCCTCCATTTCTCTAGATCTGGGTTCTCCAATGTGGCAGTCAGTAACCATAGGTGACTAAATTAAACTAAAATAAAATCAAATGAAACACAAAATTCAGTTCCTCAGTTGAACTAGCCACATTTCAACTGCTCAGTAGACACACGTGGCTAGTGGCTGCCATACTGGACAGCTCAGGGCATTTTCACCATCGAAGAAAGTTCTATTAGACAGCCCTGCTTGAGTCCTGTTTCTTCCTGGCCTTGGGGTTCCCTGGGGAACTCACTGACAATGCAAGCTCCTGGGCCCACCGCAGACCTCCTGAACCAAAGGCTCCAGGGCTGGCCATATGATCCGCGTGGATGGCAAACTCCCTAGGCCATTCTGGGACCGAAGTTTAAGAAGTGCTGTCCTGGAACTTTCTAACTCTTAAGCTCCTGAGAAGGAGTCAGACTCAGCCCTGAGCCTGCACTGCCTGGCGGGCGCAGATACTGAACAGGTCTCAAACACCTTCAGTGTGTGTGTTGTGTGCTCACATGCCACTCGGTGTCTCCTGCACACAACCCAGTGTACACACCACCCACGTGCACACAACGTCCTTCCACACTGTATGTGAACAGCCTGGGCCCTGCAAACACAACCATCTGCACACACCTACACCCCCAAGCACACACACATGGTCCGTGCCATGTCACCTCCATAGGGAAAGGCTTCTCTCCAAGCGTGCCAGGCCAGGACAGCCCTCCTAGCCATGAATCCTTACTCAGCTACCTCGGGTTGGGGTGGGAGCCCCAGCCAAATCCTGGGCTCCCTGCCTGTGGCTCGGCCCCAGCTCCCAAGACCTGCCTGGCTGTGTCTGAACAGAAGGTCTGGGAGAAGCAAGGGGTGGAGTACAATAAAGGAAATGAGGACAAACCTCTGCTGTCCATGCTTTTTTCCCAGACCTCTCTGAAACACAGTGTGCTCGTCTGTGAAATGTGGGACTGAGCTGGGCAATCTCTGAGATCCCTCTTGATCGGCTGGTGGGGACCAGTGAGCCGACTCATACACCCTGAGCCCAGCAGGGTCAGCTCTGGGTGGAGAGGTCAGCTCACCTCTGTCCATGGGCTGCCATCTTGGCACAGCCCTGAACATTGGCACTCTTCCCAACCCTCCACGGCTGTGAGAGGCCTGGCAGTGGGACAAGTAGAGAACCCCAGGGTGGCCTCGTGAAACAGTGGGGAGGAAGGGGCTGGCTGTGCCAGGAGGGAGATCTGGGGGAATCCCAAAGAGGGGAGAAGGGTCTTGACCGAGACTGTGTGGAGGGCCCTACTGTGGGCATGACTTCAGGCCTGGACTTATAGCCAGGTAGGATCTCTGGGCAGCATTCCCCACCCAGTCACCATGCTCGGTCTAGACCAGTGCCGCCCAGTAGAACACTCTGGAATGATGGAAACATTCTTTATGCTGTCCAATAGGGTACCCAAAAGCTACAGGTGGCCTGGGTGGAAATATGCAGCCAAGGAAATGAAATTTGTATTTTATTTACCTTTAATTAATTTTTTTTTTTTTTTTTTTGAGACGGAATTTTGCTCTGTCGCCCAGGCTGGAGTGCACTGGCACGATCTCGGCTCACTGAAGGCTCCACCCCCTGAGTTCAAGCAATTGTCTCCCTCAGCCTCCCAAGTAGCTGGGATTACAGGTGCCCAACACCACGCCTGGCTAATTTTTTTTTTTTTTTTGTATTTTTAGTAGAGATGGGGTTTCACCATGTTGGTTGGCCAGGCTGGTCTCAAACTCCTGACCTCAGGTGATCCGCCTGCCTCGGCCTCCCAAAGTGCTGGGATTAGAGGTGGGAGCCACCATGACTGCCCAATTTACTTTTAATTAATTTAAATAGTTACATGTGACTAGTGGCTACTGGACTGGACAACACAGGCCAGCCCCTGCCATCTCCCTCAGGGCCTTGGCCTTCTGCTCTCTTCCCCAACCAAGATCCATCACTTAGATTTTATAAAACTGGAGCTTCCTCTTCCGCACCCCCTTCTTTCTCCAGACACACCTGCTTTTGCACTTCCTACCCCCTTCCCTTCCGAGTGAGCAGAAAAGAGCCCCTCCTCTGTATTCAGCCTCACCACCCAGCCCAGAGGCTGACCAGCAGAAGCCACCTCCGTTCTCACACCCCTATATCTGTTCCCCTCTTCTGCCTCCTCCCGGCCCAGGTTCCCCAGCAGCTCTGCCCACTCTCCCCTCACTGCAACCTTTCCAGAAAGACCAGTCCACACTTTCCTCTGCAGTTGGCCTCCACCCCAACCACTTCTCCTAGGTGCCCTTGCCAAGGTCACTGGCAGTGTCCTGGTTGCCAAGTCTAAGCAGACACTTGGGCCCCATATCCTGCTTCGCCTAACAGAATCTGACATTGTTGTCCAAGCCCTCCTTGTTGAAAGATTTCCTTCCAGTAGCTCCTAGAACACACCCTTTCCTGACTTTCCAGCCTGTCTGGTGTGCAAGGAAAAGACAAGCTTCTATTGCAGCTCTGCCACAGCTCACTGTGTGCCCTTGGGGGAAGCGGCTTAACTCTCCAAGCCTCCTCTGTGAGTTAAGGATAATAACAGCATTTTTTTTTTTTTAAATAGAGACAGAGTTTCACTATGTGGTCCAGGCTGGTCTCGAACTCCTGGGCTCAAATGAGACGCCCACCTCAGCCTTCCAAAGTGCTGGGATTACAGGCATGAGCTACTGCACCTGGACAATAATAGCTTTTAGTAGGGTTGAGGAAAGACCTGTAAAGAGCGCCTGGCATACAGTCGAGCTCTGCCCCTCAATCTTTCCACCCTCTCAATGGTGGAGTCCGGATATCTGTTCTCCCTGTAGCAATTCAGTCCGTGGTTCTCGGTTGGGCGTGTGGCTGCCCAGAATGGAAGCTGCATTTCCCAGCTTCCTCTTGCAGTTGGGTCTGGTCACATGAGTAAGCTCGAGTGGTGTATGTGAAAGTGCCATGTGGCAACTTCTGAGAACTTTCCTGAAAAGAGAGCTGGTGGAGACCCTCTGCCCTCTTCTTCATCCTTTTCTCCACTCCACTGCCCGGAATGCGTATGTGATTGCTGGAGCTCTAGCTGCTATCCTGAACCATGAGGTCAAAAGCCACACCCAGAAGTTGCTGGAATTATTCATTCAACAAACATCCATTGAGCACCTATGCCATGTGACAGGCTGTGTGCTGGACGAATCAGGCACAGTGCTTGCCATCGAGGAGCTCCCAGTCCCGATGAGGAACAGGCAGGTACCAGATGCCAAGGAAGTACGTGGGTGGGGTGACTAACCCATGCTGGGAAGTGGGGAGGTCATGGAGAAAGTTTCTGGGCAGAAGCAAGATTGAATTGAGCCCTGAAAGATGAGTAGGCATTAAACAGGCAGGTGGCTGGGAGTAAGGTTATACAGGGCTTGATTAGACCTATTCTCAGGGTGAGCCACAGGAAATGCCTCTCGGTGGACTCGTGTTCCTGAAAACTTGCTCTGGCTGCCAGGTAGGGAAAGGCTAGTAGGAGGTGGGACTGGATGAGGCTGGAAGCCAGGGAGGAGGCTCCTGCAGCCATCAGGGACAAGATGGTGGTAGCCTGAGCTAAGGGAGGGGAAGTGGGGTGGACAGGAGAGGGCCGATTCCAGGTATAGTTAAGAGGCAGCATGGCAGGGCCTGGAGATGGACTGGTTGGAGCAGGAAACAGGGAGGCTGCAGGTGACTCCCAGGCTCCTGGCTCCACTTCGAGACAGGGACACAGGAGATCAGGTTTGGGGGAAGGATATGGGGCAAGTGGTAGTGCCAGAAGATTCACACGCAGAGGCATTAGGGGAAGAGGTGGGGGCAGAGTCCCTAGGAACAGCCACGGCGAAGGTCACCATGTCCTGCTGACTTCCCTCCATTCCCTCGGCCCCCGCTAGGCCATTCCTGTCGCCTGCTCACCGAGCAAGCACTTCACTCTATGCTAAGCCACCTCTCGGCCTCCCTGCCCCCGCCCTGCAGAAGCTACACTCCTGGGCCTGCCGTTCAAGGCCTTCCTCCCCGGGCCTCGCCCCTCCCTCGCACGCACCGCGCCTCGCCCGGGAGGGAGGGGCGCTCTGGCTCCCGCAGGCTGGGATGGGGGTGCAAAGGGTTTGGCGGGGAAGCACCGTCCCCTGCAGGCCCGGGTGAAGGGCCCGCGCCGCGGCCGGGAGGGACTTCGAGGACCCCAGGACGCCGGGGGCGTGGCGAGGTCGGTCCCGCCGCAGGACAGGGAGGGCCCCTCCGGCGTCGCCCGCCGCGGACCCTTAGTCCAGGAGGGGGCGGGAGTCCCGGGCTCCGATTGGGCGGCGCTGGCGGGGCCGTTCGCCTCGACCAATGAGCGCGAGCCGGGCGCGGCGGTGGGCGGGGCAGCGAGCGCTGCCCGGAGCCGCGGCGCCCGCGGGCTGAGCTCGGCGATCTGGGCCCCAGCTAGGCGGTGGGGCGGGGCGGGGAGCGAGCTGGGCCGCCCGCCGGGCCGCGGAGACTATCGCCCGGCGCCCAGGTAGGGATCGGCGGGGAGGGGACGCGGGCTCGGAGCGGGAGGACGAACGCCTTAACACCTGCCCCGAGCTTGCAAGGGAGAGGCGGGGGTCTGCGAGGCCGCGTCTACTAGGGAGCCGGGATCTGGTCAGGGCGGGGATCCTTCCTCTTCTGTCTGCGGGGCCGGGTCTGCGGGGTGCCTCGGGGAGTCTGCTCGGGTCTGCTCCGGCCGCCGGGACCGCATCGCCGCGGGCGCCCCGCCGTCTGCGTTCTTCCCCGCTTCTGTCTGCGGACCGCATCCATCCTGGGTGCACCGTTCCCCGCGCCCGGCTCCTGGTGGAGGCCGCGTCTGTGCTGAGTGGGCCCGGCCCGGGGCACCCACGTGCGGTTCTCCGCGGAGCGCTCCTCCCACGGCCCTCCGGAGCGTCTTCCTGCAGGAGCCGGGGGCGGGGTGGGAGATGAATGGGGCGGCGGCGGCGCGCGGTTCTGGCTGCGCTGGGTCCTGCCTTGGCTGGGGCGAGAGGGGGCGGCAGAGGCGGGCGCCGCAGCTTCGCGGCCCGGGAGGCTCAGGGCTGGTGGCTGGGGGGAGGTGTCCACGTGCGCGGGGACCTGCGTGTGCTGTTTGGAGGCGGGTGTGCGTGTGTCACGTGGACGCGGGAGTGTGCCTGTGTCTGCGTGGGGGGTGCAGGACAGGATGGAGTGGTGTGTGAGGGCGGGTCACGCGGACACGGGCGTGTGCCTGTCAGGGGAGGGGGTGTGCTCAAGTCTTGAGGGCGTTGCAGGGCTGTGCAGAGAAGGCTGTGTCACAGGCCCCAGGACCGTGCCTCGGTGGTGTCTGCAGGGCGGGCACAGGAGTGTGGGAGGGGCACACAGCTTGTGCACTGGAGGATCCCAGGGAAGTGGCACTGGCCGCCCCAAGCCCTGCCCTCTTTCCTCCAGTACATACAAATTGACCCTCCATTGCGTCCCAGGCGCACACACTCCGGGGACGCTTCGCCTCCTCCTAGGTCTCCCACCGTCAGTCCTCACAGCAGCCACGGGAGTCGTTTTAAACCTCACCTAACTGAGGCACTCCCCTGCTCACAACCTCCACCTGCCTTTGGGGGCCTCCTGGGCTCTGTCCACCAAGCTACCCTCACCCCCAAACCAAGCCCTGAGTCCCAGCCAGGAAATGACTCTGCTACGCATAGTGTGAAGTTCCATCCTCTCCTCGTCAGTCCTGAAATCCTGCTGAGTGCTCAGAAGAGAGCTCAGGTGCCACCTCCTCCAGGAAGCCATCCCTGAGGCCAGCACAGTGAATGAGGGGCCTTTCTCTCCAGACGTAACTCCTCTTGCTGTCAGGTGCCGCTTACGTGGGGAAGACTCCACACCAGCCACTCAGCCTCCCTGCTGTTCTTCTTACGGATCAAGCACTGTCCCCCCATGGCGTTTGCACCTGCTGGTCCCTGCGCCTGAGATGCCCTTCCCCAGATAGCTATACCGCCTCCTCCCCCTTCCTTCCTTCAGGTGTCTGCTCCAATCCTGCACCCAAAAGGCCTTCCTGAACCACACTGTTAGCAGCAGCATCTCTCAGCCCCTTTCTCTCGATCCTTCTTACTCTGCTGTATTTTTCTTCACAGTATGTACCACTTGACATATCGTATCTGAATCACTGGCTTTCTTGGTCGTTGCTCCTTGCCCCCACGAGAAATTAAACGATATGAGAGCAGAGACTTGGTCTTTTTGGTTCACTGCTGTGTCTCCCCACACAGGCTTGCACAGAGCCTGGCAGGCAGTAGGTGCTCTGTGACTATTTGTGCTTGCATCCCAGATGTCCATGTCCCTGGCGGCTTCCTAGCCTGTGACCCCCCCCCCCCCCGCTTTACCCCCAATCTGAGGCTACTTCTGCTCCTCTGTCCCTGACATTCCAAGTTCCTGGAAGGCCAGGTCTGGGAGAACTGTAACCACATTTGCATGTTGGAAATCCTCCCTCTAGCGACTGGTGTGGAGGATGGGGTAGGGTGAGGTGGAGGTGTGAGCCTGGAGTCAGGGAAGACCCATGTGGCGGGGAACGAAGCAGTAGTCGGAATCTGGACTTCTAAGGGGTTCGGCTTGTGAGTTCACCCAGCTGGTAGTGGGGAGATCAGGGTGGGCTCTCAGAAGAGGCAGTGGCTGAGCTGTCCTCCAGGCAGCAGAGGAGAGGAAGGTGTGTTCCTGGCAGAAGCACAGCTTGTACAGAGGCCTGGCAGCAGGACAGAGTCTGCAGTTTGGGAAGCTGTGGTGTGGTGTGGCTGGAGTGGAGAGTAAGTGTGGGGTTGTGGGGACTGAGGATGGGCAACAGGGAAAGGACGAGTGACAAGGACGGCTCCTGGATTGCTGGCCTGGGTCAGAAAAGAATGGGGAGGATGTGGTACCCATCTTGCAATGGAGACGGAGGATGAGCAGGTTTGGGGAAGATGCTGAGTTGAATCTGGGCCCTGTTGGATCTGAGCTGCTCGGGAACATGGAGGGGCAGGCGGCAGCTAGCTGGAAAGAGTGGGGCTGGAGGCACAGACCTGGTGTGGAGGATGAGCAGGGGCACAGGATGAGGCCTGAGGACCATTAGCCTCTGTGGGTGGGCCAGGACGATGCACTGGGGGTAACTGTGCTGAGTCAGGCAAGAGCCCGCATCAGTGCTTGGGGGCTCCCCAAGGATGGTGGGAGCGGGCGTCCTCACAGCAGGAGTCGTCAAGCATGACTTGGCACCAGACGCCTGGGCCTCCCTCAAGGGGACTGAGTCATCCAGGGTGGGGGCGGGAGCTGCGGAGGGCACCCGTTGCCAGAGCCATCCAGACACTCGTCAGGATCATAAACACGGCTCCAGTGAGGCGGCCCAGGGATGTGAGGACCACCTTTTGTGTCTGGCCTGGGGGGCCGCCACCTCTGCGGCTTTCCCTTCTGTTCGGTCCTCTGCTGTTAAGGGCTGTCCATCCCCTCGCCTGGACGTAGCTGGTCCCCTGCCTCGGCCTGGCACTGGGGTTCACAGCGGCCTTCCAGAGCTCAGAATGAGGCCTGACCAGGGCCTGAAGTCCTCCCAGGCGGAGCTGCTCGAACCCACGTGGATGGCAGCAGGGTCTGCCTGCTCTGCCCTGCTCTGGGACTCCTTTGAGGGATGCAGCTGGATGGGGCATGTCCTGAGGAGGAAGCCAGGCCAAGCAGGCGTCTGGAGCCAGGGACCCACATTCCTTGGGAGTGGCCAGACACTTGGGGGGTGGGGCACAGCCTGGGAGAAGAAACCTGGGTGGTGGGTATGTGCCAGGCCATCTTGGAGCTGGGGGCGGAGGTGGGGTTGGACCTTGTACATCAAGGCTCTCTTGGATGCTTCTAGACACAGCCACATCCCCGCCCAACAGGGCTCTGGCGCAAACTGCTCCTGTGTCCACACCTCATTCTGTTCGTCCCATTGCTCTGGGAGTTGGCAGGACGGTGGCCCTCTGTTTGATACACATGTTAGGAAACTGAGGCTCCAAGAGGCTCAATGACTTGTCCGAGGCAGCAGGTCCCCAGTCTGGGAGGACGGGATTGAAGTCGTTTTTCCCAAAGAGGGAGGGCTTGAGTCTGGCCATTCTTGGCCACAGGACTAAGCCAGTGCCCAGGCCCATAGGGATCCTTGCTGTACCATGGGCCTGGGTCCCAGCCTCTCTGTCCATCTTTCTGTTTGCCCACATGGCCCTAATTATCCACCGAATTAACTTTCTACAAAGTATCTACTGAGGCCTGAGCTTGGGAAGGGCCTTGAGACACCCCCTGCGTGAGCCCCCAGATGGGCTTGGGTTTCTGCCTGGGGCACAGAACCCAGCCCAGCAGGCAGTGCCAGGCTGGTAGGCCTAGTGACTACAGGGGAAAGTCCAGATATGCGCTCTGGGATCAGGCTCCCAGGACCCCCAGGGGTGCAGGTCACCCCCCTACCCTGGGCATATGTACACGGAGACCTGCAGGCACACACGCACATAAGCACACCTGCACACACACACATCACACCCAGGTTTTCATCTCCATGCAGATGCGCTCCTGTGTGGGGACCACAACACACACAGACACACACCGCCACCCCAGGCCCACAGCCCGTGTGCACATATTCCCTCCTGTGCAGACGCGTGGCTGGGGCGCCAGGCCCTGTCTCCTGGACACGCGGCAAGAACCTTGGGCCTTCCCCGGCGGCCGCCTCCCTCGCAGACACGCTTAGTCACCTGAATTTGATCCAGGCGGGAGGGAGGGACGGAGAGCCTGACGTCAGCCCTCGCAGCCACCTTCCGCCCGCCCGCGCATCCATCTGGGCCACAGCGTGTCCCAGCAATCACAACAGCGACAGCACCACAACAACTCACTTTTACGGTGCCTCCTTTGTGGCCGGCCCTGTTCTGAGTGCCTTACGCGCACTCCCTCCTCAGCATCTCAGCACGTGCGTGAGGTGAGACCCACTAGAACCCCATTTTGCGGGTGAGGAAAACCCAAGACACAGAGGCGAGGCCACCTGCTCACGGGCTCCCTGCCAGGAAAGGGTGCTGCCTGGCTGCCTGGCTTCAGAGCCTGGGCGCCAAACCGGGTAACAGGGCTCAGGCTGGAACAGGAAGCCCTTCTGCCCTGACTTGCTGGGTGACTCCGGGCCCATCCCCACCCGCTGGGCCTCCCTTTACCTATCTAAGAAAAGCAGGGAAAGGTGTTCAAGGGTAAAGGAGGATGGCCTTTTGCTGGAATGGCAACCTTTAGGAAATATGCAAATTTTATGGGCCCGGGCAGCCTATGGCTTCTGCCCTGCCTAGGGCCAAAGAGCAGGAGCTCCCAGCCCTGGAGTTCATTCTCTTATGTGTTCTGGGGCCTGAGGCTTGATGGGGTTGCGTCTCTGTGGCTGCTTTCTCATCTGTCTAATGGGGACAGGGCTGTAACGATCACTATGGCAACCACTCATTTATTCAACAAATATTTATCGCTTTCCTATCACACGCCAGGCGCTGGTGATCTTTTGGAGACAAGGCAGATGAGAGCCCTAATCTCATGAAACTTACATTCGGGAGGGAAAAACATGGCTTGTGGAGTGAGGGGATGGGGCAGAGGGGTGGGCCATCTGCTGGGAGGAGCCTGGCGGGGCCTGGAGGGTGTTCCCAGCTTTGGCTTCCTCCTCGCTATGCCGTCTGGTTTCCAAGCTCTCCCCGAAGCTCCAGCCCCACTCACTGTCCCTCTCACCTCCTCCAGGGAGGCCTCCCTATGCCACAGCCTCTCACCTCCTCCAGGGAGGCCTCCCTATGCCACAGCCTCTCGCCTCCTCCAGGGAGGCCTCCCTATGCCACAGCCTCTCACCTCCTCCAGGGAGGCCTCCTTATGTCTCAGCCCCACTCACTGTCTCTTCTCACCTCCTCCAGGGAGGCCTCCCTATGCCACAGCCTCTCACCTCCTCCAGGGAGGCCTCCTTATGCCACAGCCTCTCATGTCCTCCAGGGAGACCTCCTTATGCCACAGCCTCTCACCTCCTCCAGGGAGGCCTCCCTATGCCACAGCCTCTTACCTCCTCCAGGGTGGCCTCCTTATGTCTCAGCCCCATTCACTGTCCCTCTCACCTCCTCCAGGGAGGCCTCCTTATGCCACAGCCCCACTCACTGTCTCTTCTCACCTCCTCCAGGGAGGCCTCCTTGTGTCACAGCCACACTCACTGTCTCCCGCCCCCTCTTCGAGGAAGGCCTCCCTGATACTCTACCCTCACTCAGCCTCCTCACCTCCTTCACCTCCTCCAGGGAGGCCTCCCTGATACTCCAGCCTCACCAACTCCCTCTCACTCCTCTGGGTTCCAGCTTCCGTGCCTTTTCCTGTTCCCAGTGTGGAGCCTTCTCTCTTCCTTTCTCCATGTCAGCACCAGCCCCCACCACCTCCAGGCTTCCACTCATTCAACACACTGCGTACCAGGCACAGGGGGTGTGGACCTCACCCTTACCCTCAGTCTACCTCCAAACCCTGCTGTGAGCCTGGGAAATCTGGGAAGGCAGGGGATCCACAGGACAAGTCGGGAGACTGGGGCTCAGAGTTGGGAAGGAGCTTGTCTAGGGCCCCTGGTAGGTCAGCAGGCAGGACTGGAACCCAGCCCTGGCTCCTCAGCGGCCAGTGGACTCCAGCCAGCCCTGCCTCACTGACATCTGTCAAGGCAAAGGGATGGGGAATGAGGGGTGGAGCAGGCCCTTCACCATGCGCACTCTGGGTCTCCCTGAGATCCCTGTTCTCAGTCGCTGTGTGGGTACGGAGGAAGTTACCAGCAGACAGGAAGGATGGAGGATCAGGAGTTCACTCACTTCCTTCTCCTGAGAGGATGCAGAGTCTAGCGCAAGCAGGGGGAGGGGCACCAGGTTGGGCATGGCCAGCGCTCTACAAGCCTGGAACAGAGATGGAGGTCTCAGGCAGAGTGTCAGGGTTCAGTCCGGAGTCAGGATGTAGCCCAGGGTCATGGCTGAAGATGAGGGCTGGGGGTCACCTCCCTGATGTTGCAGCCACCACACAGTGACTTTGAGAACATGGGTCTCAGGGGATGTCATGCCCTGTTTCACCCTCATTCCCCTCATTCCAATCCCCTTGCCTTCTTTTTTTTTGAGACAGAGTCTTGCTCTGTTGCCCAGGCTGAAGTGCAGTGGCACGATCTCAGCTCACTGCAACCTCCACCTGCTGGGTTCAAGTGATTCTCCTGCCTCAGCCTCCCGAGTAGATGGGATTACAGGTGCATGCCACCACGCCCGGCTAATTTTTGTATTTTTAGTAGAGACAGGGTTTTGCCATGTTGGCCAGGCTGGTCTCGAACTCCTGACCTCAGGTGATCTGCCCACCTCGGCCTCCCAAAGTGCTGGGATTACAGGCGTGAGCCACCGCACGGGGCCCATCCCCTTGCTTTGACAGATGTCAGTGAGGCAGGGCTGGCTGGAGTTGGGAACCCCAGGGAAGTCTTCCCGGAAGCAGTGAGAGGGATGGGGACAGGAGGCTGAAACATCAAGGAGGGCTCCCTGGAGGAGGCGTGTGGGTCTGAAGCATCAGCAAGGCTTCTGAGTTACTAGTGTCTAGCTCAGCTTCCAGGAGGCAGTGTTGGAGTGCTCGGCTGTCAAGGGTTGGGACTCGTGACTCACAGGGCTGCATGCTGTTCTGGGGCTGAGCTGACCCTGGGTTCTGCCCCTTCCAGTGCTGCTGGGCCTCCAGGCTTCTGCCCCTGTCTGTCCTGACTCCAGAGTATCAGATTCTCTCTGCTTCCCTGTGAAGCCGGCAGGCAGAAGTGACTGCCTCTGTTACCAGCAGGGATACTGAGGCCTAGGGGGCTGGCATTCAGCGGAAGCAATGTGAATTCATTCAGTTCATGGGGACAGACTTGAGGCTGGGTGTTGGCAATCCCGGTAGAGGGAACAGCCAGGGCAAAGGCGTGGAGGTGGGACCCACAGGGCTGTGGCTACCTTACTCGGTAGCCAGCCTGACACACAGGAGTGAAGCCTTCTCTGCCCTCCTTTCTCAGCTTCCCAACAAGGCTACGTAGAAGAGCCCCCTTGACTGAAGCAATGGAGGGGGGTCCAGCTGTCTGCTGCCAGGATCCTCGGGCAGAGCTGGTGGAACGGGTGGCAGCCATCGACGTGACCCACTTGGAAGAGGCAGATGGTGGCCCAGAGCCTACTAGAAACGGTGTGGACCCTCCGCCACGGGCCAGAGCTGCCTCTGTGATCCCTGGCAGTACTTCGAGACTGCTCCCAGCCCGGCCTAGCCTCTCAGCCAGGAAGCTTTCCCTACAGGAGCGGCCGGCAGGAAGTTATCTGGAGGCGCAGGCTGGGCCTTATGCCACGGGGCCTGCCAGCCACATCTCCCCCCGGGCCTGGCGGAGGCCCACCATCGAGTCCCACCACGTGGCCATCTCAGATGCAGAGGTTGGTGGGGCAGCACGAGGGGTTGTTCATGAGCCCCTCAGTGGACTGCAGTGAAGACTCTTTCTGCCCCTGTCTGTGCCACACAGCTATCTAGCTTTGGTTTGCATACCCTCAGAGCTGGGGAGATCACTACCTAACAGTATAGCCTCTTCCTGACCAGGGGAGCTGCAGCTGAGCCGCAGCTGAGCCAAAGGCTGCGTTCTCTAAGTCCTGCTATTCCCACTCCCAGCCTAGGCCTGGGAAATAGGTCTCGCCCTGGTCCCCTGTGTAGTCTTCTTAGAGATGTGAAGATAGAGGCTATGTTCCCCCTACCCCCCAACTCTTCCCCAGCTTGCATCCCTCGCCTCTAATTCTGCCTCCTAGAGTCTGCTCTGCCTCAGAAACGGCCAGCCTGGCTCCAGCCTCTGGGCTTCAGCTGGCGTTCTTGCCAGTTAGTTCTGAAAGTGCACTCAGGTTCTGAGCAGTCTGCGGATGTCAGGGGCTGAGCTCTCTGTGCCTGAACCCAGGCTCTCAGCCTCTGTGCCCAGGGCTCCTCATCTTGTCCTTGGAGTCTAGACCTTCTCATTCAGCTGCTTCCGGAAATAGTTGCTCATGGGTTTCTCGTGCATTGGGGTCTCCCAGACTGCAGAATCCAGACAGGAATTAGCGTTTTCCCTTCACCACTGCATCTGGGGAACACAGCACAGCCGTGGCGTCACCATCCATGTTTTCAAACATGAGCCACATCTTCTCATCACATACGGGGGCGATGGCACCACCAGCTTCCCTATCCAAACTCAAACGCTTGGTGAGACCTGGGGGTCTGGGAATGAGGGGCCTGTGGCCAGAATTGGACCCTGAACGGGCTCTGAGGTAGGAGCAGTGCTGCCTCTGGACCCGGCTCAACCTGGTGCTCACTCTTCCCCCACAGGACTGCGTGCAGCTCAACCAGTACAAGCTGCAGAGTGAGATTGGCAAGGTAGGAGTGGGCAGGCTGAGAGCAGTGCGGGCTGCGGGATCCTCTGCTTGGCGCTGTTCCTTCTCCTGTGTGGGAGGGAACGGGAGGCAGAGCCAGGCAAGTCCTAGCCTGGAGGTGAGGACAGTTTCGTGCCCTGGGGGAAGTTCCCAGGTACCCGGGGAGGGTGGAAGATGACTCTTGACTCCTGACTCCCAGAGTTCTTGACAGTTGACAAGGAGGGACTGAGGGAGGCATGGAGCCGTGTTGAGCCAAGCAGGGGCAGTTACCAGGGCACAGGAGTCCCCTCCCCGTCTGCTACAATATTTGCCCATGAGCCAGCTGGTGGTGGGAGGTGCAGATGGGGTGCAGGAGAGACCAGAGCTGCTCGGGCTCCCCAACTCCTGAGCTGGTCCTGGGAGGGGTTCCCCTGTCCAGGTGGGGCTGACCGATGCCTGTCTGCAGGGTGCCTACGGTGTGGTGAGGCTGGCCTACAACGAGAGTGAAGACAGACACTATGTGAGTCTGGGGATAGGAGGGAGATGTTGCCCACGCCGGGCCCTGGAAGCCTGGGAGGTGGGGCAGGAGTTGTGCTCAGGAGATAGAGGACAGGGCTGCCTGAGAGTGAGCTCCCTGTCCCTGGGGGTATGCAAAGGAATGAGCTTCCTAACCCTGGGGATATGCAAGCAGAGGCTGGATTCCTCTGTGGGGAGAGCTCCAGAAAGGCTTGCTGGGGGAATAAGGGGAAGGGCTAGGCTCAGATGTGGCCACCCCCTAACCCCGCTTAACACGTACCTGGGCCACACCCTCAGGGCCAGTAGCAGATGTCCAGTGTGCCTCTCCGGACCTCAGTCCACACGTACCAGCCTGTTCTAGCTCCCGGTGGCTTCACGCTAGTGATATTTCTGTCCCTCCTTCCTTAGGCAATGAAAGTGCTTTCCAAAAAGAAGTTACTGAAGCAGTATGGCTTTCCACGTATGTATCTTCTGGTCCTGTCCCTGGGAGCCCCCTAGCCTGGGAGGTGGAAGAGACCTCGGTCCCGAGCTGGTTTTGGCTAAGAATGGGGTAGAGAGGGAGACGGCGTGAGCAGAGGCCTGGGGATGGAATGTGCCTGGTGGGTTGGGACAAGACCACGGGCGTGCAAGACTCTTGCTTGAGACTGGTTTGGGGGCCACGGTGAGGCCCAGCCACCTGGAACAGGTGCTTGAATTCTCTTCCTGGTTACAGGTCGCCCTCCTCCCAGAGGGTCCCAGGCTGCCCAGGGAGGACCAGCCAAGCAGCTGCTGCCCCTGGAGCGGGTGTACCAGGAGATTGCCATCCTGAAGAAGCTGGACCACGTGAATGTGGTCAAACTGATCGAGGTAGGGGGAGGTGGTGGTGAGCAGGTGGGAACCGGCACCTGAGTCTCATGGGAGCCGCTTTTCTGGTGCTGGGGAGCCCCTAGCACAGACCCGGGGATCTTGCCAAGGGAGCAGATGTGGCTGAGGCCTCTGATGACAGGGCCAGACTTGGGGTGGGGCTGCAGGGAGGCTTTGGGAGCCCAGCCTGGTCAGGGATGTTCCCAAGTTCCCACGGAGGGTGAGGGGCTGCCCCAGAGGCAAGAAGGGAACCCCTCATTGCAGCAGGAGGGGAGGAAGGCTGGATGTCATGTGGCGGGCCAGGCTGGGGGTCAGTGACTTCTGAGGCCCCATCAGTCTGGCACCTGTGCACTTCCTGCTCCATTGTCTGGGGTGGTTGCAGTGCATGCTAAGGGTTCTGGGGCTGGCAAGGACCTGGAGGCCTGGGACCCCCAACCCCATGTCTGCTCCCTCTGACCAGGTCCTGGATGACCCAGCTGAGGACAATCTCTATTTGGGTGAGTGACCTGGCTCATTCCCACAGCAGCTCACCCAGGGCTGGCCCAAGGGCTCCCTTGGGACACATATGACCTTCAGGTGGGCAGTGTAAATACACTGACCTCCTGGGGACAGAAGAAAAACACACGTTCTGAAGCCCTGGATTCCCTTGCCCAGCCCTGCAGAACCAGGCTCAGAATATCCAGTTAGATTCAGCAAATATTCCCAAGCCCCACTCCCTGCTTCCCTCTGAGCAGCAAGACAGTGGATCCATTTGGGCCATGCGCTCAGGTAGATGCAGGTTCCCAGACACTGTAGCTCTGTGCCTCAGTTTTCTCACCTATAAAACAGGGATACTAGTGGTATCTACCTCATAGAGTCGATGTGAGGAGTAACTGAGTAATTATATGTAAAGCACATTCGTTATTATCCTTGTTAATAGTAATGTTATTGTTTTAGTTCCCTGTGTCTGGTTCAGGGCTGGACTTAGAGGAGGCCTCAGAAAATGGGGCAGAAGAAGAACTGGCTTAGGAATTAGAGGCTGAGGCTTTAGTCTCCACTCCCTACCCTACCTGCCTGTCTGCTGTGACCTTTAGGAAAATTTCTACCCCTTCTCTGTGCCTCAGTTTCCCCCTCTGTCAAAGGGCCCCGTGCTGATGCTGATGGTTCTCACCTGGTACCTGAGGATCAGATGAGGCAGGTCCATAGCAGACCCCACTCTCATGCATTTATTTGTTCTGATATCCCAGGAACCCCTGTCCTGTCCCTGCCTCGAGTATGCCTGCATGCCTGCCCCCCTCTCCTACCCTCCAGACCAGGGAGGGACCTTGGCATCGGCTGCTTTGCCAGCCAGCTACACCTTACCTTCTTGTCTTTTCTTTCAGTGTTTGACCTCCTGAGAAAGGGGTGAGTTCCCCGTCCTGATCAGGCAGGTCAAGTCTCATCCAGGCCTTCCTTCCTTTCCCTCCCTGTGTCCCCAGCCCAAGGGTCAGCTACTCTAGGAGAAGTCAGAGACGGAGGCCCTGCCCTTAGGGGTAAATAAGAGACCAAGAGGACCATTCTTTGAAGGCTGATGGGGGTCAGTGAGACTGCAGTAGTCAGCAGGGAGACCTCTGGAAAAGGGGATGGGTTTTGACCCAGGCCTTGAAGAACTGGGAAGATGTGGATGGAGGAGAGGGGGAGGAAAGGAGAAAGGAGTGTTTTTTAGGTCAAAGTATAGAGGTGGGACTCAACTCTTCGCGGCATTCAAACCACAGAGGGTTTTTCAGCTTTCCAACCAGTCTGTGAACGCAGTGGGTGGGATTCCATTTGCTCCTGTTTGTGAGCGGGAAAGCCGAGGACCAGAGATGGTGTGTGGCTTGCTCAAGGTCACACAGCGAGTCACTGATGGAGGCCAGGTTCCACACGTCTGCCCTCTGCGGCTTTTCAGGGTATTTACAGAGCAGATGACATGGAGTAACGAGCACGGGGCTGGGTGTTCCGGGTCCCTCACTGCCAAGGCTTGAATGCAGGCTGCAGCTTGTCTCTCTGCCTGGGCAGCTTCCTACAGACCATTTTGGGGAGAGGGGCAGGGAGGGGTGTCCCTTTAAGACTTGGAGGCTTTCACATGTTTTTTTGTTTGTTTGTTTTGTTTTTTGTTTTTTTTTTTGTTTTTTTTTGAGATGGAGTCTCGCTGTGTCTCCCAGGCTGGAGTGCAGTGGCTCGATCTCGGCTCACTGCAAGCTCTGCCTCCCGGGTTCACGCCATTCTCCCGCCTCAGCCTCCGAGTAGCTGGGACTACAGGCGCCCGCCACCACGCCCGGCTAATTTTTTGTATTTTTAGTAGAGACGGGGTTTCACCGTGTTAGCCAGGATGGTCTTTTTTTTTTTTTTTTTTGAGACGGAGTCTTGCTCTGTGCCCCAGGCTGGAGTGCAGTAGCGCGATCTCGGCTCACTGCAAGCTCCGCCTCCCGGGTTCGCGCCATTCTCCTGCCTCAGCCTCCCGAGTAGCTGGGACTACAGGCGCCTGCCACCTCGCCCGGCTAATTTTCTTGTATTTTTAGTAGAGACGGGGTTTCACCGTGTTAGCCAGGATGGTCTCGATCTCCGGACCTCGTGATCCGCCCGTCTTGGCCTCCCAAAGTGCTAGGATTACAGGCTTGAGCCACCGCGCCCGGCCAGCCAGGATGGTCTTGATCTCCTGACCTCGTGATCCGCCCGTCTCGGCCTCCCAAAGTGCTGGGATTACAGGCTTGAGCCACCGCGCCCGGCCTTCACATGTTTTGACCTCTATCCAAAACAAGAAATATATATTTCTATTGCTATCCGTATCTGTAATTGAAACCAAAGTTTTACAGAACAGCATATATCTTTACTACATGCAATATATTCTGATATATTCTACTTATTTCGGAAATAAAAAAAGCAGTTGCCTCCCACTAAATTGATTTCGTGATCCTCTCTTGGGTCTGGATCCACGGTTTGAAACACAGTGCTCCAAATGGCATCTTTGCAATTGTTTGATTATAGACTGTTAGGTACTTAGAAGAAGGAATATCAAGGCAATCAAATTAAGAGAAAGCTGATTTGAAATTATGATTGAAACGGGATATGTATGAGTATGTGTGCTTTACATTTTTTATTATATAGCAGAAAAAGCTAATATCTTGGGTTCTAGGGACCCATGTGGGCACAGGTTTCCCGGGACGTCCCGACCGCCTGAATGGCCGAGTGCCCTGATTTCGGCTAAATGCCCCTCCCGCATCCTTCTCCATAGGCCCGTCATGGAAGTGCCCTGTGACAAGCCCTTCTCGGAGGAGCAAGCTCGCCTCTACCTGCGGGACGTCATCCTGGGCCTCGAGTACTGTGAGTGCGGGGCACCCTGCCCACTGGGGCTGAGGCTAGGGGATCTGGCAGGCAGCAGAGCCCAGGCTGAGCAGGCTCTGAGCAGCTCCTGTCAGTCAGAGCTGGCCTGCCAATCAGCTTCAGCGGGAGTGGGGCATGCACGAGTGGGCGGGGCCAAGGCCTGGGGGGGGGAGGGGGGCGGGCGGTGGACCTCACTGGGCATGCGCCAGATCCTTCAGCGTTTCTGCTCCTGTGGGTCGGAGCCCTGGCTGTACTGAATCTTTCTTCTGCTGAGTTCTTAGCCTAGCTTAGCCTTGCCACGGGGCCTCAAGAGATGCGGGAAGGCAGGGATGTATGTCCAACTGCTGGGGGAAGAGTCTGTCCTGGCATGGGGCCAGGGCATGGTGCCAGGGTGGGTTTAACTGTGAGGGGCCCTAGCCTGATGAGAGCTCAGGAGGGTGATGTGAGCTTGGCCTCTGTCTCATTTCAGTCATTAGCTGCATTCACTTGCCTGGGGGCATAGGGGTGAAAGACCCAGACCTGAGTTCACGGCCTGGTGGGAGGGACAGGAATCTAGGCAGGCAGATAATATAATGTGGTGCCTGCCAAGGTTGGGGAGCCCAGAGGCCGTCGGAGTGCCGGGGGGCTGGGGAAGTCTCCCTGAAGAGGCTGCTTATGATTCAGGTCCTGAGGGATGAGTCGAGTTCCCTGCTCAGGTTTTGAGGGATGGGGGTAGGAGACAGTGTGCCCAGCATAGGCGTATACTCTTTGAGTCTGGGGAGAAGTGGAGTCTGGCTGAAGCCTCCAGTGGGCAGAGGAGGGCAGTGGTTAGTAAAAGATGATGCTGGAAACACTGTCCAGGCCCCAGCATGAGGGCTGGGAGTGCCTCCCCTGAGGTCTTTGCTGACTTCATCCTGCCAGCTCTGTGAGGCCCTGAGAGCTTTAAGCATGGGGAGGGGCATGATGGGATTTATGCCTGAGAAAGCTGTCTGGCAGCTGTGTGGTGGCTGGATTGGAGTGTGTCATCAGAGGGTGAGAGGCAGCCAGCTGGCCAGGGAGGAGGCTGTTTCTGCAGCCCAAGTGACAGATGGTGAGGCCTGGATTAAGGCAGTGGCAGCGGGGTAGGGATAGGAAGGAGGTGGTGTGGTCAGCATGGGGCGACTTGCTGGTCTGGGGAGAGGAGAGCCCCTAGACACCTAGGGTCCTGGCTTGGATTGGGGACCAGGGAAGATGCCCATCTCTAAAATCTTAGCTTGGGCCGGGTGCAGTGGCTCATGCCTGTAATCCCAGCACTTTGGGAGGCCAAGGCGGGCAGATCACCTGAGGTCGGGAATTCGAGACCAGCCTGACCAACATGGAGAAACCCTGTCTCTACTACAAATATAAAATTAGCTGGGTGTGGTGACGCACACCTGTAATCCCAGCTACTTGGGAGGCTGAGGCAGGAGAATCGCTTGAACCTGGGAGGTGGAGGTTGCAGTGAGCCGAGATCACGCCATTGCACTCCAGCCTGGGTGACAAGAGTGAAACTCTATCTCGAAATACATACATACGTATATAAAAATTAAAAATAAAATCTTAGCTTGGTTTCTTGGGAGCATATTCTTTCCCTGGAGGAACATGGTGGGGATCTAGCTGAGGTTTGACCTGGAGTGACAGAAACAGGACTGTCTTTTTTTTTTTTTGAGACGGAGTCTCGCTCTGTCGCCCAGGTTGGAGTGCAGTGGCCGGATCTCAGCTCACTGCAAGCTCCACCTCCCAGGTTTACGCCATTCTCCTGCCTCAGCCTCCTGAGTAGCTGGGACTACAGGCGCCCGCCACCTCGCCCGGCTAGTTTTTTGTATTTTTAGTAGAGACGGGGTTTCACCGTGTTAGCCAGGATGGTCTCGATCTCCTGACCTCGTGATCCGCCCGTCTCGGCCTCCCAAAGTGCTGGGATTACAGGCTTGAGCCACCGCGCCCGGCCTTTTTTTTTTTTTTTTTTTTGAGATGGAGTCTCGCTCTGTCGCCCAGGCTGAAGTGCAGTGGCCGGATCTCAGCTCACTACAAGCTTCGCCTCCCGGGTTCACGCCATTCTCCTGCCTCAGCCTCCCGAGTAGCTGGGACTACAGGCGCCCGCCACTGCACCCAGCTAGTTTTTTTTGTATTTTTTAGTAGAGACGGGGTTTCACCGCGTTAGCCAGGATGGTCTCGATCTCCTGACCTCGTGATCCGCCTGTCTCAGCCTCCCAAGTGCTGGGATTACAGGCTTGAGCCACCGCGCCCGGCCAAAAACAGGACTGTCTTTATCCTGCTTGAGCTTCTCCTTTGCCTTCAGATTAATACTGTCTTTGCACATATGGGGAAACTGAGGCACACAGAGGCGAGGGCTTTGCAGAAAGTCCCTACCAGTGGTCTAGAGGCATGGGATGGGAAGGGGACATTTTACCCCTGGTATGGTCAGTGGCAGGCACAATCCTGTACCAGCGTGACTCCACCTCCTTCCCATTGTGGTCCCTTCTTTCCCGTGAAGTCCTATTGTCTGCTATCCCCTAGTCTCCACAAAGAAACCAGTTTATCTTACCTGGGTCTTGGGTAAAAGCCTCATCAGGACCCAGCTAATCACAGTGAAGGACCTTCCCTGGGGCAGAGCGGTTAGCACCAGGGGCTGGGCAGGTGGATGAACAGAGGCACCAGGGCGCCAAAGACATGCCTTGTGATTCTGGCCCCAAGAAGGGAGAGTTGAGGCTGCCCTGAGAGGGCTCGGTGGTCAGGGCAGCCCAGGCCTGGTCCTCAGTCGATGGGGACAGGTGCGGCGATGCAGGTGATGAGAAGCAGTTGGATCTGAGCTCGCAGACCTGGCTGATGGGAAGGGTGTGGGGTCTCAGAGGAGGAGTTGAGGATGATCCTGAGGTTTCTGGCCTTTCACAGAGTGGGAAAGAATGGGGAGCGGCAGGAGCTTTTTGTTTTATTTTGTTTTGGTTTGGTTTTGTTGCTGGTGGGCGTTGCAGGCAGAGAAATCGAGTTCTGAATTAGACGTGTCGTTACACTATGTCGAGGTACACAGAGACGTATATCAACGCCTAGCTGCCTAGTTACCTATCAAGATGTCTACTGGAAATCCATGTGGGTAAAGAGCTGGAGTCCAAGGGAGAGGCTAGGGTTTGAGATAAGAACATGAGACTGCTTTCCATGGTCAAATATCCACCCCCGAGCTTCTGTGCACTCATGGGTGTGTGTCAGATTCCTCGTGTGAGGTACGCCTGGCACATAGTAGGCATTCAAGAAAGTGCCACTGGTTTTACGGTTATTGTTATATGGCATCTGTCCTCTCTGCCCCCAGCCTCCCTCTCCTCCTCTCCCTTCCCCTCTCTTCTCTCGCCTTCTCTATTCCCTCCTCTCCAACATCCTGGGGTCTGTTGGTCCAGGGGGAGGTATTTGCCAAGGAGGGAGCCCACAGGTCGGTGGTTGTGGGATGGGGTCAGTGTCTCTCTTGGCTGGGACCTTTCCGGCCATCTCAGCCTGAGCCACGCATCACTTTGTGGTGGTCCTGGGCCCAGGAAGCAGGGCAGGTTTCCAGCCTATTAGGTCATTTCTGATTTGGGATTCGTCCTACTGTACGTGGCTGACCTTACACCCCAGCTGTGTCATCCTGCTCGTCCGAAGGCCTGGGGTGCCATCCATCTCTGAAAGCACATCAGCCCAGATCCCTAGGGCTGAGATGGTACCTCTGTAGGATAGCAGAGTCACGACAGTCTTATTGTCAGTCCCAGCAGCACGGACATCTGCCTAGCCTGGGTGGGGGATGGAACTGGAGAAAGGTTTTGATGGGCTTTGGGCCTGCAGACGGCACTCACAGGGAAGGGGCAGAGCGGGCCTAGGAAGAACTCTACTCCCAGCCGGGGGCAGTGGCTCACGCCTGTAATCCCAGCACTTTGGGAGGCCAAGGCGGGCGGATCACCTGAGGTCAGGAGTTCCAGACCAGCCTGACCAACATGGTGAAACCCCGTCTATACTAAAAATACAAAAAGTAGCCGGGCGTGGTGGCAGACACCTGTAATCCCAACTACTCGGGAGGCTGAGGCAGGAGAATCGCTTGAACCTGGGAGGTGGAGGTTGCAGTGAGCCGAGATTGCGCCATTGCCCTCCAAGCTGGGCGACAGAGCGAGACTCTGTATCAAAACAAAACAAAAAAAACAACAACAACAAAAACCAACTCTCCTGCCCTAGTTTCCTCTGACCTCCCCCACTCAGCAGCAGGTCCCTTGTTTGTCATGGAGAAGGCACTGGACTTGGAGTCCAAAGACTCCTAAGATTCCAGTCCTGGCTCTGCTGCTCACACCTGTCTGCACCTACATGGAGCCGATGGCCCTGACGTCCTCCTCCCAGGTCGTCACCAGACGAAAGTGTGCATGGGCTGGGATGTCCCAGCTGGCATCCCTGGCTGGGTGAGGACAGACATGGGGTCCTGGGCAGCGGTGCCCAGGCCAGCGCTCAGCTCAAGCTCCCTTTCTCTGCAGTGCATTTCCAGAAGATCGTCCACAGGGACATCAAGCCATCCAACCTGCTCCTGGGGGATGATGGGCACGTGAAAATCGCCGACTTTGGTGTCAGCAACCAGTTTGAGGGGAACGATGCTCAACTGTCCAGCACGGCCGGGACCCCAGCTTTCATGGCCCCCGAGGCCATTTCTGATTCCGGCCAGAGCTTCAGTGGGAAGGTGACTCACGGGCCCTGGGCCAGGCTGGGGTTCCTGTGGGGGGCGTAATAGCTTGCTGCAGGGGCCCAGTTTCTAACCTGAGGGTGCCAGGGTCCTCATGTCTAGGGAGCAACATATTTGCTTCTCCCCTGGAGCCTGATGAACTCCACAACTTTGACCTTCTCCTGTTTTCCAGCAAAGTGGCCCCAAATCTCCCTTGCAGATATTTACTGTTGGTTGCTCTGTGCTGGGTTCTGGACCGGGCTGTGGAAGAGGCAGAGCCAAAGAGAACCCTGTTTCCTGCCATCTGGATGGTTTCGGGGGAAGTTGGGGGTCCCTGCAGATCTTGGGACATGGCAGGATTTGAACTGTTCCTTGAAGAATGGGGAGGATCTGAGCAGGACCCGGAGCCCAGAGAATAAACCAGAGAACAGAGGGGCACAGGGTGGGGGGCAGAAGGTAAAGGGCCTGGAAGTTTGGGCTTTCTCCTAAGCAACAGAAGTTGGCACAGTTACCTGAACAAGAGGTTACACAGTCTGGCGCAGTTCCCTAGGCGCTTGGCTGTTTCACCTGTGGAGTGCCAGCCACCCCACTGCCAGGGAGGCTGTGGGTGAGTGGCATTTGGACACATGTGAGTATCCAGGAAAGAGGTCAGGAGGCCGGGCACAGTGGCTTATGCCTGTAATCCCAGTGCTTTGGGAGGCCAAGGCAGGTCTCTTAAGGCTAGGAATTTGAGACAAGACGGGGCAACATAGCAAGACCCCATTTCTAAAAAAAATAATAAAAACATTAGCCAGGTGTGATGGTGCGCACCTGTAGTCCTGGTTACTCGGGAGGCTGGAGTGGATCGCTTGAGCCCAGCAGTTGAGGGCTGTAGGGAGCTGTGATCGCACCACTGCACTCTAGCCTGAGCAACTGAGTGAGACCTTGTCTCTAAAAAAGAAAGAAAGAAAGAGGTTGGCGATGTTGATAAAGATTTTTTTAAATGTTTTATTTTGATATAATTCTAAATTTACAGAAAAGTTGGAAGAATAGTACAAATAAATCCCATATGTCTTTTTACCCAGATTCACCAATTGTTGACATTTTGTCCCACTGGCTTTTTCATCATCTTTTTCTATTTATCTGTATTCATACTACATTTTTCTGAGCCATTTGAAAGTTACATTGAAGGTATTATACCCCTTTATCACTAAATACATTAGTGGATATTTCCTAAGAACAGGGACATTCTCTTACATAACCTCAGTACAATGATTAAAATTAGGAAATTCATCATTGATAAGACTTATGTATAGGTCAGGCACAGTGGCTCACGCCTGTAATCCCACCCCTTTGGGAGGCCAAGGCGGGTGGATCACCTGAGGTCAGGAGTTTGAGACCAGCCTGGCCAACGTGGTGAAACCCCATCTCTACTAAAAAATACAAAAATTAGCTGGGCGTGGTGGCAGGCGCCTGTAATTCCAGCTACTTGGGAGGCTGAGGCAGGAGAATCATTTGAACCCAGGAGGTGGAGGTTGCAGTGAGCTGAGATTGTGCCATTGCACTCCAGCCTGGGCGACAGAGTGAGACTCTGGAAAAAAAAAAGAATTATATATAATCCACAGACCTTATTTAAATGTTATCAGTTGTCCTGATACTGTCCTTCACAACCTGTTCTTTTTCTGGTCCCGGGATCCGATCCAGGGCCACTTGCTGCATTCGCCTTCTTGTCTGGGGTGTCCTTTCATCTGGAAGAGGGCCTTGGCCTTCCTTTGTCTGTCCTGATCTTGACTTTTTTTTGTTTGTTTTTGTTTTTGTTTTTGTTTTGAGACGGAGTCTCGCTCTGTCACCCAGGCTGGAGTGCAGTGGCCGGATCTCAGCTCACTGCAAGCTCCGCCTCCCGGGTTCACGCCATTCTCCTGCCTCAGCCTCCCGAGTAGCTGGGACTACAGGCGTCCGCCACCACGCCCGGCTAGTTTTTTGTATTTTTTTTTAGTAGAGACGGGGTTTCACCATGTTAGCCAGGATGGTCTCGATCTCCTGACCTCGTGATCCGCCCGTCTCGGCCTCCCAAAGTGCTGGGATTACAGGCTTGAGCCACCGCGCCCGGCCTGACTTTTTTTTTTGAGACAGAGTCTTGCTCTGTTGCCCAGGCTACAGTGCAGTGGCGCGATCTCGACTCACTGCAAGCTCCGCCTCCCGGGTTCATTCCGTTCTCCTGCCTCAGCCTCCTGAGTAGCTGGGACTACAGGTGCCCGCCACCACACCCAGCTAATTTTTTGTGTTTTTAGTAGAGACGGGGTTTCACCGTGTTGGCCAGGATGGTCTCGATCTCCTGACCTCATGATCCACCCGCCTCGGCCTCCCAAAGTGCTGAGATTACAGGCGTGAGCCACCGCACCTGGCCAGTTTTGACATTTTTGAAGAGAACAAGCCTGTTATTTTGTAGGATGTTTTCACTTTGCATTTGTCTGGTGTTCCCTGATTGGATTCAGATGATGCATCTGGGGCAGGAATATGTAGGTAGAGACTGAGAATCATTCACGTAAGCGAGAAAGTGGATACCAGAAGTGGTGGCGTTCCGGAGCAGGCGAAGGTAGAGAGAGCACACATCCAGGGTGTGAGGAGGCCCAGGGGTGCTTCGGAGCCTGGAGGAGTTGTTGCCGTGGCAGTGGACGAGGGCGTGAGTGGACAGGGCCTCTGTGTGGGCAGGAGCTGCTTGCAGTATCAGGAAGAAGGTGGATTGTGAGGAGAAGAGATGACTCCTTGAACCCCGAGCTGGTTTAGTGAGCAGAAGTTCCATATATACTATCATTCCTGGGGTGCGTCTGTGAAATGCGAGTGGCCCGTGTGACCCTGTGGATGAAGGTGGTTTTATACCCGTTGAGTTGGAAACATTCCTGGTTAGAGCCTGTCCCAAGGAGACTCAGAACCCCTGGAGGGTGGAGACCTTATTCTGGCCTCCCCTGTGTCCTCAGCACTCAGCATGGGGCCCAGCATCGAGCAAGCACTGGGGAGTGTTTGTCGAGTGAGTACATGACAGAGGGAAGAGGTTCCTTGCAGGCCTCTCCTGCAGCCCACTGGAGCTGGGTGGGCAGAGGTGGCTGTGCCTGTGGGGGACTGATGTGAGCATGTTTCTTTCCAGGCCTTGGATGTGTGGGCCACCGGCGTCACGTTGTACTGCTTTGTCTATGGGAAGGTGAGTGCTGGGGATGCCAGCAGAGCTGGGGCAGGTCCAGTGAGGCGGGCACGGGCAATGGATGCAGGCTCTTCCTTTCTGTCCTTAAGTAAAGTGGCTTTTGAAAGAGCCCACCTGGCTCAGAGAAGGCTGAGAGAGAAGGGGCTTTTTCTGTCTTCCTCTGGTCTCCTGCAGAGTGCTTCTCGCGAAGGAGTCGCAGGACAGCAGACACCCAAGGAAGGGGAGGTGCCGGTGGTGGTGTCGCCACCGCCCCAGCCAGAGTGCTCCCCGTCCCTCTGTCCCTTGACGCCATTCACTTATCGAGCCACGTGTTCACTCCATTGCTCATTCATTTGACAAATTGTCCTTCACCCCTACCCTGGCTGAGGCTGGACCCTGGGGACACCCGATGCTGACGTGACCGAGATCCCCGCCTGCAGGTGCTCCTGCTCTAGTGACCACACTAAGGTGTAGGAGGGAATTTCAGTGAACATGTTCCCAAGCTCCAGGTCCTGGGAGTGGAGGCCTGGCCGCAGGTGGTGGTAATGGCGGTGGGTGCACCCAGCCTGGCCTGGCCTGGCCGCAGATGGCAGTAATGGCAGTGGGTGCACCCAGCCTCACCGTTCCCTCAGCAACTCATTCATTCAGTCAACATTTGTTGAACATTTGCAGTGTGCCAGGCCCTGAACAAATGAGTTGAGGTCCTTCTCATTTAATGGGAGCCCAGAGCTGCCCCCCACCCCCGGCCCCACCAAGGGAGGGGGGCTGGTCCCCTGGCACGGGTCAAGGCCCTGGGCCCACATCCTCTGTCTTCCTCTCTACCCCGCAGTGCCCATTCATCGACGATTTCATCCTGGCCCTCCACAGGAAGATCAAGAATGAGCCCGTGGTGTTTCCTGAGGAGTAAGTTGTCCACCCAGGGGACCAAGGGGGCTACCACCCACTCCTGGTGTCCGAGTTTTAGCAGAGCTTTTGCCCTTTGAGGACCCCACCCCAGCCTGCAGATAGGAAGGTGGCGGTGCTGTTCCCCGGGAGGGACCCTGAGTAGAAGGACGGGTGGGACTCTGGAGCCAGGGTCTCTACGACGTCACTGTACGGATGGGAGCCCTGAGATCCAGGGTTGGCCAGGGATGACCACAGGCATCATTCACATGACTCCTTCACCGCAGGCCTGCCTGGCGTCGGTGGCGCCAGCCCCACCCGGCCCCTGAACTCAAGGGGGACTTCTTCCCCCACTCAGGGTCGGGGAGCTTCAAGATGCCAGTGCGTGCTCCCGTTTCACAGATGGAAAGAGGACGCTCTGGAGGAGAGCTGTCAGGGGGCTGGGACTCAATGAGCCACTCTTCCTCCCCACTCCTCCCGTTGTGACTGAGGTCTCTGGGCGTAGCAGGGATGTGGGGGAGACGTTGCTCATGCATGGTTCACCTCATGATGGTTTGGCCACTGTGACAGCCGGCCTGAGCTCCCTGGCTCCTCTTTTCAGAAGTGAAATGGAGGCCGAGTGCAGTGGCTCACACCTGTCATCCCAGCACTTTGGGAGGCTGAGGTGGGCAGATCACCTGAGGTTAGGAGTTCGAGACCAGCCCGGCCAACATGGTGAAACCCCGTCTTTACTGAAAATACAAAAAATTAGCCAGGCGTGGGAGGGCGTGTCTGTAGTCCCAGCTACTCGGGAGGCTGAAGCACGAGAATTGCTTGAACCCGGGAGGCGGAGGTTGCAGTGAGCCTGGGCGACAGAGCAAGACTGTGTCTCCAAAAAAAAAAGAAGAAACTGAAATAGGACTTGTCCTTAGCGACTCCTGCTCTCTCCTGCTTATTTCCTATGTGGTCCCCAAGCCCCGTTGAGCCCTCTTCTTCCCTGTCTCTAGGCCTTGTTGCCACCTGCACTCCTTGCCTCATTCAGGCCTCAGGCCCCTCCCCAGACTTGTGTGGCCACCTTCCCCCGGTCTCACTGCTGCTGGCCTCCCTCCAGTCCAGCCAACACAGCCGGGTGGAGGCAGCCCTGACACACGAAGCTCAACAAATCTGCCCACATCTCCGGCCTGAAGTTTGTCTGAGGCTTCTCAAAGCCGCACCCTGGCCCTGGCATTCACGCATCTCCGGGTTCTGCCACCCGCTCACCTGGGGCCGCCTCACTCCCCTTTCCGAGCACCAGCCAGCAGGCCTCTGTCCATTTCCTCCGCATCCTGTGATTGCCTTCCCTCGCGGCCTCCGCAGTTGTACCCCTGGTGCCTCTCATACTGCTATACCCCCTGCCAGCGATGTCTTTCTCCCCAACCCAGGGATTTTAAAAGGGATGACGCATCTAAGACAACAGGGGGAACCAAAGTCAACAGTCCGGAGAGTGGCTTTCTGCTCCCCAGTCTTGGAAGGATGGGCTCCCCAAGACCACTGGTGGCAAGGAAACTTGGGGTTTGAGCAGAGACAGTTGGGGCTGATGTGCTGGGCTGCTGCTCTTGCCCATCTGAGTCCCATCTCTGCCTGCACTCTTCTGGCTGGCACTGTGCCAGCCTGCTAACCTCCCTGGGCCTCAGTTTCCTCCTCTGTCAGAGAGGATCTTCTCTGGGTGTAGAAGAGGATGAGGTGGTGAGTGGGACCGAAGCCCCTGGTGTCCCATAAAACGACTCTCCTCACCATCTTTGCCACCCAGTGGGGTGTCCAGCACCCATGGAACTCTGTGTGTGCCTCTGTCCCGGAGGGAGACTTTACCTCCTGCTCGGGAAAGGCTCTCCAAGCACTTGGGAAGTTCCCTCCTGCTGTTCGGAACTCAGTCTTCCCATCCGAGGGGCGAGGGTGTGGGGAGGAGAGGTGGACAGGAAAGGGGTCCTCATCAGCGATCCCACCCTCCTCTCCTCCCTTCGCCCTCTCCAGGCCAGAGATCAGCGAGGAGCTCAAGGACCTAATCCTGAAGATGCTAGACAAGAATCCCGAGACGAGAATTGGGGTGCCAGACATCAAGGTCGGGGAACTGGAGGTCTTGGGCTGGGCTGGGACACAGAAAACAGGCGTCAGTTTCCCTTTCTGGAGAGACCGACACCAGGCTGCATGTGTGCTGGGTTTGGGTCTGTGGACTTTGGACCCCTCCTGGTGATTCTGGTAAAGGCTTGGAGTCCTTTGCTGACTGAGTGTCTACCTATGGCCTGACCTCTCCCCCTCTCCCTGCCCTCTCGGTCCCGACAGTTGCACCCTTGGGTGACCAGGAATGGGGAGGAGCCCCTTCCCTCGGAGGAGGAGCACTGCAGTGTGGTGGAGGTGACAGAGGAGGAGGTGAAGAACTCGGTCAGGCTCATCCCCAGCTGGACCACAGTGGTAAGAGGGCCGGGGTAGACGCTCCCTTGTCCTGGAGGGCCTGGGGGTCCTGGGGGGCCTGAGCCTTGCTCTGTGCCCGCCTCCGTTGGGGGACAGAGACCTGCCTGGCCAGCCAGCTGTGATCCTGGGCCACTGGAGCCGCCATTCTGCTGGAGGCCCATGGAGTGAGCCCGTGTATCAGTTAGACGGCACCTGTGTCTTCCCCAGAGCCCATATCAGGAGGTCTTGTGGTCAGGAGACCAGGAGGCTTGGTGAGGAGAGTAACCGATTTAAAGAAATACCAGGTGCAGTGGCTCACACCTATAATCCCAGCACTTTGGATCACCTGAGGTCAGGAGTTCCAGACCATCCTGGCTAACATGGTGAAACCCCATCTCTACAAAAAAAAAAATTAGCCGGGCATGGTGGAGGGCGCCTGTAGTCCCAGCTACTCAGGAGGCTGAGGCAGGAGAATTGCTTGAACTTGGAAGGCAGTTGTAGTGAGCTGAGATCACGCCACTGCACTCTAGCCTGGGTGACAGAGCGAGACTCTGTCTCAAAAAAACAAAAAAATGGCCGGGCGTGGTGGCTCAAGCCTATAATCCCAGCACTTTGGGAGGCCAAGACGGGCGGATCACGAGGTCAGGAGATCGAGACCATCCTGGCTAACACGGTGAAACCCCATCTCTACTAAAAAAATACAAAAAATTAGCCGGGCGAGGTGGCGGCGCCTATAGTCCCAGCTACTCGGGAGGCTGAGGCAGGAGAATGGCGTAAACCCGGGAGGCGGAGCTTGCAGTGAGCTGAGATCCGGCCACTGCACTCCAGCCTGGGCGACAGAGCGACACTCGGTCTCAAATAAATAAATAAATAAATAAATAAGAAAGAAAGAAAGATATAGATGGCCTTTGCTGAGCGGCAACAATCACCGTGACTGGAAGAAGCATTTCCTTCTGTCCAGACAGTTATTGAACTTCCGTTTTCCAGGCACTGCCGAGGACACGGCAGGGGAATGGCCTGGGCAGCCGTTGGATTGGAGAAGTGGCCCCAAAGCCCACGTTCAGTTCGATGGTGCCTGCGTCTCCCCCAGAGCCCACTCACGTTTCGGTTTTGCTCCTCTTCCTCTGCTCAGCTTCTGTGTTGGCACTTGGAAGTGGTTCACGTAGTACCTGGTGGCCACTTGGGGCCACTGAGAGCCCTGCCCTGCCCCTGCCTGAGAGTCAAGTGAGTCGGCAAGCACAAGGCCAGGAGCCAGAGCTGGGGCCACTGCCCCTGGCAGGGCCTGGCCTTGCACTTTATCCCCCGCTGCAGGGTCCCGGCCCAGCTAGGAACAGCTGGCTGAATCCCTGCCCCCTATGCTTACTTGGCTCTGTGGGGTCCCTGGAACCAGGCAACTCCCACGGGGTCCCCATGGCCACTTCTCTGGTCTTAGCCACCACCTCCTCTCTCCCAGACCACCGGAAGAACCTCCCACGCTGTCCTTTGCTTCTACTCTCACTCCCCGTCCCCCTAGTCAGTGCTCAACTCAGCACCCAGCATGGTCCTGGTGGCATGAATGTATCACCTCCCAGCTCAGAGCCCGCTTCTCACGGGGCTGCCGTGTCCCTCAGAGTCGGGCCCCCAGCCTGCCCTCCCCCTGCCCTGTTTTTCTGCGGGGCTCCTGCACCGTCCCCCCATCATGCACTCGACTCTGGCCACGTGCCATGGAAGAGGCTGCCCTAGAGCCTTCAGATTTTGCTACCTTCTGCCTGGGGAGCCCCACCCCCGACTGCCACGGGACCTGCTCCCTCACTTCCTGCGGCTTTTTAAGCCAGGGTCCCCTCCGAGAGAGAAGCAAGCCTTCCCTGCGTCACACCTCATCGCCATTCCTTGTTTTATTTTTTCCTTTCCACTTACTGACATACGTATTTTGCTGATTTTTCTTCTTTACTTATCACCTGTCTCCTGAAACTAGAATATAAGCTATATGATGGCCGGGCGCAGTGGCTCACACCTGTAGTCCCAGCACTTTGGGAGGCCAAGGCGGGAGGATCACTTGAGGTCAGGAGTTTGAGAACAGCCTGGCCAACATGGTGAAGCCCCGTCTCTTCTAAAAATACAAAAAATTAGCCGAGCGTGGTGGTGGATGCCTGTAATCCCAGCTATTCAGGAGGCTGAGGCAGAAGGATCATTTGAACCCGGGAGGCAGAGGTTGCCGTGAGCCGAGATCGTGCCACTGCACTCCAGCCCCGGGCAACAAGAGCGAAATTCCATCTGAAAAAAATAAAAAGGCTATAGGGCTACATGAGGGCAAGAATTTTGGCCTCAGTGTGGCCCCAGTGCCTAGAGCAGTGTCCAGCACACGGTAGGCAGCCAGTGGTGACCAGTGTTGACAGGATGGATGGAGACAGGCGAGTGAGTGAAGGGACTGGCAAGTGTGCTGCTGGCTCTCTGCATGTGTGTGGGCAGGGCATGGAACCGTCCGTGGCATGAAGGAGGGACAAAGGCAGAGAGCCAGGCTGCAGCAGCTGCCCCCCTCCTGGCAGCCCCCCTGGCTCGGCCACCAACTGCGGCTCAGCCGCTTCCCGGGCCACTGTGCAGTAGCATCTTCTTGGCATCCTCTCTGCGGCCGGAAGGTGGGAAGGATGGCACAGCATCCTCCATGGCGTTGCTGCCGTGGTGAGAAGGTATTTTCTTTTTTTTTTTTTTTTTTGAAACGGAGTCTTGCTCTGTCGCCCAGGCTGGAGTGCAGTGGCGCGATCTCAGCTCACTGCAAGCTACGCCTCCTGGGTTTACGCCATTCTCCTGCCTCAGCCTCCCGAGTAGCTGGGACTATAGGCGCCCGCCACCTCGCCCGGCTAGTTTTTTGTATTTTTTAGTAGAGACGGGGTTTCACCGGGTTAGCCAGGATGGTCTCGATCTCCTGACCTCGTGATCCGCCCGTCTCGGCCTCCCAAAGTGCTGGGATTACAGGCGTGAGCCACCGCGCCCGGCCGGCCGAGAAGGTATTTTCTAATGGACTCCTACTTCCAGCCCTGGCCCTCCCCACTCTTTCAGCCTGGCCTTGTGGCCCCTTCATGGACCGGTCCCGGCCCCCCTCCTCACGCACCAGCGGCACCCAGCTCCTCACCGTTCCGGGACTTTGCCGCCAGCCCCCGTGTTCTCGTCCCCGCCATGCCATGCTGTGCTGATTGAAATGAGACCCACGCTGCGGCCCCCTTGGCAGCTGCTCTCGGGGAATCGGAGCAGAGGTGGCGTGTCTGGGAGCCTGGGGCCTGTGCTCCTCACACCGCCATGTCCTCCTCAGATCCTGGTGAAGTCCATGCTGAGGAAGCGCTCCTTTGGGAACCCGTTTGAGCCGCAAGCACGGAGGGAAGAGCGATCCATGTCTGCTCCAGGAAACCTACTGGTGTAAGTACTAGTGGGCCGAGGCCTGCCGGGTGCTCCCTGGAGTCGGGTGGGGAGGCCTGAGGCCCATCCTCCCGCTCTCACTGTCGTTGGGCCGAGGCCAGAGCCTGGGGACTTGGCCAGGTCTTGGAGTTGGCCCCGTTTGCATCTCTGTCCCCGAGGTTAGTCAGGGTGAGAAGGGGCCTTTTGGGCCCAGCCCTTGCTTCATTCCTGGGGCCAGCATCCCTCACATACACGCTTCCAGGGATGAGGAGCTCACGCAACCCCTCCATGGGACAGGAAGACCCTTCTTCCATCAAGCTTGATGTCACTCTCCGACTGGGTCCAGCCCCTCTGGGGCTTCAAATCTGTGGCCTCCTCAGCCCTTGGCAGCCTGGCAGAGGTTTGCAGACGGGCTGATGTCGGCTCCCTGTAGGAGGCTGGCGGGCTGTAGAGGAGGGGCGCTGGCCCCTCTACCTGGCCCTGGGGACTGTTGGCTCCTCTCCTGAGTGGCCCAGGCTGCCTGCAGCCATTGCTGGGGCTGTGCGCCCAGTCAGCACTTTGTGAGTGCTTGTCCAGTGAGTGAGCAGGGACAGGCTGGCCAGTGGACCACGGGAGAGGAACCCGCATTTGCCGAGGGCTCCCCACAGTAAGCCATGCCTGTGGATTCGCCACCTCCTAGGAAGGTCCAGAAAAGCCGCCCCTCAAACCCGTGCCCCTCATCCTCAGTAGTTCCACCTTCTTCCACTGTAATAAAAGCCAGTCTAGGATGCTGATAAGGCCTGCTGGAGTTTGTACACAAACCTGCAGAGAGAAAACGGTCGGGGTCCTGAACCACAGCATGGTCCTGGAACAGCCACTGCCTTCCTCTGGCCCCGGAGGGAAGCTTCAGGGAAGGGGCTGGCGGGGCTCTGTGTGGAAGGCGCACTCCCCTTGGCACTCCCAGCGCCAGGCGCTGTCCGGGTGCATTGGCTTTGCACTGTCCCCAGGCCTGTCCGGGCCCACCATGTTGGTGTCCTGTGAGGTCTCCCTCTCGTAAGAGGGCCCTTCAGAAGAGTCGGGTCCCCTGGTGGTGGATGAGCTGACATCTGCTCCCTGCTGGAGGTGCTTGCATCCAGGGAGAGTCACATCATGAGGTGTGGGGCCTGGAAAAGGCCTGGAGATCCCAACTGCAGTTTTTCTATCATCTCTTCAGTGAGGTAGTTGCGGTTGGGGGAGGATTCTCTGAATTCATCTAGGAATATAGGCCCCTGACGCTGGAATTGTGCTTAGTGCGTGTGTAGCGAGGGGACGTATATAATTTGACATCCAAATGGGGGCACTTTTGAGAGTGAAAGGGGAAGCCATTCATAATTATGCCAGCACGGTGGCTCATGCCTGTAATCCCAGCACTTTGGGAGACCAAAGCAGGATTGCTTGAGCCCAGGAGTTCAAGACCAGCCTGGGCAACATAGCAAGACCCCATCTCTAAAAAAAAAAAATTAAAAATTAGTTGGACGTGATGGCGGACGCCTGTAGTCCTAGATACTCAGGAGGCTGAGGTGGGAGGATTGCTTGAGTCTGGGAGGTGGAGGTTGCAGTGAGCCAAGATTGCACCACCATACTCCAGCCCGGGTGACAGAGCCAGACCCTGTCTAAAATATGTATCTATATATTTATAATAATTATGCCAGGACAACAGGTGGAATCAGGACTGTGTCCAGCAAACCTGGACACCTGGTCCCTCTGACTCAGAGCCTATGGTCCAGCACCCTCTAGTGGTGGGACAAGCCAGACACAGGATAAAGACAGTACCTAGGTTGTACCTGGCAAACAGTGACAAGATTGGGCTTAATACTTTCCAGCTATAAAATTATAGAATTCTGTGACCCAAGTTTAATTTGGTGGTAGAGCTTTTTTTTTTCAGTAGAGATGGAGTCTTGCCATGTTGCCCAGGCTGGACTTGAACTTCTGGCCTCTAGCGATTTGTCCACCTCAGCCTCCCAAAGTGCTGGGATTACATGCATGAGCCACCACACCCTGTCTCTAGGTTTAACTTTGAAAGTAGATTTTACCTCATCAAGTCCCAATATTTATCCTTGATAGACTGTTTTGGTTTTTTTGTTTATTTGTTTGTTTTCAGACGGAGTTTCGCTCTTGTTGCCCGGGCTGGAGGGCAATGGCACAGTCTCGGCTCACTGAAACCCCTGCCTACTGCATTCAAGCAAATCTCCTGCCTCAGCCTCCCAAATAGCTGGGATTACAGGTGCATGCCACCACCACACCGGCTATTTTTTTATTAGAGATGGGGTTTCACCATGTTGGCCAGGCTGGTCTTGAACTCCTGACCTCAGGTGATCTGCCCACCTCAGCCTCCCAAAGTGCTGGGATTGTAGGTGTGAGCCACTGTGCCCGGCCATAAACTGTTTTGTATACTTTGGGATAATTGTAGAAACTCTGTAGTAGAGTTAAGTGGGGTTGGTCCTTTTTAAAGATATCAAAACCCATTTACTCATTTTGGGAGGAAAATTAGACACCTAAATCTGTTGAATATGTAACGGAATCCTAAGACTGATAGATGGACTCTGCCCTGTGAACAAGGCAAAGAAAAAAGCAAAATGAAAGCCCCTCTACTCAGATCTGCTGGGGACTGACTGAAGTCCACACAGAAGGCCCTCAGGCCGGGCACCGTGGCTCACGCCTGTAACCCCAACACTTTAGGAGGCTGAGGTGGATGGATCACTTGAGCCCAGGAGTTTGAGACCAGCCTGGGCAACATGGTGAAACCCTGTTTTTATAGAGATAAAAAAATTAGGCTGCCGGGCACGGTGGCTCAAGCCTGTAATCCCACCACTTTGGGAAGCCGAGGCAGGCAGATCATGAGGTCAGGAGATCGAGACCATCCTGGCTAACACGGTGAAACCCCGTCTCTACTAAAAAATACAAAAACTAGCCGGGGCCGGGCGCGGTGGCGGGCGCCTGTAGTCCCAGCTACTGGGGAGGCTGAGGCAGGAGAATGGCGTGAACCCAGGACACGGAGCTTGCAGTGAGCCGAGATCCGGCCACTGCACTCCAGCCTGGGCGGCAGAGCGAGACTCCGTCTCAAAAAAAAAAATTAGGCTGGGCGCGGTGGCTCATGCCTATAATCTCAGCACTTTGGGAAGCCGAGGCGGGCGGATCACGAGGTCAGGAGATCAAGACCATCCTGGCTAACATGGTGAAACCCCGTCTCTACTAAAAATATACAAAAAACTAGCCGGGCGTGGTGGCGGGCACCTGTAGTCCCAGCTACTCGGGAGGCTGAGGCAGGAGAATGGCGTGAACCGGAGAGGTAGAGCTTGCAGTGAGCTGAGATCCGGCCACTGCACTCCAGCCTGGGTGGCAGAGCGAGACTCCGTCTCAAAAAAAAAGGAAAATTAGCTGGGTGTAGTGGCATGTGCCTGTAGTCTCAGCTACTCAGGAGGCTGAGGTGGGAAGATCGCTTGAGCCTGGGAGGCAGAGGTTGCAGTGAGCCGAGATCACGCCGCTGCACTCCAGCCTGCACGACAGAGCAAGACCCTGTCTCAAAACAACAACAACAAAACTACACACACAGAGAGAAGGCCTTTGACCAGGCTGATAGTCAGAGGATGTAGGGAAGTCAGCTGGGTCAGACTGTGAGAGGCTCCAGAGGCCGTGCTAGGAGGTTTAGACCTCATCTCTGGTCAATGGGGGGCCACGGAGGCATTGTGGGCTGAGGCTGGGGGCTGGGAGACCGCCAAGGAGCAATTGCTGTGATGTAGAGAGGCCAGAGGGAGGCCAAGCTTGGGGCAGTGGGTGAAGGGGGCTTTGAGAGATTCTGGGATTCAAATTCCTATGTGTGTGAGGGAGAGTATCCCCCTGAGGGTATATTCTGACCCTGAGGTCCCTCTGTCCCTGGTGTCCCCTGAACAGGAAAGAAGGGTGTGGCGAAGGGGGCAAGAGCCCAGAGCTCCCCGGCGTCCAGGAAGACGAGGCTGCATCCTGAGCCCCTGCATGCACCCAGGGCCACCCGGCAGCATACTCATCCCGCGCCTCCAGAGGCCCACCGCCCTCATGCAACAGCCGCCCCCGCGGGCAGGGGGCTGGGGACTGCAGCCCCGCTCCCGCCCCTCCCCCATCGTGCTGCATGACCTCCACGCACGCACGTCCAGGGACAGGACTGGAATGTATGTCATTTGGGGTCTTGGGGGCAGGGCTCCCACGAGGCCATCCTCCTCTTCCTGGCCCTTCTTGGCCTGACCCATTCTGTGGGGAAACCAGGTGCCCATGGAGCCTCAGAAACGCCACCCGGCTGGTTGGCATGGCCCAGGGCAGGAGCAGAGGCAGGAGACCAAGAGGGCAGGTGGAGGCCTGGCTTACTGCAACTGAAGAGACCTCCTGCTGGGGCCGGGCAGGCCTGGCTCAGCTGCCACAGGCATATGGTGGAGAGGGGGGTACCCTGCCCACCTTGGGGTGGTGGCACCAGAGCTCTTGTCTACTCAAATGCTGGTGTGCGGGCTCGGACCCCTCACTGGGGAGAGGGCCAGTGTTGGAAAATTCTGATTCCTTTTTTGTTGTCTTTTACTTTTGTTTTTAACCTGGGGGTTCAGGGGAGAGGCCCTGCTTGGGAACATCTCACGAGCTTTCCTACAGCTTCGGTGGTTCCCAGCACACCCCACCATTATTTGGCAGCCGAGCGGACGGAGCTAACTTTCCTGGACTGTGTTTCGCATTCAACGTTATCTGGAAAGTGGGCTGAACGGAATCAAGCTCTGAGCAGGGGCCTGAAGCGGAAGCACCACATCGTCCCTGCCCATCTCACTCCCTCCTTTGATGGCTCCCCAGAGCTGAGGCTGAAGAAGACACCAGGGCTGACTTTGACCGAGGGCCACGGACGCGCCAGGCCTGTGGCCCTGCACATGCTGAAATAACTGGAACCCAGCCTCTCATCCTACACTGGCCTACCCATCTGGCCCCAAGAGCTGCACTCACATTCCTACAATAAAGGACAAACTGTCCAGGTTGGAGGGATCACGAGACACAGAACCTGGAGGGCTGTGCACACCGGCAGGTGGCCTCTGCGGCAGCTGCCTCACCCTGAGGACATCAGCAGTCAGCCTGCTCAGAGCGGGGGTGCTGGAGCGTGTGCAGACACAACTCTTCCGAAGCGGCCTTCGCCTTCTCTCTGGGATCAGTGTCCGGCTGGCCGGCCTGGCGTTGGCTGACCAAATGCTCGTAGAGGTTGACCCCCACAGGGAAATCACACAGGACGCAGACCTGCCCTGGAAACATGGATGGACGAGGGATTTTGGCCACAGGTGTGGGTTTCCCATTGGAAGAGGGCTTGTTTGGAGAAGGGAGGCTGGCTGGGGGAGAAACCCGGATCCCGCTGCATCTCCACGCCTGTGGGTGCATGTCGCGCCTCCACGCGCACACGCGTGCGCGTGCCCATCTGCTGCACACAGCTCACTCGTATGTCCTGCACCGGTACACGCATCTGTAATACAGTTTCTACGTCTATTTAAGGCTATAGGAGCCGAATGTGCCCCGTTGTCAATGGGTCCACGTTTCTCCCTGGCTCCTCTGTGCTAAGGCAGAGTGTGGCCCAGGGCTTAAGAAGTTATTCCGTACTGTTTTTAAGAACACTTTTATAGAGTTAGTGGAAGGCAAGTGAAGAGCCAATCACTGATCCCCAAGTGTGTCTTGAGCATCTCTGAGCGTCTGGTCTGGGGGGACCACATCGATCAGACCCACCCTTGGAAAGCTCTGGGGTGGACCCAGTTGGGATGCTCACCCCGTCACTGAGGGTTTTGGTTGGCGGCGTCGTTTTTGAATGTAGCACAAGCGATGAGCAAACTCTATAAGAGTGTTTTAAAAATTAACTTCCCAGGAAGTGAGTTACAAACAATAAAAGCCCTTTCTTGAGTTAAAAAAAAAAAAAAAAAAAGGCTTGTGTGTACATTTTCTGCATCTGGATACATGTTCTTTCTTTCTCAGCAGCTGGAACAGCTGGCTTTGTAGAATTTTCTGGAAGTGCCTGAGGCACCCTAAGTCCCTGAGCAGGACAGTGGTGAGAGGTGCTCTCGGGGGAGGGAGGGAGAGGGAAGGGCTGGCTCAGGACAGTGACGGGGCTGCAATCCAGGGTACAGCTGAGGCTCCTGGGTGGGTCCGTGGCCACTCCTTGGGAAGAACTGCCTGTTTTCACAGGGGCTCAGGAGGCCAAGGTCTGGTCCAGGTAGGAGCCATATCCGCTTCTCTTGGGGCAGAGGTCCCTGTGGTGTCACGGGAGTGCCTGTGACACCAGCCCAGTGACCTCCCATCCCCACTTAGCCTTGGACACTGGTACAGACTTTTAGGACCCCGCACCTCTGTTCCCATGGTACAGCCCTCCAGGGCAGTGGCGAAAAGAGTCATCATTGAGGTCACACAGGCCTGAGCTTGAATCCAAGTTTTGCTACTTAAACAGTGTGTGACCTTCGGCAAGTCATTGGAGGAGCCTCAGTTCCCTTATTGGTATAATGGGAACACTCCCGTGGGGTATTTTGTTTGTTTGGGTTTTTTTGAGACTTGCTCTGTTGCCCAGGCTGGAGTACAATGGCGCGATCTCGGCTCACTGCAACCTCCGCCTCCTGGGTTCAAGCGATTCTCCTGCCTCAGCCTCCCGAGTAGCTGGGACTACAGGCGCCCGCCATCACGCCCCGGCTAATTTTTTGTATTTTTAGTAGAGACGGGGTTTCACCATGTTGGCCAGGCTGGTCTTGAACTCCTGACCTCAGGTGATCCTCCCGCCTCGGCCTCCCAAAGTGCTGGGATTACAGGCATGAACCACGGCGCCCACCTCCCATGGGGTTTGAATGCAAAAAATGCAAACTTTTTCTTCTGCTCTCACAGCACAGCAGTGAACACAGAAGACTTCTGAGACCAACTGTGTGGAGTGCCCCCTCCCGCATATCCCTTCTGCGGCAGACACCAGCCCGGTGTCTTCTAACTCAATTCTCACACTGTCTACTCGGAAGCAGTATCAGATCCCACAGGTTGACACAAGCCCACAAGACAGTCCCTCAGTCAGACACCAGTCACAAGTCCAAGCCTCTGGAGTTTCTGTCCCACCGGCTTCGAGTTGGGGTTCCCACAACCCTCTCTTTGGGTTTGATTAACTCAAGTGTCCACTCAAGGGATGCTAGTAGGATGTGGCCAGGATGGAAAGAAGCAGACGGACATGAGGGATATGCGGGAGGCCAGAGTGACAAGACCATGCGTGGGCTGGCCATGCAGGTGGGAGAGGAAGGGGTCGGGGGTCCCCCAAGCTTCCAGGCAGAAGCTCCCCAGACACCAAGACCGGTAAGCCCATCTTGTTCTCATTTCTTACCCCCCACTGGAGCCCCTCAAAGGCAGCCCTCTCCATCTCTCGCCTCCTCACTGGTCTCCTAGCCTTGGTCCTTGGCCCGCTGGTCCATGCCCTCCCTGGCTACCTGAGTGATCTTTCTGAGCACCCACCTGACCATGCCCCTCTCAGAACCCTGCCATGGTCCCCATGGTGCTCGGCGTGGTGCTCAAGGCCCCGCCAGCCCCTCTGGATGCCCTCCCCACTCCTGTCCCACCCTCTTGCCTTGCTCCCATTACTCTTCAGGCCCACCCATTCCTGCGGGACACTGCCTCCTCTCAGTGCCTGCCTCTGCTTGTCAAGGTTGACCCCGCCCTCCAAGGTCTACTCAGCAGCTGGAAAAATCCCTCAGTGGGTTCATCGAAATGGTCACCAGATCGACGCAGAATTGCAGCGTGGGAGGGCACCTGCTAAACTTCTCACTCGGTCCCCACCAGAGTCCAGGAGGGACCGTGCCTAAGGCACTGGAGCTTTCACAGGGACAAGATTCTCCGTGCCCTCAGGCGCTCCCGCTTCTTTAAGGCAATCTGTGCCAATATCCATCTACCTCCCTGCGAAACACACCCCAAAGCTGAGAAAGGGCTCCCCACTGCAGTCAGCCTGCTCCCTCCACCCCAACTCCCAACTCCCCATTCAGTTCGAAGGGGCAGTTCTGGAATCTCCGAGGGAGTTTTTTAAAAATCCTCATGCCTACGTTCCACCTTCAGAGATTCTGGTTCAAATGGTCAAGGATGTAGTCTGGGTGTCAGGATTTTTTTTTTTAAATATATTTTATATTTAAAAAATTATTTTAGCAGTTTTAGGTTTTAGAAAAATTGAGCAGAAGATACAGACAGGGCTGGGAGTGGTGGCTCATGCCTGTAATCCCAGCACTTCAGGAGGCTGAGGCAGGTGGATCACCTGAGGTCAGGAATTCGAGACCAGCCTGGCCAACATGGTGAAACCCCGTCTCTACTAAAAATACAAACATTAGCCAGGCGTGGTGGCAGGTACCTGTAATCCCAGCTACTCAGGAGGCTGAGGCAGCAGAATTGCTTGAACCCAGGAGGTGGAGGTTGCAGTGAGCCGAGATCATGCCACTGCACTCCAGCCTGGGCAACAGAGTGAGACCCTGTGAAAAAAAGAAAAGAAAAGAAATAAAAGAAAAGAAAGAAGGAAGGACAAACAGTTCCCATATATCCCCTCAACCGCCACCTCCTGCCGCCCAATTTCTCTTATTATTAACATCTTGCATTGGGATACATTTGCTTCCATTTATGAGCCAATCTTGATACATTATTATTAACCAAAGTCCACAGATTACATTAGGACTCACTGAGTCGTACTATTCTATGGGTTTTAACAAATGTATAATGACATGTATTCACCATTACAGTGTCACATAGAATAGTTTTGCTGTGGCCAGGTGTGGTGGCTCATGCCTGTAGTCCCAGCACTTTGGGAGGCCCAGGCAGGCAGATCACAAACTCACGAGTTCAAGACCAGCCTGGCCAATACGGTGAAACCCCGGCTCTTAAAAATATAAAAATTAGCCGGGCATGGTGATGGGTGCTTGTATTCCCAGCTACTCCAGAGGCTGAGGCAGGAGAATCATTTGAACCCGGGAAGCAGAGGTTGCAGTGAGCCGAGATCGCGCCACTGCACTCCAGGCCTGGGCGACAGAGTGAAACTCCATCTCAAAAAAAAAAAAAAAAATAGTTTCGCTGTCCTAAAAATCCTGTCCTTTACCTATTCATCTCTCCCCCTCCCTTCTTCCTTTAATAACGACTCATCTTTTTACTGTCTACTGTCTCCATAGATTTGCCTTTTCCAGGATGTCATATTGTTGGAATCATACAGCATGTAACCTTTTCAGCTTCCCAGCTGATTCTTTTTTTTTTTTTTTTTTTTGAGACGGAGTCTCGCTCTGTTACCCAGGCTGGAGTGTAGTGGTGTAGTCTTGGCTCACTGCAACCTCTGTCTCCCAGGTTCAAGTGATTCTCCTGCCTCAGGCTCCCAAGTGGCTGGGATTACAGGTGCCCATCACCACGCCTAGCTAATTTTTTGTATTTTTAGTAGAGACGGGGTTTCACCATGTTGGCCAGGCTGGTCTTGAACTCCTGACCTTGTGATCTGCCTGCCTTGGCCTCCCAAAGCGCTGGGATTACAGGCATGAGTCACCGACAGCAGGGGTTGACATGAATAGCCCTGGTCTAGAATTTGGTAAAGGGAGGTGGTAGCTCTGGGGCTTTGTGTTACTAAATCTAGTATGGGCAAAAGTCTCATTTCCTTTTGATACGTCCATCTGTCTATCATCCATCCATCCATCCTTCAATCTTTGTCCCAGGCCTTCTGTAACCAGGCGCTGAGTTAGACACTAAGCCAAACCATCACTGTTGCTGCTCTCACGGTTCTCACATGCTGCTGCAACAGACAGACATGAATCAAGTCGCCACGCAGGTGCTTGGATGATTTTGAAGTGATGGGCACTTTATAGGAAAGGCTTGTGGTGAGTAGCTCTCTGAGAGTAGTTAGGCTTCCCAGAGCAAGGAAGGTTCCAGCTGTGACCTGAAGTTGAGACAGAACTCACTAGACCAAGCGAAGGAGGGAGGAGAAAGCTCTGAGCAGGGAGCCTGGCTTGTGCAAGGGCCTGTGGGAGGAGGGAGCTTGGTGCTTTCCAAGAACTGAAGTAATGCTGGGAGTGAGGAGAGAGTCGTGAGAGATGAAGCTGGAGAGGAGACAGGGGCTGCAGCATGTGTGCTGAAAAGACATATCACTCAGGCCAGGCACCATGGCTCATGTTCGTCATCCGGGTGCGGTGGCTCACGCTTGTAATCCAGAGATGGTGGCTCATGCTTGTCATCCCAGCACTTTGGGAGCCCAAGACAGGTGGATCTCTTGAGCCCAGGAATTCAAGACCGGCCTGGGCAACAAACTGAGACCCCATCTTACAAAAAACAAAAACTAGCTGGATGTGGTGGTACAGGCCTGTGGTCCCAGCTACATAGGCGGCTGAGGCAGGAGGATCGCTTGAGCTCAGGAGGTTGAGGCTGAGGGAGCCAAGATGGCACCATTGCACTCCAACCTGGGCAACAGAGCAAGAACCTGTCTCAAACAACAACAACAACAACAACAAAGATTTCTCTGGCTACAGTGTAGAAGTATGGGAGTAGAAGAACCAGAAAAACAGAGAAAGCGGTGAGGAGGCCATGGCAGTGTCCACTCAAGGGATGCTAGTAGGATGTGGCCAGGATGAAAAGAAGCAGACGGACATGAGGGATATGCGCGAGGCCAGAGTGACAAGACCACGCATGGGCTGGCCATGCGGGTGGGAGAGGAAGGGGTTGGGGGGCCCCCCAAGCTTCCAGCCATGCCCACCTGGATCAACTGTGGTGCTGATCAGAGAGCGAGGGAACACAGGAATGGACCCGCCTTGCTACATTCAAAGGAAGACGAAATTGGACATGCGGATCTGGAGCTCAAGGGAGAGGCGAGAACTGGAAATGGAGACGCGGGGGCCCTCAGCATGCGGACGGCTGTGGAGTTGGAAGCCATGCGTGTGATGAGCTAGCCGAGGCAGTGAGAAGAAAGGGGCCCAGAATTGAGCCCTGGCAGAACGCCACTGTTGTGGAAGTTGGAAGAACGTGCAAAGGCCCTAGGGCAGGAGCGGTGGAAAAAAAAGAAAACCAAGAGTGGCATGAACACAGCAGAGCCTGTGTGGTTTCAGGAACTGGGAGTGGCCCTCAGCATCCATGATGCCGAGTGCTCAAGGGAGGTGATGGGAAGATCTAGAAAGTGAGAGACATGGCCGGGCACGGTGGATCATGCCTATAATCCCAGCACTTTGGGAGGCTGAGGCAGGTGGATCATGAGGTCAGGAGTTCGAGACCAGCCTGGCCAACATGGTGAAACTCCATCTCTACTAAAAATACAAAAATTAGCTAGGCCTGGCAGCGGCGCCTATAATGCCAACTACTTGGGAGGCTGAGGCAGGAGAATCGCTTGAACCCGGGAGGTGAAGTTTGTAGTAAGCTGAGATCACGCCACTGCACTCCAGCCTGGGCAACAGAGCAAGACTCTGTCTTGGGGGTCGGGGGAAGAAAGTGAGGGAGATGGAGAGAGGGAGAATGGAGAAAGTGAGGGAAGACAGTCCTTGCAAGAATTTAACTATGGCCAGGCGTGGTGGCTCACGCCTATAATCCCAGCACTTTCAGAGGCTGGCTCACACCTATAATCCCAGCACTTTCAGAGGCTGAGGCAAGTGGATCACCTGAGGTCAGGAGTTCAAGACCAGCCTGGTCAACATGGTGAAACCCCGTCTCTACCAAAAATACAAAAAAAATTAGCCCAGCGTGGTGGCAGGTGCCTGTAATCCCAGCTACCCTGGAGGCTGAGGCAGGAAGATTGCTTGAACACGGGAGGTGGAGCTTTGCAGTGAGCTGAGATGGCACCACTGCACTCCATCCTGGGCGGCAGAGAGAGATTCCACCTCAAAAGAAAAACAAACAAACAAACAAGAATTTAGCTATGCAGCGGATGGGGCACATAGATACAGTGCCCCCACCAGGGTCAGCTGCCTCAGGATCTTTTCTTCAACCACGGAAACTTGTCCTCAATGACTGACCTGCACATGTTCCAAGGACAGCCGTGAACTGAGGAGTGTGAGGCGTGGGGGTCGCGGGCACCCAACTTCAAACTGCACTAAAGAACATCCCGGGCCAGGCGCGGTGGCTCACGCCTGTAATCCCAGCACTTTGGGAGGCCAAGGTGGGAGGATCACGAGGTCAGGAGATCGAGGCCACCCTGGCTAACACGGTGAAACCCCGTCTCCACTAAAAATACAAAAAAATTAGCCGGGCATGGTGGCGGGTGCCTGTAGTCCCAGCTACTTGGGAGGCTGAGGCAGGAGAATGGCGTGAACCTGGTAGGCGGAGCTTGCAGTGAGCTGAGATTGCACCGCTGCACTCCGGCCTGGGCGACAGAGCAAGACTCTGTCTCAAAAAAAAAAAAAAAAAAGAACATCCCTGCTTCAATCAGCGGGGCATGAGCTCAGGCCAGTGCACCAGGTTACCAGCCCTCAGGGAGCATCTGATTTCACCTGAGGAGCTCACATGACCTTTCCATGGCTTTTCCCTGTGCCCCTCCAGGAGAAGTAGGATTCCGTTATTTTTATTCCCCTCCTTGCTGGGTAAGAGAGGAAAGGAATAAGCAGAGGGAGAGGGCTGGGCATGGTGGTTCACAGTTATAATCCCAGCACTTTGGGAGGCTAAGGCAGGAAGATTTCTTGAGCCCAGGAGTTCAAGACCAGCCTGGGCAACATGGTGAAACCCCATCTCTACTAAAAATACAAAAATTATCCGGGCGTGGTGGCACGTGCCTGTAATCCCAGCTGCTCGGGAGGCTGAGGCAGGAGACTCGCTTGAACCTGGGAGGCAGAGGTTTCAGTGAGTTGAGATCACGCCATTGCACTCCAGCCTGGGTGACAGAGTGAGACTCTGTCTCAATAAATAAATAAACAAATAAATAAATAAAAAATAGAGGGAGTGACCAATTTCTTTCTTTCTTTTTTTTTTTTTTTGAGATGGAGTCTCACTGTGTCACCCAGGCTGGAGTGCAGTGGAATCATCTTAGCTCACTGCAAGCTCCGCCTCCTGGGTTCACACCATTCTCCTGCCTCAGCCTCCTGAGTAGCTGGGACTACAGGTGCGTGCCACCACACCCAGCTAATTTTTTTTTTTTTTTTTTTTTTTTGAGACAGAGTCTCGCTCTGTCGCCCAGGCTGGAGTGCAGTGGCCAGATCTCAGCTCGCTGCAAGCTCCGCCTCCTGGGTTTACGCCATTCTCCTGCCTCAGCCTCCCGAGTAGCTGGGACTACAGGTGCCCGCCACCTTGCCCGGCTAGTTTTTTGTATTTTTTAGTAGAGACGGGGTTTCATCGTGTTAGCCAGGATGGTCTCGATCTCCTGACCTCGTGATCCGCCCGTCTCGGCCTCCCAAAGTGCTGGGATTTAATTTTTTGTACTTTTAGTACAGACAGGGTTTCACCATGGTCTCGATCTCCTGACCTCGTGATCCTCCCACCTCGGCCTCCCAAAGTGCTGGGATTACAGGTGTGAGCCACCGCACCTGGCCAGAGTGACCAGTTTCAATGAAAGAAATCACAGGAAAGGAACCTTTTAGAAGATCCTGTTAATATCCTCCCTGCCCTCTAGCCTACTCTTCACAAACTTCTCCTGAGAGTTGTGTACACTGCCTCAAATCTCCCCACTAATGCGCCTTCCCCTTCATGGACTCTGCTCTCCTCAAAGTCACCAATGACCAACAAACCTCGAGACCCAAACCAAGTTCCATCGTGAACTTATGGCTGAATATGACACTTGCTCACTCCTTTCTTAAAACTCTCTTTCTGGTCTGTCCCAATGTCCTGTTCTCCTGATTTTCTCTGTTAATTAAAAATTATTTCCGGGTGTGGTGGCTCAGGCCTGTAATCCCAGCACTTTGGGAGGCTGAGGCAGGTGGATCATGAGGTCAGTAGTTCAAGACCAGCCTGGCCAAGATGGTGAAACCCATCTCTACTAAAAATACAGAATCACCTGGCGTGGTGGCACACACCTGTAATCCCAGCTGCTCAGGAGGCTGAGGCAGAGAGTTGCTTAAAACTCTGGAGGCGGAGGCTGCAGTGAGCCAAGCTCATGCCACTGCACTCCAGTCTGGGCAACAAAGTGAGACTCCAGCTAAAAAAAATATGTATCCAGGCTTTGGAAATAGGAAAAAGGAAAGTGCCCTCTTGGTACTGTGCCAGGTGTTATCTGCCTGGGGAACCATCTGATTCTCTACAGATGTATAGCTTTGTCTGACTTCTTATGCACTATTGATTAGGGTATTTTACAACTGAGAGTAGTGGTTTATAGAAAATTCATAACAAGTGGCCGGGCGCGGTGGCTCATGCCTGTAATCCCAGCACTTTGGGAGGCCGAGGCGGGCGGATCAGGAGGTCAGGAGATTGAGACCATCCTGGTTAACACGGTGAAACCCCGTCTCTACTAAAAACACACACACACACAAAAAAAAAATTAGCCGGGCGTGGTGGCGGGTGCCTTGTAGTCCCAGCTACTTGGGAGGCTGAGGCAGGAGAATGGTGTGAACCCAGGAGGTGGAGCTTGCAGTGAGCCGAGGTTGCACCACTGCACTCCAGCCTGGGAGACAGAGCGACACTCTGTCTCAAAAAAAAAAGAAAAGGAAATTCATAACGAGTAAATAATTCCTGTCCAGCAGTAATGCAAATGTTTTCTGTCTGGTGGTAAAGGGAATCCTGGAGATTCTAGTTTCTTGCCTTATAGGACATTAACTTGCCTTGTCGAATTAATCTCAGCATTCCTTTGACTGACCAATTACATATTCATTCAGGTTCCCCTTCAAACTATTCTTCACGTTTCTACCGGTTTCCCCATCTACTAACGACTGGATAACAGCTTTGACATGTGTTCATTTGACATCTGTTTGAGAGTCACGTTTTTTAACTTTTTGAAAATTAGGCTTTACCACCTTCCTAAATTCTCTGTGGCTCCAACTCAGCAGGGCGGCACTGCGAACAGGAAAGGGGGTGGGAGACGGTGAGCAAGGTGACCAAAAAGAACAAGGCACAGAGTGCTTTCCTGACAAGTGCTAGGAGCCTTGATGATTGCCCGATGTCCCGGCTTGTCCTGGACTCCTCATGTACCTGCCAGCTGGTGTGCCAGGGCGCTGGGGCTCTTCTGAATGGCACCAAACTGCAACACTGAATCCTCACTGAATTGAGTCCTCAAGCAACAAGGCTCCTCCCCAGCAGGGAGAAGGGCCTGCCCAGCCTTCCTCTCCCATCCCCTCACCCCACAGACCTAGTGATGGTGAGAGCTGTGACTGTCACCTATAGCTGGCCACCCCAACTACACATTTTGCTCGAAATAACACACACACACACACACACACACACACACACACATGCATTCTATGTATGCATTCAACCCAATTTTTTAAAATTTATTTTGGAGACAGAGTCTTGCTCTGTCGCTCAGTCTGGAGTGCAGCGGTGCGATGTCAGCTCACTGCAACCTCCACCTCCTGGGTTCAAGTGATTCTCCTGCCTCAGCCTCCCAAGCAGTGCATGCCACTACACCCAGCTATTTTATTTTATTTTTTTGGTAGAGATGGGGTTTCACCATGTTAGCCAGGATGGTCTCAATCTCCTGACCTTGTGATCTGCCCGCCTTGGCCTCCCAAAGTGTTGGGATTCGGGCATGAGCCACCATGCCCGGCCTCAACCCGATTTTTAAAACTACTTTGTATCCCATTCATCAAATAAAACTAGTCCTCTAAAGAGCTGTGTCTTGTGTTTATCCTACGATTTAGCCCAAATTTAAGAAAAACTATGATGTAGCCCAAAATTAAGAAAAACCATCCCTTCTGTTAGACCCTGTATCTACATATAAATTATCACATTTAATCCTCACAACCTCCTTTGGAGGTAGGTAATGGTCCATTTTACTGATGAAGGAACTGAGACTCCAAAGTGCTAAGCAGCTTGCCTAAGGTCACACATGGTGGATGGGGCAGGGCCAGCCAGCTCGAAACCCAGGTGTGTCCGATGCGGACCATGGTCTTCCTTAGTTTATCATTATTTGCTCCTCCATGGTCAGCGCTGGCAGGGCCTCAGAGACTGCAGGGTCTCACCTACGCCCTCCTCAGATGCGAAAACAGACCCAAAAACCTGTCCAAAGCTACCCAGGGAGGAAGACGCAAAATCAGGACTCAGGCCAGGCGCAGCGGCTCACGCCTGTAATCCCAGGACTTTGGGAGGCCGAGGTGGGTGGATGGCTTAAGGTTAGGAGTTCGAGATCAGCTTAGCTAACATGGTGAAAGTCTGTCTCTGCAAAAAATAAGAAAGAAAGAGAAAGAAAGAAAGAAAGAAAGAAAGAAGGAAAGAAAGAAAGAAAGAAAGGAGAGGAAGGAAGAAAAAGAGAAATGAAGAAAAGAAAGAGAAGAAAGGAAGGAAGGAAGGAAGAAAAAAGAAAGGAAGAAAGGAAGAAAGGAAGGAAGGAAGAAAGAAAGAAAGAAAGAGAGAAAGAAAATCAGGACTCAGAACCTAACAGCTGATCAGTGACACCCTCGGGATGCCTAGACAACCCCTCTCCCCCACTAGGCTAGAAGTCCGCAGGAAACTACGCTTACAAGTCTACAGTGGATGGCACCCTCAGGAGTCAGGAAATCAGTGTCCAAGTTCTGGCCTTTGGGCAGGTCTCAAATTTTGTGTATGTAACATGGGCCAATTTTGGGGAGACTTTTAAGAGACAAAGGCAGGCAAGGCAAGTAACGTTATAAACCTACAGATTGCCCAGAGGTGATATATCAAGGCTCATCGTAAACTCTGGAAGACTTAGATCCAGCTTTTATCCCTTAAATGGCGTCACCTCCGATCAATTTCTATACCTCAGTTTCCTCATATATGAAATGGGGGTCATAATGGGATCTACTTCATAGAGTTGTTCTAAGGGTTCGAGCGCTTGGAAGTGTCTGGCCCATGGTGATCGCTCAGTAAAGGTGGCTTTTAGTACAGGTTTAGCCTCAAGGCGTAGCTACATTGTAACCCTTGACTACCCCGGTCTCCTCCAAGCTCCGTCGCTCCCGCAGGCCCCGCCCCCGTCCCCGCTCAGTCCCTCCTTCTCCTCCCCAGGTCCCGCCCGCGCAGCACGCCCGGGTTCCTCCCGCCACCAGGGGGCGGTGGCGCTGAGGGCGGCCTTCTGGCCGAAGCCGGCGGCGCTCTAGGTAGCTGCGGCGGCTCCTCTGTGGCCAGTGGCTGCGGCGCTCTAGGCGGCGGCCGTAAGGGGCGGGCTCTCGGTGGTGCGGCCGGCAGGCAGCTATGGCGGCCGTACGGGGCCTGCGGGTGTCGGTGAAGGCGGAGGCCCCGGCGGGGCCGGACCTGGGGCTCCCGTCCCCTGAGGCGGAGTCGGGTGTTGACCGTGGCGAGCCGGAGCCCATGGAGGTGGAGGAGGGCGAGCTGGAAATCGTGCCCGTGCGGCGCTCGCTCAAGGAACTGATCCCGGTACGGGCGGGGGTCGGGGGGCAAGGAGGAGGTCGCGGGGCTAGTGCCCAGCGCCGGAGGGGGCCGGAAGGGGCGGTGGCTGGAGCCCCAGCCGGGGAAGTCTGAGGAGCGGGAGAGAAGGGAGCCAGCGTCCTGGGGACGAGGGCGCCGGGCTGGAGGAGGGACGCGGAGCGGGAGAAAGGACGCCGGTGCGCCGGAAATGGGTGTTGAGGGGGCTGGAGGGGGTGGCGGAGAGCTGGGAGAGAGTTGAGGACCCCCCTCCGCTGCCCCCTCTGAGCCGTGCTGTGCAAAGGGGTGAGTGAGGAGTGTCTGGAGGGCTGAGATAAAGGGGGAGCCCTGGGCGGGAACAGAACCGGGAGCAGCCCAGAAGGAGCTGTTGGGTGGCGCCAGCAACCGGGTTTCTCCTGTGGGTCTTGCCCCGGAGGAATTTGTATCTGTGAAACATGGCACTCGCTCTTTCTCTTGGGAGGGCTGCACTTGTCAGCAGCAGAAACTCGCTGTTTCTGTCGTGACTTCAGGGTCATCTTGCGCCACCCGCCCCCCACCCCCCCCCACCCCCCCCACCCCCCCCCCGCCGCAGCTCCACTGGCACCTACACCGTGGCCCCAGCATCTCACTCTTAATGAAAGTAAACTAGCAAACGATCAATAGACGCCCTTGATCCCTCATTTACCGCGCTGGGGATGGTGAGGTGTTTTGCTTGTGACTTGGTGGCTGTAGATCCAGTTCTTAGAGCTGATTTGAGGCCTGGATGACTCCTCTTAATTTCTAACTTAATATGAACTACTTTTCACCACATGTCAACATATTTAGACTGAAGTTATGGAGAAAGGTTAAGGTATGATCGCTAGAGATGGCAAACGTTATTGATTATGATTAACAACAGCTAATATATTAGCATTTACCATTCACTACATTGTGTCACTTAAATATACTGGCCATGCACACCTTTAGTGCCAGCTGTTCAGGAGTCTGAGTTCCAGACCAGCCTCAGTAATATAGCAACACCCCTTCGAGGTCCCTCCTTTCGCCTCTCCCCATCTCAAAAACAAAACAAAACCAAAATAAGTATCACTGCAGTTGTGAAGTAGGTGTTGTCATCCTTTCAGTCATTCAGTTCAACATGGTTTTTGTTTTGTTTTGAGACGGAGTTTCGCTCTTGTTACCCAGGCTGGAGCGCAATGGCGCAATCTCAGCTCACCGCAACCTCTGCCTCCCGGGTTCAAGCGATTCTCCTGCCTCAGCCTCCTGAGTAGCTGAGCCCAATGGTGCGATCTCGGTTTACCACAACCTCCACCTCCTGGGTTCAAGTGATTCTCCTGCCTCAGCCTCCCAAGTAGCTGAAATTACGGGGGTGTGCCACCATGTCCGGCTAATCTTGTATTTTTAGTAGAGACAGGATTTCTCCACGTTGGCCGGGCTGGTCTCGAACTCCTGACCTCAGGTGATCCTCCCGCCTCTGCCTCCCAGAGTGCTGGGATTACAGGCATGAGCCACCGTGCCTGGCCAACATGTATTTATTGCATCCCCCACTATGTACCAAGACACAGCCCTAGGTGCTTGATCAAGATCAACCTCCCTGCTGGAGTGTATGCTCCATATAAACTCTCAATGACAAAAAGGAGCCAACCTTGTGAAGACTGAAAAGGGGTTCCCCCAGCCGGGGCAGTAGCAAGCACAGAGGGTCTGGGGTGGGTCCAGGATCGTTGCAAAGTTCTGTAGCGCTAATGGAAGGGCAGTAAAAGAGGTCAGGAAGGCAGGTAGATACCACGCAGGAAACTGGGACCCAGAGAGGTCAAGGAAACTATACAGTGTCCTGTAATTAGTGACCATCAGAGCTGAGGCTTCTGTCCTCGCTTGGTTTCCAAATCCCATCCCCTTTGCATTGCACTGTGCTGTATTTGCCTCAGGAATTCTAGGTGAGGCTGGACTTCTGCATTGAGGTGGAGGGTTGGGCTCCACCTGGTGGCTGGGCATGGGGAATTCGTTCAGACTAGGTTGGGGAGCTAAGTGACTGTGCTTCATCTTTTGACATTTTCCACAAAAGCCTTTAGATTTTTCTGTACATGGATACTTTCAGTTGATGGAATCACTTCAGGTTTTGGACAGGCTCTGCTCTTCTTATTGGAGTGGTTGATTGATACCATGGAATCACTGGGATGGGGCTTCTTAATAAAAGGTTGTCAGGGGTGGGGAAGGGTTTTGAAAAGAATGACTCTTCAAAAAGAACCAGACTGGCCAGGTGCGGTGGCTCATGCCTGTAATCCCAGTACTTTGGCAGGCTGAGACAGACAGATCACCTGAGGTCAGGAGTTTGAGACCAGCCGGCCAACATGGTGAAACCTCGTCTCTACTAAAAATACAAAAATTAGCTGGCCATGGTGGCACATGCCTGTAATCCCAGCTACTCAGGAGGCTGAGGCAGGAGCATCACTTGAACCCGGGAGGTAGCAGTTGCAGTGAGCCGAGTTTGCACCACTGCCCTCCAGCCTAGGTGATAGAGCAAGACTCCATCTCAAAACACAAACAGATAAACAAAAAGAACCAGACTCTGGGTGGTGGCTCATGCATGTAATCCTAACACTTTGGGAGATTGAGGCAGGAGGACTGCTTTAGCCCAGGAGTTGGAGACCAGCCTGGGCAACATAGGGAGACCCTGTCTCTACAAAAATTAAAAAAAAAATGAGCTGGGTGTGGTGGCATATTCCTGAGGGCCCAGCTACTGGGGAAGCTGAGGTGGGAGGATGGCTTGAGCCTGGGGAGTCAAGGCTGCAGTGAGCTGTGATCATTCTACTGCACTCCAGCCTGGTCAACAGAGCGAGACACTGTCACAAAAAAATAAAAATGAAAAAAAAATAAAAAAGAAGAACCAGCTGTCAGCCCGACTTTTATCATAGGTTTTTCCTCAATTGCTGTCTGAATTTCTCACCCTTCCCCTTTGTGTTAGGACACGAGCAGAAGATACGAAAACAAGGCTGGCAGCTTCATCACTGGAATTGATGTCACCTCCAAGGTAAGACAGGCTATGATTTATTTATTCGCTTGATAAGCAAGTGAACTTAATGAACTTGATCCCTAGGACTTAACAGTAAATATTTCCTCTTTTCTTTTGTTGCTGGATTTAAATTTTCTTTCTAAAAAAAAAAATGGTGTTATTGGCCGGGCACACTGGCTCATGCCTGTAATCCTAGCACTTTGAGAGGCCCAGCAAGTAGGTCATTTAAGACCAGGAGTTCGAGACCAGCCTGGGCAACATAGTGAGACCCGTCTCTACAAAAGATACAGAAATTAGCTGGGTGTGGTAGTGCAGGTCTGTAGTCCCAGCTACTCGGGAGGCTGAGGTGGGAGGATCACTTGAGCCTGCCAGGTTGAGGCTGCAGTGAGCTGAAATCATGCGACTGCATTCCAGCATGGACAACAAAAAAAAAGTTTGTGTTATACAACGATGTCTTCATGCATCCTGAAACGGTGCAGGCAGCATTTGTGTGTTCTTACAGCCATGAAAAGATAAAATCACTCTACCTAGATAACTGTGTTGAACCATTTCTAAGAAAATGTCCAGGATTGGGAATGCTTTTTTAAATGGTATGTCCATTTCTAAAAAAAAATATGTACTGTTTCCACTTGAAATGAAACAAAATATGAAAAGCGCCTGGCACATAGTAGGCAGCCCCCCTTTTTCCTTTTTCTTTTTTTTTCAGATGGAGTCTCGCTCTGTTGCCCAGGCTGGAATGCAGTGGTACGATCTAGGCTCACTGCAACCTCCCCCTCCTGGGTTCCAGCGATTCTCCTGCCTCAGCCTCCTGAGTCGCTGGGACGACAGGAGCACACCACCACGCCTGGCTAATTTTTGTAATTTTAGTAGAGATGGGGTTTCACTATATTGATCAGGCTGGTCTCGAATTCCTGACCTCAGGTGATCCACCTGCCTCAGCCTCCTGAAGTGCTGGGATTCCAGGCGTGAGCCACCACGCCCAGCATAGTAGGCCCTTAACAATCTTTATTCCTCATTAGCTGTAGACCCAGAAAAAGAGGACTTCCTGATTGCCTGGCTGTCTAAAGTCTGAAGCCCAAGTCAAGTGAATTATTCTCAGTACTTAAGACTATTGCCTTGTATCTAATGATTGCTATTACCAGATTACCACCTTCATTGTAACATCTCATAGAGTCAAGCCTATTATTTTCTTTATATGTAGTCAATACATGTAAGTTGCTTTAATCAGTGATGTTCCATTTTAGACCTTTTTTCTGATTTTAATGTGTAACGTTAAGTTTGGAACAGAATTTTGTATTACATTTCTGAATAATAATATATATTGCTGTATTGAATACATAAAAGCAAAATTAAAAATATATTTCATGCCTACCTTTTTATAATGCTTTTTTTTGTTTGTTTGTTTTTGTTTTTGTTTTTGTTTTTGTTTTTGTTTTGAGGCAGAGTCTCACTCTGTCACCCAGGCTGGAGTTCAGGGGTGCGATCTCGGCTTACTGCAACCTCTGCCTCCTGGATTCAATTGATCCTTCTGCCTCAGCCTCCCAGGTAGTTGGGACTACAGGTGGATGCCATCATGCCCAGCTATCGTTTTTATGGTTTATCTGTGTCTCTGTGTGTTTCCGATTACTTAAAGGCCAAAAACAAAACAAAACAAAAAATAAGAAAGAGAATTGGTCATCTTTTAGACAAGAAAAGAGAATAAAGTGAAAATATTTTCTCACTGTAATTTAAAAAGTAAACTCTTCTTAATCTTACACCGTTTGCCATTATATGAAACAGGTATATGGGAAAAGGGTGGTAGACTCAGAGTTAGTACTTTGTTTCTAAAGGAAGTAAATTGTTGTTTGTACTAGGAAGACTTCAGTGAAGCAAATGAGCATAGCTATTGGGAAATAACGGAAGTGTTACAATTTTACCGATCCCCACAAGCTCTGTATAGTCAGACCTTCAAATAGTGTGGTGAAGTCAATATACAATTAATGAAGGGGCCTGGGCACCGTGGCTCACATCTGTTATCCCAACACTTTGGGAGGCTGAGGCAGGCAGATCATGAGGTCAAGAGATGGAGACTATCCTGGCCAACATAGTGAAACCATTTTTAGTCTCTACTAAAAATACAAAAATTAGCTGGGTGTGGTGGCGGGCGCCTGTAGTCACAGCTACTCAGGAGGCTGAGGCAGGAGAATTTCTTGAACCCGCGAGTTGGAGGTTGCAGTGAGCCGAGATCGCGCCACTGCACTCCAGCCTGGCGACAGAGTGAGACTCCGTCTCAAAAACAAAAAACAAACAAACAAAACCAGTTAGTGAAGGGTTCCTAAGAGCCATCAGAAACCCACCTTTGGACCTGGGTTTATTTTAGCTCTTAGAAGAAACTTACAAAGCTGATTATTTTTTCAGTAAAGTGTCAATGGTTCTTACCACTTAAAGATGAAAACTGGTGATTCCATGGCCACAAGGCTGGAGGGGGAGAGAGTTTCTTTGCTTCAGTGTTGTTTTTGAACAGACTAGCTTTAGGGAGTGGACTGCTCAGGCAGATACGATGTGGAAGAGCATGACAGGTGTGACTGCCATTGCCCGCAGACAATGTGAAATGGTTGTAGGTGGGCTCCTAGAAATAGCACTGGAATCAGATCTACTCGCTTACTAGCTGAAGTATCTCCAGCAAACCTTTTTGCTTTTTTGTGCCTCCATTTCTGCCCCTGGAAAATGGGGATGTTGAAATTGTTTAGTTGTAATTTGTTAGCATCATCGATAATAACAAATGAAGTGTCATATAGCTTCATAAACTGTAAAGGACTGTTCATTCACTCAGCAAATGCTTATTGAGTTCTTACTATGTCCCAGGCACAGTGACAGGCTGTGTTAGGTTGGAGATGCTTGCAAATTGCAGCAATATTAACATACTGCCTCCCAGGCATTGAGTGTGACTGTCCAGGTCTCTGCAACAGTTTTTCAAGGTGTAGTGTTGCTTATTTCTTCTTGTTTATTTCAGGTTTGTCACTGACGCATCATGATGCATTCGTGATTTAATTTGCCTTCTCCATGTTTTACTACTTTCACTTTTTCTGTACTTTCTAGGAAGCAATTGAAAAGAAAGAGCAGCGAGCCAAGCGCTTCCATTTTCGATCGGAAGTAAATCTTGCCCAGAGAAATGTAGCCTTGGACCGAGACATGATGAAGAAAGGTATCGGGGAAATTTGTCCACATATCCCCAGAGAGCGACTTTTCCCTGCCATCGCCTCATGCTTCTGCCTTGCCTTGCATGTCCACTCCTTATCCAAACACTCCTGTGAGAAGGGACCTGTGAAGTCTCCATTTCTGAGGTCACCTGTTTAAAGTTCAGATGCTGTCAGCTGGCTCAGATGTTAGAGCTGGAGAATAAAGAGATTGTCTTTTCTGAGGGGGCCCAGAAAAAGTTACCAGTTAGTGGCAGAGCTGAGATTTGGACCTGTGCTTCTAAGGACCCTTACTCATTTTCTGCTTTTATCATCGAGGTGTTAACTTTTGTTTGCATTTAAATGTAGTGAAAGTGTATCACAGTGAGACTTCCTTTTCGGGGAGTTAGAGCAATTTTGAGATTGGTGGGGAAAAGCCATTAACACTTTTATTGATAATCTGAATCTGTTGGCCAGGTGTGGTATCTCATGCCTGTAATCCCAGCACTTGGGGAGGCCAAGGCAGGTGGATCTCTTGAGGTCGGGAGTTTGAGACCAACCTGGCCAACATGGTGAAGCCCCGTCTCTACTAAAAATAAACAAAAATTAGCCGGGCGTGGTAGCAGGCACTTGTAATCCAGCTACTTGGGGGGCTGAGGCGCAAGAATTGCTTGAACCCGGGAGCCGGAGGTTGCAGTGATCCGAGATTGCGCCACTGCACTCCAGCCTGGGCAACAGAGCAAGACTCTGTCTTAAAAAGAAAAAAATTCTGAATCTGTTGATAGTCTAAATATCTGATATATATAAACCACTCAATAACATCCTGTTGTCAGGGAAAGCTAAACTAATCCTGCCCTGAGTTTTAAGCCTGCCCTTACCGTTGGACTTGTGATTTGATTTGATCTTTGTGTTTTGTTGGGATATTTTGCTCCCTAGAACTCACCCCGAGTTATCATCTGTAGTAATCTGCCACAGTTTTCTAAAGCAATTTATACATAAAAGGAAAAATTACTACTTTTTTAGTGAGTCTATGTTCTTTATTAATCTACTCTAATATAAATCCATGAATGCAGAATTGTTCCCTGTGTGGCATTTGCAAATTCGGGCGTTCATAAAGGGTTTAGTAGGCAGCCTTCTGACGGCATGTTAAAGGCCTGTATTGTATGAGCTTCTCTAGCCTTGTTCGGTTGATAAAAGCAAAAGCTCTGTGAATACATTGAATGAATGAAAGCATAGCTGCTATTTGTTGTAAACTTGCTTTTTCACCAGACTCTGTTAAGCACATTACCTATTTCTTTCTTTTTTGTTGCTCACAACAACTCTATGAGGAATATATTTTTATCCCTATTTTATAAAGGAGGAAGCAGCCTCAAAGAAGTTTAATAAATTGCCCAGGGTCATGTAGCTAGTAAAGGTGGAGTCAGGATTCACACCCGGTTTCTTTGACTCTAAAGCCTTGCTTTTACCTCCTTTGCTCTGTTGCTGTGTAATGTAGGCTATGGTGCTGTCGACTGAAATTGTGTCCCTCCTCAGTCCGTCCTAATGGGCGCAGCAGTGTGGGTGCAGAGCTGAACTGTGGAAGCTGCTTCACTCTTTATCCTGCATGGCCAGTTCAAGTCAGAAACACGACCTTGCTTCCCTCGTGGGCGGGGGTTTCTGTTTGAGGAGAAGTCCTGTGGAGGCCAGGGACAGCGGTGAGGTTTGACATTCATGTGCCTGTACATCCAGGCACGAGCGTCCCCGTGTGTCTCTCTGACAACTCTACCTCGAGGGCACCATAGCTTTATCACACCTGTCGACTTCTGGTCCCGAGAGCATTCCTTGAGGCGCCTTGCCTCTGATATGGCTCATGCCTTTCACTCCGCACATTTGCCCTTCCTTGTCCCGTGCCTTATCTCTGGTCAGGTGTCACTTCCCCCATGGAGCATCTCTGCTCACCCACTTGAAATGCTTTCTCACTTTTGTTGGAGCTCTTTAGGGTGCGAAAGCCTCCTAGAATCTAGTCTCAGTTCCTTTGTGACTGAGGACAAGTTCTTGAGCCTTGTTAGTTTCAGTCTCCTTGTCTGTGAAATGGAAATACGATACTTACCTTAATAGGATCACTTTTGGGGTTAACTTTTAATATAAAAAATTTTTTTTTTTTTTTTTTTTTTTTTTTTTTTTTTTTTTTTTGAGACAGAGTCTTGCTCTGTTGACCGGGCTGGAGTGCAGTGGCCGAATCTCAGCTCACTGCAAGCTCCGCCTCCCGGGTTCACGCCATTCTCCTGCCTCAGGCTCCTGAGTAGCTGGGACTACAGGCGCCCGCCACCTCGCCCGGCTAGTTTTTTGTATTTTTTAGTAGAGACGGGGTTTCACCGTGTTAGCCAGGATGGTCTCGATCTCCTGACCTCGTGATCCACCCGTCTCGGCCTCCCAAAGTGCTGGGATTACAGGCTTGAGCCACCGCGCCCGGCCTAAAAAAATTTTTTTTTAAATACAACTCCAATCTCATGGTTCTAAAGATACTCCTAAAACAGGCAGTAAGGCCGGCCGTGGATGTCAGCTGGGGAATCTTGCTTATTTCAATCGATTCTTTGTCCAGGAGGCAGCAGGGCCTAGGATAGTGTTCCTGAGCCCTGGGGAACCCTGCTGCCCATCTCAGACCACTTTACATTAGTTGGGGTTGGATAGGTCCCAGGGAGAGTTACTGGTTTTCTTTTCTTTTCTTTTTTTTTTTTTTTTTTTTTGAGACAGAGTCTTGCTCTGTCGCCCAGGCTGGAGTGCAGTGGCGCGATCTCGGCTCACTGCAAGCTCCGCCTCCTGGGTTCAAGCGATTCTCCTGCCCCAGCCTCACGAGTAGCTGGAATTACAGGCGCCGCCACCACACCAGCTAATTTTTTGTATTTTTTAGTAGAGACGGTTTCACCGTGTTATCCAGGATGGTCTCAATCTCTTGACCTCATGATCCACCCACCTTGGCCTCACAAAGTGTTGGGATTACAGGTGTAAGCCACTGCGCCCAGCCTTTTTTTTTCCCCTCTCTGTCGCCCAGGCTGGAGTGCGATGGTGTGATCTCGGCTCACTGCAACCTCTGCCACCCAGGTTCAAGCAATTCTCCTATTTCAGCCTCCTGAGTAACTAGGATTACAGGCACCTACCACTGTGCCCAGCTAATTTTTGTAGTTTTAGTAGAGACGGGGTTTCACCATCTTGGCCAGGCTGGTCTTGAACTCCTGACCTTGTGATCCACTCACCCTGGCCTCCCAAAGTGCTGGGATTACAGGTGTGAGCCATCGCACCCAGCCAATAGTTATTCTTTTTATATCTTCTCGGGTAGTTGTTATTTTGTTTGTTTGTTCGAGAAGGAGTCTCGCTCTGTCGCCCAGACTGGAGTGCAGTGGTGTAATCTCGCTCACTGCAACCTCCGCCTCCTGGGTTCAAATGATTCTCCTGCCTCAGCTTCCTCAGTAGCTGGGATTACAGGCGCCTGCCACCACGGCCAGCCAATTTTTATATTTTTAGTAGAGACGGGGTTTCACCACGTTGACCAGGCAGGTCTTGAACTCCTGACCTCGTGATCCACCCACCCCAGCCTCCCAAAGTGCTGGGAGTAGAGGCGTGAGCCACCACGCCCAGCCAATGAGAGGAATTCTTATAGGGCTGCTGGGGACTGTAACAAAATGTTCCAGTTCATAGAGTGGCGCTTGGCACACAGCAGGTGCCCAGGTAATGTTAGTTCTCATCATCTGGTGTTCTCCATCTTCCCAGCCATCACTGAAGTGACCTAGCTTCTTGGGAGAGTGAGGAAATTGGAATAAGTATGTTGACTCCTGCATCCACACTAGTTGTCAAGTTCAAGTTATTTGTTATTAATACCAACAACAATAATAAAAGATAACATTTGTTAAGTGCTTACTATGTGCCAGTCACTCTGCTACGTGATTAACTTACCCTTTCAACAGCCCTGTGAGGAGAAGGTGTTTATTATTTCCATTTCACCGAGGAGAAAAGTAAGGTGTTAAGAGGTTGGGAAACTTGCTTGTGGTCCCACAGCTAAGTAAGTAGGAAGGCTGAGGTTCAAAGGCTGATCGGACTGAAACCTGTGTTCCTAACTGCTCCGCCAGCATTCAAACAGTTTGGGATGTGGTACACTAGACTTTTCTGCATCAAGAATGACTTGCTATGTTTGAATGATTCAGTGTCAAACAGCTTTGGTCTCTTTATGCCCAAGATTCAAGCTTTCATGGGTGGAAGAGACCTTGGAGGTCATCTAGGTTAATCTTCTGCCCAGCCCTGCAGGCCTTTTAGCAAACTTCCTAATGGTCTTTTGGCTGCTGCCTGAATGTTTCTTAAGTGATGGCGTGAGAACTATTTATGAAGCAGACAACTTTATTTTTGGATACTTACTTGTGTTGAGCATTGCCTTCTAGTAATTTCTGTCTGTTAGTTGCTGTGTGACTGTGAAGTCCTTTCATCCAGTAGTCCTTCGGGTGGTAGAGGCACAGGCTTGCTGCCCATTCGCTCAGCTTTGCTTCGTGTGTCGTGACTTTCTGGTCTGCCTTTTCTAAACACTTTGCAGTTTCTGTTGTTCTTCCTGAGGCGAGATACACGTTCCAGTTATGGTTGGATTCACAGAGAGAATGGCAGGACTGTCACTCACCGTTGTCTCTGTCTCCGCCATTTCAGTGTTGCCGTCACCCTGTATGCAGCCAGAGCACTTAGGTCTTTTCCCCAGGAATGGTGCCCATCAGAGCAGGCTTTCTCATCATGTACTTGAGGCACTTTTTAAAAAAATTACTTTTAAATGTATTCCTATTAAATTACATCCTGTTGATTTCAAACCTCTGCTTTCAGTCTGTTGAGTGAATTTTCATCGTAACTCCACCTTTCAGCTCCTAGCTCTACTCCTCAGCTTCTTGCTCTCCATTGTGTACACGTGGCTTCTGTTTCTTCATCCAGTGGTTGAAGGGTGGGCAGTGTCTTCCAGTATCATAAGTCTTATTCTATTACCATAAGGCCCACGGTTCATTTTACTGTCACGAGGAACTAGATTACATGCCTTAATGAACTTGAAATAGAGCCCCATCTATGTATTCTCTGAATTTCTTGACCTGGTAATCCTATCAAAAAAGAAATGAGGTTAGTGTGCCTTTTTTTGTTTCATCCACAGGCTTGGAGCTTGCTCCTTACGGAACTGCCGTCATTTCCTGTGGGAAAGATTTGGTTATTTATTTATTTATTTTTTAGAGATGGGATCTCACTGTGTTGCCCAGGGTGGTCTTGAACTTCTAGATTCAAGTGATCCTCCCATCTCAGCCTCCCAAAGTACTGGGATTACAGGCGTGAGCTACCGCACCTGGCTTAAGACTTAGTTTTTAAAGGGATCATGGATTCTAATAACCTTTTTTTTAAAAAAAATTTCAGAGACTGACAGTGAGCTTTTCAATCTGAGATTTGGGAATTTTTCCTTTTTTTTTTTTTTTTTTTGTGAAAACCTGTACAGGATTAACCCTTCTCACAGTTTTAAGGTACTTCCCTGCTACTTTTTAGAGATTACTACCTAATTCTGAAATCGTAGCTGTGTGTTTGAGTTAGTACGTGGGATATAATTCTAGACTAGAAGATTTAAATCTAAATTCTTATGCTCTTGTCACCTAACTTGAGTTTTGACTGTTCTTTAATGATAGTTGTTAGCAGAATAGCAAAATAGGTCAACAGTTCTGCCTTTTTTTTTTTTTTTTGCATCATCTTCCCAAAGCAGATTTTGCTATAAACACAAAAAGAAAGCTGTCAGCATTTTTTTTTTTTTTTTTTTTAGACAGAGTTTCACTCTTGTTGCCCAGGCTGAAGTGCAATGGCATGATAAGCTCACCGCAACCTCCGCCTCCCGGGTTCAAGCGATTCTCCTGCCTCAGCCTCCCGAGTAGCTAGGATTACAGGCATGAGCCACAACGCCTGGTTAATTTTGTATTTTTAGTAGAGACGAGGTTTCTCCATGTTGGTCAGGCTGGTCTGGAACTCCCGACCTCAGGTGATCTGCCCACCTCGACCTTCCAAAGTGTTGGGATTACAGGCATGAGCCACCGTGCCCAGCCTGCTGTCAGCATTTTTGATGAGCCTGTTCACTCTGGACTCTAATCTTTTCTTCATTAGCTCTTTTACAAACAGTTCATGCTCACCAAAGAACATTTGGAACATAGAACAGGAAGAAAAGTTGCTTACAGTCTACCATCCAAACCCAGTCATTGTCAATATTCCGTGTGTTTCCTTCTAATCTCTTATGGGCGTGAACTTCTGTTTTTCTCCTTTGTAGTCACATTGCTTTTTTTCGTTCCCTGGACAGTCCATGGTCAGCATTTCCATGTTACTGTATAGCCTGGCATTAGTCGTTCAGATCGTGCCATTCTCATTGTAATCTGTCTCTCTCCTACCTGTGTGCTTTGGCAAGTTGTGCTCACCTGAAATTCGCCACCTTCTCTTTTCCAGGGAACCCCAGGAAGTCCTTGTTAGTGGCTGGCAGTGCAGTAGTGAGCAGAGGCCTGAATGTGGATAAGATTGATTGAGTCCAAGGGCCTTCTCGGTGCTTGGAATTAAAAGCCATGACTTTGGAACAGAAAGAGCCTAAGGGAAGTAAGGAGATGGTTTCCTAGAAGGCAGCAGAAAGCAGGGAGAGCCCCGAGTGATGATAGAGGAAACAGACCGAGGATTAGGGAGAAAACATTAGGGAGACGTGTTGATCTGACAAAAAACATTAATTTTAAATGAGACTAGCATAGAAAACAAAGACCAAAAAAAATGACAAAAATAATTGCCAAGGGCATCATAACATTACAACATTAAAAAAACCTACAGGTGAAGAAATACCTTAAAAGCAAACAGGAAAGAGTATAAGGAACAAAATTTCTGGCCTCAGATGTCTTTTTTTAAAAAAAAAAAATAGAGAAGGTCTCACTATGTTGCCCAGGCTGGTCTCAAACTCTTGGGTTCAAGCAATCCTCTCATCTCGGCCTCCCAAGGTGCCGGGATTATGGGCACGAGCCACTGCACCCAGCCTCACATGCCTATTTTAAGTTAGAGAAGTCGTACACATCAAAACTTGGGCAATGGATAATCCTGTTCAAAAGAAGCAGGTAAAGATACAAAGAAAAAAAAAAAAGAGAGAGAGGCAGGCGCTGGGTGCAGTGGTGCACGCCTGTGATCCCGCACTTTGGAAGACCGAGACAGACGGATCACTGGAGGTCAGGAATTCAAGACCAGCCTGGGCAACATACTGAAACCCCATCTCTGCAAAAAATAAAAAAATTAGCTGAGCACGGTGGTTTTTTCTTTTGGAAAAGGTCTTGCTCTGTTGCCCAGGCTGGAGTGTGGTTGTGCGATCATGGCTCTTTGCAGCCTCAACCTCCTGGGCTCAAGCAATCCCACCTCAGCCTCCTGAGTACCTGGGACTGTAGCTGTACACCACCACACTCAGCTAATTTTTAAATTTTTGGTAGAGATAGGGTCTCCTGGTGTTACCTAGGCTGGCCTCTCGAACTCCTGGTCTCAAGCAGTCCTCCCACCTCAGCCTCCCAAAGTGCTGGGATTATAAGCATGAGCCACAATGCCCACCTGGATTCATAAATCTTCACGGTATCTTTATCTTTTTAAATCTGGGCTGTCAGGAAAGTACTCAACTGAGTTACTCTGGCCACACTCACATGGGCTCCTGTTAAACGCATCTCTTAATTCTTTGAGATTTAAAATTATTATGTGTTTAAAATTGTTAAACACGTTTTTTTATTTGTAAAATTTTTTTGTTTTAAATAGAAGTAGTAGCATATATCTACAGAAGAAGGATGGGAGAAAAAATTTTTTAATTTTGTTACTAGCATGTAAAAACATGCTTGGGAGTAACAGCCATTAAATTCTTTCTTTAAATTTTATTTTATTATTATTTTTTTGAGACGGAGTCTCGCTCTGTCGCCCAGGCTGGAGTGTAATGGTGCGATCTCGGCTTACTGCAAGCTCTACCTCCCGGGTTCACGCCATTCTCCTGCCTCAGCCTCACGAATAGCTGGGACTACAGGCGCCCGCCGCCTCGCCCAGCTAGTTTTTTGTATTTTTTAGTAGAGACGGGGTTTCACCGTGTTAGCCAGGATGGTCTCGATCTCCTGACCTTGTGATCCGCCCGTCTCGGCCTCGCAAAGTGCTGGGATTACAGGCTTGAGCCACCGTGCCTGGCCAGAATTACGTTTTTAATAGACCCTTCCAGTTTGTCCTTCAAAGTGACGATGCCCACCAGCAGGGGAAGTAACTCTTTCCCCTTCTTACTGCCAACATTTCACACTAAAATATGTAAGATATCTTGATTCAAGTACCAGAGACGCGGGAAAAATGAGATGTAAAATCTGGTCGGTGAAAACTGCTGTCCTCTTGTTTTCATGTGCATGTTAATGATCGGTAGTGAGGTCAGCCCATCTCCTCACATGGTTATTGGCCTTTTGTATTTCCTTTTATGTAAATTGCTTACTCATGTCCTTTGCCCATTTTTATTTTGGGTTGTCTTTTTTTTCTTAATTGACTTGTAGGATCTCTTTAGTTTCATGCTTTGACATAGTCATGGGCAGCATCTTTCAGAATTGTCTCCACTACTGCACATTTCTCTTCAATATACATTTAAAAATTTTGGAATCAGCCAGTTAGCTTCAACAAATACTCCTGTTGAGCTTGATAGTGCTCTGATTGCTACAGATTAATGTGGGGAGAGGTATCATGTATTTTATCAACACCCTTTGTTTGATCTTTCTGAGCCTGATACACCTGCTCCGAATTAATGCTGTTGTTCAGTGATAAAAGTTAAGGTAGTTTATCTTACTGTTGTGTCTCGTGCTCTTTTGAAATAATTGTAGTTTCTCTCAGCATGTTTCTTTCTAAACTCGTGCTGTCTGAACTGTTAGGAAGGAGGGCGGATGGGATGTGCAGTTGCGGGCAGGAAAATTCTATCATCTTTTCTGTGTCTTGTCTTTCTAGCAATTCCCAAAGTGAGACTGGAGACAATCTATATTTGCGGAGTAGATGAGATGAGCACCCAAGATGTCTTTTCCTATTTTAAAGAATATCCTCCAGCTCACATCGAGTGGTTGGATGATACCTCCTGTAAGTACACTGAGTTTTCTGTGAATATGCTTTTGTTGATGATTTTTCAAGAGGTCCTGCCATCAGAGATGATGAATGATTATGGCTCATACTACTTGTTTATGCCTAACTTCTGCTGTTAGTCCAGGAGAGAAAAACTTGTCGAGCAGTGAAGCCCAGCATGCCTTTACCAGTCTGCCAGCCCATACCCCAAGTCAGCTTAGAGGTGGTGGCCAGGGCTCTAGGAGGTGGGTTCCTGGCTTCTGAATCTGCCGTACTCGAGTGAGGCCCCTTTAACACTCACCTTTTCCCAGTAAAGGAGAGGATCCAACTGCATAGACTTGGGGCTGCATTTTCAGAGCTTTGGACTTTGTCGTTGCTGCCTTCTGTACCGTGACTCAGAGGGCTGTGTCTCTGACCTAGAGAGAGACCAGTATACACACTAGACAGAGTGTCATTCTGAATAGCAGAATGACCTAGAGCTAAACACTCTCGTAGACCTCTCCTTTCTGCTTGCCTTGAACTGCGTGTTCTAGAATATCACCTGCTTGCCCTAACCCATGAGCTTTCCACCTTGTGGGCCAACTGTAATTTTAACTTGTCTGCTTACTGTAAGTCTGACCTGACCTCTTGTTACTGCTTTGCTGGCTTCTTGTCTTGACTCACGTCTAGTCTGGCTTTCCTTGCTGCCAGCTGGCTGACCTACTAGGTAGCACCCTGGATAGCAGCCTGGTTTTCTTAGCTGCTCTCTTCGGAAGGTGTCTTCACTGAAGGAGAAACATGACTGAGTGAAACATTTTTCTCCTTTTTTCTTTCTGTTTAACTCACACTATCCAAATCAGGACCCGGCAAAGCTTTTTCTATGAAGGGCTGGAATACAGATATTTGAGGCTTTGTAGGCTTAACGGTCTCTGTCACACGTACTCAGCTCTGCTGTGGTAGCATGAAAGCAACTAGAAATAATACGTAAACTATGAGCCTGGCTGTTTTCCGGTAGAATTTTATTTACACAAACAGGTGGTAGGCCGGGCATGGTAGCTCACTCCTGTAATCCCAGCACTTTGGGCAGATCACTTGAGATCAGAAGTTCAAGACCAGCCTAGCCAACCTGGCAGAACCCCGTCTCTACTAAAAATACAAAAATTAGCCTGATGTGGCAATGCATGCCTATAATCCCAGCTATTCAGGAGGCTGAGGCAGGAGAGTTGCTTGAATCCGGGAGGCAGAGGCAGCAGCGAGCCGAGAAAGTGCCATTGCACTCCAGCCTGGGCAACAGAGTAAGACTTCATTTCAAAAAAAACAAAAAAACAAAAAACAAAAAACAGGTGGTAGATGTATGTAGTTTATTGTATATTAATCATACCTACATAAAGCTGGCACAAATATAAATAAACAACAGGTGGTGGGCTAACTTTTGCTTGAGGGTTATAGTTTACTAACCCTGATCTCAGTCATTAAAACTGTGAAGGCATAGTAGAATTGGAGGGGCTCTCAGAATTACTTAGTTCACCTACCTCGTGTTATTTATCAGAACCTGAGAAACAGAGGAAGGAACATGTTGCCTAAGGCCACGTGGCACATTAGTAACAGAAGTGAGAGCCTCAGACCTTCATTTCCCAAACTGAGATACAGGGGACACAGAAGTTTGAGAAATACTCTTTTAAACAAAGTTAAAGAGGTTTATTTTCTGTGAGACTTCTCAAAACCCTTTTCTTGCTAAATTATCTTCCTTAAAGGGGCACATTAAATTAGTTGCTACAAAGCCAACTGGCTGTCATGCCTCCATTCTCCATATCCCAGGGATACCTCCGTCACCCACGTTTTCCAGAGGGAAGGGGGAACATCACTTAGCACGTCCCGACAAGGAACAGCAAAGGGCTTCCTGTAGGGGGCGGTAGTGTAAAGGACAATTCTAACTTATTTGACAGTTATCATCAAGAACTGCTAATTCTTGAATATTCAGTATTTAACTACCTGTGTTCTGTCCCTAGTAGTTTTAATATACACAACCCTTTTTCATGGAATACTTATTTTGTGGAACCCAGTTTGGAAATGCAGCTCTAGGCTAATTTCATCAGAGAGGTTTTACTATCCTTTTCTTTCTTTTCCCTTCCCTTTCCTCTCTCTTTTCCCTTTCCCCTTCCTTCTTCCCCCTTCCCCTTCCCCTTTCCCCTTTCCCCCTTCCCTTCCCCCTTTCCTTTTCTTCTCTTTTCTTTTTTTTTATTTTCTTGACAGTCTCACTCTGTTGCCCAGGCTGGAATGCAGTGTCATCATCTTGGCTCACTGCAAGCTCTGCCTTCCAGGTTCATGCCATTCTGCCTCAGCCTCCCGATTAGCTGGGACCACATGCACCTGCCACCATGTCTGGCTAATTTTTTGTATTTGTAGTAGAGGCTGGGTTTCACCATGTTAGCCAGGATGGTCTCCATCTTCTGACCTCATGATCCGCCCGGTTCGGCCTCCCAGAGTGCGCTCGCTCTCACTCTCTCTCTCTTTTTCTCTTTCTCTCTCTCTCTCTCTTTCTCTTTCTCTTCCTCCCTCCCTCCCTCCCTCCCCCTCTCTCTCTCTCTTTCTTCCTTTCTTTCTTTCTTTCTTTCTTTCTTTCTTTCTTTCTTTCTTTCTTTCTTTCTTTCTTTCTTTCTTCTTTCTTTCTTCTTTCTTTCTCTTTCTTTCATCTCTCTCTTTCCCTCCCTCCCTCCCTCCCTTCCTCCCTCCCTCCCTTCCTTCAGCTTCTCATTTCTTTTGTATTTTTTTGTTTTTGTTTTTTAGTAGAGACTGGGTTTCACCGGGTTAGCCAGGATGGTCTTCATCTCCCGACCTCGTGATCTGCCCGTCTCGGCCTCCCAAAGTGCTGGGATTACAGGCTTGAGCCACCGCGCCCGGCCTTCTCATTTCTTTTGAGACAAAGCCTCACCCTGTTACCCAGGCTGGAGTGCAGTGGTGTGACTTCAGCACACTGCAGCCTCAATATCCTGGACTCAATCCATCCTCCCACCTCAGCCTCCCAAGCACCTGGACTACAGGCTCATGCCACCATACCCAGCTAATTTTTCTATTTTTTGTAGAGACAGGGTGTCACTATGTTGCCCAGGATGATCTCCCTTCAAGCAAATCTCCTGCCTTACCCTCCCAAAGTACTGGGATTACAGGCTTGAGTCACCATGCCTGGTCTGTGTTTCTCTTCATTAGTTGGTTTGTATATTTACTGATGATAATCTGTTGCTAGATGGGGCTGTAGTGATGAATGCGATGCGGAATCTACTCTCAAGAAGCTTTTACCATTTGCAAAGCCATGTAATGTCTTATTTTACATTTTATTTTAGGTAATGTAGTTTGGCTGGATGAAATGACAGCCACACGAGCACTTATCAATATGAGCTCCCTGCCTGCCCAGGATAAGATAAGAAGCAGGGATGCCAGTGAGGACAAGTCAGCCGAGAAAAGGAAAAAAGGTAACTGAACACAAAGGAGGGAACTGGGGTCTGAAAGTCCTTCTTTACACAGTCCTGTTGTGGGTCTTTGAGTTTCTGAGCAGAGCTCTATGTAGCATCTCATCACCAAGCATTTCTGAACTAAGCTATGATGCTTTAGATCATCAGGAAATAGGAGAAAATACTGGACTTTTAAAATTATATGAGATAGTTCATCTTGTATCTCATTTTATGAAATATTTTATCTTGTTTCGTCTTGTCCTTCACATTCCATTTTAGACAAGCAGGAGGACAGTTCAGAGGATGATGAAGCTGAAGAAGGAGAGGTTGAAGATGAGAATTCCAGTGATGTGGAGGTGAGTGACAGTGGAAAGACAGGTGGAAAGTTACTGTAAAAAATTGCTTACTGTCTTTTTAATTTAAGCCTTAAAGACTTAGTTGTGTTTTTTTCTCTAACTTTCTTTTTTTTTTTTTTTTTTTTTTTTTTTGAGACGGAGTCTCGCTCTGTCGCCCAGGCTGGAGTGCAGTGGCCGGATCTCAGCTCACTGCAAGCTCCGCCTCCCGGGTTCACGCCATTCTCCTGCCTCAGCCTCCCGAGTAGCTGGGACTACAGGCGCCCGCCACCTCGCCCGGCTAGTTTTTTGTATTTTTTTTTTTTTTTTTTTGAGACGGAGTCTCGCTCTGTCGCCCAGGCTGGAGTGCAGTGGCCGGATCTCAGCTCACTGCAAGCTCCGCCTCCCGGGTTTATGCCATTCTCCTGCCTCAGCCTCCCGAGTAGCTGGGACTACAGGCGCCTGCCACCTCGCCCGGCTAGTTTTTTGTATTTTTTAGTAGAGACGGGGTTTCACCGTATTAGCCAGGATGGTCTCGATCTCCTGACCTTGTGATCTGCCTATCTCGGCCTCCCAAAGTGCTGGGATTACAGGCTTGAGCCACCGTGCCCGGCTCTCTAGCTTTCACCGTTAGACCTTCTGAGGGTGCACCAGGCTCTTGTCCTTTAAGTTCGCGTGGATATAACGATTCACCTTGAAATCTCAGAATAGTACTCATGCTTCTACAAAAGAGAAAATAGTTTTATTGAGAAATACTTCGAAGTGTTACCTAATTGGTAAAATGAAGAAACAGCAAGTAATGGCATACTTCCTAATGGATTATGTACTATTGTTAAAAATATTAGCATGTATTCATTTAAAAAATATTTCCTGAGTACCTATTGTATACCATATTCTAAGTGCTAGGGATATAGCTTCAAGTCAAACAAAGTCCTGGCCCTCTTGGAGCCTGCACTCTAGTGGGGAGTACAGAGGATACACTGATGCACAGATACCTTACACTGTGTCAGGTGGCGATGAGTGCTGTGAAAACTAAAGAGTAGGGGATAGAGAATGATGGAGACTGTTCTTTTAGACAAGGTGGGCTGGGGAAACCTCTGAGTTAGAAATTCTACAGAGGAACTAGTGCTGTAATGCTTGCAAGTATTAAAGGTAGAATGCTTTTCTTGATGGTAGCTTTACGACTGAAGAAATATCAAAAGGACTTTAATTTTTATATTAAAAATCCTCTTCTTTCTTAAGTTGGACACGTTGTCTCAGGTAGAAGAGGAGTCTTTGTTAAGAAACGATCTCCGTCCAGCTAACAAACTTGCTAAAGGAAACAGGTTGTTCATGAGATTTGCTACAAAAGGTAAATATGATATTTGGTATTGTTTCGTATTTTCAATCAAAATGAGTTATTATGGAATGACATCCTTCTTTTTTGGATAGAAGTTAGATCAAGTAATCTCAAAGTTCCTTTTGAACGATAATATTCTGTGCTTATGAAATAATTGTTTGCCACCTGAGTTGGAATTTCTGATTTTAAAAGTGAATATTAACTATTTGTATATTTCTGTGACTTCTGGCTAAAGTGAGTTATTTTCTGTTAAAACTGGTTTGCCCCATATGTTTTCAGCCAGTTACCATCTGAATTATGAAAACTTTAAAATGAAACTTTATTTATTACAGCAACGTCCTCCTGAACATTGCCAATGTACCATTCAGTTCTAATTCCCTTCTCATAAGACTGTTTACACACAGTGACTTTTGGTGGGCATTTAAAATGTGTATGTGTATATATGCATACACATATACACATATTGGTTTTTTCAATCATTTGAGAGTTAATTGAAGACAAAAGCCATCACCCCTAAATGTATTCCAAAGAACAAGAACATTGTCTTATACATAGCACACTTATCAAAATCAAGAAATTTAACATTAATACAGTACTGTTACCTAATCCATAGTCGATATTCAAATTTTGTCAGTTGTTCCAATAATGTCCTTTATATATTCCCCGCCCAGCCCCCAGGTCTAGGATCCATCCAGGACTGAGTGTGTAAGTATGTAATGTTTCCTTAGTCCCCCTTAAGCTGGAACTACTTCTATCCTCCCATGTTTTCCAAGAGTATAGGTTTACTATTGTATAGAATGTCCCTCAGTTTGGGTTTGTCTGATGATTCCTCGTGGTTGAATTTGGGTTGTGCATTTCAGACAGTCGTGCCACAGAAGCAATGTCATGTCATTTCAAGGCATCACGTCAGGAGGCCTGGGATACTTACTCGTCCCAGTCCTAGGGGCGTTCACTTTATTCACTTGGTTAAGATAATCATCACTAGGTTTTTCCACTGTAAAGTTACTATTTTTCCATTTGTAATTTAAAAATTAGTGGGCTGGCCAGATACAGTGGCACATGCCTGTAATTGCAACACTTTGGGAGGCTGAGGCAGGAGGATCATTTGAGCCCAGGAGTTCGAGACCAGGCTGGGCAACATAGCAAGACCTCATCCCTATTTTTAAAAATTAAAAAATGAATAAAATAAAAAATTGGTGGGCAGATACTTTGAAATCATGTAAATAGCTGTTGCTCATCGGAGCTTCATGCAGTAGCTTTAGTATCTGTTGGCGCCTTTCTGACTGTGTCATTTCTTTACTAGTAGACAGGTGCTCTATGGAAGAGCTTTCTGTTTTTACGTATTTGTTTGTTTATTTACCTCAGTTTAGAATCCTGGCTTCTTTATTCAGTGGGTTATCATCCAATAATATCAGTATTTTATTTTATTTATTTTTTTGTTTGTTTTGAGATGGAGTCTCGCTCTGTTGCCAGGCCAGAGTGCAGTGGCGCGATCTCAGCTCACTGCAACCTCTGCCTCCTTGGTTCAAGCAATTCTCCTGTCTCGGCCTCCCTAGTAGCTGGGACTGCAGGTGCACGCCACCATGCCCAGCTAATTTTTGTGTTTTTAGTACAGATGGGTTTCACCATGTGGGCCAGGGTGGTCTTGATCTCTCTTTTTTTTTTTTTTTGAGATGGAGTCTCACTCTGTCGCCCAGGCTGGAGTGCAGTGGCGCGATCTCGGCTCACTGCAAGCTCCACCTCCCAGGTTCATGCCATTCTCCTGCCTCAGCCTCCCGAGTAGCTGGGACTACAGGCGCCTGCCACCATGCCCAGCTAATTTTTTGTATTTTTAGTAGAGATGGGGTTTCACCGTGTTAGCCAGGGTGGTCTGGATTTCCTGACCTCGTGATCCACCCACCTCGGCCTCCCAAAGTGCTGGGATTATAGGCTTGAGCCACCGCGCCCGGCCTCGATCTCTTGACCTTGTGATCCGCCTGTCTCGGCCTCCCAAAGTGCTGGGATTACAGGCGTGAGCCACCGCGCCCAGCCTGATATCAGTATTTTAATTTACAAATTGTCTTGGATTTGGCCGGTAGAACCCCTTTCTTTCTTTATGGCACAGCAAAACATCTTGCTTTTCCAGACTCATTTTGCATCTTACCTGCTCCACATGTGGAATCAGCCATTTCTCCAAGGAGCTGGTGGGCATGGTTTGAGGGGTTTGGGGGTTGGGGGCTATACATGCTGGTTTGTGTTGTCACGTTTACCTGCAGCACTGGATATATTTACAGTGGTGTTTGTTCTTTACAGTCAGAGTGTCCAAGAACTGTAGAAGGCCTTTGTATTACTGCTTTGGACAAAAATTTATGATGACTGACCACCTTTCTTTCCTGTTAACTGACATTTCAACTTGACATATGTGATCTTTACCACATTTACTCATTTAAGTGGCTATTTGAGTACATTCTACATGTACAGTACTATGCTGTTTTTTTAAGCCATTCTGAGGAACACAATAAGCTGGAAAAAATGATTTACCAAATACATGGAATTGTATATAGTCTGTTTCCTTAATCCTGATTCTGTGTTGTTGGCATGTTATTCCAAAGTGAATATCATCTTTCATGGGGTGGCAAAAATGCCACCATTTTGAGAAAGCCTTTTTGATTCCTGAGTACCTGTAATGACCTAAAGCTCTTTTATGCCTCTTGGAACCTTGTATCTTGTATTGTTTATTTTTGTTTTCTCCATTAAGTCATTTGGCTCCAAAACAGCAGTTTCAACCTTGTTCATCTCTGTATTTTGCTTTGTCCCCTCTACACTGCATTGCTGTAGTGGGCACTCAGAGTGTGAATGTTGGTAGTGGATTTTTACTTTTTGTTGGCAAATTGCGCTGATCTGATTCCAGCTATGGAAAACATTTAAAAAAAAATTCAACATTGTCTTCGTACTCTCGGGAAATCCTAGGTGATTATTGTCATTCATTTGTAGATGACAAAAAGGAGCTTGGAGCAGCCAGAAGAAGTCAGTATTACATGAAATATGGGAATCCAAATTACGGAGGCATGAAAGGAATTCTTAGCAATTCATGGTAAGCCCAAAACCGTCAAATGCAATAGTATTTAAGTTTTTCTTAATCCTTCAGTTGGCATTCTGTGGTGAAATGTCTAAACCCTGTGTAGACTGGGAGGAAGACAAGAGGGAAGAATTCAAGATTCTTAAATGTGGTAAATGATGGGGAATGCTGAGTTTTAGTTAGTTACATTTAAAATATCTGTGTTAGTACCTAACATTGTGTCAACATGTAGTTGAAATGAATTAGTGAGGCCGGACGCGGTGGCTCACTCCTGTAATCCCAGCACTTTGGGAGGACGAGGCGAGCAGATCACCTGAGGTTAGGAGTTTGAGACCAGCCTGGCCAACATGGTGAAACCCCATCTCTACTAAAAATACAAAAATTAGTCTTGCATGGTAGTGGGCGCCTGTAATGCCACCTACTCAGGAGGCCAAGGCAGGAGAATTGCTTGAACCCAAGAGGCGAAGGTTGCAGTGAGCTGAGACGGTACCTTTGCACTTCAGCCTGTGAGACAGATCAAGACTCCATCACACACACACACACAAAAAAAGAAATAGTGGATTTCAAGGTCCTTCCTATTAGTTTTTGATTGTGTGCTTATTTTGGCATTCTTGCAGGAAGCGAAGATATCATTCCCGTCGTATTCAGCGGGACGTGATCAAGAAGAGAGCCCTGATTGGGGATGACGTTGGCTTGACGTCGTATAAACATCGGCATTCTGGTAGTTGCCTGCTCAGCTCTTGGGTAGACACATGTTTGGCTCCTGAAATCATATTTTTATTCTTAATGCAATCTTTTAAGGTTCCAAACTTTATCATCCTCTCTTCCTTGCCCTCACCCTCTGCCAACATATAGGAAAGTAAGTCAAGTCACAATTAATTTTAAGTTGCCCAAAGAGGTCAAATGATTTTGTAAAAGCTGTTCTATCAAAAAAGGCAAAATGTGACATAGGAAAAATTAAAACATAACTTTCCTTAAGATCCTAATTTTTCTACTGTTAATATCAGCAGCTGCATGAAAACAATTTTTTTTTTTTAAGATGGAGTCTCGCTCTGTCTCCCAGGCTGGAGTGCAGTGGCTTGATCTCGGCTCACTGCAGCCTCTACCTCCTGGATTCAAGCAGTTCTCCTGCCTTAGCCTCCCGAGTAGCTGGGACTACAGGCACGCGCCACCATGCCCAGCTAACTTTTGTATTTTTAGTAGAGACGGGCGTTTCACCATGTTGGCCAGGCTGGCCTTGAACTCCTGACCTTGTGTTCCACCCACTTCGGCCTCCCAAAGTGCTGGGATTACAGGCGTGAGCCACCGTGCCTGGCCAAAAACAATTTTTAAAATTATTCTATCAGATGAACTGATTGTATTGTTCTTTTTCTGTATTAAAAATAGGCTGCTGTGTTGAGTGCTTTGTGCGTGTTGGTTTGTGCATGTGAATGCCTCAGAAAAGTGGGATATCATGACCTGGGTTTCTTTCTCCTTTTTTTGGTGCTTATTGTAAAAGAACCATTTTATTTATATTTTATAAAGAATTATTCTTGTTTTGAGCCTAATCTGTGGAATCTTCTACATGCCTAATAGAACTAGCCAAGTCAGCATACAAAATAACATACACACACATTTATCATTGCAATGGGGACAGAAAGGGATGAAGTCTAGACATTTTATTTAATGTGTATATACAAAATTGTGTATTTGAGATCTACATGTTAATAATACACATAGTCTGGGAACAGTGGCTCACACCTGTAATCCCAGCACTTTGGGAGGCCAAGGCAGGAGGATCAGTTGAAACCAGGAGTTCGAAACCAGCCTGGGCAACATAGTGAGACCTTGTCTTTACAAAAAATTAAAAAATTAGCCAGAGCAGGCATGATGGCACATGCCTGTGGTCCCAGCTACCTGGGAGGCTGAGATTGCCTGAGCCTGGGAGGTCAAGGCTGTAGTGAGCCAAGATTGTGCCACTGTATTCCAACCTGGGTGACAGAGCAAGACCTTGTCTCAAAATAATAATAATAACACATACACTTTTCTGTTACACAGTTACACTTTTCCAATTTTAGTTACTTTAAAATATTTTCATCATACACTTTTTATTTCCATATTAAGGAAATTAAAAAGCAAATTGCCCCTATTTCTAGTACCCTGTATGATGACTAATTTCATCTTACATTTTTCCCATGTGTGTATTTTCATAATAAGTAGTATAACTCTTGTGAACATATACTTTATATTCTACTTCTTTCGTTTATCGTATTTTTCCATTTTCATTATTCATGGTGCTTATGTTCTCTAAAGTCACTGTGAATGCTGAATTAGCAAATACTGAATGCACATAGCCTCTGGTCACATCATTTTTGTCAGTTGATAATATGTAACCTTGTTTTACATATGTTTCTCTTTAAAGACACCTTATTTAAGATACATTGTTGATTTGTTAACGTTGAGTTCACGGCCAATAGCCCTATAACTCATGCCTGAACACACCTTACCTGACATGGTATTTTTCCACAAGGCACATCAGTGCCCTCTCGCATCTTGGAACGCTAGGCAGCACTTCAGCGCAACACTCAGGGCCATTTTAAGCAGTGACATCAGCAGCAGGCACACAAGTGTGAAAAATGCGGCACTCGTCAGTCGGACTGAAACAGACGCTTGTTTACAGCATGAGATGAAACAGGAAGGCAGAGTGTTGCTTTGTTTGACCTCTGCTGGGAGTGTGTGTGCCTGGTGACTCAGATTTTTTTGCCACACTGTGCGTGCCAGCAAATGACCATGGAAGCATTGCAAGTATTCATTTTGGAGTTACAAATAAATTTGGCAAATTTGCAAATACAAAATTTGTGAATAACAAGGGTCAGTTGTGTTTTAAATGACTTTGTGGTATTTGATTAGGCTGCTGCGTCGTACTTCACCTAGCCATCCTCCTGTTGCAGTATCAGAGTAATGTCCGTGCGGCACTGTTATAGATAGCGCTCCAATAAAATGTCGGGGGTGGGAACCCCCCGTTTTAAAAAGGTCGCCAATGTAGAGTGGAAATCATACTTATTAATTTTAGTGCTTTTCCTAATGTTTTCTGGTTTAATTTCTTCAGGGCTAGTGAATGTTCCCGAGGAACCCATTGAAGAGGAGGAAGAGGAGGAGGAGGAAGAGGAGGAAGAAGACCAGGACATGGATGCAGATGACAGAGTGGTGGTAGAGTACCACGAGGAGCTCCCGGCCCTCAAGCCGCCCCGGGAGCGGAGTGCGTCTAGACGATCCAGTGCCAGCAGCTCAGACTCAGATGAAATGGACTATGATCTAGAACTGAAAATGATTTCCACCCCTTCACCAAAGAAAAGCATGAAAATGACTATGTATGCTGATGAAGTGGAGTCTCAGTTGAAAAGTATTAGGTAAAACTTTGTTTTATCAATGCTAGCTTTAAATTTGATTTTAAATTATAACTTCTTAATTCCTCCTAATTTTATATCTTTTATCTATTCTGATTTCAGTCCCTTGTAGGAGTTTAATAAACGCCTCCAATATTTCCTCTGTACAAGCAGTGAGTCTTGTTATGAAAACAACAGACAACCTAGACAGTGACAATCATCTGTATTCCCACTCTTTCCCCACAGTAACTACTGTTAGCAATTTGGCGAATGACCTTTCAGCTATTTGTGTGTGTGTGTGTGTGTGTATATATGGCACATGGAAAAGCTATAGATGTATTTGTATAAAAGTGTATTTTTTATAAAAATGAGGTTATGCTATTTATAGTTTTGCATTGTGCATTTTTCACTTAACATATTGTAGACATTATTTTTTTCAAGTGTATGTAGTCTGTTGTTTGAAAGTATTATGATTTATTTAACCAATTACTTTTTGATGGACTTTAGGTTTCTATTTTCTTACAATTGCACTAACTAAATAAATTCCTCAAAGTCTAGTTATTACACAAACAATATACGTGTTTAAAAAGATGGTAAGTATTGCTTTATTTTTTTCCAGAAGGGTTTTTTTTTTCCTTTTTTTTTTTGAAACAAGTCTCGTTCTGTCACCCAGGCTGGAGTGCAGTGGTGCCATCTCGGCTCACTGCAAGCTCCGCCTCCTGAGTTCACACCATTCTCCTGCCTCAGCCTCCCCAGTAGCTAGGACTACAGGCGCCCGCCCCCACGCCTGGCTAATTTTTTGTATTTTTAGTAGAGATGAGGTTTCACCGTGTTAGCCAGGATGGTCTCGATCTCCTGACCTCGTGATCCACCCGCCTTGGCCTCCCAAAGTGCTGGGATTACAGGCATGAGCCACCGCGCCTGGCCTGTTCACTTTTTTTTGTTTTGAGACAGAGTTTGGCTCTGTCGCCCAGGCTGGAGTGCAGTGGCACAATCTGGGCTCACTGCAAGCTCCGCCTCCCAGGTTCACGCCATTCTCCTGCCTCAGCCTCCCGTGTAGCTGGGACTACAGGCGCCCGCCACCACGCCCAGCTAATTTTTTGTATTTTTAGTAGAGACGGGGTTTCACCGTGTTAGCCAGGATGGTCTCGATCTCCTGACCTCGTGATCCACCCGTCTCGGCCTCCCAAAGTGCTGGGATTACAGGCATGAGCCACTGCGCCAGGCCCCACATTCTCATTTTTAGTTTTCAGAGAACTTTCTGGTAGAGAATGCTGCTGGAACGGTGCTGGCACCTAGCATGGTATCATATCTCTTTAGAAGAGAAGTCTGCCCTTTAAAGAGAGAGACTGTAGACTATACCGTGTGTTGACTACAGCCAAATCACAGCATGTGTGAGCGGAAGCCCCAATCCCTTTGTAGGCCTCTACTTAACATTTGTCCCGGAAGAGGGGGATTGTAGTTACGTGCTCTGTGATAGCACATACACGTGTGGAAACCACCTTCGAAAACCTGCTTACTCGGACCAGTCTCTTTAGAGCGGGCAGATCATGGTTTCCATAAGCAAATAATTATAAGTTTATGGATTTGTAAGTGAATGGTGGCCATATTAGACTGGATTTCTTAAATTGTTTCCTCCAAAGTATGAGATTGTTGTTTGGGCCTTGTCTCACAGTTGAAGTTGGTTAACTGTGCCCCATCCTACCCCCTTTTTAAAGGAACTCCATGAGGGCAGATAGTGTATCTTCAAGCAATATCAAAAACCGAATTGGTAACAAATTACCACCTGAGAAATTTGCAGATGTCCGACATCTACTAGATGAGAAGCGTCAGCACTCCCGTCCGCGGCCACCAGTCAGCAGTACTAAATCAGGTACTGTTCTTCTCTTGGATTCCTGGCTGGATTCTGAGCTCCAGAAAGCAGACTGGGGCAGAGATAGGTCCCTGAGTAAAACATGCAATCTGTGAACTGATGTAGCTGTCCTGGTTCATCACGTCTAAATTGTGGGCTAGGTGTTGGAAATTTAGGAGATGAAAAATAATCAGACTTCTGAAAAACTAGCTTTAAATATTTTCATTCCAAATAATTAGTTATTCCTTGGTATCTCTGGGGGATTGCTTCTAGGACCCCCTCCCCGCTCCCCTACAGATACCAAAATCTGCAGATACCAAAATCCATTGATGCTTAAGTCCCTCATATAAAGTGACATATTATCTGCATATAACCTACACACATCTTCTCATATACTTTAAGTCATCTCTAGATTATTTATAATACCTAATACAGTATAAATTCTTATCCTGTATTTTGTAAAATTTGTATTATTTTTTGCTGTACTGTTATGTTTTATTTTTTTCCCCCAAATGTATTCAATCAGCAGTTGGTTGAATCTATAGATGTGGAACCCATGGATGAGGAGGGCCGACCATATTTGACTCTATGACACTGGTATACTTTATATCCAGGAATAATAGAAATTAAGTTGGGTGGTTGTCTGAATGGTTAAGAGTTTGAACTAGATCATTTGTATGTTCAAACACTGATTCCGCAGGTCTTCAGCCGTATCTGCTATGTGCCAGACCCTGGGCTAGGTGCTAGGAATGTCAGAAGCCTTTGGAGGAGACGCAGAGCCACCATAGATCTACTAGGGAAATTGCGAAAGGTTTCTCAGTGAAAGTAGCGTTAGAGCCAGGCTTTGGGGAGGGTAGGATCTCTGTTGGCAAACCTGATTTTTTTTTACGTGGGAAGTAACCTGATCTTATATCTGTTTTAGAAAGATAACTTGAGGGTGGAGTGGGGTGGGGTAGAGAGTTAAAAAAGTAACGAGCCTGAACTAGGTCGGTGGAGACAGAATGGATAAAGAACAGGAAGTCTTGTGAAGGAAGACTCAGTGCTAGGAAGCGTTGGAGGAAAGGAGCTCAGGCCTCAGTGACCGGAGAGACCAGGGTGCTGCTCTCCAAGAGAAGCTAAAGTGAGAGGAGGCCTCGGCACAGGGCCTTGCCAATGAGTGTGTTTCTGTTGTTGCTGTCGTTGTGAGAGGGAACCCCAGAGGACAGGCAGATTTCTGGGGGGATTGAGGGATCCTTTGCTTTTTCCAGTCTCTTTGTATTTACTGGGTAAATGTAATACGTTTATTGGAAACGACTTACATGTTCAAAGATTGTGCCTTCCGCTTTCCGGGAGCTCACGGGATTTTTTGTTTGCTGAAACTTTTGTAAATTATTTAGTCTGCTTGATTCTGCTTTAAAAAAAAAATGGTTGTTTCTTCAGAAATTTAGTTCTGGAGCAGTCAGTTGAGGATTTTTCCTCTGACAGCCCCTATGTCCGAATTTTCCTAGGGATATCCATACTGACTACAAAGGAAGACTACGTAGCAGCCTGATTGTCAGGTCCTGTGTCCTCACTTGGGGGGCAGGGCAGGGGTTAGTGCCAGATCCTGTAGAGGTCTCAGGCGGCTGGTTCTGAGCATAAAGCACACACATGGTCACTGGTGCAATTCTTCTCTTTTTTCAGATATACGCCAGCGATTAGGAAAAAGACCATATTCTCCGGAAAAGGCTTTTAGTAGTAACCCAGTCGTTCGGAGAGAGCCCTCTTCTGATGTGCATAGTAGGCTCGGTGTTCCCAGGCAAGATATTAAAGGCCTCTACGCCGATACTCGGGAGAAGAAATCAGGTTGGTAACACTTAAAACCGATGGGAATGGGGATTCAGTGAGAGCAGAGGACAATGGGTGTATTGGAGCAGACGGCAAGAAACAGCCCATGACAAACATAAGTGATTATTCCTTTTCCATTATAGTTATCATCAGTATCAGCATCAGCATCATCTCAACAGTAAGGAATGCTTAGAACATAGGAAAAAATAGCACACTCCTGGTTCTTTCTGCTTGGCACAAATCTTTTTAGTTTCATGTGAGCTATTCTGGTCTTTGTCCACATACAAGTCCTACTTTTTTCACATAGCATTTTATCGTAGTTGTTTGCCACATTTTATAAACTTTATAAATAAAACTTTTAGGCCCAGCACGGTGGCTCACACCTGTAATCCCAGCACTTTGGGAGGCCGAGACCAGCCTAACCAACATGGCGAAACCCTGTCTCTACTAAAAACACAAAACTTGGCCGGGCGCGGTGGCTCAAGCCTGTAATCCCAGCACTTTGGGAGGCCAAGACGGGCGGATCACGAGGTCAGCAGATCGAGACCATCCTGGCTAACACGGTGAAACCCCGTCTCTACTAAAAATACAAAAAACTAGCCGGGCACGGTGGCGGGCGCCTGTAGTCCCAGCTACTCGGGAGGCTGAGGCAGGAGAATGGCGTAAACCCGGGAGGCGGAGCTTGCAGTGAGCTGAGATCCGGCCACTGTACTCCGGCCTGGGTGACAGAGCAAGACTCCGTCTCAAAAAAAAAAACACAAAACTTAGCCGGGCGTGGTGGTGGGTGCCAGCACCACCGCACTTCAGCCTGGGCAACAGAGCAAGACCTTGTCTCAAAAACAAAAACAACTTTTAATTGCCTTATAATGTGGCTATCCACCAAATTCTAAACACATATTTCTCTGTTGTTCAATTTTCATGAAATATATTTCAAAAAGTAATGGATGGTGGGCAGAATTTCTGAAATGTTACAGTATAGTAGGCCCATCGATTTGTAGAATGTTGAAGCTGGAAAGGAGCTGGGAATGGCCTACTCCTGGCAGAATGGATTGGCACACCGGGTGGTATCTCAGCAGGGAAGGGCAGGAGTAGGAAGAAACAGCCTCTCAGGTGATTCTGATGTGCCTGGTGACAGGGAGGGACCTGACCTGTCCCCCACGGTGAGAATCCCCTGCTGGGTCCAGACCCTTCTGTTTGCAGGCCAGGGGCTGCGGCCCAGGAAATGAGATTTTACCTACCCAAAGCTGCACTGTGATGGCGTTTCCTGCACAGCAGGTGTTGGCAGTGCCACTGACCCCTCAGTACCACCCTGGTTCTTAGTGCTGACTGTGAAAGTGAAATGCCATCTCATCCAAACAGGTAATTTATGGACTCGCCTAGGATCTGCACCCAAGACCAAAGAAAAGAATACGAAGAAAGTGGATCACAGGGCACCTGGCGCTGAGGAAGACGACTCCGAGCTGCAAAGGGCGTGGGGGGCTCTGATTAAGGAGAAAGAGCAGTCTCGCCAAAAGAAGAGCCGGTTAGATAACTTACCATCTCTCCAGATTGAAGTTAGTCGGGAAAGCAGCTCTGGTTCAGAGGCAGAGTCCTGAGGCCCCTGGGGCCTATGGCAACTGCCCTAAAACCTGACCTTCTTGCACAGGGTGGGGCGCGCAGTAGGAACCTCCCCCGCAGGAGCTGGCGCCCTCTCGCTCCTGCTCACACAGTCACCCTCTCAGCTCTTGCTACTTCGGCAAGACGTCTTAAGAATGGGACACATTTTCAAGGGCGTCTCTACCTTTCGCTGCAGAGCTGTAGTTCTGGGCCCTCGATTCCTTTCCCATCACCCCACAGGCTTTACCCTTTGAGAAAAAGGCAGCCCTCCAGATTTTGTAGACATTTTTCTTAATATTTTTAACATTGTGTCTTTTAAAAGAAATGTTTTACACAGTTCATCCAAAGAGCAGAGAACTGAACTTCTCACTATTGCCTTGGCCCTGACAGCTGTTACCAGCACCCTTTTCCCAAGAAAAGTCAATTCCCAGGTGCTTATTGGACATCCTTCGAGGGGGAAGAGGAGGGAAGCAGCCAGCTCACCCTTCCGGGACCCTAGTGTGGGGGCGAATCTCACCGACCTGACCTCAGAGGTGCACCAGTGCCGCCCAGGTAGATAAGAGCTGCAGCATTGACTGTGCTTCCGTTCTTCCCTCGGGGATTGCTCATGTCATGGGCCTCTTACTTGCTGTCAGCTTGATGTGAAGATCAAGTTCAGTGCTGTGGGATTTTTAGGAACAAAAAACTGTGACGTCTGGATTTGGGGTTGATTTTTGTGCTGGGGGTGGGATTATGGGTTAATGTTAAAGAATTTTTAAGTCTGTATTATGTTTAAAACACAAATGATTTGAAAGTTTAAATTTTTAATTTTTATATGTGGAAGTTCTTCCTGTTGGCTAAAGGGGAAGCTCGAGTGGTGTCTTCTTTTGTGCTGTTAAATATATATTCTATTCTTTGGAAGAAGGCAGAGAGAGGAGTCTTATTATTTTTAAATGCTTCTAGTTGTATAGCCTGTCTGTTGTACATAGAGCTCAGCTTGCTTTTTGGCTCCAGTAGGAAAAAAATCCATCCATCTAAGATGGGTCCTGTTGTTTATTATCACTCTAGAAGTTGATACATTGATATTTATTCTTTCTGTCCCCAAGTTGTGGCACCTGAAGACATCCTAAAACTTGGCAGAAAAGATAATAGTTATGAAAATTTTAGTTCATTTATTTTTAAGCTCCTTTCAGATTATTTTACCATTAGGAGGAGGTAGATTGTTTCTTCTTGCTGTCTGATTTTTGTTTTGTAGTATTTAATTTTGTATTCCTCTGCAGTTTTGAGAAACAGTGTTTCGCTTCGGTTTGCTGGAACATGGGAGTTAGAGCTGGTCGTAAGCCGTGGGCCTTTTTGCGATGTCACAACTCTTCACCTGCCTGGGCTGTTCCTCACACAGTGCAGCCTGGATCCTGGCGATCGGTACTTGCGGCCGAGCTAATGGTCGCATTGATAGTTGATTACACTGTGGCACGAATGAACGCAGAACACTGTTATTAATAAAGGAAGTAAAAGGGCTGCAAGGTTTGAGAGCTGCAACAAAACCTGTATTGTCCCATATTTTGTTGATTAACCTGCTTTTTCTCCCTCCCTTTAGAGTATTAGAGCATATAACTGTGATATATTTCAGCTTCCTAATAGGATTCTAGGAGAGAGATGGTTCTGGTTTCTCCGCCAGTTGAGACTTAAGGCATCTGAGATTCCTCAGCTTTCCTTTCCCTGTGAAGCACACGGCCGAGAGCCAGGTTCTTAAGAAGGGTCAGGGGTTGGGGAGTTGGTAGAGTGAGAAGTGCGGGGGTCTGAGAATCAGAGACCTGGATGCCAACCCCTGGCTCTGTGCTATGGACCTGGGCCTCAGTTTTCCCATCTAGCAGTTGAGTGAGCTGGTACCAGAATTCCTGGCTTTGTTGGTGCGTCTCAGTGGCGGTTTATTCTTCCCAAGCTGTGATGGCGGTGGGCTGGCCTGCGTGAATTTCTATTGCAGGTGGCTGGAGGAAGCGCCGAGGAGACAACTGAGAGCGAGCATGAGGTGTGGACAGGGGCTGTTCCCATCCCGGCAGTCTCTCGTTCTGCAATGGCGCAGAGATGTCTTGTGGTCAGGGTCCCAGCTGGCATGGCCTCTGCAGGGTTTAGAATATGCCCCTTCACAGACTTTGCTTTTGGTTTTCCACCAGCAGCTCAGGCCCATTTGTTCCATGGCCTTTCAGCACTCACCAGTCTCTTGCTGGAGATCAGCAAAGACATTCTGGAAGGAGGTGGTGTGCAGTCGAAACTGGGTCTTTGATCTAACCAAGAAAAATACACACTTGAGTAGCCTTCAGTTTTCACAGACACACAGAGAGAACCCGGAAAGGCAGGTTTGACGATTTTACTTCTCGGAGTTACTGGCCTTATTAGCCTCTCTAACCCTTCAGCCCACTCTCAGTCACTCAGATCTTGCAACATCTTGAGTGTGTCCTGAATGACGAGGCCTTTTCTTTGGCGTTTCGGAGTGAGAATGGATAGTCAGGACAGGCCTCTGGCAGGCAGCTGGGCGTGCTTTTACCCTGGACGCTCCCCACACATGTGGGCACAGGGCTACCCACTTTGTGTATCCCTCTTAGTCTCATAGGTAGGAGATTTTAAATCCATGTTTGCTGCTTGATGGTAATTGCAGATACCTCATTTGTTTCCCACTCTCCTCTCTGGAGAGTTACCAGGTACCCAGGAGAACTTGTGGCGTCCACCGCAGGATGGAGTCTCCTTCTCTGGCCCCCTTGTAGTCTGATCCTGTGAACCCCTCCCCGTACTTCAGCCACTGTCCTTTCCAGCTGCATTTGTACGGCAGCCTCTTCACTGGTCTCTGCCCTTTCTCCGTTCTGCACACCGCAGCCGGGACAGACCTTTGTTGTTGTTACCAGCTTAATTAAGATAAAATCTGCATACAGTTCAGCCATTAAAAGTGTACACTTCAGTCGCTTTCAGTATATTTACAGAGTTGTGCACCAGCACTGCTATCAATTGTAAAACATTTTTATCACCCAGAGAAACCCTGAGCCCATTAGCAGCGCTCCCTATTCCGTCTTCCCTCTTAGCCTCTGGCCACCACTGATCTTCCTTCTCTCTCTCTGGATTTGCCTGTTCTGGACAGTTCGTATAAATGGGATCATATACTATGTGTCTATTTGTGACTGGCTTCTTCACATATTTTTGGGGTTCACCCCTGTCACATAGCATGTATCAGTATTTCGTTTTCAAAAATTAACGAATAATAGTCCATTTTATGGGTACGCCACTTTTTTTTTAATCCACTTATTGGTTAATGGGCATTTGAGTTTCTACTTTTGGGATATATATATTATATATACATATATTTTTTTTATTTTTTTATTTATTTTTGAGACAGGGTTTCGCTCTTGTTGCCCAGGCTGTAATGCATAATCTCAGCTCACTGCAACCTCCGCCTCCGGGGTTCAAGCGATTCTCCTGCCTCAGCCTCCAGAGTGGCTGGGATTACAGGCACGTGCCACCACGCCTGGCTAATTTTTTGTATTTTTAGTAGAGACGGGGTTTCACCATGTTGGTCGGGCTGGTCTTGAACTCCTGACCTCAGGTGATCCGCCTACCTCGTCCTCCCAAAGTGCTGGGATTACAGGTGTGAGCCAGCGCACCTGGCCCTACTTTTTGGCTATGATGAATAATGTTGCTATGAACATTCCCATACAAGTTTTTGCATGGACAGGTGTTTTCATGACTCTTGGGTTTATGCCTAGGAGTGGAGTGGCTGGGTCCTGATCACCTTTAACCTTTGGAGGAGGCGCCAGGAGGCTTTTCCAGGCAGTGGCGTCATTTTCCATTGTCCATTCCGACCAGCAGTGTGTGAGGACTCCAGTTTCTCCACATGTCCACCAACACTCACTGTTTTCTGGTGTGAAGTGGTACCTCATTGTAGTTTTTTATTTTTATTTTTTCTTTTTAAAATACATTTTGTACAGATGGGGTCTCATTATGTTGCCCAGGCTGGTCTCACGCTGGTGGCCTCGAGTGATCCTCCTGCCTCGCCCTCCCAAAGTGCTGGGATTACAGGCATGAGCCACCACGCGTGGCCCTCATTGTGGTTTTTTATTTGTATTTCCCTAGTGACTGATGATGTTGGGCACCTTTTCACATGCTTCAGGATGAACTTTCTTAAATATAAATCTGCTTCGATTATTCTTCTGCGTGAAACTTTTCCAAAGCTTCACTATTGCACTGAGAAGAAATTCCACACTCCCGACCGCATGAGCCCAGGAATTCAAGGCTGCAGTGAGCTATGATTAAGCCACTGCACTCCAGCCTGGGCAGCAGAGCAAGACCTGTCTCAAAAAATACGTACACACATCAATTCCACCCTTTTTGATAGCTTTTTATAAGGCTCGCCAAGGTCTGTCCTCTGGCAGTGTCCCTGGCCTGTTCTCCCCATCTCCCCTGCCCTCTGCTCACCAGTTCCCTGAATGCATCTCGATCTCACTAGCCCTCCAGACTGTGCACAGAACTGTTTCTACCTCCAGCGAAATACTTCCCCCCAGGCTTCTCCCCCTCCCGCCTCAATGTTCCCCTCACCAACTTAGGGTCTTAGGGCCCCTCCTAGGAGGCAATCCCCAGCTTCCAGAGCCAGGGTCTAGGCTCCTTCTCTGTGTCCCATGGCGCTGCCGCAGAAGAGTCTTGGCTCTCTCCAGGATTCAGTTCTAAGGTCAGTGTCTAAGGTGAAAATGGAGGGTAACTGAAATTCCTCTTAGAAATCTAAGGAAGGTGCCATATTGAAGACCAACATCTTGAGGTCCCATGTAGTCATTTCTTGCCCATGTGGGAACAGATTACTGTTTGGATGAGTACCAGGTGAAGTGAGTGGCCTGCAGTTAGGGCTGAGTTGTGCAAAAACCACTTGTTTTTAGGTGTTAGAAGCACACTTAGGCGAGAAGGTCACTTTTGGGGAGCTTGGGAACCGAGGCAGGCCGCAGGGGCAGCAGAGGCGTGAGCTTGCCCGCGCCAGCCCTCCTGTCTGTGCCCACGGAGTGAAGGAGGGGCCAGCGGAATGGCCCAAACAACTGATTTGTTTTTCTTTTTTACAAAGTTTTTCAGACACATACCATTGTGTTTAAGTGAAATGTGTGTATAATGCCCAATCACTGTACCCTGTAAGCCCGCACACCTCTACACTGGACTGTAATTTCTTGTTCCGAGTTTGTCTTGCTAGACTGTAAGCTCCGTGCGAGCAGGGACCATGTCTGCTTGTTCACTGGGCTTTCCCCGGTGCCTGTCAGCGTGCCTGGCATCCAGCAGGTCTTGTGTAAAGATGGGATGAATCTGTAAAACCCTCCAGCCTCAGGAATGGCTCCATCCTCTGAGGCTCTGGGGCCCACTGACAGGCTAGTCATTTTTCTGCCATGTGCGTACAATGCTTTATTTTCATGTTGTATTTTCCTTTCTAGCCGGTAAGCAAGCTCCTGATGAGCCAGGTTCTTTGTGGTGGTGTCTCTGTATCCTTTCGTCAGGCCAGCCCAGAGTGAGCAGTGCTGCGAAAGTGTTTGGTAACTGAATGAATTGTGGTAACGCAGCACAGCTCCGGCATCACTGTCTGCGGGTTAGTCTGATTCTAGATGAGAGCCCCAGATTCGAAAAAGGGACGATTAATTATTCAGAGGTGCATATGCTTGTATAAGAAAAAAAAATCTCATTAAATAGACCTGAGTAAACTTCACATTTTAATGATACGGCCATGTCGGAGCTGAAGCTGACCAGGCTCTCTAAAGCGTTTGCTAGGGAATCATGCAGATAGTCCAAAATGTGTTTTAGAAAAGGATTCATCTGTCCCAGGATAGACGTAGAGGAAGCTGGCAGGCAGGCAGTAGGCCCCAAAGAAGGACGGCTGAGCCAGTTCTGAAGCCTGTGGTCCTGTTGGTGAGGAAAGTGACGGCAGTCCAGAGCAGGTGAAAAGAACAGAGCTCATTCCTGCAGTGGCTGTTTTGCCTAAAGCAGCATTCCTCAAACTTCTCACTCGAAGCATTAAGTGATGGTGAGATGCTAACACGCACTTTAGATTTAAGTCAAAATTTGCTGTGAAGCCACGGCAAACTCTGGCTTCACGGGTGAATTAGTTGCTACACAAATAAGTTTGATACCTAAGTCCAGTAATTGCTTTTAAACCTTATAATAACAAGAAGTTAATAATTAGAAGTTAAACCATGTTTTTTTCTTTTACGAACTAAAAGAAGAGAATGCTTTTGATACTGAGAATGGCACACTTGCGTCAAGCCAGATTGTTACTGCATCACCAGACCCGCAATAAATATCTAGAACTTTTCTTACGTGTTTATAAAATAAATCTTAGAAGAAGAAATATTGTAGCTTTTTTTTCCTTTTTTTTTTTTTTTTTCCGATGAAACTCTCTGAACATTTCACAGAACTTTGTTACTGGGAGTGGTTAGGGAAATGCTGCTTCAAAAAGCCTGTTTTAAGTAGTTGTGAGGCATCAACGTGGAATTTTGCTGTATTGTCAATAACACTCGAGAGTACAGGTTGTATTTCGCCTACCAAGGTCAGTACCCTGCCTCGGGATTCTTACCTGTTCATTTGAGCAATTCCAGGGGCCCTCTCTGGATGACCAGATTCTTAAATAGTTGAGACTTTGTGTTACCTCAAATTGTCACCCTCACCTCTGGGCCGGCGTAGGTTAGCGAGGTCGAGAGGCCCACACCAGTGGCAGAAGAGAATTATCAGGCGGGGCGCGGTGGCTCCTGCCTGTAATCCCAGGACTTTGGGAGGCCGAGGTGGGTGGATCACCTGAGGTCAGGAGTTCGAGACCAGCCTGACTAACATGCTGAAACCCCGTCTCTACTAGAAATACAAAAATTAGCTGGGCATGGTGGCGGGCACCTGTAGTCCCAGCTACTTGGGAGGCTGAGACAGGAGAATTACTTGAACCCGGGAGGCAGAGGTTGCAGTGAACCAAGATTGCGCCACTGCACTCCAGCCTGGGTGACAGAGTGAGACTCCGTCTCAAAAAAAAAGAATTCTCATCTTCCTTTCCCTTCCTAGGATTTTCGTGGTAGTTTTCAATCCTGTGATGTGGCCATCTTCTCCTCAGAGGGCCTGTGAGAGGCAGGCAGCATCTTTTAGCTCAGGTAGAATGCCTGTTGGGGAAAGTCAAATAGGACGGCAGCTGGGGCTGGGACCCTGGGACTCCTTCTGCCCCACATACTCAATTGGAAAGACAGAGCAAGTCCCCTCACCTCCCTGGGCCTCAGCTTCCTTGTCTGTCAAATGGAGGGCTCAACTGGGATGAGCTCCAGTTTCCTTCTAGTGCTCATGTGTGTTTGAGGACCCTTGCTCTCCTTTCCAAGGAGCATCAGGGGTTTCAGGAGTATGGGTTAGACAGCAGGAAAGAAGTAGGGGCTTGTAAACAAGAGATCCAAGCCCCTGTACCCTTGGTCCCAGCACCCAGTGCAGCCCTCCCACTCCCAGACACTTAGTTCTAAGAAAAGACAAGAGAATCCACTCCTTGTTCTCTCCCTGTCCCATCACCCCCTCAGTCCCCCACAGATCTGAGGCCAGAGGATGCCAACATGGTGGGCACCCTCTTGCTGTCTTACTCACGTAGGCTTTTCTTGGTGCCTGCACACGGCCCTTGTAAGGCCACCAATCTTACTGGATTATGATCTCATTTAACCTTAATTACTTCCTAAAAGCCGTATCTCCAAGAAGAGCCACATGGCGGGTTAGGGCTTCAGCATATGCATTTGGAGGGCATTTACAGTTCAGTCCACAGCACCTGGTCATGTGGAGATCCCAGTCTGCATTTGTGGGAAGAAATCTCTGCTTTTTTAAAGTTTACACACCACCTAGCTGGGCACAGTGGCTCACGCCTGTAATCTCAGCACTTTGGGAGGCCAAGGCAGGGGATCATCTGATGTCAGGAGTTTGAGACCAGCCTGGCCGACTGGTGAAACCCCGTCTCTACTAAAAATACAAAAATTAGCTGGGTGTGGTGGCGGGTGCCTGTAGTCCCAGCTGCTGGGGAGGCTGAGGCGGGAGAATCGCTTGAACCCAGGAGGCAGAGGTTGCAGTGAGCCGAGAAAGCACCACCGCACTCCAGCCTGGGCGGCAAAGCAAGACTCCATCTCAAAAAACAGAAAGTTTACACACCAATAGAGCTGAAGGCAGGAGAGTTTGTGGTGGCTCAGAATCGTGATTCTGGAGGAAGCAGACCTGTTTGGAGTCCCAGCTCTGCTCTTTCCTGCTGTGGCCTCTCGGAGGCAGCATCCTCATCTGAGGAATCGGGTTGACCTTGTAGGTGGCTGAGAGGCTCCAATCAGGGCTCGCGTGTGAGGCCTTGGCACTGAGCAGGGCAATCCTACTGAGCGCTCAGTCAAAGGCCGTGAGTACCACTGCTCTGCAGCCCTAGGCTCTAGTCTCAGCAATGTCGTCACTCTTTCTGGCTTCCTAAGACTCAGAAGGCAAGTGGGGGAATAGAACCATTTCCTGCCTCTGAAGACTGTGCCTCAGTGCTTTTGACTCACTCTGAAGACAGCAGGCAGGCCTTTCTGTTTTTTTTTTTTTTTTTTTTTTTTGGAGACAAAGTCTTGCTCTGTCGCCCAGGCTGGAGTGCAGTGGTGCAATCTCGGCTCACTGCAGCCTCCACCTCCTAGGTTCAAGCAATTCTCCTGCCACAGCCTCCTGAAGCTGGGACTACAGGCGCACGCGGCCACACCCGGCTAATTTTTTGTATTTTTAGTAAAGACAAGGTTTCACCATGTGGCCCAAGCTGGTCTCAAACTCCTGAGCTCAGGCGATCCACCCACCTCGGCCTCCCAAAGTGCTGGAATTACAGGCGTGAGCCACAGTGCCTGATCGACAGCCCTTTCACCTGACACCAAGCACGTCTCCTCCATCCGTGGACATTTTTGCAACTTTTTTTTAAAGAGACAGGTTCACACTATGTTGTCTAATTGGACTCAAACTCCTGGGCTCAAGTGTTCCCAAGTAGCTTGAGCCTCTCAAGTAACTGTGACTATAACCGCACCTGGCCATTTTAAAAACTTTATTCTTCCTGGTATCAAGGGGGGGAAGAAAAACATTAAAAAATACATAAAACTTTGTTTTGAAATCATTTCAAAATCACAGCAGTTTCCAGGGTACCACAAAGAACATTTTGCCACGTTTTCTCTTTCATTCATTCCCTCTTTCTTCCCTCACCCCTTTTTCTTCCTGTCCTCTCTGAACCGTGAATCATTTGAGGGTTATTTGTATACATCATGCTCGTTTATCCATAAGATGTTTTAGTGAACGCTTCCCAAGAACAGGGACAGCCTCTCACTTGTCCATGGTACAGCTGTCAAAGTTGGGAAATGTGTCATACTCTGATCGGCCCAAGAGTTGCTCATTTGTCGTTCAAGTTTCAGATGTGCCAACCGTCCCAATCACGATTTTGAAAGCCGTTGTTTTTCTGGTCCAGGATCCAATCCAGGATCAGGCGCTGCCTTTAGTTATCCTGTCCGCAGCCTGCTGTCATTTGGAGCAGGTCCTCAGCCTTTCTGTGTCTTTCATGACACGGATGTTTGTGAAGAGTACAGTCCAGTTTCCGTTGTGTCCCTCGAGTTGGTCCCGGAATATTTGTTTAACGTGAGTTGGCAAACCACATTCACATGTGTTTTGGTTATGTATGTATTTGCCAAACACCCAGCCTTGTGCGAGGTGCTGCTGTGACGGGGAGCATTACTCAACACAGCCCGCTGACCTTGGGGGTGCAGTTTGGGTTTGTGGGGAGAGCAGCTACCGTCAGCAGGGCTTTGCGGACCCCTGTGTGTCTCATGACCAGAGGCACTGACGCTTGGATAAATACATGTTGGATGGATGCAGGATGAGTCAGCGTTCTAGAAGTCTGCAAAGGTACAGAAATGGCCCTGCTCCCTGTCCGGCAGCCAATCATCAGCTTTTCCTGGCTTCTCCGAGGCACCCTGCCGTTCACACTCCAAACACAAAGGCTTCTCTCAGCAATCAGTGAGCTGCAGTCTGGGCTCTGGCCCTGCCCTTCCGGGGATCTGCACAGTGACTGGGCTGCTCTCTTCCCGCTTTAGGCCAGTGCTGGGGAGAGGAGACCCCTGTGACTCTCCCCGGTGCCCTTGGAGCTCAGAATGAAGTGACGGGGGAGGAGGGCACGAGCCCTGAAGCGCTGGGAAGACAGGCTGTGGGCCACAGGTCCCGACCCCGCCTGGGACAGGGTTCAACAGAAGTAGGATGGTTTCATCATGACCTGGCAGGAAAACCACCAGACCTGGAATTTTGCTTTTACAGCTGGTTAACTTCCCTGCTGTTTAACTTCTGTTTCATGCAGGATGAAAACCGGTGACTTGTAATCTCACATCACCGAGCAAGATCTAGTAGTCGTAAGCATTCTGTCGGCAAAGCAGACAAGGCAGAGTGTTGGAAATGTCATCGGATCTTCACAGAACCTTAGCCGAGCAACCTTTCCATGCGAGAAACAAAATAACGTGGATTTTTATCTAGTAATGAAGTCAACACCAGTGTCCACTCTGTTAACACATTCACTTTTCAGAGTTCCCTCCCTGGGGCTGCAGACACTCATGTGAGAGAGACTTGGAATGGCCTGCCTTTTTAAATTTAATTAAATAAAATAGAAAATTCAGTTCATCGGTTGTTCTGGTGACATTTTAAGGGTTTAGTACCATATGTGGCTCGTAAGTACCGTCCTGGACAGTGTCGACCTAGAACAGTTCCATCCCTGCGGAGAGTTCTGTGTGACGGCACCGCTCTGCGCTCCCAGCAGCCTGGGGAGCAGGGAAGCAGGAGACAGTTCCGTCCATCTCACAGACTTGGTCACACAGTACAGATTTGACAGCAGTTAAATACGACCGCAAACTGTCAATGGCGTGTTCTGTGGAATGCTGGGATGGATCAGAGGTGTGTTGGAAGATGGATAGAATTTTACTACTTCTGTTATTCTGGTAACTCAGAGTCCTGTTCAATCAGTTTCCGCATCAGGATGCTGTCCTCGTGGTTTTAAAGAGGACGAATGCAGCCAGCGTTGAATCGAGGCGGTGATTCCACTCACCTGGCCCTCCAGAGCCCCAGGGTCTTGAGTGCATGGGCTGGTACAGGAGCCCAGTTTTTGACTCGGGGGGGCACTTCCTATGGGAGGAGGACCCCTGTCTCAGTGCTGAGGCAACCACCACTGAGGACCCTGGGCTGGAAGCTGGGCTGAGATGTCTGGTGCTAGGTTCTGAGGCCGGACAGGGACCGACTCAAAGGGATATGGACGGCAGGCTGGATTCGTGTTGCTCCTGCACCTCCGGCTCTGCTGAGGACACCCAGAACTGCGGCCCTGGCCACACCTCAGCTCCCCATTCCATCAAAGTGTGGGTGGGAGAGTGGGGCTGACAGTGGTCCCAAAGCTCCTAGAGTCCAGCCCACAACTGAGGAAGCCACATGGCTGGTTGTGTATGAGCCAGAGTGTCTCTGTCTGATTAAAAGTGCCTATCTGCCTGTGGGTCGTTGCTGGTGTGTGTGCTTCTGTCCCCGCCTCCTGGCCTCCTGGCTGAGGGGAAGCTGAGTGGGCCACGGCCCATGTGTCTCACTTGCCTCGGCTCCCACGCAGCTGCCTCTGCTCCAGCTCCAGCTAGGATGTGGCTCGTTCACACGCTGCTCTGCATGGCCAGTAAGTCCTCACCCGCTGCCTTGAGGGGCTGCGGTGCCCTCGGCTCCAGCCAGATGTCTGCAGACCACAGCCTTGACTGTCTGTCTGATGGGGCTCAGTTCGAGCCAGAGGTTGGGGTGGGAGCTCCTCCAGGAGAGTGGTCTTGCTGGGTGGGTCAGGTGCCCAGGCTTGTTGGGAAGGGCGGCGGACGCTTTGTGTTGACAGTTCTAACAGCCAGGGCCTTCAGACTCCAGGGCTCTGCCACTCGGTTCCTTCTCCAGCCAGCCTCCCCCGACCACCGAAGCCCTCTCCCCGTGGCACCCACTTGGGGCAGGTGCTCGCCTCTGTAGTTTGTTCTCTGAGTATGGAGGCTCCGCCTGGCAGAGCTCCGTTCTGTGACAGAGCAGGGGTTGGGCTGATGAGGGTGCGGACCCTGTGAGAGAGTGTCGACGAGAGACCGGGGGCAAGTGTCTGTATGTAGAGGGCGAGCGTGTTGGCGGGGAGCCTGCTTCCTGTGTTGTCGGGCCAGGGTGAAAACTGGTATGTGGGGTGGGGGAGGCACTTCTGCTGCCTGGGGGGGGGGTCCCGTTTTAGCCTTTAAACTGTCCCATGGAAGCCTCTGGGCAAAAGCCAAGCCACAATCCTTTCGTGGGCCCCCAGGGATGAGACAGCACAGTCAGGTGAGCCCCTGGAGGCTGCTAAGACCAGGCGGGAGGCCAGGGTGGTCCTGCCTGGTGATCTGAGCGGACTTCCCATGGACCTCCTGCCCCCGCTCAGGAGGTTGGCGGGAGAATTGGATTAGCATCCCACATGGGGCCAGATCACCCAGGAAGCAGGCCACAAGGTGTAGGGTACCAGCAAGTCACGGTTTTGGACAGATTTTAATATTTTATATTCATTTTCTTTTTTGAGACAGAGTCTTGCTCTGTTGCCCCAGCTGGAGCCCAGGCTGGATCTTGGCTCACTGCAACCTCTGCCTCCCAGGTGCAAGCAATTCTCCTGTCTCAGCCTCCAGAGTAGCTGGGATTACAGGTTCGTGCCACCACGCCCGGCTAATTTTTGTATTTTTAGTAGAGACGAGGTTTCACCATGTTGACCAGGCTGGTCTCAAACTCCTGACCTCAGGTGATCGACCTGCCTCGGCCTCCCAAAGCGTTGGGATTACAGGCGTGAGCCACCATGCCCGGCCTAATATTTTATATTTCAAGAGCATCAGAATAGTCACCACGGAAAGATCAACAGTTTGTTGAACTTCCTTTTATTTTACAATTTAGACTTCTCTGTTTTTAGTTCCATGTGAGGTGTAAGGAGTCTGTTTTTATGGCTTGTGGCTTTGATCTCCCATTACCAAGAATACCTGGAGCAGATGCTTAGACTAGACTCTTGTCTACCCTCTCCCAGTACAGAGGAGGTGACTGGGTCACAGAGGGGACAGTGACTACCCAGGCTTGCAAGGAACTGACAATAGACACGGGGCTCAGGCCCAGGCCTCTGTCCTGCCTCCCAGCTCCAGAATCCTCCTGTGGCTCATCTGTCTCCTGCAGCCTCTGGGGCCACCATTCATCACCTCAGTGCCTTTTCCAGCAGGTGGCATTGATCAACCCTCTTTGGAGGCCTAGGCCCTTCCCGAGCTGATGGGCAGCAGAGAGCAATGATGGAGCAGACTTGCCACGAGACCACTTAGCCCACAGCTCAGCTCAGCCATGGGAAGGGGTCGAGAACAGGGCCCCAGCAGCTCCAGTGTGGGTGGCAGAAACGAAGCTGCTGCAGTTCTGCCCTACGCTGTGAGGTCCTGAGACTGGGACGGACCAGTCCGGGAGAGTTTCCTGGAGAAGGTGAGGTGGCGTTGAGTCTTGGGGGCTGAGGAGAGCCTGAGAAAGAAAATGCCTGGGAGTTGCTGGCAGGAAAGACTCCCTCAGACAGTGGCCCAGGCCCAGCACCCTGAATCCCATGCCGGGCCGGGGCTCCTTAGGCTGGAGAGAATCCAGGACTGGCCTGGCGCTGACCTTCCACCCTCTCCAGGCCACCCGCTCTGGTGATGACTACTTCTTGTTATTCGTGAGAGCAGATGGAATAATAGCAATTGTCTAAGGGAGATTTTAGAAGAGTCGGGTGCAGACAGACCGTGAAATCCTGGAACTGCCCACAGCCTGACCACCAGCCCCATCATGCCCTGTTACCCTGTGACCTGCCGTCCTCAAGTCCGTCTTCACCCCTGACTCATTCTGCAATCACAACATCAACTCACTTCTCCATCCTGGGTCTCAGAGGTTGGGTTTCCACCCTTGCACCCTTGCGTGAAGAGGCCTGCCCTGTCAGCCTCCAAAGCCTTACAGGGGTGAAGAAGAAGGAACCGGAAGTCCAGGGCCCACTCTGCTGGTGGCACGCACTCGGGCTGAGGCCTGGGGCTCTGCCGGGGCATCACCCCAGGCCTGTGCGTGATAGAAAACCTCCGTCCTTGGGGAGTGGGAGACTGTGGCATCTGAGGTGGGGTCTGAAGGATGGGGAGGTCCTTGGCAAGTACAGGCTGGGGGTGAGCAGAGGGGCCTTCTCTGCAGGGGGAATAGGAGGCACCAAGCCCTGGGGTGTGAGGAGTCTGGTTGGTAGGAAGATGGAGGCGAAGTGTGAGTGGGAGTGGAAGGCCGTCTCCTCTGGTGTTGCTTTCCCTTCCAGCCCCGCCCCAAATCGGGACATGCTGGGGCCTGGAGGTGCGGGCAGAGGCAAGGCCACCCCTGTCCTGGCCCCCCGTGTGAAGAGAAGGCAGGCTGTGCACACAGTAGCCTCTCCAGCCCCAGCAGCGTCTCACAACACGGGGGTAGGGAAAAGGCACTCCCGGCCGAGGGGCGGCCCAAGCAAAGGTGAAATGCCAGCAGAGTGCAGTGTGTGTGGGAGAGCTGGCTGGGGGAGTGTGGGCTGTGTGGGAGCCCCACATCCCTGCCCGTCTCTGGGAGGTCCCCTTGCGTGGGGCCGGTGTGGTGTGAGTGGAGGAATGCGGGCATCCAAGCCCGAGAGGCCCACAGCAGCGGGTGAGGAATGTGGGGACCTGAGTGCCGGCCTGGGGGAGCTTGGAATTCCTGCTGAGGGCAGTGGGGAGCCACAGGTCTTGAGCGGGGTGTCGACAGACTTGTATGTTGAGTGTTAGTTGGAATCTGGGGGAGAGGCCCGTAAGGAGGCTTCTGCCTCGGTCCCATCCACAGGTCCTAGGGAAGGCAGACGTGGGGAGGAGGAGACACTCATGAGAAACGTTTAGTTTCCTGGCCGGGCGCGGTGGCTCACACCTGTAATCCCAGCACTTTGAAAGGCCAAGGTGGGCAGATCACTTGTGATCAGGAGTTCAAGACCAGCCTGGCCAACATGGTGAAACCCCATCTCTCCTAAAAATACAAAATTTAGCCAGGCATGGTGGTGCGTACCTGTAATCCCAGCTACTTGGGAGGCTGAGGCAAGAGAATCGCTTGAACCCAGGAGTCGGAGGTTGCAGTGAGCTGAGATTGTGCCGCTGCACTCCAGCCTAGAAGACAGAGACAACGTTTCAGAAAAAAAATAGAGGCCGGGTGCAGTGGCTCATGCCTGTAATCCCAGCACTTTCGGAGGCCGAGGTGGGCAGATCACAAGGTCAGGAGACCATCCTGGCTAACACAGTGAAACTCCGTCTCTACTAAAAATACAAAAAATTAGCTGGGCGTGGTGGCGGGTGCCTGTAGTCCCAGCTACTCGAGAGGCTGAGGCAGGAGAATCACTTGAATCCGGGAGGTGGAGGTTGCAGTGAGCTGAGATGGCGCCACTGCACTCCAGCCTGGGTGACAGAGCAAGACTCCATCTCGAAAAAAAAAAAAAAAGGAAAAGAAAAGAAATGTTTAGTTTCCAGCACACAGTAGTGCTCAAGGCCTGTTGGCCGTTCTTGTTATTAGAGAGATGAAGGGTGAGGGAGAGAGATGGGCTCAGCTGACCGTGAGGTTCGGGGTGGAGTTGATGAGGCTCCGTGTAGAGGATCGAGGCGGGGGGACCGTGGCTGGGTGGTCCGGCGCAGGCGCGCTGCAGATGGCTCTGAGGCACAGCCCTCCCATGAGGCCCAGCTGGGTGTTCTGGGCTGGGTGTCAGGACCCCTGCGTCTAGTCCCACTTCTGCAGCTCCTGCTATCAATGTGGGTGAATCATGCCTCATGAGCCTCAGTTTCCTAAATTGGGAGTAGTGGTACTTATTGTACTGTGAGAATGCGTGTTTGAATTGCCCAGTGTGCTGGGGGAGACAGAGGGTTGAGGGGAGAGAGTGGTGGCTGACAGGATGGAGGGGATCTCGGTCTGACTCAGCAGGCCTCTGTGGCTGGGGACGGCTCAGAGAGGTGGTCCTGTGGGTAGTGCGGTGACAGACACCGGTGGAGCTGTGTCTGTAAGTCTGCAGCACGCGACGGGGGTTTGAGGGGGAGGGCCAGCCCTCGCCTGTGGTTGTGACTCTCTCCAACCTCAGCCTCCACGTGCTGAGCCTCCTGCATCAGACCTGGGGATGGGTGTTGCCCCATTGGATCTGCACAACCCCGTGTCCCAGAGGGGAGACGGAAGGGAGGTGCCAGGGCCCTTCAGTGACTCCGAGGCAGTGAGGATTTGAACTCAAGACCCTCTACCAAGACGATGCTGTTTTCTGAGTCCTGGTGGGAAATGCAACAGGAGGTGGTTTCCTGATGGAGGCGCAGCTCGAAGGCGAACTGTCAGGCCTGAGGTGCGTCCAGTCCGAGGAAACAAGCTGAGCCAGGCCTGGCAGACCTGGGCACCAGCTGACTCTCAGGGAAAGCCCAGCAAATACAGCGACCTCCCCCACCACACACACACACACACACACACACACACACACGTAAGCACACAAGGATGCACGCACACGTGGATGCACACTACACGCACACATGGATACACACGCACACAGATGCACACACATGCACAGATGCATACACACATGCACGCGCACACGGATGCACACGCACACAGATACAGATGCACACACACACAGATGCACACATGCACGCACACATACATGCACACACACGGATGCACGCACACGGTTGCACACACGCACACACAGATACACAGATACACACAGATGCACACACACATGCACATGCACACACGGATGCACACACATGGATGCATGCAGACACGCACACGGATGCACACACATATGGATGCACACACAATGCACACACACATGCAGATGCACACACAGATGCACACGCACACGGATGCGCACACACACGGATGCACACCCACACAGATGCACACGCACACGGATGCACACACGCACACACGGATGCATGCACACACGGATGCACACACGCACACATGGATGTACACACACGGATGCACACACATGGATGGATGCACACATGGATGCACACACGCACACATGGATGCACACACGCACACGGATGCACACACATGGATGGATGCACACATGGATGCACACACGCACACGGATGCACACACATGCATACACGGATGCACACGCGGATGCACACACGCGTGCATACACACACACATGTACACAGTTTCTCATGCCACCGTGCCCCCGCAGCAGGCTCTTGCTGACCTAGTTACCAGCCCTCTAAGCAGAGCTCTGCTGCAGCTCAGTGAGCCGCCAGCACAGCAGGAGCAGTGCCCAGCTTCTTGAGGCCATTCGTGACCCTGCCCTCTCTCTGATTACCAACCGCTTAGTGCCTCCAGCTTTTACTAAAGGCTTTGGAATCGGGCACAAACACAGAATCTGAGCCCCAGACGCAAATATTCACTCTTCCGATGGGCCGTGTGCAAACCACACCCCTCTCTGAGCCTAGCACCTAGCGTGGTGCCTGGAAGGCAACAGGTGCTCTGGGGGAGCAGAACCCTCTGTTGAACAAGATCTCTCTGTTGAACAGAGTGAACACAGGGGTGGGGTGGCGCGAGGAAAGGGAATATCTGGCCCACTCTGACATTTTTAGGGCGCCTCTTTTGGGCCTGGCCCTGTGCTGAGCTGGGCTCTGTGGCTGGGGGTGTTGTGTGTGACTCAGATCACATCATAGTTCGGGGGAGATAGACTGAATCACAGATCACCCTGATCCAGACAGAATTTGGTCAGAGCCAGACAGACCACAGGATGCTGAGGGGGTTCAGGGTTCGGTCAGAGCCAGACAGACCACAGGGTGCTGAGGGGGCTCGGGGACCCGGGAGTTACTCTGACTGAGAGTCTGGATTGGCTCCTGGCTCCTCGCTGGCTGAGCAGGGCCACAGAAGACGGGCTTTGCAGACGGAGGTGGAGAGCGGTGAGCAGGCCTGCTGGATGGAGGGAGCAGCTGTGCCGAGGCCTGGAGGCAGGAGTGTGCAGAGGGTGCCACGGAGACCCAGGACAGGAGACTAGACTTTGCTCTGCGGTCTCCACTCCTGCCTTTCAGTTACACCAACAGTGAAATGGGGGGACAAAGGCCCCACACTCACCCCTCGTAACATGTTGGCAGCTCGCACTTTTTAATTCTCCTCTAGGCAGTTTGCTGACCTCCTGTTTTTTCCCCAGCCTGGCTGACCAGGAAGCACAGGGCTCAGCGTGACGTGGGCCCTGGGGCCGGAGCCCAAACTCCCTACTGGGCATCCCTTATCTCAGCTCTGGATTGATGAGGGAGCAGCGGGAACAGTACAACCTTCTTCCCTGCCTGGGGGTCTTGATCTGGAACCTTTGAGAGTCTGTGTAGGCTGCAAGCGGCCACTCTCCCAGCACCTACCGAGTGTGGGCCACCATGCCAGGTCCTGAGATAATGTGGCAATCAAGGCAGATGCAGTGTGTGCCCTCATGGTACTCACTGGTGGCAGGGGGGCAGTCACTGGCAATAGGGAAACAAGGCCGAGCACAGTGGCTCACTCCTGCAATCCCAGCACTTTGGGAGGCCAAGACTGGGGGATTACTTGAGCCCAGGAATTTGAGTCCAGCCTGGGCAACATAACAAGACCCCCGTCTGTACAAAAAAATTTTAAAAAAAATTAGAGGCTGGGCGCGGTGGCTCACGGCTGTAATTCCAGCACTTTAGGAGGCCAAGGCGGGTGGATTGCAAGGTCAGGAGTTCGAGACCAGCCTGACCAACATGGCAAAACCCCATCTCTACTAAAAATACAAAAATGAGCCGGGCGTGGTGCGGGTGCCTGTAGTCCCAGTTACTCGGGAGGCTGAGGCAGGAGAATTGCTTGAACCCGGGAGGTAGAGGTTGCAGTGAGCTGAGATCATGCCATTGCACTCTGGCCTGGGTGACAAGAGCAAGACTCCATCTCAAAAAAAAAAAAAAAGGCCGGGCGCGGTGGCTCACGCCTGTAATCCCAGCACTTTGGGAGGCCGAGGCGGGCGGATCACGAGGTCACGAGATCGAGACCATCCTGGCTAACACGGTGAAACCCCGTCTCTACTAAAAACTACAAAAAACTAGCTGGGCAAGGTGGCGGTGCCTGTAGTCCCAGCTACTCGGGAGGCTGAGGCAGGAGAATTGCATGAACCCGGGAGGCGGAGCTTGCAGTGAGCTGAGATCCAGCCACTGCGCTCCAGCCTGGGCGACAGAGCGAGACTCCGTCTAAAAAAAAAAAAAAAATTAGGATGAAGAGGAAGCCAGGAGACAGGCTGAGGCAGAGCACTTCAGGCAAGGGGAGGACTTTGTACACATGTGTACTCAGGGGATCAGGAAGGGCTCCAATGCTTCCATCAAATTCTCAAAGGGGGCCGGGCACGGTGGCTCACACCTGTAATCCCAGCACTTTGGGAAGCCGAGGTGGGCGGATCACGAGGTCAGGAGATTGAGACCATCCTGGCTAACATGGTGAAATGCCATCTCTACTAAAAATATAAAAATTAGCCAGGCATGCTGGCATGCGCCTGTAGTCCCAGCTACTCCGGAGACTGAGACAGGAGAATCACTTAAACTGGGGAGGCGGGGGTTGCAGTGAGCCTAGATCATGCCATTGCACTCCAGCCTGGGTGACAGAGTGAGACTCCAACTCAAAATGAAAAAAAGGCCGGGCGCGGTGGCTCACGCCTGTAATCCCAGCACTTTGGGAGGCTGAGGCAGGCGGATCACGAGGTCAGGAGATGGAGACCATCCTGGCCAACATGGCGAAACCCCATCTCTACTAAAAATACAAAAAATTAGCCGGGCGTGGTGGTGTGCACCTGTGGTCCCAGCTACTCAGGAGGCTGAGGCAGGAGAATCGCTTGAACCCGGCAGGCAGAGGTTGCAGTGAGCTGAAAATTGTGCCATTGCACTCTAGCCTGGGCGACAGAGTGAGACTCTGTCTAAAAAAAAAAATAGAGGCCAGGTGCGGTGGCTCAAGCCTGTAATCCCAGCACTTTGGGAGGCCAAGACGGGTGGATCACGAGGTCAGGAGATCGAGACCATCCTGGCTAACATGGTGAAACCCCGTCTCTACTAAAAAATACAAAAAAAAAAAAAACTAGCCGGGTGAGGTGGCGGGCGCCTGTAGTCCCAGCTACTTGGGAGGCTGAGGCAGGAGAATGGCGTAAACCCGGGAGGCGGAGCTTGCAGTGAACTGAGATCCGGCCACTGCACTCCAGCCTGGGCGACAGAGCCAGACTCCGTCTCAAAAAAGAGAAAAGAAAAAAAAAAGAAAAAAAAGAAAAAAGGGAAGATTCTCAAAGGGATCCATGACCCCCAAACAAGAACGTCAGGTCTGGGTGTATTTCCTGTGCTTTCTACTTTTGGGGCAGTGGCAGGGAGGACACAAATCACAGCTCTGGAAAAGCCGGAGTACAGAGTTTCTTCATTGTGTTCTCACAGAGGACCCTTAGGGACAGTTTTTTTCTGGTTTAAATAACAGGACTGGTTGTGCTTTGCCTGGCAGTGTTGTGTTTTTTGGATTTTGTGGACACTGCATGGTGTTGACTGATCTTTTTCATGTTGATACCACCTTCAAGAAAGCTTCATTCATTCCTGTATGCATTGAATCAACAAATGATTTTATTAAGCCAAAGGATTTTAGGAACTCTGCTGTGAGCCAGAGCTGTGTTCAAAGCCAAGAGTGGGGAACAGGATAGAAAGTGTTGGCACTGGGCCGGGCGTGGTGGCTCACGCCTGTAATCCCAGCACTTTGGGAGGCTGAGGCAGGTGGATCACAAGGTCAGGAGTTCGAGACCAGCCTGGCCAATATGGTGAAACCCCATCTCTACTAAAAATACAAAAATGAGCCGGGCGTGGTGCGGGTGCCTGTAGTCCCAGTTACTCGGGAGGCTGAGGCAGGAGAATTGCTTGAACCCAGGAGGCAGAGGTTGCAGTGAGCCAAGATCGTGCCACTGCACTCCAGCCTGGGCGACAGAGCGAGACTGTGTCTCAAAAAAAGAAAAAAAAAAAAGAAAGTGCTGGCACTGCTTGATCTACATGTTAGCTGTTGGCCTCCTTCCTGGTTTATTGTATCCCCCTCTTTTTTTAAACTATCATTTTCCTTCTGTCCTTTTCTGCCTGCCCCATTATTTTAAGCAAGCGTTTATCTTACCTGTATTATGTATTTTTATGAATCACCACAAATCATTCCAGGCAAGGAGAGGTATAAAGAAAAAGGAATAAAATATAGATATCAGGCTGGGCATGGGGACTCACACCTGTAAGCCCAGCACTTTGGGAGGCCAAGGTGGTGGATCACCTGAGGTCAGGAGTTTGAAACCAGCCTGGCCAACATGGAGAAACCCCAACTCTACTAGAAATACAAAAATTTGCCAGGCATGGTGGCGCACACCTGTGATGCCAGCTACTTGGGAGGCCAAGGCAGAAGAATTGCTTAAACCTGGGAGGCAGAGGCTGCAGTGAGCCGAGAACGCACCACTACACTCCAGCCTGGGCAACAGGGCCAGACTCCATCTCAAAGAATAAATCCATAAATAAAATTAAATTAAATATAGATATCCACTTTGTGCCAGACTCAGGGAAATGGCCTGGAAATGGAGAGATGAGAGATGCAGGGCCTGGCCTCAGAGCCCTCTCCCCAGGCTCCTCCTCAAGTCTGGAATTTTTGGATAATAAAATCTTAAGCATGTACACAGGTAAACAAGATAACTATAGTAAAGCCAATATGTCCATCAAGCGGATGACACAATGATCAAGATCCGGCCACACAGCCTGAATTTATTTTGTGTTCCCTTTTTCATTTTCGTTGTCAAAGTATTTAAAGCCTGGCTGCTCAAAATGTGATCTGAGGACCAGCAGTGTCGGCATCATCTGGGAGCTTGTTGGAACAGACTTTCGGCCCCACTCTGATTCATTACCTGCTGAGTCAGAATCTGCATTTTACCAAGATCTCCGATGATTCATTTGCATGTTAATGCTTCAGAAACATGATTTTAAACCAAACCCCAAACATCGTGTCATTTCACTCCCAAAAAACATGGACATTTTCATTTCTAAAGACCATCAGGGGCCAGGCGCAGTGGCTCACGCCTGTAATCCCAGCACTTTGGGAGGCCGAGGCAGGCGGATCACCTAAGGTCAGGAGTTCAAGACCAGCCTGGCCAACATGGCGAAACCCTGTCTCTACTAAAAATACAAAAATTAGCTGGGCATGGTGGTACACCCCTGTAATCCCAGCTACTCAGGAGGCTGAGGCAGGAGAATCACTTGAACCCAGGAAATAGAGGTTGCAGTGAGCCCAGATCGTACCACCGCACTCCAGCCTGGGCGACAGAGTAAGACTCCATCTCAAAAATAAAAATAAAGAACGTGGACATTTTCTTAAATAGCTACAATGTTCTTACCACCTAACTAAATTTATGATAATTCTTTAGTATCATCTAATTCCAAATACTTAGTTCATATACAAATCTCACTGTCTCAAAATATCTTTTTTTTTTTTTTTTTAAGGTGGAGTCTCACTCAGTAGCCCAGGCAGGAGTGCAGTGGCACCATCTCAGCTCACTGCAACCTCGACCACCCAGGTTCAAGCAATTCTCCTGCCTCAGCCTCCCGAGTAGCTGGGACTACAGGTGTGCGCCGAGATGCCTGGCTAATTTTTGTATTTTTAGTAGAGTCAGGGTTTCACCATGTTAGCCAGGCTGGTCCTCAACTCCTGACCTCAGGTGATCCGCCCGCCTCCACCTCCCGAAGTGCTGGGATTACAGGCGTGAGCCACCGCGCCCGGCCTCAAAATGTCTTTTTAACAGTTGGTTTGTTCAAAGCAAGATCCAAACAAGGTCCACACATTACATGTGGTTGCTGTGGCTCTTTCTGTCTAGAGTGCACCCCTGTTCCCATTTTCTGCTTTCATGTCTTTGATTTAGTGCAGAGTTTGGTCAGGGTGTTGCAGAACATCTACATTCGGGATTCGTGTGTTTGCTTCCTCTTGGTGGGATTTGTCTTTTTTTTTTTTTGAGACGGAGTCTCGCTCTGTCACCCAGGCTGGAGCGCAGTGGCACGATCTCGGCTCACTGCAAGCTCCGCCTCCCGGGTTCAGGCCATTCTCCTGCCTCAGCCTCCCGAATAGCTGGGACTACAGGCGCCCGCCACCGCGCCCGGCTAGTTTTTTGTATTTTTAATAGAGATGGGGTTTCACCGTGTTAGCCAGGATGGTCTCGATCTCCTGACCTCGTGATCTGCCCGTCTCGGCCTCCCAAAGTGCTGGGATTACAGGCGTGAGCCACTGCGCCCAGCGGGATTTGTCTTTTTATTCCCCAAATTGCCTAGAAACTGGAAGTTTAACATCAGGTTTCAGTTTTCTGGCGATCATACACTAAGCAATCGTGAGGATTTTGCCCCACTTCCTACAGTTATTTAACTTCTTTTTCTTTTGTGTGTGTGTGTGTGTGTGTGTGTGTGTGTATGTGTGTTTGAGACAGAGTCTCGCTCTGTCACCCAGGCTGGAGTGCAATGGTGCGATCTCGGCTCACTGCAAGCTCCACCTCCTGGGTTCAAGTGATTCTCCTGCCCAAGCAGCTGGGATTACAGGCGCCCGCCACCATGCCCGGCTAACTTTTGTATTTTTAGTAGAGATGGAGTTTCACCGTGTTGGCCAGGCTGGTCTTGAACTCCTGACCTCAGGTGATCCGCCCACCTCAGCCTCCCAAAGTGCTGGGATTACAGGCGTGAGCCACCGCGCCCACCCCTTCTTTTTCTTTTCTTCACTGAAGTATTTTAAAGCCTTAGTACTCAGAATGTGGTCTGAAGACCAGCAGTGTGGGCATCCCTTACAAGCTTGTTGGAAATGCAGAGTCTTGGGCCCTTAGATCCTTCCTAGGGTGTCACACCGAGAAGGACTTATGCCTGGGAGCCCCACTCCTGGGGATGTGAATATGGAGTAGTGGGCTCCGGTGGTGTCAGCCTAATTGTAAAGTTAGTCTATCAGACTCTCATTTAGTAGTTTTACCTATTGATGATCCTGGCCTGAATTAATTATTGTGTTTCATTAGGACTCACCAAATAGTTCGGTTCTATTATTCTTCCTACATTTATTAGTAATAATTTATCCATAAAAAAAAGAAATTTTTCTTGCCATTTTTATAAAGGCCAGATGAACAAATGAAAACTAAATTTAATACTGGGCGCAGTGGCTCACGCCTGTAATCTCAGCACTTTGGGAGGCCGAGGGAGGCGGATTACTTGAGATCAGGAGTTCAAGACCAGCCTGACCAACAGGGCGAACTCCATCTCTGCTAAAAATACAAAAATTAGCTGGGTGTGGTGGCACGTGCCTGCAATCCCAGCTACTGGGGAGGCTGAGGCGGGAGAATTGCTTGAGCCCAGGAAGTTGAGGCTGCGTGAGTCTTGATCGCACCACAGCACTCCAGCCTGAATGACAAAGCAGCGTCAACTTCCTGAGCTCAAGTGATTCTCCCACCTCGGCCTCCCAAGTAGTCAGGACCACAGGCAGACGCCACTGTGGGCAGCTAATTTGTTTATTTTTTTGTAGAAACGGAGTCTCACTGTATTGCCCAGGCTGGTCTCAAACTCCTGAGCTTAAGCAATCTGCCTGCCTCAGTCTCCCAAAGTGCTAGGATTACAGGCGCGAGCCACTGTGCCAGGCCTCTAGTTTTCTTTTTGTTATTGGTTTAAATTCCAGTATAGTCAGAGAACATATTCTGAGTTATTTCAATTCATTGATATTTATTGAGGCTTTGTGACCTAGCATATGGTCAATTTTGGTAAATGTTTCACATGTACTTGAAAATAATGTTTCTGAGGGCCGGGCACGGTGGCTAACACCTGTAATCCCAGCACTTTGGGAAGCCGAGGCAGGTAGATCACAAGGTCAAGAGATTGAGACCATCCTGGCCAACATGGTGAAACCCCGTCTCTACTAAAAATAGAAAAATTAGGCGGGCATGGTGGTGTGCGCCTGTAGTCCCAGGTTCTCGAGAGGCTGAAGCAGAAGAATCGCTTGAACCCAGGAGGCGGAGGTTGCAGTCAGCCAAGATCGCGCCACTGCACTCCAGCCTGGGTGACAGAGTGAGACTCCGTCTCAAAACAAAAAACAAAACAAAAAAAACCAAAAAAGGGCCGGGCGCGGTGGCTCACGCCTGTAATCCCAGCACTTTGGGAGGCCGAGGCGGGCGGATCACAAGGTCAGGAGATCGAGACCACGGTGAAACCCCGTCTCTACTAAAAATACAAAAAATTAGCCGGGCGCGGTTGTGGGCGCCTGTAGTCCCAGCTACTCGGGAGGCTGAGGCAGGAGAATGGCGTGAACCCGGGAGGCGGAGCTTGCAGTGAGCCGAGATCGCGCCACTGCACTCCAGCCTGGGCGACAGAGCGAGACTCCGTCTCAAAAAAAAAAAAAAAAAAAAAAGGAAAGAAAAAAAAGAAAAAAATGTTTATTTTTCCATTGTTGGGTACAGCGTTCTGTTTGTCAGGTCAAGTTTGCTAATTGTGTTATTCCTGTCTTCTATATCCTGCCCAGTTTTTGCTCTGCTTTTGTAGTTAACATAAAAGGATTGTTGAAGTGAAGTCTCCCGCTTTCATTGTAGTGTTTTGTATTTTTCCTTTGAATTCAATTTTTGCTTTTATATTTTGAAATGTTACTGGATACATACAGATTTAAAATTGTCACATCTTCCTAGTGAATTAAAAACAACATATTTGTGTGCATGTATTTCCTTCCCTTCCTTATACAGAAGCTAGTGTCGTTTATATACTTATCCTTCATGTAATGATTTTACTTTCTTTCTGAAACCTCTACTGCTAAGTAAACAACCATTAACTGGAAAAAATATTTGCATTGATTTCATTAAAAAAATTGTGATGCATTCCACCCAACCGAAGATACTCAGATGATTTTTACTGTTAGGAAAATGTATTCATTGACCAATAAAACAAGTTTAGATGAATAAAAACAATACTTTGAATATAAAAATACAGTTTCCATATACAATTTATTGTAATGAAGGTTTATTGGCCTTATTAAAAGAAGAAGACAAGATTTGACAGTGGGGGCTAGGTGTGGTGGCTCACACCTGTAATCCCAGCACTTTGGGAGGCTAATGTGGGCGGGTCACTTGAGGTTCAGGACGAGTACGAGACCAGCCTGGCCAACATGGTGAAACCTCGTCTCTACTAATAATACAAAAAATTAGCCGGGCGTGGTGGCGTGCGCCTGTAATCCCACCTACTCCGGAGACTGAGGCAGGAGAATTGCTCGAACCCATGAGCCAAGATCACGCTACTGCACTCCAGCCTGGGCGACAGAGTGAGACTCCATCTCAAAAAATAAAAATAAAAAATGAAGTCATAGCAAAAGTCACAGAGAAACACCTTGAGGGCAAAATAAATACTGAACCCAAAAGCACTTCCAAACACATGGAAATAGCCTGTGCGCTCATCCCACTTCAGAATCACAGAAGCTTCAGCCCTTGCGATCGGCGTCCATAAGCAAAAGCAGGCATTTGGGATTTATCCAAACATGACATGCAATGCAGATTTGTTCCATATGGTGGTGTTGGACTAGAAACTGTTGCACAGTAAATCAGTGAGTGTGTCTTCATGTGAGAGTGTAATGTCAAATGTCATTCCTTATATCATGTTTACCCAGTGTATTTAGAGATGAAAAATTCACTCAACCAAAAAAAGGAGTGTTGCCAAGAAGTTATATAGCTTTTTAAGAGTGTTTATGGCGAAAGTCGTTAATTGAACAGTACTTGAACAGGTAAGTCTGTAAACTGGACTTCATCTTGCTTTTTTCCCCATGTAAATATATATTAGAGATGGGAGCAGTGGCTCACACCTGTAATCCCAGCACTTTGAGAGGCTGAATCATCTGAGGTCAGGAGTTCGAGCCCAGCCTGGCCAACACGGTAAAAACCTGTCTCTATTGAGAATACAAAAATTAGCTGGGCATGGTGGTGCGCACCTGTAATCCTGGCTACTTGGGAGGCTGAGGCAGGAGAATCGCTTGATCCTGGGAGGTGAAGGTGGCAGTGAGCTAAGATCGCGCCACTGCACTCCAGCCTGGGCAAAAGAGTGAGATCTTGTCTTAATAAAATAAAAAGTAAAAAATATTTGGGAGGCCAAGGTGGGGGGGGGGCGGATCATCTGAAGTCGGGAGTTCGAGACCAGCCTAACCAAAATAGAGAAACTCCGTCTCTACTGAAAATACAAAAATTGGCCGGGCGTGGTGGCTCATGCCTGTAATTCCAGCACTTTGAGAGGCCAAGGCGGGCGGATCACCTGAGATTGGGAGTTTGAGACCAGCCTGACCAACATGGTGAAACCTCATCCCTACTAAAAATACAAAAATTAGCCAGGCGTGGTGGCGCATGCCTGTAATCCCAGCTACTCGGTAGGCTGGGGCAGAATAATCGCTTGAAACTGAGAGGCAGAGGTTGTGGTGAGCTGAGATCGTGTCATTGCACTCCAGCCTGGGCAACAAGAGTGAAACTCCATCTCAAAAAAAAAAAAAAAAAAAAAAAGTAAAAAATAATTTTGGAACAAGATGGTGAGATACTCTTAAAATAAGGATGAAAATGTCTTCACAGTCAGTCCAGGCAACACTGTGGGGAGACAGACCTTGTCCCATGCTGTGGTTGGAGTATGACTTGGCAAAATCTCTTTGGGAGGTAATCTTTCAATACCTATTTTTCCCCAAAAAATGTTAAATGAAAAATTTCAAATACATAGAAAAGTTGAAAAATTATACAGTGGACAACTGCATCACCACACTTAAATCTGACAATCATTAACACTTTTGCATATTTGTTTTATCACATATATCTATCTACCCATCCAGCAAGCCATCTTATATTTTGATGCATTTTAAAGTAAATTGCAGGCTGGATGTGGCGGCTCACACCTGTAATCCCAGCACTTTGGAAGCCCAAGGCAGGTGGAGCACTTGAGGTCAGGAGTTCGAGACCAGCCTGGCCAACATGGTGAAACCTTGTCTCTACTAAAAATACAAAAATTAGCTGGGCGTGTTGGCAGGCACCTGTAATCTCAGCTACGTGGGAGGCTGAGACAGAAGAATCGCTTGAACCTGGGACACAGAAGTTGTAGTGAGCCAAGATTGCACCACTGCACTCCAGCCTGGGAGACAGAGCGAGACCCCATCTCAAAAAAAAGAACTAAATAAAAATAAATTGCTGACTTACGTATAATTCAACTCTAAACATTTCAGCATACATATCAACAAAATGTGTCTGCGTTTCTTTTGTAAGGTAATATTTACATACAGTGACATGCACAAATTCTAAGTGGACCATTCATTGAATGTGCTTTAACACATGTACACCTTGGTAATTCAAACACCCATCAAGATACAGAATATTTTCATCATTCCAGAAAGTTCCTTCTAGTCCCTTCCCAGTTAGTCTCATCTTCTTAGGCATTTTTTTTCTTTTTACTATAGATTTAGTTTTGCTGGTTCTGGAACCTCATATAAATGGAGTTATACAATATGATTTTTGTTGCCTTCGCTCAACAAATCTGCTGTGCTCTGCTTGAATTCCCTTTCCCTGCATCAAGGTCATAAAATTCCTCCAGAAAGAAAGCTGAGGGTAATGACAGGGCTCGTGTTATTTGTTCGTGTTTTCTAGAGATCACTGCCCTGCGCTGCCTGTTGTCAAATGTCTGAAAACGTTTTATCCGTTTTGTCTAGTGTTCTAGTTGTTTATGGTGAAATAATTAATTCAATACCAATTATTCCTTCATGGAAAGGCCAAATAAGGGACAATTTAAGAACCAATATGGTGATAACAGATTATAACCATTGAATAAAATAGAATTCGTGAGCCTATTCTGCTGTAAATAAATTAAAAAAAAAAAAATGAGAAGAAAGAAGAAAGATGTAAGGCCTTCTGCCACTCAGCATAATGATTGTTGTTGTTGTTTTGAGACGGAGTCTCGTTCTGTTGCTCAGGCTGGAGTGCAGTGGTGTAATCTCGGCTCATTGCAGCCTCCGCCTCCCAGGTTTAAGCAATTCTCCTGCCTCAGCCTCCCGAGTAGCTGGGATTAAAGGCACGTACTACCACGCCCAGCTAATTTTTGCATTTTTAGTAGAGACAGGGGTTTCATCAGGTTGGCCAGGCTGGTGTCAAACCCCCTGACCTCCAGCGATCCAGCTGCCTCGGCCTCCCAAAGTGCTGGGATTACAGGCGTGAGCCACCGCGCCCGGCCAGCATAGTGATTTTTGAGATTCGTCACGCTGCTCTATCTGTTGTTCATTCCTCTTTACCTCTGAGTAGGATCCTATCGTAGGAATACACCACAGTGGGTTTTTCCATATTCTCCTGTTCATGGACATTCGGGTTCTTTGCAGTTTGGGGCTCTTCCGAATAAAACATTCTTGTGCAGGCAGTTTTGGGGACACATGTTTTCTCTTGGGTCGCTTGAAGGGGTACATAGAACATACGCAGGCCCTCTTCCTGGGGCTCACAGTCTACTGTCACTTCGGTACAAGACGCGGTAATGTGAGTACGTTCCGCGTGTCCGGTGCGGAGCTGACAGTCAGAGGCGTGAGGAGGCAGGAAGTGCTTCTTTGGGGAGAGCTAGGCGTGGTTTCTTGGAGGACGGGGGCTCGGGTACTGGTACAGCTTGGTTTAGTAGGAGAATCAGAGGCTCTGGGTCAGATACACCTGCGTCTAGTCTTTCTCTCTCACACACAAAGATCCTTGGGGAGTCTCACTTTTCTCAGCTGTAAAACAGGGTTAAAGACGCCACAGGATTTGCTGGAATCATGGGAGTAAAAGGCCTCTTTCATTAAACGCTCCTCTTTTCCCCCCAGGCCTGGCCCCGCTGGCAGCCTTCAATGTGGATGTGGCCCGGCCCTGGCTCACGCCCAAGGGAGGTGCCCCTTTCGTGCTCAGCTCCCTTCTGCACCAAGACCCTGGCACCAACCACACCTGGTGAGTAGGGCAGGAGGCCTTCAGACTGAGGGGGCTTCCGGGGAACCTGAGATGGGCCCCAGGGACGGCCATGGCACCCCACCCCACAGTCAGGAGAGGAACTTTCTCTTTCAGAAGGGCATGCAGGAGAAAGAGAGAAGGCGTGAGAGAGGCTGTGGGCATTCGGCCAGTCTGTGGGGTCCACGGAACCCCAGCCCTGTGCCTCACTGGGCCTCTCCCTGTTCCATTGCCTAGGGGGAGGGTGGACTTAAAGACAATTTTAAAATAATGCATATTAAGGCTCTTTTGTTCCTTATGGAAGTAACACATTTTCAATATAGAACATTTGGAAACAAAAAATAACAAAGAAAAAACTGGGCCTGGCACCGTGGCTCACGCCTGTAATCCCAACACTTTGGGAGACTGAGGCCGGTGGATCACCTGAGGTCAGGAGTTCGAGACCAGGCTGGCCAACCTAGCGAAACCCTGTCTCCACTAAAAAAAAAAATTAGCTGGGAGTGGTGGCGGGCGCCTGTAATCCCAGATTCTTGGGAGGCTGAGGCAGGAGAATTGCTTGAACCCAGGAGGTGGAGGCTGTAGTGAGCCGAGATCGTGCCATTGCATTCCAGCCTGGGTGACGGCGCGAGAACTCTGTCTCAGAAAAAGAAAAATAAACAAACAAAAAATGTTTGTGGTAGGATTGTTTGGAATCATGGAAGACTGACAATATTCCTCATTAGGAAAATAGGAAAAATACTGATATAACTCATACAATGCTATACTAAAAGCAGACCCCCTGAATGAAGCCAGTGCAATGGTTGTTTACCTGGATCCATCTGGAAACATACTGTGAGTTGCAAAAGGCAAGTTGTAGAGTTTAATATACAAAGGTTGGCGGGTGCAGTGGCTCACCTGTAATCCCAGCACTTTGGGAGGCCAAGGTGGGTGGCTCACATGAGCCCAGGAGTTCAAGACCAGCCTGGGTAACATAGTGAGACCCTGTCTACAAAAAACATTAAAAATTCAGCCGGACATGGTGGCTTAAGCCTGTAGTCCGTCCCAGCTACTTGGGAGGCTGAAGTGAGAGAATTGCCTGAGCCCAGGGGAGTCGAGGCTGCAGTGAACCACGATTGTGCCACTGCAGTTCAGCCTGGGTGACAGAGCGAGACCCTGTCTCAAAAAAAAAAAGAAGTAAGTAAAATATGCATTCCCTCAGATGGCGATGGTGGCCATGTGCTGATGTAGGAGTATGTCTGTAGTTAGGAGAAGCTCTGGCATAAAGGGTCATGAGATCTGAGGCTCATTTCAATTTCCCATGTTGTCACCAAAATGACTTATTTATTTATTGGAGACAGTCTTGTTCTGTCACCCAGGCTGGAGTACAATGGCGTGATCTTGGCTCACTGCAACCTCCGCCTCCTGGGTTCAAGCGATTCTCCTGCCTCAGCCTCCTAAGTAGCTGGGACTACAGGTGCGCGCCACCACGCCAGGCTAATTTTTTGTATTTTTAGTAGAAACAGGGTTTCGCCATGTTGGCCAGGATGGTCTTGAACTCCTGACCTCAAATGATCTGCCCACTTCGGCCTCCCAAAGTGCTGGGATTACAGGTGTGAGCCACCGTGCCCAGCCCCGAAATGACTTCTAGAGCTGTGTTGTTTTAAAGCCAGATCTGGTCAAGGTTTATGTATTACATATTGCTGTTATGTCTCTGTCATTGATTTCAATCCAAAGCAGTGATTTCTCCCCCATTTTTTTCTGGGCGGTCGTAGGGCTTTTCCCGTGTGTACTCTCCCACTGCAGGCCCAGCCTAGGATGGTGACCTCCTCACCCCACCCCAGCCCATCCAATTGCTTTGCTTCTGGTCAGTGGTCAAGGGTTTCCTTCATACCCAGCATACCGGAGCAAGTGAGCCCAGGGTTCAAACAGGCACTGGGGCAGAGCCAGGTGAGGAGCTCAGGGTTCCTGGCTGGGCAGGGCAGGAGCTTTGCTTGATAGAGGATGGGTGGGTCGTGGTGGCTCCTGAGGCAGCCTCACAGGCCCTGGGACTTGGGCCATGACCCCGACAGCCAGGCAGACGTGGATCCTCTGATACTGTGAAATGTGTATTTGGTATTCCAAGACTGAATACATATTTTACAGTATAACACATAAAAATGTATTTGGTCTCAAAATAAATATTTGGTCCCATTTTCTGGCATATACTCCTAAAATCTTTGGAATCTCCAAAGTAATAGATGTCTTTTTCTTTGCTAATGAGTTGACAGGTGACCAGCAGCCCCCAGATAGCTTCAAAAGGGGGGCTGGTCACTGGAGAGACCCCAGCAGGATCAGAGGGTTGGACTTTCAGCCGCACACCCCCATCTTCCGGGAGGGGGAGGGGCTGAAGGTTTAGTTGATCACCAGTGGCCAATGATTCCATCAATCATGCCTATGTAATGAGGCCTCCATAAACACTCAAAAGGACAGGGTTTGGGGAGCTTCTGGGTAGTAGAACACATGGAAGTTTCTGGAGGGTAGCCCCGGAGAGGGTATGGAAGCTTTGCCCCTCACCCCCACTTTGCCTTATACATCTCCTCATCTGTATCCTTTGTAATATCCTTTTTTTTTTTTTTTTTTTTGAGACAGAGTCTGACTCTGTCACCCAGGCTGGAGTGCAGGGGCATGATCTCGGCTCACTGCAACCACTGGGTTCAAGCGATTCTCTTGCCTCAGCCTCCCTAGTAGCTGAGATTACAGGTGCGCACCACCACGCCCAGCTGAGTTTTGTATTTTTCGTAGAGACGGGGTTTAACCAATGTTGGCCAGGCTGGTCTTGAACTCCTGACCTCGTGATCCGCCTGCCTCTGCCTCCCAAAGTGCTGAGATTACAGACATGAGCCAAGGCACCCAGCCTGTAATGTCCTTTATCATAAACCAGTAAATGTAAATAAGTGCTTCTCTAAGTTCTCTGAGCCACTCTAGCAAATAAATCGAACCCAAGAAGGGAGTCACAGGAACCCCGATATATTTGGTTGGTCACAAGCACAGGTAAAATAACTAGGGTCTTGTGATTGGCCTCAGAAGTGGGGGACGGTCTTGTGGGACTGAGACCTCGACCTGTGAGGTCTGATGCTACCTCCGAATGGAGCATGTTGGAATTGAGTTGAAGTGAGGACCCTCAGCTGCAGTTGGCTGCCAAAGGACTGCTTGCCTGGTGTGGAGGGAAAGCCCCACTCACCTGGGGTCACTGGACTGTTTTGTGTTGTGAGAGTTGCAGGGGAAACAGAGCTCAGTGTTTCCAGCGTCACTAGAGAGTCCTTTCTGGATCCTCATTTCATTGGTGCAGTCAAAAGTCTGGTCATTGCCAGGCGCTGTGGCTCACGCCTGTAATCCCAGCACTTTGGGAGGCCGAGGTGGGCGGATCACTTGAGGTCAGGAGTTCGAGACCAGCCTGGCCAATACGGTGAAGCCCCGTCTCTACTAAAAATACAAAAATTATCTGGGCGTGGTGACGGGTGCCTGTAATCGCAGCTACTCGGGAGGCTGAGGCGGGAGAATCGCTTGAACCCGCGAGGCGGAGCTTGCAGTGAGCCGAGATCACGCCACTGCACTCCAGCCTGGGCAACAGAGCCAGACTCCGTCTCAAAAAAAAAAAGTGTGGTCACCATTAGATTGAAGTGTTAAGGGTGGGGCCAATTCATTCATTCATTCATTCATTCATTCATTCATTCAGTATTGATGGAGCATTTACTCAGTACCAGGCAATATTTCGGGAATAAGAGAGTAAGGGAGACATGGTCACTGCCTTCATGGAACTCCTGGGCTCATGAGGGAAACACAAGCCAGACAATGACAAGAGAGACAAGGACCTCACAAAATAACAGCCCTGGTGGGGGACGTCCGAGGTACGGGGGGAGTATGGAGGCAGGTGTGGTCATCCGCGTCTGCTAGGATTTGCAGGGTGAGTGGGAATTAGCATGAGAAGGAACAGGAAGGGGATTGCAGGCACAGAGAACAGCTTGGTCAGAAGCCTGGAGGCCGGCTGCGTAAGGTCAGGAAACTGAGAAAATGACCTGCGGCTAAAGCTGAGAGCAGAAAAGGAAGCGGGCAGAGGTGGGCGGTGCCTGTCACCCAGGCACTGAGGGTTTGGAGGAGTCAGAAGAGGGAGCTGGGAGAGGTGGACGGTGCCTGTCACCCAGGCACTGAGGGTTTGGAGGAGTCAGAGGAGGGAGCTGGGAGAGGTGGACGGTGCCTGTCACCCAGGCACTGAGGGTTTGGAGGAGTCAGAGGGAGCTGGGAGAGGTGGACGGTGCCTGTCACCCAGGCACTGAGGGTTTGGAGGAGTCAGAGGGAGCTGGGAGAGGTGGGTGGTGCCTGTCACCCAGGCACTGAGGGTTTGGAGGAGTCAGACGGTTTGAAGCCAGGAGGGGCGGTGACGTTTTCAGGGAGTTTTGCGTGGCAGGAAGATGAATTAAAGCTCAAGATTGTGTTTGGTTTGGGTAAAATTTTTATCAACATATACTATACTAGAAGAACGCACACCCGGCCGGGCACGGCGGCTCACGCCTGTAATCCCAGCACTTTGGGAGGCCGAGGCGGGCGGGTCACCTGAGGTCAGGAGTTCAAGACCAGCCTGTCCACCATGGTGAAACCCCATCTCTACTAAAAATACAAAAATTAGCTGTGCATGGTGGTGGGTGCCTGTAATCCCAGCTACTTGGGAGAGGCAGAACAATCGCTTGAACCTGGGAGGCGGAGGTTGCAGTGAGTCAAGACCGCACCATTGTACTCCAGCCTGGGCAACAAGAATGAAACTCTGTTGAAAGAAGAAGGAAGGAAGGAAGGGAGGGAGGGAGGGAAGGAAGGAAAGAAGGAAAAAAGAAAAGAAAGAAAAGGAGGGAAGGAGGGAAGGAGGGAAGGAAAGCTGCACACCTCACAAGCATGCAGCTCAGTGAATGTCCACAGAGTGAAGCACCGTGTAAGCAGCGTGCAGATCCAGGGCGCGTGAGCTGCCTCGCCTAAGCCTCCTCTAAGCCCTGCACTCCCTTCCAGACGCATCTGCTGCCAAGAGGAACTTCCAGCCGCCTTTCATCTCTGTGGATTAGTCTCGCCTGGTGTTGAATTTAACATCAATGAGGGATACAGTGTGTGCCCCGCTGTCGGGCTCCTCTCCCTCCACATAAGGCCTGTGAATTTCATCCACCGTGTTGCCCGAGGCGGTTCTTCTTTTGGCTTCTGGGGTATCCCATTGTGTGAACAGTACTGATGACTGGCATTTGGGCAGTTTCCTTGGGCTGTGAGGAATAGCACTGGTGTGCACCTCCTTTTGCTGGATGAATTTTTTTTTTTTCTTTTTCTTTTTTTTACCCCTCAGAGTTGATCCCAAAGAATGTACTCATGTTGGGGGAGGGCATATGGGCTCAGGAGTGGAGTTGCTGGGTCGGAAGTTACGCAGTTGGTTCCGCAGTTTTCCAAACTGTTCGCGGTGCATGAGCAGGTTTCAGTCAGCATTTTCTGTAACCGTCTCCTGCCCAGTTCCCTCCCACCAATACCCCAGCGACCCCACGCCCCAGCTCCAGGTCCCACCGACGTTCACAGCCCCTCCCTCAGAAGCGTAGAGGCCAAGGTGCAGGAGAGAGTTTGAAGCCCGTGTGCCCAGGGCTCTGAGTCCGCCAGGGGCTGCGGGAGGGCCCAGCGGGGCTCCCTGAACAGCAAACGTCCCTGAACACCTGCTGAAGCAGAGAGGGGCTCCCAGGCTTGAACGTGCTGGGGAGGAGGATGTGGTGGGAGGCAGTTCTGGGTCCCTGCTGCAGATGGTGGGGCCTGAGACCACGGGCCTGCTGCATGGGGCAGGAAGTGCGCTGGCTGGCCGACTCGGCCCTAGAAAAAGGAAGGGGCTGGGCTCCTGCTTGAGAATGACGTGTGCCTCTCACTCACATTGCCTCTCCTAAAATGTAAGAGACCAGGGCCGGCAGCATCATGGGTTTTGGTTGCCACAGAAGGTATGAGTGGGACAGACAGCAGACATGGAAATAGACCCTCAGGGCCGGGCGGGGGCTCACACCTGTAATCCCAGCACTTTGGGAGGCTGAGGCCGGCAGATCACTTGAGGTCAGGAGTTCAAGACCAGCCTGGCCAACATATAGTGAAACCCCATCTCTACTAAAGATACAATAAATAAATAAATAATAAAAATTAGCTGGGCGTGGTGGCAGGCACCTGTAATCCCAGCTACTTGTGAGGCTGAGGCAGGAGAATCGCTTGAACCCAGGAGGCGTAGGTTGCCGTGAGCCGAGATCACGCCATTGCACTCCAGCTTGGGTGACAGAATGAGACTCCATCTCAAAAAAAATAAAATAGAAGAAGAAGAAATAGACCCTGAGAACAGGACAGGTTACAGCTGGGTAAAAGCAAGATGTGAGCTTCAAGTCAGTGACAAGTTAAAAAGATTATTAAAAATGTAAATACAAAATACTAAATAAGGTCGGGCATGGTGGCTCATGCCTGTAGTCCCAGCCCTTTGGGAGGCCGAAGTGGGTAGATCACCTGAGGTCAGGCGTTCGAGAGCGGCCTGGCCAACATGGTGAATCCCCGTCTCTAATAAAAATACAAAAATTAGCCAGGTTTGGTGGTGTGCACGCCTGTAATCCCAGCTACTTGGGAGGCAGAGGCAGGAGAATCACTTGAACCCAGGAGGCGGAGGTTACAGTGAGCCGAGATCGCACCACTACACTCCATCCTGGGTGACAGAGTGAGACTCCATCTCAAAAAAACAAACGAAGAAAAAATAATAAATAAATAAAAGCAGGAGATGGACAAGGATTGCTGGGCTGTACCCAGTTCAGGGTGTAATAGGGCCCCTGTGGCTGTCAGCTGATGGCCAGTCGTCTATCAGAGCTGGTCGGTCAATGTTTTTTTTTTTTGGAGACGGAGTCTCACTCTGTCGCCCAGGCTGGAGTGCAGTGGCGCGATCTCAGCTCACTGCAAGCTCCGCCTCCTGGGTTCACGCCATCCTCCTGCCTCAGCCTCCCAAGTGGCTGGGACTACAGGTGCCCGCCACCACGCCCAGCTAATTTTTTTTTTGTATTTTTAGTAGAGACGGGGTTTCACTGTGTTGGCCAGGATGGTCTCGATCTCCTGACCTCGTGATCCACTCGCCTCGGACTCCCGAAGTGCTGGGATGACAGGCGTGAGCCACCGTGCCCAGCTGGTCGGTCAATGTTTACTTGGTTTGTCAGCCATGTGCTCAGCAAACCTGCAGACCCCTGGCAGTAGGGGATAAAAGGTGTGGGGAGCAGGGGCAGCTCACACGGCCCAGGCCATGTCATTGCATGACAGCGACATGAATGGCAATGTTGGGATCTGCAGTGCACAGCCTGCACAGCTGTATGTGATGGTCTCCTGGGAACGCGCCGTCCAGGTGGGAAGAAAGGGTGGGGATTGGGGTGGGGTGCTATAGTCAGGGCTGCTGCAGGGCCTGGAGGGGATCAGGCTGCACTTCCTTTGGGAAGACTTCCTGAGGAGCTGGGGTTTGGGATGACTGGTCTGCAGGAGGAGGCGTCGCAGGCAGAGGAAACGGCCTGGGCAGAGGACTGAGGAGGAGGGAGACTGGAGGCCTGCACCTACCGCACCAAAATGGGGTCTGGGGTAGAGCCTGGTTTTGACTCCACCCTTCATGGGGGAGCAGGGAGGGAGATGCTGAGTCTAGGGCTGAGGTCAGGGCTGGGGAGAGAGGCAGGGTTGCTAAGGAAGCGACCTAATTTGGGGGCTCAGCTGCAGAGCCCGAACAGAGGAGCAGCTCTCAGCTGCACCCAGCTCTCCGCCCTCAGCCCTGCCCCAGCTGAGCCCTCTCAGCTGTCACCTGGGCTGTTGTTCAAGAAATACTTACTGAGCCCCTGCTCTGTGCCAGGCATTGCTCCAGGCCCTGGGAATAACATGGTGAAGAAGATAGACAAGATCCTTGGGGAGCCTACTGTCTGGTGGGGAAGACAGATAATAGGCAGTATCAGACGATGACAGGTTCTGAGAAGGAAATCAGACAGGGTGATGCGAAGCAGAGTAACTGGGTTGTGAGGCGGGGCTGGCTGGGAAAGCATTTATGAGGAGGTGACAGGCGAGACTGGGGAAGGAGAATAAGCCAACCTTGGGGAGAGGGGAAGATGAGGGTTCTGGGCACAGGAAACAGCAGGTGGAGGGAACAGCACGGTGGAGGGAACAGCACGGTGGAGAGAACAGCAGGTGGAGGGAACAACAAGCTGGAGAGGGAATAGCACGGTGGAGGGAATAGCGTGGTGGAGGGAACAGCATGGTGGAGGGAACAGCGCGGTGGAGGGAACAGCGCAGTGGAGGGAACAGCGCAGTGGAGGGAACAGCACAGTGGAGGGAACAGTGCAGTGGAGGGAACAGAGTGGTGGAGGTAACAGCAAACGGGAGAGGGAACAGCAGGTGGCAGGAACAGCATGGTGGAGGGAACAGCAAGCTGGAGAGGCAACAGCGTGGTGGAAGGAACAGCGTGGTGGAGGCAACAGCAAGGTGGAGAGGGAACAGCATGGTGGAGGGAACAGGGCAGTGGAGGGAACTGCGTGGTGGAGGGAACAGCAAGCTGGAGAAGGAACAGTGCGGTGGAGGGAATAGCGCAGTGGAGGAACAGCATGGTGGAGGGAACAGCAAGCTGGAGAAGGAACAGTGCGGTGGAGGGAACAGAAAGCTGGAGAGGGAACAGCACAGTGGAGGGAACAGCACAGTGGAGGAAACAGCATGGTGGAGGGAACAGCATGGTAGAGGGCTTGAGGCAGGAAATGCTGGTACTGGTCACCCAGAAACTGGGGCTGCCACTGACAGAAGGGACACAGTGTAAACTACATGAGTGGGCCAGGTGCTGTGGCTCATGCCTGAAACTCACTGTAACCTACAGGGCTCACTCCCAGCACTTTGGGAGGCCAAGGCAGGAAGATTACCTGAGCCCGGGAGTTCGAGACTAGCCTGGGCAACATGGCAAAACCCCGTCTCTACAAAACATAAGAAAATTAGCCAGGTGTGATGGCACGCATCTGTGGTCCCAGTTACTTGGGAGACAGAGGTGGGAGGACCGTTTGAGCCTGAGAGGTTGGGGCTGCAGTGAGCCGTGATCACGCCACTGTACTTCAACTTAGGTGACAGAGGGAGACTCTGTCTTTTAAAAAAAAAAAAAAAAACTACATGAGTAAATTAAAAACAAATAAATGGGTAAGGCATGGTGGCTCACTTCTATTAATATAGAAGTTTTCTTGTAGTTTTGGAGGTCAGAAGTCTGAAAAGGTGTCAGCAGGGCTGGGTCCCTTCTAGAAGCTCTGGGGGAGAATCTGTTTTCTTGCCTTTTTTTGGCTTCTAGAAGCTGCCTGCATTCCTTGGCTCATGGCCTCCTTCTCCTCCTAAGCCTGCAGCATAGCAAGCTTCACGTCTTTCTCAGACACTTCTTGCAGAGTCTTGCTCTGTTGCCCAGGCTACAGTGCAGTGGCGCGATCTCGACTCACTGCAAGCTCCGCCTCCCGGGTTCATTCCGTTCTCCTGCCTCAGCCTCCTGAGTAGCTGGGACTACAGGTGCCCGCCACCACACCCAGCTAATTTTTTGTGTTTTTAGTAGAGACGGGGTTTCACTGTGTTAGCCAGGATGGTCTCGATCTTCTGATCTCGTGATCCGCCCGCCTCACCTCCCAAAGTGCTGGAATTACAGGCGTGAGCCACCGTGCCCGGCCTCTCTGACACTTTAGAAGGTCAAGGTGGGAGTGCTTGAGCCCAGGATCAGCTTGGGCAACACAGTGAGACTTCATCTCTATAAGAAAAATAAACAAAATCATCTGGGCACAGTAACTCACTCCTGTAGGCCCAGCAACTTGTGAGGCTGAGGTAGGAGGATCGCTGAGCCTGGGAGGTCAAGGCTGCAGTGAGCTGTGATCACACTACTACACTCCAGCCTGGACAACAGAGCAAGATGTTACCTGAAAAGCAAACAAACCCTACAAAATAACAGGAGGCTATTACCATAGACAAGGCAGGATGATGATGGAAGGAGCATTTGGAGAAGAGCTGCTTTCTAGAAATAATTACAGGCGTGGTGGCTCACGTCTGTAATTCCAGCACTTTGGGAGGCTGAGGTGGGTGGATCACCTGAGGTCAGGAGTTCAAGACCAGCCTGGCCAACATGGTGAAACCCCGTCTGTACTAAAAACACAAAAATTAGCTGGGCATCGTGGCGGGTGCCTGTAATCGCAGCACTTTGGGAGGCCGAGGCAGGAGAATCACTTGAACCTAGGAGACAGAGGTTGCAGTGAACCGAGATTGCGCCATTGCACTCCAGCCTGGGCGACAAGAGTGAAACTCCGTCTCAAAAAAAAGGAAAAAAAAAAAAAAAGAAAGAAAGAATTTGGAGAAAGAACCAACGAGGTTGGCAGGTGGATTGGATGTAGGGCATGAGTGAAAACACGACGGAAGTGAGGATGCCTCCTGGGCTTCGCCTTTAGGACTTAGTGGTTGCTGGTGCCATTTCCTGTGGCGGGGAAGATGAGAAGAAGCAGACTTGACAGGAAAGACCACAAGTTCTGTTTGTTTCCTATTGACGCTGTAACAAGTTACCACAGATGTAGTGGCTTACAACAACACAAGTTTATTATCTCTTTTTTTTTTTTTTTGCACTCTTTTACACAGGCTGGAGTGCAGTGGTGTGATCTTGGCTCACTGCAACTTCCACCTCCCAGGTTCAAGTGATTCTCCTGCCTCAGCCTCCCGAGTAGCTGGGATTACAAGCATGCACCACCACACCCAGCTAATTTTTGTATTTTTAGTAGAGACGGGGTTTCACCATGTTAGCCAGGCTGGTCTTGAACTCCTGACCTCAGGTGATCCGCCTGCCTCGGCCTCCCAAAGTGCTGGGATGACAGGTGTGAGCCACTGAGCCCAGATGCAAGTTTATTATCTTCTAGTTTTGGAGGTCAGAAGTCTGAAAAGGTGTCAGCAGGGCTGGGTCCCTTCTAGAAGCTCTGAGGGAGAATCTGTTCTCTTGCCTTTTTTGGCTTCTAGAAGCTGCCTGCATTCCTTGGCTCACGGCCTCCTCCTCCTCCTTGAGCCTGCAGCACAACAAGCTTCATGTCTTTCTCTGACTCTTGATTCTCCTGCCTCCTTCATAGAAGGACCTTTGTGATTACACTGGGGCTTTATAACCCACCCGGGACAGCCCTGGGGGCTTCTGGGATGGGAGAGGCCTCCTTGGGAGGCTTCCAGCCTTCCTGCAGTCTCGCTGCTTCTCCTCTCTGCCTCAACAGACCCCTGAGTCCCTGCAGCCTGCGCATGCCACCCTGCAGCCATGTTTCTCGGGCCTCCCTCATAGAAGGACCCTTGTGATTTCACTGAGCCCATGCAGATAATCCAGGATAACCCCACATCTCATGACCGTTTATTTATATCTACGAAGTCCTTTTGGCCATAAAAGGCAACATATTCACAGGTTCTGGGGACTAGGACGTGGCCGTCTTTGGGGGGGCCATTATTCTGCCTCCAATAGCAGATGGAGAGGTGGGAATTTCAGCCTTTATAGGTGTATTGAAGCCACAGGCTTGGAAGGGATCACTAGGGAGAGTGTGCCGGCAAGGACGACAGTGACCCAGTCCCCGGATCCTGGTGGCAGATAGAGGCCAGACTCCAAAGGCACCAGCGAAGGCTTGAGGAATGAGGAGAGAGTCCGCAGAAAAATCTGGAAGAAAGTGTTTCAAAGAGATGGTTACGCTGGGCGCGGTGGCTCACGCCTGTAATCCCAGCACTTTGGGAGACTGAGACGGGTGGATCACAAGGTCAGGAGATTGAGACCATCCTGGCTAACACGGTAAAACCCCGTCTCTACTAAAAATACAAAAAATTAGCCAGGCGTGGTGGCGGGCACCTGTGGTCCCAGCTACTCGGGAGGCTGAGGCACGCGAATGGCGGACACCCAGGAGGCGGAGCTTGCAGTGAGCCGAGATCGCGCCACTGCACTGCAGCCTGGGAGACAGAGCGAGACTCCGTCTCAAAAAAAAAAAAAAAAAAAAAAAAAAAAAGGAGAGATGGTTACTTATGTCCCGGGCTTCTGAGAGGTTGAGGAAGACGAGGACAGAGAGGGGTCCATTGGATGTGGCATTGTAGGGACGCCTGGTGACCTTCACAGGAGCCGACTCAGGGTGGGAAGTCCCCCTGGGGTGGGTTCAGCTGGGGGTGGGCAGATGCACAGGTGCAGACTTCGTTACTATTCTGTAAGCCACGCCGATACGTGAATATATTTCTTTTTTTTTTTTTTTTTTTTTGAGACGGAGTCTCACTGTGTCACCCAGGCTGGAGTGCAGTGGCTGGATCTCAGCTCACTGCAAGCTCCACCTCCCGGGTTCACGCCATTCTCCCGCCTCAGCCTCCCTAGTAGCTGAGACTACAGGCGCCCACCACCTCGCCCGGCTATTTTTTTGTATTTTTTAGTAGAGACGGGGTTTCACCGTGTTAGCCAGGATAGTCTCGATATCCTGACCTCGTGATCCACCCGCCTCGGCCTCCCAAAGTGCTGGGATTACAGGCTTGAGCCATCGCGCCCGGCCCCACGTGAATATATTTCATAATGTATTAAAATGTAGAGTGACAGGAGTTGAGGAAGTGGAGACGGTGTCTCATTTCTACCCCCATCCTGTGCTCTTTAATCTGTCCCAACCCACTGCAGCCACATCATGACTTTTTTTTTTTTTTTTTTTTGAGACAGAGTCTCACGTTGTTGCCCAGGCTGGAGTGCAGTGGCGTGATCTCGGCTCACTGCAAGCTCCGCCTCCCCGGTTCACGCCATTCTCCTGACTCAGCCTCCTGAGTAGCTGGAACTACATGCACCCGCCACCTCGCCCGGCTAATATTTGCATTTTTAGTAGAGATGGGGTTTCACTGTATTGATCAGGTTGGTCTCAAACTCCTGACCTCAGGTGATCCACCTGCCTCAGCCTCCCAAAGTGCTGGGATTACAGGTGTGAGCCACTGCGCCCAGCCTCCAAACCTCCAGTTCTGACTAACCCACAGGATAGGGGCACCAATGTGCTGTCTCAGGAACTAAGGCTAGGCAGGGAAGGCCCCCGGGGTGGCCCACCAGGAAGCCAGCACTGCCCCCAACAGAACCAACCCCAACGCTGGTGGTTTTCTGGCCTCCCCATCCCTACCCCCACGAGCGAGCAGAGTTTTTGTTAACCATCAGCATCACCCCTTCTCTGTCAGGGTGGGCAGCAAGCAAAGAGCGGTTGCATTGAACCATTTCCTGCCTGGCGCTGTGTAGAAGTAGAGACTGGGCAAATGTTTTCCCCGTAATTCAGAGTCTGGGCTAGGAATCTGCAGGCCACACAGGGAGCCTGTGAGCCCAGGCAACTGGAATGGGAAGTGTGCTGGGCAGGCAGGGAGAAGACGAGGAACATCAGCCAGCTCAGCTTTGCCATCTCCCCTCCCACTCAGGCTCCTGGTCACCAGCCCCAGAACCGAGAGGACACCAGTGCCCCTCCATCGATGCTCCCTTGTGCAGGATGAAATCCTTTGCCATTCTGTAGGTAAGTCACCCCCAACTCCAGGGAATGCTCCCCAGGACCCCCTTTCTTACAAAATCCCCCTCATCTAAACTCAAACCATTCCAACCCCAGCCCTGCCTAATCCAGCCCGTTCATCCCTAGACTCTAGCATCACCCACAGCAAGATTCCATCCCCATGTCCAGTCCCACCCCAACCCAATCCTAACCCCCAGCCACCTTTCCTGATGCAATCCTAGCAACAGAAACGATCCCTACAATGTATTGTGTGTCCACCGTGTGCCTGGCAGTCCTCTGAGTCATTTAGTTTTCTTTTTTTTTTTTTTTTTTTTTTGAGACGGAGTCTCGCTCTGTCGCCCAGGCTGGAGTGCAGTGGCCAGATCTCAGCTCACTGCAAGCTCCGCCTCCCGGGTTCCCGCCATTCTCCTGCCTCAGCCTCCCGAGTAGCTGGGACCACAGGCGCCGCCACCTCGCCCGGCTAATTTTTTGTGTTTTTAGTAGAGACGGGGTTTCGCCGTGTTAGCCAGGATGGTCTCGATCTCCTGACCTTGTGATCCGCCCGTCTCGGCCTCCCAAAGTGCTGGGATTACAGGCTTGAGCCACCGCGCCCGGCCGAGTCATTTAGTTTTCATCCTCACAACCACACCATTTACAAGAGAGGAAGCGACAGTTCAGATAATGTAAATCTTTTGGTTACCAGTATGACAAAGGTCACACTTTTAGTGGTGGCTGATTCAAAACTCTAGCCCTTCCTGATGCAACTAACTCATCACACCTCAGTGGAATTCACCCCCTACCTATTCAGTCTAACTGTGGCCATCCTAGTAACTAGCATGGGGCCTGGCATATATTAGGTATTCAATAAATGCCATTTGAATGAATGAATGAATGAATGAACCTGATTCATTCATTAACTAAACTCTATCCATCCTACCCAATCAAACTCAAATCACAGATTTACTGACAACCTCTTGGCTATATATATATATATATATTCCTTGTCTGAGGCAGGATGCCATGGCTTACGTCTATAATCCCAGCACTTTGGGAGGCTGAGGCGGTGGATCACTTGAGGTCAGGAGCTTGAGACCAGCCTGGCCAATATGGCAAAACCCCATCTCTACTACAAATACAAAAATTAGCCAGGTGTGGTGGTGCGCACCTATAATCCCAGCTATTTGGGAGGCTGAGGCAGAAGAATCGCTTGAACCCAGGAGGTGGAGGTTACAGTGAGCTGAGATTGCACCACTGGATTCCAGTCTGGGCAACAGAGCAAGATTCTGTTTTTTTAAAAAAAAAAAATCCTTGTCTGAGAGGCACTGAGTTGAACAGACTCAATCTCAGTCCAGCAGGGTTGACTGAGTGATTCCGTGACTCAAAAATAAAACAGTATCCTGAGGCTGACAGTGGGGAGGAAGAGGAAGGAGCTACCATTTCTGCCCCTGAGGCTGTGGGGCAGTAAAATTCCCCAGGATGGGTCTGTGAGATTGGCGGTTCCTCGGTCCACACAGCCAGTCCCGCGGTTCCTTGCACATTCCTTGGCACTTTCACACCCACCAGGCAGTGCTTCTCCACCCACCTGTTCGACCAAGCTCACTGAGGAAAAGCAGCAGGTATCAGCTATTGCTGGACGCCCATCACCACACTCACAAGGCTGGGCACAGAGCAGACATCAATGGACATGTGTTAAATGGGCCAGCAGATGAGCCCCAGGGATGGGCACTCGGCCCTGAACATGTCCAGTCCTGACCTTGAAGTCCCCCGTTCTAGCTTTCTAGAGGCTTCTCTGAGTGGCCAGCAGTTCCTCATAGGGGCCTGACCAAGGTGGCTCTGTGCCCTCTGACCTTGGCTTTGGGTCTCTGCCTCCCAGAGTGCCCTCCTCCTTACCTGGGTTTAACTTTTTCAGAGCATGTCCCCATCCCCAAGGGGAGGCACCGGGGAGTGACCGTTGTCCGGAGCCACCACGGCGTTTTGGTGAGTGCATGGGCAAGAGGGAGGGCCTTAGGGAGGCTGGTGCTAACCCTCGTGGTTGACCCTGGTGTTGAGAGCGGTTCCGACTGGCATGCTATTTCTGAGGCTGAGTAGTCTAGCATCTCCCTGGTGCCAGCCCCAGGGCTGACTGTAGCTCCGACCACCTATTCTGATACCAGGACTGACCTAGGTGTTCCCTGTGACCCAGCACACTCATGCAGGTGTCGGCCTCAGCCTTGACCCCAGCACAGACCCCTACACCTGGTGAGGGGTGGGCCAGCCACTCCTGTGCCCCCTGCCTGGTTGATCCACTGAGTTCTAGAATGGGGGTGAGAATGTGGCTGTAGCTCGGGAATGCGGGGGTGACCTGGTGTTTCCCTACCCTCTCTTCCCTCACCCAGATATGCATTCAAGTGCTGGCCCGGCGGCCTTACAGCCTCAGCTCAGAATTCACAGGCACCTGTGGCCTCCTGGGCCCTGACCTCCGTCCCCAAGCTCAGGCCAACTTCTTCGACCTTGGTAAGGATTGGACATTCACTGGCCTTGGATAGCTCTAAAGAGATCTCCTTGGTCTCCAAGAAAAGGCACCAGCTCACGGCAAATGCAGCGGGACACAGGCCCACGGTGGAGCAAGGCAGGGTTGAGGCATTGCATAAAAGGAATCAGGGCAGAACCACATGTGAGCGTGCTCAGGTGAGGACGGAGCCTTTCTGACTCTGAGCTCTTCCACGTATGTTTTTAAAGAAAATCTCCTGGATCCAGATGCACGTGTGGACACTGGAGACTGCTATAGCAACAAAGAAGGCAGCCGGGGAGAGGATGTGAACACAGCCAGGCGGCGCCGGGCTCTGGAGAAGGAGGAGGAGGAGGAAGATGAGGAGGAGGAGGAGGAAGACGAGGAGGAGGAAGCTGGTGAGAAGAGGCAGATCTGGGTTGCTCTGAGTCTATCAGAGCCAACCCCTAGGCTGGCAGCCTCCAAGGGTGAGGGGTGCCTCAGTCTGAGATGGGGAGCAGTGGCTGGACTTTACAGGCCTGACCAGTACCAGCTCCACCCACTCTATCTTATAAATGGGGAAACTGAGGCTCAGAGAGTGGTAGTGATGGGAATGGCTCACACAGCAAGCAAAGCCTGACCAGGTTCTAGCTCTCTTTTTGAAGGGGGAGACAAAAGCTTCTCTCTTGGGGCCAGGCATGGTGGCTCACGCCTGTAATCCCAGCACTTTGGGAGGCCGAGGTGGGTGGATCACTTGAGATCAGGAGTTCGAGACCAGCCTGGCCAACATGGTGAAACCCCGACTTTACTAAAAAATTCAAAAATCAGCCAGGCATGGTGGTGTGCACCTGTAGTCCCAGCTACTTAGGAGGCTGAGGCAGGAGAATTGCTTGAACCCGGGAGGCGGAGGTTGCAGTGAGCCGAGATCCCACCACTACCCTCTAGCCTGGGCAACAGAATAAAGCTCCATTTAAAAAAAAAAAAAAAAAAAAGCTTCCCACTTGGGAGGTTCTCCAACTTCTTCCCTGAATTGAGCCCTCAGGCCTACAACAGGGGCATGTACCGTACACATGCTGCCCTCACATCCCATGCCCACTCCTGACCTGTTTGTCTTGGCCAGGCACCGAGATTGCCATCATCCTGGATGGCTCAGGAAGCATTGATCCCCCAGACTTTCAGAGAGCCAAAGACTTCATCTCCAACATGATGAGGAACTTCTATGAAAAGTGTTTTGAGGTGGGCTTTCCTAAGAGCTGGTTACCACTTATCTGTTGCTGAGAATCACCCTACCTCAGAACAACAATCACCACATTTGCTCACAATTCTGTGGGTCAGATACTTGGGCTGGGCTCAGCTGGATGGTTCTTCTGTCCATCTTGCCTGGAGTTACCCTGGAGCTGCAGGCATCTGGTTGCTTGACTGGGGCTGGATGGCCTAAGATGACCTCACTCACTTGTTTGGACCATGTGTCTTTAGCAGGCCAGCCCAAATTTTTCATGGCAGCAGCAATCTAAGAGGGCCAGATCCAATGCATGCAAGTATTTTTCAAGTCTCTATTTTTTTTTTTTTTTTTTTTGAGAGGGAGTCTGGCTCTGCCGCCCAGGCTGGAGTGCAGTGGCCGGATCTCAGCTTACTGCAAGCTCCGCCTCCCAGGTTTACGCCATTCTCCTGCCTCAGCCTCCCGAGTAGCTGGGACTACAGGCGCCCGCCACCTCGCCCGGCTAGTTTTTTGTATTTTTTAGTAGAGATGGGGTTTCACTGTGTTAGCCAGGATGGTCTCGATCTCCTGACCTCGTGATCCGCCCGTCTCGGCCTCCCAAAGTGCTGGGATTACAGGCTTGAGCCACCGCGCCCAGCTCAAGTCTCTAATTATATCACATTTGCTGATGCCTCATTGGCCAAAGCCAGTCACACGGCCAATCGCATTGTCAGTATGGAGGGGACTACACAGGGAGCTAGGGAGAAGTCTGTGATTCATTGGGGGCCATTACTATCACACCCTTCTCCACCCCCACTCGCTTAGAGATTTTGCTCTGCCTTAGCATCTCTTTCTGCCCAGGGATAAGGTAGAAGGAGTGGATTTTTCTGCTGCTTCCAGGGGGAGCCATTTCAGGGGCAGAGGTGGCAATTCTTCCAACCTCCTGCCCTCCTCCCCATCCCCTGCAGTGCAACTTTGCCCTGGTGCAGTATGGAGGAGTGATCCAGACTGAGTTTGACCTTCGGGACAGCCAGGATGTGATGGCCTCCCTCGCCAAAGTCCAGAATATTACTCAAGTGGGGAGTGTCACCAAGACTGCCTCAGCCATGCAACATGTCTTGTGAGTGTGGGGGCTGCAGGAATTATTCTGGCCATGCCCAGAGTCTCTGTGGCATCGTGCTTGGAGGAAGTGGCTGGACAGAACTGCAGAAGAGAATTAGGGTTCCAGCCTTTCCGTGGCTGAGAGAGAACGTGAGGGATGATACCTCAAGACTGTCTTCCAAAAAGTCTTCCAAGGACTTCCTCTTGTGAGAGGCAGGAGAGCAGAATGCTCGGTGGACAGGCTGGCTGGGTTCAGATCTCAGCTCTGGTTTGTATCTGTGTGACCTCGGGCAAACTGAAGGACCTTGTGACCTGGGCTTCCGTTTCCTCACTTTAAAAATGAGAAAAATAGGCTGAGCGCAGTAGCTCACACTTGTAATCCCAGCACTTTGGGAGGCCAAGGCAGATGGATCACCTGAGGTCAGGAGTTTGAGACCAGCCTGGCCAACATGGTGAAACTCTGTCTCTACTAAAAATACAAAGGGTGTGGTGGCAGGTGCCTGTAATCCCAGCTACTTGGGAGGCTGAGGCAGGAGAAACGCTTGAACTCGGGAGGCAGAGGTTGCAGTGAGTTGAGATGGTGCCACTGCACTCCAGCCTGGGCAACAGAGTGAGACTCCATCTCTCTCAAGAAAATAATAATAATAAAATAAATAAATAAAATGAGAATGATAATAGTACTCACAGCTTGGAGCCGTGGCTTGTGCCTATAGTTCCAGCTACTCAGGAAGCTGAGGCAGGAGGACTGCTTGAGCCCAGGAGTCTAAGGATGCAGTGAGTCATGATCACACCACTGTACTCCAGTCTGGGTGACAGAGTGAGATGCTGTCTCTAAAAAAGAAAGACAAATAATAGCACTTACCTGGTAGATTTTGTGGCAGTTGGATGGGTTAAAATATACAGTGTTGGCCGGGCGTCGTGGGTCACGCCTGTAATCCCGGCACTTTGGGAGGCCGAGGCGGGTGGATCACGAGGTCAGGAGATTAAGACTATCCTGGCTAACACAGTGAAACCCCATCTCTACTAAAAATACAAAAAAATTAGCCGGGCATGGTGGCGGGCGCCTGTAGTCCCAGCTACTTGGGAGGCTGAGGCAGGAGAATGGCGTGAACCCGGGAGGCGGAGCTTGCAGTGAGCCGAGATGGCACCACTGCACTCCAGCCTGGGCGAAAAAGCGAGAATCCATCTCAAAAAGAAAAAAAATTTATATATATATATAGTGTTTACAGCAGTGCCTGGCACATGATAAACGCCTGGCATATGATATTATCTATCATAAATGATAGATAATAGAGTATTATCTATCATTTTAATGTCATTACTCTTCCTGTATGCACACAAAAGGAAGAGACTGCCAGCCAGCACCTTTCTGCTGGGAGCAGGTGAGAAGCAAGAACACCTGTGTTACAGCCCTCCCTCTGCCTAGCCTCTCTGTGTGACTTAAGGGGACATCACCCCCTTCTTTGGGTCTTTTGGGAGGATTGTGAACCCTCCCCATTCTAATACAGGTCAGAGAATGAAGTCTCTCCTGGAGGCGGTCATGCCTCTGGCAAAGCTCTCTTCTTCCTTTACTCTCCCCTGCTCAGAGACAACATCTTCACCTCAAGCCACGGCTCCAGAAGAAAGGCATCCAAGGTCATGGTGGTGCTCACTGATGGTGGCATATTCGAGGACCCCCTCGACCTTACGACAGTCATCAACTCCCCTAAAATGCATGGTGTTGAGCGCTTTGCCATTGGGGTAAGAGCCAGGAGCCGGGAGGCCCCTCCTGACCCTGCTCAGCCTGGGGTGGGGAGGAGTCAGGGTTGTAGATGGGGGCTTCTCTGTAAGCAGCTTATCCAGACCCTGTTCTATTCGCAAACACTCCCCTTCTCCCCATGCCCTGTCATCCCAGAGAGGGCCCATTTTCCCATGGTGGTCACAGCTTCCTGGCCAAATAGTGACGGGAGAGCCCACAGGAAACGCACCAAGGAAGGTTCCTGGAGGACTGTGGTGCCGAGCTGAGTCCTGCCAGACAAATGAGAGTAGCTGCTTAGGGCACAGGGGAGGCAGAGAGGGCCCCGCAGGCAGAGGGAACGAGAGTAGCTGCTTAGGGCACAGGGGAGGCAGAGAGGGGCCCCGCAGGCAGAGGGAATGGGAGTAGCTGCTTAGGGCGCAGGGGAGGCAGAGAGGGCCCCGCAGGCAGAGGGAACGGGGGTAGCTGGCCTAGGGCACAGGAGAGGCAGAGAGGGCCCCGCAGGCAGAGGGAACAGGGGTAGCTGGCCTAGGGCGCAGGGGAGGCAGAGAGGGGCCCTGCAGGCAGAGGGAACGGGAGTAGCTGCTTAGGGCGCAAGGGAGGCAGAGAGGGCCCCGCAGGCAGAGGGAAGGGGAGTAGCTGCTTAGGGCGCAGGGGAGGCAGAGAGGGCCTCGCAGGCAGAGGGAAGGGGAGTAGCTGCTTAGGGCGCAGGGGAGGCAGAGAGGGGCCCCGCAGGCAGAGGGAACGGGAGTAGCTGGCCTAGGGCACAGGAGAGGCAGAGAGGGCCCTGCAGGCAGAGGGAACGAGAGTAGCTGCTTAGGGCGCAGGGGAGGCAGAGAGGGCCCCGCAGGCAGAGGGAAGGGGAGTAGCTGCTTAGGGCACAGGGGAGGCAGAGAGGGCCCCGCAGGCAGAGGGAACGGGAGTAGCTGGCCTAGGGCACAGGGGAGGCAGAGAGGGCCCCGCAGGCAGAGGGAACGAGAGTAACTGGCCTAGGGCACAGGGGAGGCAGAGAGGGCCCCGCAGGCAGAGGGAAGGGGAGTAGCTGGCTTAGGGCACAGGGGAGGCAGAGAGGGCCCCGCAGGCAGAGGGAAGGGGAGTAGCTGCTTAGGGCGCAGGGGAGGCAGAGAGGGGCCCTGCAGGCAGAGGGAACAGCATGTGCAGAGGTGAGGAGGGGCTCGGTGTGTTCAGGAGAACTGGTGTACTTTGGTAAAACTGGAATTTTGCCCAGAGTGTGTGTAGAACAGGGAGCAGGGAAAGGAGGAGAAAGGAAGAAAGGAGGCAGGTAATGGAGGGCCCCAGAGGCCAGGGGGAGGGGCTCAGCTCTCTCCCTGGGCCTGGGGAATCCCCGTGGCGCTGACTCGCTGACCCAGGCCCCCTGTGCAGGTGGGAGAAAAATTTAAGAGTGCTAGGACTGAGAGGGAACTCAACCTGATCGCCTCAGACCCGGATGAGACCCACGCTTTCAAGGTGACTAACTACATGGCGCTGGATGGGCTGCTGAGCAAACTGCGGTACAACATCATCAGCATGGAAGGTGAGGGCTCCAGGACCCACGCCACCACGGGAGACCCCAGCCTGTGCTCCAGCCCCGCCTCTGTCCCATCTTCATGTGGTTTCTCTGAGCAACTCCCATCATCTCTCTAAGCCTCAGCTGTTCCATGTCTAAAAAGGCAATGGCCGGGTGTGGTGGCTCACGCCTGGAATCCCAACACTTTGGGAGACAGAGGCGGGTGGATCGCTTGAGGCCAGGAGTTCGAGACCCGCCTGGGCAACATGGTAAAACCTTGTCTCTACTAAAACAAAAATTAGCTGGGTCCGGGTGTGGTGGCTCATGCCCGTAATCCCAACACTCTGGGAGGCCAAGGCTGGTGGATCACCTGAGGTCTGGAGTTCAAGACCAGCCTGGCCAACATGGTGAAATCCTGTTTCTGCTAAAAATACAAAACAATTTAGCCGGCCATGGTGGTGCACATCTGTGATCCCAGCTACTCAGGAGCCTGAGGCAGAAGAATCACTTGAACTTAGGAGGCGGAGTTTGCAGTGAGCCAAGCGCCTCATTGCACTCCAGGATGGGTGACAGAGCAAGCCTCCGTCTCAAAAAAAAAAAAAAAAAAAAAAATTAGCCAGGTGTGGTGGTGCGTGACCTGTATTCCCAGCTACTTGGGAAGCTAAGGCAACAGGTCACTTGACCTTGGGAGGCACAGGTTGCAGTGAGCTGATATTGAACCACTGCACTCCAGCCTGAGCAACAGAGCAAGACACTGTCTCAAAAAAAAAAAAAAAAAAAAAAAGAAGGCAACAATATCTCCAACCTCTTGCGTCCCAGAATCTCCATGAAGTTCTGATGAACTGAGCTGGTGCTGGAGAAACAAGGATGACTGGAGCGTAGTCCCTTCTCCCAGGAGCTCCCAGACGAGGAAACTGAGGCCTAGAAAGAGAGAGCGAACTGCCCAGACAGTAGTTGCTCAAGGAGAACCTGGGTCTCTACCTTCAACCGGGTGCTCTTCCTGTTACACCAAGCATGGTTCCCTGAGGCCAAGCTGGACTGTCCCCTGCCTCTGTTTCTCCCTTCACCTCGGCCCACAGCAGTCTCACTGGGCTTCTTGGCTTGCAGGCACGGTTGGAGATGCCCTTCACTACCAGCTGGCACAGATCGGCTTCAGTGCTCAGATCCTGGATGAGGTATGTGGCTGACTCAGCACCAGGCAGGCTCGCCCGTTGGGAAGGGGCCCAGAACACCTAGGATTCAGGGACTCCTGCCTCCCATCCAGAGCTCTGCTCTCCCTGTGATGATTCCTCTAAAAGAGCCATTTTATTTTACTTATTTATTTTGAGACGGAGTCTTGCTCTGTCGCCCAGGCTGGAGTGCAGCGGTGTAATCTCGGCTCACTGCAACCTCCGCCTCCCAGGTTCAAGTGATTCTCCTGCCTCAGCCTCCCATGTAGCTGGGATTACAGGCACCTGCCACCACGGCCAGCTAATTTTTGTATTTTTGGTAGAGACGGGATTTCATCATGTTGGCCAGGCTGGTCTTGAACTCCTGACCTCAGGCGATCCACCTGCCTCGGCCTCCCAAAGTGCTGAGATTACAGGTCTGAGCCACCGTGCCCGGCCTGAAAGAGCCATTTTAGGATAAAGGGAAATATTTCTGCCTGCTCACCTTAATCTGGACCACTGAGATAGACAGAAGTGTGGCATATTGATGACAGGAGGTGGATTTTTTCTGTGTGCTCAAACATCCAGTTGCTCCCCTGAATACAGACCAGTCAACAGGATTCGGCCTGGGTCAGCCTACCAACCAAGCTGCTTGCTTCTCCCGGAGGCGGGAGTGCAAGGGCACGAGGCAGGAGCCCAGGGTTGGCCATCTCACCTTCGCACCTGCATCTCTGGCCAGACGGGCACTAGGCCACCGAACGCCCCCCTTCTCCCAGCCAGGTTAGCCGCGCTGGCCCAGAGACCCGCTGCCACCGTGGCCCGGCCCTGGGTCCCTCCCACTCATCTGGGCCCCATCCCCGTCCCCTTCAGCGGCAGGTGCTGCTCGGCGCCGTCGGGGCCTTTGACTGGTCCGGAGGCGCGCTGCTCTACAACACACGCAGCCGCCGGGGTCGCTTCCTGAACCAGACGGCGGCGGCGGCGGACGGGGAGACTGCGCAGTACAGCTACCTGGGTGAGGGCGGGGCCTGGGGGCTACCTGGGTGAGGGCGGGGCCTGGGTGCTACCTGGGTGAGGGCGGGGCCTGGGGGCTACCTGGGTGAGGGCGGGGTCTGGGGGCTACCTGGGTGAGGGCGGGGCCTGGGGGCTACCTGGGTGAGGGCGGGGCCTGGGGGCTACCTGGGTGAGGGCGGGGCCTGGGTGCTACCTGGGTGAGGGCGGGGCCTGGGGGCTACCTGGGTGAGGGTGGGGCCTGGGTGCTACCTGGGTGAGGGCGGGGCCTGGGGGGCTACCTGGGTGAGGGCGGGGCCTGGGGGGGCTACCTGGGTGAGGGCGGGGCCTGGGGGGCTACCTGGGTGAGGGCGGGGCCTGGGGGGCTTCCTGGGTGAGGGCGGGGCCTGTGGACTACCTGGGTGAGGGCGGGGCCTGGGTGCTACCTGGGTGAGGGTGGGTCCTGGGGGCTACCTGGGTGAGGGCGGGGCCTGTGGGGCTACCTGGGTGAGGGCGGGGCCTGGGTGCTACCTGGGTGAGGGCGGGGCCTGGAGATTACCTGGGAAGGACGGGGCCTGGAGGTCACCTGGGTGAGGGTGGGGCCCAGATGGGGACACCGAGGCTGCGCATTGGGCTGTACTTGAGGTTTCCAAATGAGGGCGAGACCTGGTCGGTCACATGGGCCGAGGGGCGGGCCCTGGTTAGGGACCCTGAGGCTGAGAATTACCGCCTCCTGGGTAGGGACAGGGCCTATCAGGTACACCAGGCAGAGCAGCCGCCCACAGGAAGGCGGGGCCTCTCCATTAATAATAGTGGTGCAGTAGCTCACGCCTGTAATCCCAGGAGGCCAAGGCGGGCGGATTACCTGAGGTCTGGAGTTCGAGACCAGCCTGGCCAACATGGCAAAACCCCGTCTCTACTAAAAATACAAAAATTAGCTGGGCGTGGTGGCGGACGCCTGTAGTCCCACGTACTCAGAAGTCTGAGGCACAAGAATCTCTTGAACCTAGGAGGTGGAGGTTGCAATGAGCTAAGATTGTGCCACTGCACTCCAGCATGGGTTATAGACCGAGACTCTGTCTCAAAAATAAATCAATAAACAAAAATAATAATAGTGGTGGGCAATCCTCTCACACCTCTTCTCAGTCCCCCTAGGATGTGTGTGTGAGCGTCGGTAGTAGATGTGTGCGAACGAGTGTTTTGAGCAAAGCTGCATACGTGACAGTGTGTGCATCACTTCTGTTGATGGGGATGTGTGTGACTGGTAAAGGGAGAGTGTTCGCTGGTGCAGATCTTTAATATAGTGAGAAAGACAGTCTCTCCTATTTTACCCCCCCTCCCCAGGCCACTTTGAAGGCCTGACTGGGAAGGTGCCGGGGCCAAAAGAGAGGCCAGGTGGGAGCACATGGTGTGTTCACAGCCATCCCACCCTTGCCCCAGGTTACGCTGTGGCCGTGCTGCACAAGACCTGCAGCGTCTCCTATGTCGCGGGGGCTCCACGGTACAAACATCATGGGGCCGTGTTTGAGCTCCAGAAGGGGGGCACAGAGACCAGCTTCCTGCCAGTGCTAGAGGGAGAGCAGGTACCCACTGGGGAAAGCTCCCACCCCTTTTGACGGATGGGGAATCTGAAGGCCCCAAGGGAAAGGGGTGGGTCCCAGGGTGCACAGTGGGCCAGGGCCCAGGCCGGGTAAAACTGAGGCTCCTGAGTGGAGCTCAAGGGCTCTGCATGTCTGATTGCTACACAGTTTCCTCCGCTGTGGGGCCTGGACTGCTCCTCCGCTCTCCTATTATTCTCAGTGAGCAAACTGATATGTAACGACCCAAACCGGGTGGTCCAGGAAGCACGTGGGCACGGTGTAGCCTTGCTGAGGGGTGGAGGAGTGGGGCTCCTGGTGAGCTGAGTTCCTCCCGGGCTGTAGATGGGGTCCTATTTTGGCTCTGAGCTGTGCCCTGTGGACATTGACATGGATGGAACCACGGACTTCTTGCTGGTGGCTGCTCCATTTTACCATGTTCATGGAGAAGAAGGCAGAGTCTACGTGTACCGTCTCAGTGAGCAGGTGGGAGAGTCTCCATCTTCATGAGCTTGATAAGGCTGTGGCACTCAGCCTGGCACAGAGGTGATGGAGGCTGGGAGTGCCCTGGCTCTGCCTGGCAACAGTGGGCAGTGATGGGGAGGTGCTCAGGCTGGATGGCGGCTGGGCAGGGCAGCGGCATCTCTCTCCGCACCCACTTTCTTACCCAAGGGCAGTCGTTGATGATAATATCTCTAATATCTCTTTTCGTTGTTGTTGTTGTTTTTGAGGCAGAGTTTCGCTCTTGTTGCCCAGGCTGGAGTGCAATGGCGTGATCTCGGCTCACCGCAACCTCTGCCTCTGGGGTTCAAGCGATTCTCCTGCCTCAGCGTCCCGAGTAGCTGGGATTACAGGCATGCACCACCACGCCTGGTTGGCTAATTTTGTATTTTTAGTAGAGACAGGATTTCTCCATGTTGGTCAGGCTGGTCTTAAACTCTCGACCTCAGGTGATCCACCCACCTCGGCCTCCCAAAGTTCTGGGATTACAGGCATGAGCCACCGCGCCCAGCATTTTTTTTTTTTTTTTCTGAGACTGAGTCTCACCCTGTTGTCCAGGCTGGAGTGCAATGGTACAATCTCGGCTCACTGCAACCTCCACCTCCTGGGTTCAAGTGATTCTCCTGCCTCAGCCTCCCAAGTAGCTGAGAATACAGGCACCTGCCACCACATCCAGCTAATTTTTGTATTTTTAGTAGAGATAGGGTTTTGCCATGTTAGCCAGGCTGGTCTCGAACTCCTGACCTCAGGTGATCCACCTACCTCGGCCTCCCAAAGTGATGGGATTACAGGCCTGAGTCACTGCGTCCAGCCGATAACATTTCTTACAGCTGCATGGGTGGCAAAGCCCATTTAGTCCAGGATCTCATTTGTTTCTCACAGCAACTATGGGAGGTAGCTGCCATTCTTATCTTACGGATGAGGAAGCTGGGGCTCGGTGAGCCTGTGATGCTGAGACTTGCTCAAGTGTATCTAGCATGTATGTGGCAGAGCCACGAGTGGAACCCAGGCCTCCCATTTGCAGCAATGCACCCCTGCCCATGGAAGTAGAGGGGGGCAGGCTCTGAGTCCTGAACTTCAAGGTGGGAGGACCCCAGCTTTCCCCTCGTGCTGTGTGATCTTGGGAAAGTCCCTGGCCTTTTCTGGGGCTCAGGCTCCCTGCTGGAGAATCAGAATCCACCAGCCCAGTGAGCGTGCATCCTGGGTGGCCATGGAGTGGGCACCTAGCGCCCCTTCTTGGGGGCTGAGCTGTTTGCTTGCTTTACAGGATGGTTCCTTCTCCTTGGCACGCATACTGAGTGGGCACCCCGGGTTCGCCAGTGCCCGCTTTGGCTTTGCCATGGCGGCTGTGGGGGATATCAGTCAGGATAAGCTCACAGATGTGGCCATCGGGGCCCCCCTGGAAGGTTTCGGGGCAGGTGATGGTGCCAGCTTCGGCAGTGTGTATATCTACAATGGACACTGGGACGGCCTCTCCGCCAGCCCCTCGCAGGTGACCCATGGGGCCCTCTCCTTCCTCTCCTCTGGGGCTCTGACCTCTCCCAGATATGATGACCAAGCCCCAAGTCGACTTCAGTCCTAAGTGCTGGGCAGGTCTCAGGGGGTTGGGAGTGCCCAGTGAAAGAAAGAAGTCCCTCAGGCTGGTGGGAGGTTCCAGACCAGGGCCTCAGCTCAGCCCCTTCAGGTTGAGGGGAGGTTGTGGCGGTACCTGTCTCCTTCCCTGGCCTATACCCTCTCCTTCCACCCACCTGCCTCGGGTCCCTGCTTCCTCTCTTTCTGTCCCTCACTCCTGTCTCCCACCCAGCCACCTCTCTGCCTTATCTCTCATTCCCCAGGGCTCCCTCGCCAGCCTCTCACACTGCATGTGTTACGGGCACTTTCACCCACCTGCAGCTCCTCCTGAGAACCTCCACCTGGATGGCCCCAGGCATCTCACTCCTGCCCGTGTGGCCCATCTGAGAGCACCTGCTCCCCCAGACCTGATGCTCCTCTGAGTCCTCATCCTCCTCCACCCCCAACACCAGAAACCTCAGAGGGTCCCCAGCATGCTCACACCCTGCACAGCCCGTCAGTCCCCACGTCCTCATGATTCTAGCTGTCTCCCAAGTCCAGCCCCTTCTCTCCATCCCCACCGCTGCAGTCCCAGTTCAGGCCTTGCCATCCCTCTCCCAGCCCACCCAGCTTCCTCCTCCCCTCCATCTCCCACCCCATATCTTCAGTGCCATTTCTAAAGTATTATCCTGATTATGTCGCTTCAAAAAAACAGAACCTTTGTTGACACCCCCACCCCCAAGCCCCACATCAAGCCTCCTTGTACCCCAATCCCCTGCGGTCCACCCCGTCCCTGGCCCTGGCTGCTTCTCAGAGGGTCCTGCTCTTTCCCCATGCCTCACTCCCTTACTCTCCCCTGTCAAGTCCCACCTGCCCTTTGAGGCTCCACCCAAATGCCACTTCCTCTGAGAAAGCTTGCCCCCTCTTTCCTGGCTCTAGACTGGGGGAGGGCTCCCTGGGGCTGGATGGGGCCTGCAATGCTGATTGGTATAGAACATGAAAGAACTCCCTGCTCCATTTTCCTCCCTTCCCTCACCCCACGCCTTGTGTTTCTGCCTCCACAGCGGATCAGAGCCTCCGCGGTAGCCCCAGGACTCCAGTACTTTGGCATGTCCGTGGCTGGTGGGTTTGACATCAGTGGCGACGGCCTTGCCGACATCACCGTGGGCACTCTGGGCCGGGCCGTTGTGTTCCGGTAGGGCTCTGTCCTGCTTTCTGGGGTCCCAGGCCCAGCCTCACCCATTTGTCCTGCTCTAAATAGCTCGATGCAGATATTAGGCACCGAGGGAGGGAGCCAGCACTGTGGTTGGGGGCACAGGCTCTGGAGTCTGCCCGTCTGGGTTTGAACCTCGGCTCTCAGCCCTCTCAGGGTGCCCTTGGGCAGGTTATTTAATTCTAAGACCTTACATAGGAGTTATAAGAGCACTGCGTCCCAGAGCTAAGAGGATCATGCAAGTGAATATATGCAACGTCTTTAGCACAATGCTCAGCGATGGCTATGATTATTCGGAATTGTGGAGTTTTTTTTGTTTGTTTTGTTTTGGTTTTCTTGAGACGGAGTCTTGCTCTGTGGGCCAGGCTGAAGTGCAGTGGTACAATCTCGGCTTGCTGCAACCTTTGCCTCCCGGGTTCAAGCAATTCTCTGCCTCAGCCTCCTGAGTAGCTGGGATTACAGGCATCTGCCACCACGCCTGGCTAATTTTTGTATTTTTAGTAGAGACAGGGTTTCACCATGTTGGCCAGGATGGTCTTGAACTCCTGACTTCATGATCCACCCACCTCTGCCTCCCAAAGTTACAGGCATGAGCCATTGCACCTGGCCAAGAATTGCAGAGTTTTTGTGCCCCATCCCTCAGTAAATGATCAAGTCCTGTGGCTGTAAATGAGCTTATGGAGCGCCCGTCTGTCCCGTCCTCTCCACCAAGCTGCAGACTTGCTCTCTACCCAGCACCTCTCTGGGCTGCCGCTCATGGTCATCCCGAAGTGAACACGTCTAAAAACAAAGCTCTTGTTTCCCCCCACCTTTCGTTCCCCCAAATCTGTCCTGCCCTCAGGCTTTCTGTCTCAGCAAATGGCACCATCATCCACCCAGAAATTCAGGATGAAAACCTAGGCGTCATCCTTGATGCCCCTTTTTCCTTCCTCTCCATCACATCAACGCGTCTTAGTTGGCTCTGCCTCCAAACCGCCTCCCAGCACAGGCACTGTCTTCACTTCTTGGACACTGCCACGGCAGCCTTCCCTGCTTCCAGCCCCTGCACTCCATTCTCCACGCAGCAGGAGCCCGATTCCTTCACTCTGATGCCTGAAACCCCTCCACGGCTCCTATTTAGAGAAAAATCCCAATTCCTTACCATGGCTTTACAGGACTTTTTGTGGCCTGGCCGTCCCTGCCCCTCCATTTCCGTCTCCTCCTCGCATCCTCTGTCTCACTAATTAGGCTCCAGGCACATTGACCTTTGTGCTCCTCAAACAAACCAAAAGTGTTCCTGCCACAGGCGCTTGGCACTGGCTATGCTTTCTTCCTGGCGTGCCCTTCCCCAGATCTTTCATGTTAACAAATCTCAATGGAAATGCCCCTGCATCAGCCACGCCATCTCTGACCACCAGTCTCAGTAGCCCTCAGTCCTTATTACAGTATTTTTTTTTTTTTTTTTTTTGAGACAGAGTCTCACTCTGTCGCCCAGGCCGGAGTGCCGTGGCATGATCTCGGCTCACTGCAACTTCTGCCTCCCAGGTTCAAGCGATTCTCGTGCCTCAGCTTCCTAAGTAGCTGGGATTACAGGCACCCGCCACCACGCCCAGCTCATTTTTGAACTTTTAGTAGAGACGGGGTTTCACCATGTTGGCCAGGCTGGTCTCGAACTCCTGACCTCAGGTGATCCGCCCGCCTCGGCCTCCCAAAGTGCTGGGATGACAGGCGTGAGCCACCGTGCTCGGCCAACAGTATTTTAATTTTTATCACATCCTTGCCAATACATAGTATTTCCCTGTTTCCCTCATTTATTTGCTTGTTGTCTGCTTTCCCACGAAAGCAGAAACTCGTCTCTTTCCCTTGTGCCCTGAGACTCAGGGCAGCACCTGGATGTGGGCATGTTTGATAGAGACCCACTGAATGCATGAACCAATCAGCCAGGCCCTGACCCAGAAGCCGGGCAGTCACTTCTCCCATCCTCTTTGCTGTCTTGTTTAGCTCCCGGCCTGTGGTTCGCCTGGAGGTCTCCATGGCCTTCACCCCCAGCGCACTGCCCATCGGCTTCAACGGCGTCGTGAATGTCCGTTTATGTTTCGAAATCAGCTCTGTGACCACAGTCTCTGCGTCAGGTAAAACGTGGTCCAGCTGACTTCTGCCTGGCGTCATGCTCCTTCCTTTTTGGCTTCTGTAAGGGGAAGGGAAAAAGTACTGGGGTCGGGGGGTGTTGGTCTGAGGTCCTGGTGCTTGAAATCCCTCAATTAGAGCTTAGCTCCTTTGTCTTCAGGCTCTGTTAAATGCAAACTGCCTTAAGAAAGGGCAGTCTGGCCGGGCGTGGTGGCTCAAGCCTGTAATCCCAGCACTTTGGGAGGCTGAGACGGGCGGATCACGAGGTCAGGAGATCGAGACCATCCTGGCTAACCCGGTGAAACCCCGTCTCTACTAAAAAATACAAAAAACTAGCCGGGCGAGGTGGCGGGCACCTGTAGTCCCAGCTACTCGGGAGGCTGAGGCAGGAGAATGGCGTGAACCCGGGAGGCGGAACTTGCAGTGAGCTGAGATCCGGCCACTGCACTCCAGCCTGGGCGACAGAGTGAGACTCCGTCTCAAAAAAAAAAAAAAAAAAAAAAAGAAAGGGCAGTCTGAGGTTATATCCACACTCGGACGGGGTTTAGAGCTGACACTGTTGGGAAGAGGGACGTTGGAGCCCTTCCTCAGGGTTGAAGGGTTCAGTTTCTGAAAAGAGGACTCAGAAAAAGGCAGCCAGTTCTCCATGCCCACATGTGTGCGTGTGTGCAGGGGCTCCTGAGACGCACCCTCCTCTTTCTCTCTGACTTGTGTCTTCTCCCCTTCCCTCCTCACTGTGTGCCTCTGGCCCAGGTGGGATGGGATCACCTGGCGGAGGTCCGGTTTCTCTTTCCTTACCTGAAACTCATTAGGAGACTGTTTCCAGAAAGGAGGTGGCGGGTACGGCTTTCACAGCCCAGGTATTTACGGTCCACCCAAGAGCTTCCCCCAGAACGATTCCTCAGCAACAGTCCCCGAGGTTTAACCTCCCAGGAGCAGTCTCTGAGATGGTCTCTCCCTCCCCCCGGGCGGAGAGCAGTCTCCTGGGGTGAGGTGGCCTTCCCAAAGCAGAGGGCTATTATCCCAGCTGGGGGTTGAAAATGACAGGCCTGTCCCTTCCAGGACACAGAGCTCGCTGGGCTGTGCGACGCTGGGCAAGCGTCTTTCCTTAGCTGAGCCAGTTCTGTTGTGAACAGTAAGAGAGGCGGCCCCAGAATCTCCATGGTGCTTCCAGCTCTGCCGTCCTGGGGCTCTCCCTCCATAGTTTCCCTCTTTCCCTCTCCATTCTCTTCGTTGTCTCTCTTCCTCCTTGTTTTCTTCATCAATCTCCACCCGCTTCCCGAGCCCTCCTTCCCTAAGGAACGCTGACTCAGTGCTGGGAACGTGCCGTTCCAGGTTTGGGGCTGGAGCACTCAGAGGCCCTGGTCAGGTGTCAGCAGACAGTGAGAAAATATCTTTGAAAAAGCGACGCAGGGGTCCAGCCCCAGGGAAGTACCTGCATGGGGACACTGTTCAGCAGGGGCTACAAGGAACCTCAGGCAGGCTGGGGGCCTTCTGTCTGCGGCCGGCTCATCCCCACCTCACCGGGAAGGTCTGGTCTTCATTCCCAGGTCTCCGCGGGGCATTTCTCAACTTCACGCTGGACGTAGATGTGGGGAAGGAGAGGAAAAGGCTGCAGTGTTCAGACGGGAGAAGCTGTCTGGGCTGCCTGAGGGAGTGGAGCAGCGGGTCCCGTCTTTGTGAGGACCTCCTGCTCGTGCCCACAGAGGGAGAGGTAAGTGGGGGGGGGGGTTGGATGGGAGTCCGGAGGGGTCTGTGTCATTGAGAAAGGATTTGAGGTAACGCAGTGAAGGGCACATACCCATCCCTACAAATGAGGTGATTGAAATAATCCTAACAGGCCAGGTGCGGTGGCTTATGCGTGTAATCCTAGCACTTTGGGAGGCCGAAGCGGGCAGATCACTTGAGGTCGGGAGTTCAAGACCAGCCCAGCCAACACAGTGAAACCCTGTCTCCACTAAAAACACAAAAATTAGCTGGGCATGGTGGCGCGTGCCTGTAATTCCAGCTACTTGGGAGGCTGAGGCAGGAGAATCGCTTGAATCCGGGAGGTGGAGGTTGCAGTGAGCCAAAATCATTCCACTGCACTCCAGCCTGGGCAACAAGAGCAAAACTCCATCTCAAAATAATAACAATAATAATAATAATAATAAATCAAGAGCCACATAATGTCATGGAAGATGGAGATGCTGTCATTGCTGACGTTTTTCTTGGTAATAACTCAGGAATGCCAGGTGTTCTTGGCATCCGTTATCCGACCTCACCTGATAATAACTAGGACGGAGGGCCTGAATGTCAACTGGCATCAGAAAAAGTGAACAACTGAAAGGAAGAAATAAAAAGATAGAAATGACCATCTAGAAAGGTTTACTCCTGGCAAAGGTGCCCAGAGACGTGGGGAAAAAAAAAAAAATAGCATGTCGGGATTCAAAGCCTGACAGGATCTAGAACTTTGGATCTATCTGGATCGTGTGTTCCAATAAACAAACGCATGAATTATTCTTCTGAATACACATTTACCCCCAAAGTGATTATTAATTGGATTAAGAAAGTTTCTAGCAAGTCTACAGCCTTCCTTAAATAAAGGCTTAATCACATCCTCTACGAGAGAATCATGCTCCCTTACTCCCATGGGCTCAAGGCTCTTATGGTGGCAGAAAAGCTCATTTAAACAAAGACAGTGGCAAACGGTAGGCTAAGCAATCTCCTTATCTTCTCTCTTACCTCTCTAATATGTCCTCCATGTTGCTTGGAGAAAGATTTTGGTCGGCTGGGCGCCGTGGCCCACGCCTCTAATCCCAGCACTTTGGGAGGCTGAGGTGGGCGGATCACCTGAAGTCAGGAGTTTGAGACCAGCCTGACCAATGTGGTAAAACCCTGTGTCTACTAAAAAAAAAAAATACAAAAATTAGCCAGGTATGGTGGTATGCACCTGTAGTCCCAGGTACTTGGGAGACTGAGGCAGGAGAACCTTGAACCTAAGAGGCAGAGGTTGCAGTGAGCTGAGATTGAGCCACTGCACTCCAGCCTGGGCGACAGAGCAAGACTTCGTCTTAAAAAAAAAAAAGAGAAAGATCTTGATAAACACAAGTGTGGCTGTGACTCTTCCTTTCTGTCTGAGCCAGTTCTTTACCCCTTTGTGATTGGGGTGAGAACCACAGGAGCTATGAGACACAAAACCATAGTAGAACGAAAGAGATTTTCCCAAAGCACTTGGCAGCTTGCTTGAAGGACATGTCCCTTCAGCCTGGCTTATTTGGAAGATGCTTAGGACCTCTGACTCACCACTTTTATTGTTTATTTCTTCTTATGACAACATCAAAGCAGAAAGTATTCTTGCTAGGCGTGGTGGCTCACATTTGGAATCCCAGTGCTTTGGGAGGCAGAGGTGGGTGGATTTCTTGAGTCCAGGTGGTTGAGGCTGCAGTGAGCCATGATGATGCTGCTGCACTCCAGACTGGGTGACAGAGTGAGTGAGACCTTATCTAAAAAAAAAAAAAAAAAAAAAAAAAAATTGATGGACGAGCGCGGTCGCTTATGCCTGTAATCCCAGCACTTTGGGAGGCTGAGGCGGGCGGATCACCTGAGGTCAGGAGTTCGAGACCAGCCTGGCCAACATGGTGAAACCCTGTCTCTACTAAAAATACAAAAGTTAGCTGGGTGTGGTGGCGCACGCCTGTAATTGCAGCTACTCGAGAGGCTGAGACAGGAGAATGGCTTGAACCTGGGAGGCGGAAGTTGCAGTGAGCCAAGATCGCGCCACTGCACTCCAGCCTGGGTGACACAGCAAGACTCCGTCTCAAAAAAAAAAAAAAGAAAAAAAAGCATTCTTGTTGTCGTCTTCTCCCCCACATCGAACTCTAACCCTGCGTTTCATGGTGACCCCACAGCCGCGTGAGGAGGACTGCTTCTCCAATGCCACTGTCAAGGTCGGCTACCAGCTCCAGACCCCTGAGGGACAGACAGACCATCCCCAGCCCATCCTGGACCGCTACGCTGAGACCTTTGCCATCTTCCAGGTGACTACCCACAGCCGGTACCCAGCCCTCTTGAGAGCCCATCCCACAGAAACCACCTGCTCCCCTAACTTCCAAGAATGTTGGAGTTGGGAGGGAATGTCTTCAGACAGCATTTGGGCCCCACTGTACACATGGTGAAACTGAGTACCTACAGTGGTGTTAATGTGTACCCATGAGTGCGGACTCATGGGCAACGCAGGTCTCCGTCTGCCCCGGTGCTTGTTCCTTTATGTTCACAAAAGCGCTTGACGTGTGTGTGTGTGTGTGTGTGTGTGTGTGTGTATTTTTTTTTTTTTTTTTTTTTTGAGACAGAGTCTCGCTCTGTCACCCAGGCTGGAGTGCAGTGGCGCGATCTCAGCTCACTGCAAGCTCCGTCTCTTGGGTTCACGCCATTCTCCTGCCTTGGCCTCCCGAGTAGCTGGGACTACAGGTGCCCGCCACCATGCCCAGCTAATTTTTTTGTATTTTCAGTAGAGATGGGGTTTCACCGTGCTAGCCAGGATGGTCTCGATCTGCTGACCTCGTGATCCACCCGCCTCGGCCTCCCACAGTGCTGGGATTACAGGCGTGAGCCGCCGCGCCCGGCCACCGCTTGCTACATATTTAATAAAGCACATGCATTCTGGGAGCCTCACGTGGCAAGCGGCTGTGATGGCGCTGTGGTGGGGGTCCCTTGTGGGAGCTAGACCGGAGCTGTCCTGTCTTGCACTGCAGAGAGGATGCCCTTTGGTGCACCTGCCTGTTCACGCCCTGCCAGGGCCTTCAGGCTGAATGGCCCCACCAAACCTGTACCCTAGCCTCTCCTCCTGGTGCCCATCAGTGCAGCTTAGACAGGCGGGTAGTGTCATAAGAAACTTTTGTCGGCCGGGCACCCTGGCTGACGCCTGTAATCCCAGCACTTTGGGAGGCTGAGGCGAGTGGATCACCGGAGGTCAGGAGTTCGAGACCAGCCTGACCAACATGGTGAAACCCTGTCTCTACTAAAAATACAAAAATTGGCCAGGTGTGGTGGCAGGCACCTGTAATCCCAGCTACTAGGGAGGCTGAGGCAGGAGAATCATTTGAACCCAGGAGGCAGAGGTTGCAGTGAGCCAAGACCGTGCCATTGCACTCCAGCCTAGGCAACAGAGTAAGACTCCATCTCAAAAAAAAATAAATAAATAAAAATTTAAAAAATACAAAGATTAGCCCAGTGTGGTGGTGCATGCCTGTAGTCCCAGCTACTCAGGAGGCTGAGGCGGGAGAATTGCTTGAATCCGGGAGGCAGTGGTTGTCGTGAGCCAAGATCGTGCCACTGCCCTCTAGCCTGGGTGACAGAGCAACACTCCGTCTCAAAAAACAAAACACAAAACAACAAACAAACAAACAAAACCTTCAGTATATATTTCCTAAAAACTAAGGTATCGTCTTAACATAGTACCATAATCAAAACCAGGAAATTCACATTGATAAAATGCTATTATCTAATCTACAAATTTTATTCAAATCTTTCCAGTTGTCCTATTAATATCCTTTATATCAAAAGAAAAAAAAAGGTTCTGGTCCAGGATCATTCATAGCGTTCTATAGTTATTTATCTTTAGTCTCCGAAAGATCTGGAAGAGTTTCTCAGTCTTTCCTTGTCTTTCAATGACATTAACATTTTTGAAGGTTACAAGCCAGTCCTTTTATATGTTCCTCAATTTGATGTTTCTTCATAATTAGATTCAGGTTATGCATTTGTTTTGTTTTGTTTTTGAGACAGAGTTCTGCTCTTGTCACCCAGGCTGGAGTGCAATGGTGCGATCTCGGCTCACTGCAACCTCCGCCTCCCGGGTTCAAGCAATTCTCCTGCCTCAGCCTCCCGAGTAGCTGGGATTACCGGCGTGCGTCACCACGCCTGGCTAATTTTTGTAATTTTAGTAGAGACGGGGCTTCACCATGTTGGCCAGGCTGGTCTTGAACTCCTGATCTCAAGTGATCCACCCGCCTCGGCCTCCCAAAGTGCTGGGATTACAGACGTAAGCCACCGCGCTTGGCCCACAGTATTTTAATTTTTAGCACAGCCTTGTCAATACGTAGTATTTCCCTGTTTCTCCCATGTATTTGCTTGTTGTCTGCTTTCCCATGAAAGCAGAAACTTGCCTCTGCTTTCTGTTTGGAATATCACAGAAGGAAAGTGCGTTCTTCTCTGTACACCATCTCAGGAGGCGCCCACTGTGGATTTGTCCTATGCTTAGTGCTGTTTGCCTGTGGCGTCAATAAGCACATCTCATTTTATGGTGAGATGCCTTGAGAGTGTATCCTGCTTAACATCTCTTTATGTGTCTTTCCTTAACCAGCAATGATTATTATGCTATGGCAAAGATTTTTTTTTTTTTTTTTGAGACGGAGTCTCGCTCTGTCGCCCAGGCTGGAGTGCGGTGGCGCAATCTCGGCTTACTGCAAGCTCCGCCTCCCGGGTTCACGCCATTCTCCTGCCTCAGCCTCCTGAGTAGCTGGGACTACAGGCGCCCGCCACCTCGCCCGGCTAATTTTTTTTGTATTTTAGTAGAGACGGGGTTTCACCGTGTTAGCCAGGATGGTCTCGATCTCCTGACCTCGTGATCCGCCCGTCTCGGCCTCCCAAAGTGCTGGGATTACAGGCGTGAGCCACCGTGCCCGGCCTGGCAAAGAGATTTTTAAAAATTTATTCCCTGTATAAAACGGGTGAGGAAAAATTATGTGGTGTTAGGCACACCGATGTTACCAGAGAATGCGTTCTAGCTGGGAGTTTAGCTGGCTTAACCCCATTCTCTTTCGCTGGGGCTGGGTGGAAGAGATTGGGCTACTTGGCTATATTAAAAATGCAACAAAAAACCCTGCATGAGACTGCTGACCCACTTAGAGAGAGCTCCACGCTTTGACCTCTGCAAATGGCGTCCCCCTTCCGCAGGAAGTAGAAAGTTTCCTTTCAAGCTCTGGGCTCTCATTCCCACCCTAGGCCATGGGAACAGACCCGCAGAAAGCTGCTGAGGTGGCTGCCGGGAGAGAAGTGCGAAGTGCAGGGGCTGTCCAGCCGAGGAACTGGCTGCCTTCCTTCATAATACAAAAACAGACCCAGCTACGTTAGAACACTGGAATTTTTAAACACACACTGGAGCTTTTCAACCTCCATGGGGCCTTTTGAAATGTGGCTTTCAGAATTCGTTGGTTATGTGTAGGCAAGATTGCAAGGGAAATAGTTAGCTTACAGAGACGACTAGCCAGGCCGGGCATGGTGGCTCACACCTATGATCCCAACACTTTGGAAGGCCGAGGCAGGTGGATCACCTGAGGTCAAGAGTTTGAGACCAACCTGGTGGTTGGTGGACTTGAACCTTGGTGGACTTGAGCCTGGGTCTCTTGACATCCTGGACAATGCTATATTCAGAACCCAGTATTCTTCACAGCGAGGATGTCCTCTACCTCAGTTAGAGGTCACCTCTTTCCTGGCCCACCTCTTGGCCAAATTAATTAATCAAATATTTCTGGACCACCCAACATGGCGAAACCCTTTCTCTAATAAAAATACAAAATTAGGCCGGGCACGGTGGCTTAAGCTTGTAATCCTAGCACTTTGGGAGGCCGAGACGGGCGGATCACGAGGTCAGGAGGTAGAGACCATCTTGGCTAACACAGTGAAACCCCATCTCTACTAAAAAATACAAAAAACTAGCCGGGCGAGGTGGCGGGCGCCTGTAGTCCCAGCTACTCGGGAGGCTGAGGCAGGAGAATGGCGTGAACCCGGGAGGCAGAGCTTGCAGTGAGCTGAGATCCGGCCACTGCACTCCAGCCTGGGCGACAGAGCGAGACTCCGTCTCAAAAAAAAAACAAAAAACAAAAAACAAAATTAGCCAGGTGTGGTGGCACATGCCTGTAATCCCAGCTACTTGGGAGGCTGAGGCAGGGGAATCGCTTGAATCCAGGAGGCGGAGGTTGCAGTGAGCCAAGATCACGCCACTGCCCTCCAGCCTGGACAACAGAACGAGACTCCGTCTGAAAACAAACAAACAAACAAACAAAAACCAGATGACTAGCCATGAGGAAGAGAACCTCCAAGGCCTGGACCTTGACAATATTTGGCTAGGTATCCCCCATTCCTGCCTACACCCGAAAAGACTAAGGAAGCTTCTCTTCGCATAGGTGTCTGCTCCCTAAATGCGCAAAGGCGTGAGTTGTGTGTTGCTGCTTAATTCGCATGATGTCAATGGAATGGGCACAGCTAACATTCCGTGAAGGTCACCCCAGTTTTCACCTTGGCCAGAGGACTGGGTCACAGTGTGCCCATGTTATAGGACAGATCCAGGAATGTCACCCAGGAATGTCACAGTTCCTGTTCTTTGGGGACAATCCCAGCCTGCACCCCTCACCTCCCTGAAACTGCACTTCTCAGGGGGCGCAGGAGGCACAGCCCTAAGCGTCCTAAGGAGAAGAGCCAGAGGCAGGGCTGCCGGGGAAGGCGGGGCCTGGGCTGATCGGGACTCTCTCTGTCTGGTTACAGCTGCCCTATGAGAAGGCCTGCAAGAATAAGCTGTTTTGTGTCGCAGAATTACAGTTGGCCACCACCGTCTCTCAGTGAGTTGGATGCAGCTGTCAGTTTCCTCAATTAACCTCCTCCCAAACGCTTGCCTGGGGAATCCTCATCAGGATGCCCAGCACACCCCTTCCCCTCTTCCCGGGGCCCACACACGGCTTCTGCACTTATGATGTCATGATGTCCTCAGCTACCCGAGGAGGGAGGCAAGACGGAGCTCTGTCTTCCCACTTTCTAGATTAGGAAACATACTCAGTCGCCAAGGGCCCTGCATAGGCCATTTGGTGGACTTGAGCCTGGGTCTCTTGACATTCTGGACAATGCTATATTCAGAACCCAGTGTTCTTCACAGCGAGGATAACCTCTACCTCAGAGGTCACCTCTTTCCTGGCCCACCTCTTGGCCAAATCAATTAATCCATCAAATATTTCTGGACCACCCACTTTGTGCCAAGCACTCTGGGTGCTGGGGATACCTCTGTGGACAAAAATCCCTGCCCTCCTGGTGCTCTCAGGGGGAGAAGATGGTAAGCAGGTAAATTGTATGTGGATGAGATGAACGTTGAAGAAACAGGGAAGGTGGGAGGGAGTGCCGGGTGGGGACTGATGCTGAAGTTTTCAATGGGGTGGTCAGGGAGGACGACACTTTGGCACACACTGGAGGAAGTAGGGGAGCGAGCTATGTGGGTGGGTGTCTGAGGGAAGAGCAGCTGCAGGTGCCCTGGGTTGGGAGCCTGCCTGGTGGGTAGGAGGCAGGACGAGGACCTAGTACTAGGCTGCAGTGGAGTGGGGCGGGGGGTGAGGGAAGAGCAGCTGCAGGTGCCCTGGGTTGGGAGCCTGCCTGGTGGGTAGGAGGCAGGGTGAGGACCTAGTGGCTGCAGTGGAGTGGGGCGGGGGAGTAATGATGGAGGGGGATGGAGGGGAAGAGGCAATGGGGCTTCTTAAGGCCTCAGAAGGGCTTTTGCTGTGAGCTAGGAAGTCAGAGGAGTGACACGCTCGTGCAGCTGGGCAGGATCCTTCTTGCTGCCGAGCTGAGAAGAGACTGTAGGAGCAAAGGTGGACGCGGGGACTGCACCTGCTCCCTTGTAACCACTCAGGTGAGAGGCGATGGGGGCTGAGACGCAGGTCCCAGCCATGACGGGGTAACAGTTTGTAGTGACAGCCCATAGCATGTGCTGACAGAGTGCAGGCGGAGGGAGGAAAGAGGCCCACAGCCCAAGCATGCGGCACTGCACTGTCCAGCACACGTCGCTGTTTGCATGTACATGAGTTACAGTGAAACACAATGAAACATTTTGTCCCTCAGTCACATAGCCACACTTCAAAGACTCGGTGGCCGCCTGTGGCTGGTGGTGTTGGGCAGCCCAGATGCTGCCTGTCTCCATCGCCACAGACGTTCTATTGGACCACACTGAATGCCAGAAGGACGGTGTCGCCAAGCACATGTGTTTGGGTTTGGACATGCAGTGGTCTCAAAATGCCCTCCCAGGCCAGGTGCAGCGGCTCATGCCTGTCATCCCAGCACTTTGGGAGGCTGAGGTGGGCGGATCACGAGGTCAGGCGTTTGAGATCAGCCTGGCCAACATGGTGAAACCCTGTCTCTACTAAAAATACAAAAGCTAGCTGGGCGTGGTGGTGCATGCCTGTAATACCAGCTACTGGGGAGGTTGAGGCAGGAGAATCGCTCAAGCTTGGGAGGCGGAGGGTGCAGTGAGCTGAGATCGTGCCACTGCACTCCAGCCTGGGTGACAGAGCGAGACTTCGATCGAGGGAAAAACAAAGCAAAACAAGCCGTCCCTTGTTAGTCCCAGCTAGTGTTGTGTGTGTTTTGTGATTCTGATGGCCAGCTGACCGGAGTTGCCATATGGGAAGAACGCGGTTCCCCAAGTCCTGGTCAGCCGTTCCATAGACATCTGCAGGACCAACTGAAGACTTTCAAACGCTCTGGAATCTGGCCTAACAAGCAGGCGCAGCTGTTTCCAGCAAGGAATTAATTACAGTCAAGAACCAACCTCCCAGCCAGCTACTTGGGTAGTACAGATACAGCACACACGGCTTGCCCTACATCGCCCCCTAGTGTACACAGCAAGCAAACGCTTCTCTTTCAAAAACACTAGGCCGGGCGCGGTGGCTCAAGCCTGTAATCCCAGCACTTTGGGAGGCCGAGGCGGGCGGATCACGAGGTCAGGAGTTCGAGACCATCCTGGCTAACACGGTGACACCCCCCCCTCTACTAAAAATACAAAAAATGAGCCGGGTGTGGTGGCGGGCGCCTGTAGTCCCAGCTACTTGGGAGGCTGAGGCAGGAGAATGACGTGAACCCAGGAGGCGGAGCTTGCAGTGAGCTGAGATAGCGCCACTGCACTCCAGCCTGGGCGGCAGAGCGAGACTCCGTCTGCAAAAAACAAAAACAAAACAAAACAACACTAGTGAGCCTGGTTGTCGGCATCCAGCTGTCTCTGGTTTTTGACCTTTCTGAGGACATGGATCCCCTAAAGAATCTCATGAAGACTACACGCTACTCTATGTAGAAGATCACATGTGCATACATAAATGTTGGCATTCCAGGCCCTCTGAGACGGTCCCTAGGCCTCAGATTAGGCAACGCTGTTAAATATTCTGACGACACTGAGGTCTCACGCCTGGGCTCTGGGATGGTGCGTCCAGCTGACGTGTCAGCATCTCTGCTTCGTTATCCCATACGCCCCTCTTATCATGTCCCAGAGTGGACGCATCTTCTTCCATCCTTGGGTCTTCCGCCCGTGTTACCTTCCTCAGTCAATGGCTCAATGGCACTACTCAGCCACCTGAGCTAGAAACTCAGAACTCGCCCTTGACTCCTCTGTCCCCCCTCCCTGCCTCTTTTTTGTTTTGTTTGCTTTACTGTCTCTGACTTCTTTCCTTCTCCACTACTGTTGTCTTTTTCTTTCTTTTTTGAGACAGGGTCTCACTCTGTCACCCAGGCAGGAGTGCAGTGGCACAATCTTGGCTCACTGCAACCTCCGCCTCCCGGCTTCAAGTGCTTCTCCTGCCTCAGCCTCCCATGTAGCTGGGATTACAGGCACCCGTCACCACACTCAGCTAATTTTTGTATTTGTAGTAGAGACAGGGTTAGCCAGGCCGGTCTTGAACTCCTGGCCTCAAGTGTTCCACCCGCTCGCCTCCCAAAGTGCTGAGATTATAGGCGTGAGCCACCGTGTCCAGCCGTCCACTACTGTTTCCTTATTTCAGGCCTGTATCATGTCTCGGGTGGAGACAGCAGGCTCTGTCTTTGCTTCCTGTCCCTCCCTCCAATCAATCCTTCCTCTTCTCAGCTGGGATAAAAACCAAACCAAAACCAAACGATGAGAACAAAACACATGTCGCATTACTTCCGAGATCTGCACATTCCATCTTTGGACATTTCAGACGGAAAACAGTTTTCTTGGTATTGCTAATATGTTTTTCTCTAGACCTCAGCTACTGAGAGTGGTTCTGCACTTTGGGTCCCCGTGATACCTCAGCATTCTGTAGGAGGCTTTCACACATCCCCAGGTCCCTCTTTTCCAGGCCGCATGGACTCATGTCTTAAACCACAGCCTTTTAATGGGAAGGGTCTGAATGGTTTTGTGGTAGGAAGCTGAGGCCAAGAAAGGGGGTGGGACAGTATGTCTTACGCACACCGGTCTCCAGTGCAAAGCAGTGCCCCATAAATACTGTGGTGTGGAAGAATTTGTGTCACAGAGTACCTCACCTAGGGTCACAGTGAATTGGTGGTAGAAAGAGGATTTGGGTACAGTTCTCTCAACTCTTTGGAGGCTGATAGACTCCAGGCATTTAATTCGCCTTTTTTTTTTTTTTTTTTTTTTGAGACAGAGTTTCACTCTTGTTGCCCAGGCTGGAGTACAATGGTGCGCTCACGGCTCAATGCAACCTCCACCTCCCAGGTTCAAGCGATTCTCCTGCCTCAGCCTCCCGAATAGCTGGGATTACAGGTGCCTGTACCATGCCTGGCTATATATATATATATATATTTTTTTTTTTTTTTGAGATGTCACCTGGGCTGGAGTATAGTGGTGTGATCTCGGTTCACTGCAACCTCCGCCTCCCGGGTTCAAGCAGTTCCCTGCCTCAGCCTCCTGAGTAGCTGAGACTACAGGTGCGCGCCACCACACCCGGCTAATTTTTGTATTTTTAGTAGAGACAGGGTTTCACCATCTTGGTCAAGCTGGTCTTGAACTCCTGACCTCATAGTCCACCCGCCTTGGCCTCCCAAAGTGCTGGGATTACAGGCGTGAGCCACTGTCCCCAGCCAGTTTTTGTATTTTTAGTAGAGACGGGTTTCGCCATGTTGACCAGGCTGGTCTTGAACTCCTGACCTCAGGTGATCTACCCGCCTCAGCCTCCCAAAGTGCTGGGATGACAGGTAATTAGCCTGTCTTGGCTTCTGTTTCCTCTTCTATGAAATGGAGAGTAGCTGTACTATGTCACAGGATCACTATGAGAGTTGAGCATGTGAGACACAGTCCTTGGCACATGGTAAGCACTAAATAAACGGCAGGTATTATCATCATCTCATGCAGCAACTGAGATGGGCGTGGCAGTCCAGCTGTTCCCTTATGTTGAGAGGAAAAATGTCTCAGCTAAATGTATTCCCTAGGCAACTTAATCTCAAAAGTTAGTTAAGAAGGTGCTATTCTGGGTTGTGTGCGGTGGCTCACACCTGTAGTCCTAGCACTGTGGGAGGCCAAGGCAGGTGGATCACCTGAGCCCAGGAGTTCAAGACACGCCTCCACATGGCGAGACACTGTCTCTACAAAAAAATACAAAAATTAGCTGGGCATCGGCCGGGCTGGGTGGCTCAGGCCTGTAATCCCAGCACTTTGGGAGGCCAAGGCAGGAGGATCACCTGAGGTCAGGAGTTCGAGAGCAGCCCGACCAACATGGAGAAACCTTGTCTCTAATAAAGATACAAAATTAGCCAGGCATGATGGCGCATGCCTGTAACCCCAGCTACTCGGGAAGCTGCGACAGGAGAATTGCTTTAACCTGGGAAGCAGAGGTTGCGGTGAGCCGAGATCACGCCACTGCACTCCAGCCTGGGCAACAAGAGCAAAATTCCGTCTCAAAAAAAAAAAAAAAAAAAAAAATTAGCCAGGCATGGTGGTAAACACCTGTAGTCCCAGCTACTCGGGAGGCTGAGGTGGGAGGATCACTTGAGCCCAGGAAGTGGAGGCTGCAGTGAGCCACGATTGTGCTACAGCAGCCACACGCTAGCCTCGGTGACAGAGCAAGACCCTGTCTCAAAAAACAAAAACAAAACCAGAACATGCTATTCTATTGCATCGAAGTTTTTACAATTAAATAAACTGTACCCTTTTTATCTGTGCCCTGCGCAGGCAGGAATTGGTGGTGGGCCTCACAAAGGAGCTGACCCTGAACATCAGCCTAACTAACTCCGGGGAAGATTCCTACATGACAAGCATGGCTTTGAATTACCCCAGAAACCTGCAGTTTAAGAGGATGCAAAAGGTAACTGACAGCGGCTGTGCAAACAGGTCCCTCACGCCCCTCCCTCGCTGCATGCCTGCTTTTCCGTGGCGACTCCCTCACTGGCACCCCTGCCTCCAGCCTCCTCCTGGTCCATCCAATAAATGGTTAATAACTAGATACATCCCCACCCGTCTGGTTAACACGCCTCCCGAGCCACCATATTCTGCTGCACGGTCCCCCTCCCTGGGTGCAACCTTCCTTCACCAGGGTTCTGAGAGAGGAGTGAGCTCCAATGCCCTAAGACACTGAGAAAGTAAAAATTAGCTGAGACTGGGAACGCGAAAATCTGCCCTGCCATTCCCCAGGCTGGATCACAGACACAGATACTAGGAAACAGTCTGTTTCCCAAGGACACCCTGTGGCTGAGAAGTACCGCCACGCTGAGAAGTTCTGTTCTCTAAAATCAGATCAGAAAACTTTGCTGTTTGAAGTTACGTCGGTAATTATGAACCCCTGTCACTCTTGCCTGGAGAGTGCGAGTCATTTTGACCAAGAGAAGAGTCTGTTTCCATCTGAGGTACAGAGTTTCAGATACAGTGTGTGTCCACTTTCTACTCTATATTAATGGTTTCCAAGGAAGCGGGCCCTGGGTCTGATTCACAGGCTGACCTGACGTTGGCTGACTGCTTGACACACAGCCCTGCTTTGGCATCAAAACGCGACTTTATTTACATTTCATCTGAACTCTACCCTTTCCCAGAGTCCTTTAATACCGTCTTTTCTGTTGTTCAGTGATACACACAACAGTGTAGGTTTTGGCCGGGTGCGGTGGCCCACGCCTGTAATCCCAGCACTTTGGGAGGCCGAGGCAGGCGGGTGACCTGAGGTCAGCAGTTTGGACCAGCCTGGCCAACATGGCGAAACCCTGTCTCTACTAAAAATACAAAAATTAGCCAGGTGTAGTGGTGGGCACCTGTAGTCCCAGCTACTCTGGAGGCTGAGACAGAAGAATCGCTTGAACCCGGAGGTAGAGGTTGCAGTGAGCCAAGATTGCGCCATTGCACTCCAGCCTGGGCGACAGAGCAAGACTCTGTCTCAAAAACAAACAACAGGCCGGGCGTGGTGGCTCAAGCCTGTAATCCCAGCACTTTGGGAGGCCGAGACGGGCGAATCACGAGGTCAGGAGATCGAGACCATCCTGGCTAACATGGTGAAACCCTGTCCCTACTGAAAAAAAAAAAAAAACTAGCCAGGCGAGGTGGCGGGCGCCTGTAGTCCCAGCTACTCAGGAGGCTGAGGCAGGAGAATGGTGTGAACCCGGGAGGCGGAGCTTGCAGTGAGCTGAGATCCAGCCACTGCACTCCAGCCTGGGTGACAGAGCAAGACTCCGTCTCAAAACAAACAAACAAACAAACAAACCCAAAGTGTACTTTTCCTCGTTGCAATGAGTCAATAAACTTGACTTTGTTGGACTGTAGGTTTGTCCCCGGTCATCTTAGGCTATTTGGGCTAGGACCGTATCCATTATATGAATGAAACAATTTCCTAGGCTGGGCGCGGTGGCTCACGCCTGTAATCCCAGCACTTTGGGAGGCTGAATCGAATGGATCACTTGAGGTCAGGAGTTCAAGACCAGCCTGGCTAACACAGTGAAACCCTGTTTCTATTAAAAATACAAAAAATTGGCCGGGCGCGGTGGCTCAAGCCTGTAATCCCAGCACTTTGGGAGGCCGAGATGGGCGGATCACGAGGTCAGGAGATCGAGAGACGATCCCGGCTAACACGGTGAAACCCCGTCTCTACTAAAAAATACAAAAAACTAGCCGGGCGAGGTGGCGGGCGCCTGTAGTCCCAGCTACTCGGGAGGCTGAGGCAGGAGAATGGCGTAAACCCGGGAGGCGGAGCTTGCAGTGAGCTGAGATCCGGCCACTGCACTCCAGCCTGGGTGACAGAGCAAGACTCCGTCTCAAAAAAAAAAAAAAAAAAAAATACAAAAAATTAGCCGGGCGTGGTGGCGGGCACCTATAATCCCGGCTACTCGGGAGACTGAGGCAGGAGAATTGCTTGAACCCGGGAGGTGGAGGTTGCAGTGAGCCCAGATCACGCCACTTCACTCCAGCCTGGGCGAAAGAGCGAAACTCCATCTCAAAAACCAAAAACAAAAACGAAAAACAATCTCCTAGGCGTCTAGAGGGGGACTAGGGATGCACCGTCCTTGGGAGAATTAAGAAAGCTCACTGCAGTCATCACCTGCCCCTCGGGGGTCCGGGTGGGGAGCCTTGGTGGCTTCGTGGCAGTGCTGGTGTGTGCCGGCCTTCAGCCAGGCTGTGGGTTACGTTTGCATCAGGCCAAGGCCCAGCTCAAACGCCTCCTTCCTCAGGAAGAGCTTATGGATTCCCCTGAGTTGGAATTCACCTTTCTCCACCGCAGTTCTCTGCAGCTCCCTCACGCAAGCACCCCTTAGGCCTTGTATTTAAATTCCTCGGGGATCTACCACTGAGCCCGCGTGTCTGTCTTGTGAGGAAGACGGGGACCAAGCGGACTTTATTTCCTCAGCTCCTGGCAGGCAGAAAAATTAGTGAATGTCTGCTGAATTGGTGTGAGGAAACTGAGTTGGTTTTTTTTTTTTTTTTCGCTCTTTAAGAGAATGTCATCTGCTCTGTTAACAGCCTCCCTCTCCAAACATTCAGTGTGATGACCCTCAGCCAGCTGCTTCTGTCCTGGTCATGACCTGCAGGATTGGTCACCCCGTCCTCAGGAGGTCGTCTGTGAGTCGGTTTGGACTGATTCGCTCTTCCCGCCACCTGCAGTTGGCGTCCTCTGCATCTTAGTCTCATTTGAATCCCTCGGTTCCAGCTTTGCGCTTCCCTTCACTGCAGTCAGTCCGTCCTCAGCGGCGCCTACAGTGGCTGAGTTGGCTCTGAAAGGAGGGGGTGATGGGGACGAGAGCTTTCCAGTACTAGATGTGTGAGCCACCGTGCCCGGCCAAGACCAAAAGTCATTAACCCTGAGCTGTCACTGATCATCTCTGCTGTGGGAAATTTCTGAAGTGGCTTTTTCAACTATAAAACGGGAATGAGGCCGCCTGCCCTGCTTACTCCATATTTGTATTTGAGGCTTAAATGAAATAACGGGGCTGGGCGCGGTGGCTCACGCCTCTAATCCCAGCACTTTGGGAGGCCGAGGTGGGTGGACCGCTTGAGGTCAGGAGTTTGAGACCAGCCTGGCCAACATGGAGAAACCCCGTCTCTACTAAAAATACAAAATTAGCCAGGCATGGTGGTGCATGCCTGTAGTCCCAGCTACTCGGGAGGCGGAGGCAGGAGAATCGCTTGAACCTGGGAGGCGGAGGTTGCAGTGAGCCGAGATCACGTCACTGCACTCCAGCCTGGGTGACAGAGCGAGACTCCATCTCAAAAAAAAAAAAAAAAAAAAGAGAAAGAATGGAAAGGAAACATGCTGTGTTACAAAAATGTGAGGAATGTGAAAATCTGAGGAATCGTCTCCTAGGTCTGTTCTGTGAGTAGCCAGCGGTCTGAACTGTGAGTGGTATAGGGAGGAATCAAGTGACCAATTTTTTCTCCTTTAAAATAGGCTCATGTTTCAGTCGTTTGGCAGCTAGAGGAGAATGCCTTTCCAAACAGGACAGCAGACATCACTGTGACCGTCACCAAGTAAGTACTGCCTGGGTCACAGCAGAGTCAGGCCATGACCCTGGAAGACATCTCCCTACCACATGTGTGCTGTGAGAGGAGTGGCCCCCTTACTGCCCAGGAAGAAGGGAAACCCCAGTGAGCCCACGGAAGGCATCTGTGTCCCCGCAGGGACTTGACTTTCTCTTCTTGTCACCAGAGACAATTAAAACGTTCTTTTATCCACACACACAGTAAAACGGTGGCACAGTCTGGTGGCATGAGCCTTGCAGTTCTGGTTCTGGTTCACTCAGCTTTGGAATAGCGTGGGGTAGCTCTGTTATCTGCAAGACCTCTATGTTTGGGGGTAAGGGGGGAGCGCTGTTGGGAAGAGTTCTCAAATGGAGGTGACTCTGCCCACCAGAGGCCGTGCCCGTTTTGACTGCCGTGATGTGGGGGGGGGGTGTTCAGTAGCACATCTGGTGGGTAGAGGCCAGGAATACTGCTACACATCACACAGAGCAGTACAGGACAGCCCCCACAACCAAGAACTAACTGGCCCAAAATGTCAATAGTGTGGAGGCTGAGAAGCCCTTTTAAAATCAGCATTTTTCTAAGTGTGGTCTTCTAGAGACAATTCCGAACTCCAGTTGCTTATCTCTGAAAGCCTTTTCTTTTTCTTTTTTTTGAGATGGAGTCTCGTTCTGTCTCCCAGGCTGGAGTGCAGTGGTGCGATCTCAGTTCACTGCAACCTCTGCCTCCCGGGTTCAAGCAATTCTCTGCCTCAGCCTCCCACGTTGCTGGGATTACAGGCGCCCACCACCACGCCCAGCTAATTTTTGCAGTTTTAGTAGAGACGGGGTTTCACCACCTTGGCCAAGCTGGTCTTGAACTCCTGACTTCGTGATCCACTCACCCTGGCCTCCCAAAGTGCTGGGATTACAGGCGTGAGCCACCGTGCCTGGCCTCTGAGAGTCTTTCCTTATCCGACTGCCAGTGACCCTGGGGAGCCAGGTGCAGAAGCACCTGTTATGCAGTGAGAACACATGGACACAGGGAGGGGAACAACACACACTGGGTTCTGTGGGAGGGGCAGGGGGAGGGAGAGCATCAGGAAGAATAGCTGATACGTGCTGGGCTTAGTAACTAGGTTCTGGGTTGACAGATGCAGCAAAGCACCATGGCACACGTTCACCTATGTAACAAACCTGCACATCCTGCACATGTACCCTGGAACTTAAAAAAAAAGGCCGGGCACAGTGGCTCACGCCTGTAATCCCAGCACTTTGGGAGGCTGAGGCAGGCAGATCACTTGAGGTCAGGAGTTTGAGACCAGCCTGGCCAACATGGTGAAACCCCGTCTCTACTAAAAATACAAAAATTAACCGGGCGTGGTGGCACACGCCTGTAATTTCAGCTACTGAGGAGGCTGAGGCATGAGAATTGCTTGAACCCGGCAGGGGGGAGGTTGCAGTGAGCTGAGATCGCACCACTGCACTCCAGCCTGGGCAACAGAGTGAGGCCCTTTTTAAGAAGCACTTGCCCATCCTGGCTAACACGGTGAAACCCCGTCTCTACTAAAAAAATGGAAAAAATTAGCCGGGCGTGGTAGCGGGCACCTGTGGTCCCAGGTACTTGGGAGGTTGAGGCAGGAGAATGGTGTGAACCCGGGAGGCGGAGCTTGCAGTGAGCCGAGATCGCGCCACTGCATTCCAGCCTGGGCAACAGAGCAAGACTCTGTCTCAGAAAAAAAAAAAAAAGAAGCACTGCTATGTACAAAGCAGGTGTGCTGTAAACTAACACTCTTATTCCTAGCTCCAATGAAAGACGGTCTGTGGCCGAGGAGACCCACACCCTTCAATTCAGGCATGGCTTCGTTGCAGTTCTCTCCAAGTAAGTACTCCCGAGGGGCCAGCACCAGTGTGACTCCGTCGCCCAGGGGACAGCTTTGGGCTCTCTGTCTTGTAGACGGAGCTGGTGGTCAGGATGAATGTGGACACTGTCCTTCTGAGAGGAGCCTGCTTAGAACCCAGGCTCTGATATTGATCTCTAGGGTACTAACATTTGGGTCATAGAAACCCCATTGTGGTCATCAAAGGAGGTGTGTCGCCAACTAGTCTTGCTACAGAAGGGAATTAATATGACGCTGTGGAGGGAAGAAGGCAACTGTGGGACTGGGAAGTAAGGAGGGGATGAGTAAGGCCATTTGAGGGATAATGAGTAAATGAACCAGCCCAACTATACAGAATTCAAATATTCCACTTCACCCCAACTGCGATACGAGCACTTTACATTTTGACATTCAGCTTTTTTTTTTTTTGAGACGGAGTCTCGCTGTCGCCCAGGCTGGAGTGCAGTGGCCGGATCTCAGCTCACTGCAAGCTCCGCCTCCCAGGTTCCCGCCACTCTCCTGCCTCAGCCTCCCGAGTAGCTGGGACTACAGGCGCCCGCCACCACGCCCGGCTAGTTTTTTGTATTTTTTAGTAGAGACGGGGTTTCACCAGGGTAGCCAGGATGGTCTCGATCTCCTGACCTCGTGATCCGCCCGTCTCGGCCTCCCAAAGTGCTGGGATTACAAGCTTGAGCCACCGCGCCCGGCCGACATTCAGCTTTTATTCCTTTTTTTTTTTTTTTTAATTTATTTATTATTATTATACTTTAAGTTGTAGGGTACATGTGCATAACATGCAGGTTTGTTACATATGTATACTTGTGCCATGGTGGTGTGCTGCACCCATCAACTCGTCATTTACATCAGGTATAACTCCCAATGCAATCCCTCCCCCCTCCCCCCTCCCCATGATAGGCCCCTGTGTGTGATGTTCCCCTTCCTGAGTCCAAGTGATCTCATTGTTCAGTTCCCACCTATGAGTGAGAACATGCGGTGTTTGGTTTTCTGTTCTTGTGATAGTTTGCTAAGAATGATGGTTTCCAGCTGCATCCATGTCACTACAAAGTCTCACTCTGTTGCCCAGGCTGGAGCACTTGGTGCTATCTCAGCTCACTGCAACCTCTGCTGCCCGGGTTCAAGCAATTTTCCTGCTTCAGCCTCCTGAGTAGTTGAGACTACAGGTGGATACCACAAGGCCCAACTAATTTTTTAAAAATTTACTTTAGTAGAGATGGGATTTCACCATGTTGGCCAGGCTGGTCTTGAACTCCTGGCCTCAGGTGATCCGCCCGCCTTGGCCTCCCAAAGTACTGGGGTGACAGGCGTGAGCCACCGCACCTGGCCTCATTCCTCGTAAAGGTCTGGTGCCCTCTGTCCTAGCGTATTCAGTTGAAAGCACTCAAGTTCATTCAAAAAGAGGCCGGGCACGGTGGCTCACACCTGTCATCCCAGCACTTTGGGAGGCTGAGGTGGGTGGATCACCTGAGGTCAGGAGTTCGAGACCAGCCTGGCTAACATGGCAAAACCCTGTCTCTACTAAAAATATGAAAATTAGCCAGGTGTGATGGCAGGCGCCTGTAATCTCAGCTACTCGGGGGGCTGAGGCAGGAGAATCACTTGAACCCGGGAGGCAGAGGTTTCAGTGAGCCGAGATCGCACCACTGCACTCCAGTCTGGGTGACAGAGCAAGACGCCATCTCAAAAAAAAAAAGAAAAAAAAAAAAAAGAAAGGAGGATGGGTGCGGTGGCTCATGCCTGTCATCCCAAGACTTTGGCAGGCTGAGGTGGAGGATCACTTGAGCCCGGGAGGTTGAGGCTACACTGAGCCATGATTGTTCCACTGCGCTCTAGCCTGGGCAACAGAGTGAGACCCTGTCTCCAAAAAAGGGAGAAAGAGTCCTCAAGGGCTGATGCATGTCCTCTCAATTGCAGACCATCCATAATGTACGTGCACACAGGCCAGGTGCTTTCTCAGCACAAAGAATTCGTCTTCCATGTAAGTACTTATTATTGTAAAGCTATAGGTGGCAAAGCAACACCCGCTTTGAGTTGCTACTCTGATTTTAATTTGCAGATACATGGGGAAAACCTCTTTGGAGCAGAATACCACTTGCGAATTTGTGTCCCAACCAAATTACGAGGTCTCCAGATTGTAACAGTGAAGAACCTGACGAGGACTCAGGTATTTAAAGGCAGTTCTTTATCACAATCGCATCTTTTTCCAGAGTGACCACAGAGTCTCAAGTATAAAAAACCAGAGTTCTAGAAACGGAGGAAAGACAAGTTAACCATGGGAAAAGACTAGGAGTAAATTACCGAAATCCTGTTCAGAAGGAATCTCAATCACTTAGATCTTAAAGCAACCTGTCAGTTTTCCTCCGTTGAGGAAAAATAAGCAAAAATTAAAACCTTGTCAGTAGACAGAGACATTTCCCCTTTGAAAATTGATAAATTCTGCTTCTCTGTTTGACTGATACAACATGTGACATTTCTTACATTGCCCCCTGTAAGTTGCTTACTAGCTTCCCTTCTTCTCCCCTGAGACTCTTTTTTTGGTCTCTGCTTTGCCTCAGCCTCTTTACTTTCAGTTGTCTCATCTGTAGTCTGGTTCCCAAAGCTGGCCTTGATACCTGAAGCAACAGGCTCTGCTCAGTATGACGGCTGAAGCCTGGGCTTTTTTTTCTTTTTTTCTCACACTACATCAGTGTCAAGGCTCAAAAAATGGAAACGAATTTACAGAAACGACTCTGCTGACAACTAGAAAGAGGGCTTACAGGTCAGGTACCATGGCTCACGCCTGTAATCCCAGCACTCGGGATGCTGAGGCGGGTGGATCACAAGGTCAGGAGTTCGAGACCAGCCTGGCCAACATGGTGAAATCCCGTCTCTACTAAAAAAAAAATACAGAAAATTAGCCAGGCGTGGTGGTGTCCGCCTGTAATCCCAGCTACTCGGGAGGCTGAGGTAGGAGAATTGCTTGAACCCGGGAGGTGGAGGTTGCAGGGAGCTGAGATGTGCCACTACACTCCAGCCTGGGTGACAGAGCAAGACTGTCTCAATACAATAAAATAAAGAGGGCTTACAAATATAAACATTTGCATTCATATGCAGTTTATTTATTTTTAAAAATAGAGGCAGGGGTCTTGCTATGTTGACCAGGCTAGATTTGAATTCCTGGGCTCAAGCGATCCTCCTGCCTCAGCTTCCCGAGTAGCTGGGACTACAGGCGCACGCCACCGCGCCCAGCTAGTTTACTTTTTAAAGAACGTTTGTTATCAGCACATTTAAACATTTCAACAAATATTTCAGTTTCCATTTGGAAACAAAATTCTTGTTTGAAAAGCTGACTGGAAGCCTGTGAGAATGGGAGTTCTACCCTGCTCTGAGGATGGAGGCTGAAACGGCACCAGAGGCTTCAAGACCAGCCTCCTCTCACCTGGGGGCAGTCAGACACATTGAGCTTACTTAAATAGACTGTGCTGGCAAAGCAAGTCAGCGGCAGAGCTGAAGTTCAGCATTGTCCTGTGGAACTCCCGGATCTGCTTCCTGATTTGCTTCATGGCAGGAGTGTTACATTTACTCTTGAAGGTCATTTGTTTCAGAATCTTGTCTGTCAGGTAATGTAGCCAGAGCACATTACTATAAGGGTGATATTCTCCCCAGCAGTTGTTATTCTCCTTCTTCATGAGCCTGTAGATGTCAAACTGGTAGTCGCCGTCACCGGTAAACAGGTCCTCGTCCATGGAAACGTCGCAGAAAACCACAATCCCGTCCCGTTCCAAGCGGGACAGGGTGTAGTCAATGATGCTGACTTGCAGTCCACGGGTGGGGATGGTGCTGCTCTTCCCGTTGAGGGTGTAGTGGAGTTCTTTGAGGCTGGTTTTCTTCAAGAGCACATTCCCCCAGTGTAAGTCTCGGTGCTCAAACCGCAGTGATGCCTCCGCCACTGCGAGGGAGGCTGTGAGCTGGTGTAGAATGCTCTTTGCAGTAGCCAAGGAAGACAGCTTGGTTTTCATTTGCTCTAGGTCAGTCCCTCCAAACTCAAATTCCAGCACGATGAAGAGCTGGTCGTCTTTAAAAAAATCAGGCCGGTCATTTGCGGAGCCTTTGGTTGAATGATAGTGATCCCAGGCTTTGAGGAGCAAGGGAGGGTAAGATCCCTGGACACAGTGCACTGAGTTCAGCCCGATAAAACCTTCAGTGCGGTTACACACTTCACCGGATAAGAGGCTCAACTCTTTGGAGATGATGATCTCTGGCAGGATTTCCTCAAAGGTTTTCTGATGGGATCCATTGACTAAATCGGGCCCTTCAATAGCAATGATTTTTATGGCTACAGGTGCGTGATCAGCAGTTGTTCGAAACACTTCGCCAAACACCCCTTCCCCAATCTTCTCACAGCATTGCAGTTTTTCTGTGGGAAGGCAATGGCTAAAGGGGACAGGACCCTTCTGATTGCATTCCCCATAAACCTTTTCAGCATCAGATGCCTTTTTGTTTGAAATACTTAGAGTGTTTAAGGGGCTTAGCAAATACATTGAGGAGGAGTGCCAAGAGGACAGAGCACCACTTGTTTTGTTCATGACATGCCGGTTTGAACATTCTGATAGGAGGGATCCAGAGAGAGAAGTGGCAGTGGTATAGATGCTGCAGACCTCTGACACATCAGTCACAATTTTCTTCTTGTGGAAACTGAAGGAAGCCCTGGTTTTGGTCCAAAAGCTGGCATTCTGTAAAGGAGTCAGGTCCTGGGTGGGGAACGAATCTTTTCTCATCTTTTGGCCCTTTTTAAAGTGGTGGGAATGGAGGAGAGAGGTTTCCCTTGCCTCCTGATGTTTGCTCTTCCGGCTTGGTCTAGTTCTCTCCAGCCTGTCGATTGCCCCTGGCACAATGCGGCCCTTGGAAACGCTGGCTTCCTGATGCTCTCTCCGGTCGGCCTCTTGAAGCGCTCTCTCTTGACAAGAGTCTTGGCCCGTGGCCCTCCTCTTGCCTGTGTTTGACAGACCTGGACACTCCGGTCCACTTCCCACCAGTTTCCTTTTACTGCAGGATTCCCTCATATTCTTCCCATCTGCCCCAAACTCAGAATCCTCAGGGGTTCCTGAGTTCACAAGGCCAAAGATTGCTGACCTGAAGCTGGCACGGGTTTGGTGGACCATCCTGGTGAGCCTGACTCCTCCTGTCGCTTCCTCCTGGGAGCAGGGGAGAGACGCTTGGTCCAGGGAGACTTCCGGGAGGTAGAGGCCGCTCGGGACGGCTGAGGCTGCAACCAGAGAGGCGGAGGTGCCGATCGAGATGGCCCTGTCCCTTGGCGTTGGGGACCCGGGGCCGGGCGAGGCCAGAGAGCTGAACAGGGAAGCACTGGTGCCCACCTCGTCGCCGTCCCTGGGCTGGCCGCACGCGCTGAGGTCCGGGCTGAGGCGGCCGGGGTCGCGGCTGGGGAAGGGCGGGAGTCGGAGCGGGCCGCAGGGGGTGCTGCACTTCTGCGGGGGCCGAGTTCGCAGCCCCAGGCGTCTTGGGGTCACGGTGAGGCTCGGGCGAGCTCGCAGCTTCCGGCGCTTTGGGGTCACGGTCAGGCTGGGCCGGTCCTTGGGGACTCGGCCGCCGGGACGCCTCCGCCGCTGCCTCACCGGGCTGCCGGGGAAGTCGGGGTCGTCCGGATCGTCGGGATCGTCAGGATCGTCGGACTGCGAGGGGTCGCCGATGCTGGCGTCGCTGCTGCCGCTGCTGTTGAAGAAACGCCTCCGGTCCTGCGGCGGGAACCACTGCGCGGCTTCCCGGCCCGGCCGCCGCTGTCTCCTGCCGTCGGCAGCCCCATAAGTGCGGAAAAGCCGGCTCCCAAATCCCGGGGGCGAAGCCGCCATGGCCAGCGCCCGCCAAGATGTTCAAACGCAAACATCGCGAGACTTCCGCGCGACGCGGACGCGACGGCCTGCCGCGGGGTCCTAGCTCCCGGCTCTGCGCATGCGCACCTCGCCGGGGCACGGGTCCGGGCACTGGCCGGGGCCGGGGCCGGGGCCGGGGCGGGAACCGAAAACTGGCGGCTCGGTTTGTTCAGCGCGTCGCGGTCATGGGTCTCGTTTCAGGCCTTCACGGTGTGCACCTGGAGTCAGGAGCGCGCTTGTGGATTCATTCCGGTTCAGGTAAGTGTGGCCGTCCCGACAGGCCAGGGGAGGGCGGAGAGCCTGAAGCGGGTGAACGAGAGGCCAGGAGACCGTTTTTCCAGGGTTACCCCTGCCTGCCAGTGCCGGGGGCTCCCAGGCCCTCCCTAGCTTCGTCCCTGGGTCTCATTTGCTCCCGCCGGAGCTTTGCTTGGGCCGAGGTGAGCGCTGAAATTGCGCACACCCTCTATTCTGGGACCTTACGATGCTCTGTGTCCAAAGTGTTAAACGTGTCAGTCTTTCCGCACGGAAAGGAATCGTGTTAACTAGACCCTGCTTTTCCAGCATGTGGAAGAATGGCATTCAGTGAGCTGTGTCATCGCTTCAGATAAAGAAAATGTAACCGTGGCTGCAGAGATCTCCGTGGATCACTCTGAGGAGGTATTTGAGACTGAAATGCTCCAGATTTGATTATCCAGTTGCTCACGGGCATCGCCCCCGAGAAGAGATAATAGCATCTTTGTATACCATGTCCAAAATAGGTCTTTTGGTGCGAAAAACCAACCCTCTGTTTCAACCCGTTCCTTGGCTGCCCTCAGGAGGGTGATTTACTCCAGTTACAGGACAAAGAACTCTAGGGATTACCTGTGACTCTCCTACATCCCCACGTCTCTTCCAGCAGCAAGCCCGGCCATTTCAGTGCCAAAATATACCCTAAATCCATTCACTTCTCTCCATTTCCACTGCCGTTGTAATTCAAACTACCCTTTCTTGCCAGGGCTGTTGCAATCACCTTCAGCCTGCTTTTCTTGCCTCTGTTTTTCCCACATTCTCTATAAATAATTCCCACGTAACAGCTATCCGTCTTCTAAGAGCAGACATTAGATTGTGCCACTCCCCTGCCTATTTAAAAAACAAAACAAAACAAAACAAAACTGGTGCTTGAGCACACTTAGACTAAAATCCATACTTTTTTCATGGCCAGAGCAAGGCACTACTTGATCTGGTCTCTGCTTAATTCTTCAACTTCATCTCCTAGTACTCGCCTTTCTCTCCCACTGCCCCTTTTATTATTTTATATATATATATATATATATATATATTTTTTTTTTTTTTTTTGAGACGAAGTCTTGTTCTGTCGCCCAGGCTGGAGTGCAGTGGCACGATCTCCGCTCACTGCAAGCTCTGCCTCCCGGGTTCACGCCATTCTTCTGCCTCAGCCTCCTGAGTAGCTGGGACTACAGGCGCCCACCACCACTCCTGGCTAATTTTTTGTATTTTTTTTTAGTAGAGACGGGGTTTCACTGTGTTAGCCAGGATGGTTTCGATCTCCTGACCTCGTGATCCGCCCACCTCGGCCTCCCAAAGTGCTGGGATTACAGGCGTGAGCCACTGCGCCCGGCCCACTGCCCCTTTTATAATTGGATTATTCTGTCCTATTCTTCTAGCTTGCCAGTACAGTATTATTCTGGCCATAAGACTTTGTACTTGCTGTTCCTTTGCTTAACACTGCTCTTCCCCTAGGTCCTCATGGAGGTGGTTTCTTCTTAAATTTAGCTCAGGTGTTCTTTTCTCTTTTCTTTTCTTTCTTTCTTTTTTTGAGACGGAGTTTCGCTCTTGTTGTGCAATGGCGTGATCTTGGCTCACTGCAACCTCCGCCTCCCGGCTTCAAGCGATTCTCCTGCCTCAGTCTCCCGAGTAGCTGGGATTACAGGTATGCGCCACCACGCCCGGCTAATTTTGTATTTTTAGTAGAGATGGGGTTTCATCATGTTGGTCAGGCTGGTCTTGAACTCCCGACCTCAGGTGATCCGCCCACCTCGGCCTCCCAAAGTGCTGGGATTACAGGCGTGAGCCACCATGCCCAGCCTCAGGTGTTATTTTCTTAGAGAGGCCTTCCCTGATTACTTATCCTAAAGTGGGAATTAGTGATCAAGTGATCAAGTTTAATGTCTTGCAGTGATCCAGGTGACATTCATGAGGTCTCAACTGAAGAAGTAGCAATGGGGGTGGAAAAGAAAGGGACAGGTACAAGATAAAATTAAAAAAAGAATTGTGAGTGTGGTGGCTCACATCTGTAATCCCAACACTTTGGCAGGCTGAGGTGGGAGGATTGCTTGAGGCCAGGAGTTCAAGATCAACCTGGGCAGCAAAGTGAAACCCCATCTCTTAAAAAAAATAAATAAAAAATAGCCAGGCATGGTGGCTCATTCCTGTAGTCCCAGCTACTTGGGAGGCTGAGGCAGGAGGATCGTTTGAGCCCAGGAATTTGAAACTTCAGTGAGCTATGATTGAGCCACTGCATTCCAGTCTGGCTAACAGAGTGAGACCTTGTCTCAAACAAAAAAAAAAAAAGGGAAGAAACACTTACATTAAATAAAATGAATAAGCTGAGTGCGGTGGCTCATGCCTGTAATCTCAGCACTGTGGGAGGCTAATGTGGGTGGATTGCTTGAGCCCAGGAGTTTGAGACCAGCCTGGGCAACATGGTGAAACCCCATCTGATCTGCAGTTCAGTTACATCTTTTAGTAACTAGAAGACGGGGAAAGGAAGGAGAGAAACAAAACATATTTTAGACATGAACTCACTGTGTTTGAATGGCCCTCACCACCTTTCCTTTTAAAGGCATTCCTGGGCTTAGTTAACGGCCCCAAAGTACACAACACTACACAAAGTTACCCAAACAAGACCATCTGCAGTTATTCTCCAACTTCCTTTTTTTTTTTTTTTTTTTTTTTTTTTGAGACAGAGTCTCAAAAAATACAAAATACAAAAATTAGCCCAGTGTGGTGGGGTGTGCCTGTGGTCCCAGCTGCTCGGGAGACTGAGGTGGGAGGATCACTTGAGCCTGGAAGGTTGAGGCTACGGTGACCCTTGATCATACCATTGTACTCCAGCCTGGGTGACAGAGCGAGATCCTGTCTCAAAAACAAGTCAGTCAAGAGCTGACTTTGGATGGCACAAGGGAAAAGAAGAAAAGGCCAGGCGCGGTGGCTTACGCCTGTAATCCCAGCACTTTGGGAGGCCGAGGCGGGTAGATCATCTGAGGTCAGGAGTTCGAGACCAGCCTGGCCAACATGGCATAACCCCATCTCTACTAAAAATACAAAAATTAGCCGGGCGTGGTGACTCACGCCTATAATCCCAGCTACTCGGAGGCTAAGGCAGGAGAAGCCCTTGAACCTGGGGGGTCGGAGGTTGCAGTGAGCCGAGACCGCGGCACTTCACTTCACTCCAGCCTGGGCAAAAGAGCAAGACTCTGTCTCAAAAAAAAAAAAAAAAAGAAAAGAAAAGGAAGTTGGAGAATAACTGCAGATGGTCTTGTTTGGGTAACTTTGTGTAGTGTTGTGTACTTTGGGGCCGTTAACTAAGCCCAGGAATGCCTTTAAAAGGAAAGGTGGTGAGGGCCATTCAAACACAGTGAGTTCATGTCTAAAATATGTTTTGTTTCTCTCTTTCCTTTCCCCATCTTCTAGTTACTAAAAGATGTAACTGAACTGCAGATCCTTGGTGAAATATCTTTCAACAAATCTCTATATGAGGGACTGAATGCAGAGAACCACAGAACTAAGGTAATTCCTGGCTAACTTCTGAGTGGTGCCCAAGGAAAATTGTGCCTAACCTTTGAGTGCCTGCACAGACATTCTGTTGCCCTCTTCCTGTTTTCAGCCTTAACACTTCTGATCTTGGCTCTGCCATCACTGCCTTTGTGACCTTGAGTGAGTCAGCTTCTGCGAGTTTTTTGCCTATGAAATAAGGCAATTAAGAGGTGCAAGCTGAGGAGTTCTGAATTGAAATAACTAGGCTGGAATCTGCATTATATACTTTGATTTGAAAATATATTGATTAAAAAAAAAAATTTCCAGCCAGGCACTGGTGGCTCACACTGTAATCCCAGCACTTTGGGAGGCCGAGGCGGGTGAATCACTTGAGATCAGGCCAAGACCAGCCTGGCCAACGTGGTGAAACATGGTGAAACCCTGTCTCTACTAAAAATCCAAAAATTAGCCGGGCGTGATGGTGGGTGCCTGTAATTCCACCTACTTGGGAGGCTGAGGCACGAGAATCGCCTGAACCTGGGAGGTAGAGGTTGCAGTGAGCTGAGATCGTGCCTCTGCACTCCAGTCTCAATGATAGAGCGAGACCCAGTCTCAAATAAATAAATAAATAATTTTTTTAAAATTTCCTAAGTAAGAAATTGTTTTTCGTATACATTAACTGTCTTAGTGTGCTGTATCAGTGTTTGGTTATAGTATTAAATAGTACTCAGGAATGCATAAATCTTTTATAAGATTTAGACTAGATACTGGAACTCTTGGAATTCTTTTTGCAAACGTATGACTAGAAGTCAGACTGATGCCTGTGATTTATGGACTGAATGCTTTGTGTGTTACCCTGTGTGTTCATTCTTGTTGACACTTGCCTGGACATGGCTTCAGAGGTGATCTATCTGTGAGCTCTGAGCTCTTTAGTTAGGCATGATTGTCTACTAGAGGGAACGTCAGGAGAGTGATGCTGGATTGCTAAATATAAGGTCCTCTGTTTTCCTCCCTGGAGGAGCAGAAAGGAGCAATTGTCTAGACATGCCAATATAACATTTCCTTTTATTTTTAAGTAGTGTATTTCTTTTTTTTCTTTTCTTTTTTTTTTTTTTTTTGAGGCAGAATCTTGCTCTGTTGCCCAGGCTGGAGTGCAGTGGTGCGATCTGGGCTCACTGCAAGCTCCGCCTCCCGGGTTCACGCCATTCTCCTGCCTCAGCCTCCCGAGTAGCTGGGACTACAGGCGCCCGCCGCCATGCCTGGCTAATTTTTTTTTGTATTTTTAGTAGAGACAGGGTTTCACTGTGTTAGCCAGGATGGTCTCCAACTCCTGACCTCAGGTGATCTGCCCCCCTTGACCTCCCAAAGTGCTGGGATTACAGGCGTGAGCCGCCATGCCCAGCTAAGTAGTGTATTTCTAATACAGAAAACAATGTGGAAGAAATAGAAGTGCCCCATTATTGCACTGCCCAAATTTTAACCAATAAAAGTAATAGCAAGAAAATCCAAGCCATACAGAGAACGGTAATGAAATGAAAAATAATGGTTCCTTCACTTCTCCCTTCCCATGCCCCTAGCAGGGAGGAGTTACTATTAAGTTTCTTACGTGCACATTTTAAATTTATATATTTCCCCCTCTTACTTACTGATACTTTTATTTCTATGGCATGGATTCCGCAAAATTCCTTTCTTTAAATCCAATATCCTAAGCAAAGTATTAAGTAGTTCCTGACAATAAGCACCTGAGTGACAGTGACTCTGTGAATATAAACAAACTATCCAAATGCATTTCAGCCGCAAGAAAGGGAAAATCCATCTCTTCCAGCACAAGGGCATATGCTGTTTATCCAGCGAGAGAGAGTGACCTGGGGCGATGGGCTGGCTGCTTTTGTCCTTGCACTCTGCCGTGTTGGGGCTGCGTTCCGTCACGGCCAGCACAAAGTTACCACGTCTCCAAATGCTATGTTTTCACATGGCAGGATACAGAACAGGAAGCAAGAAGTCAGTCGCAAAAGGATTTTGGCTTTTGCTTCATGCGCCTTCCCTTTTCAGGGATGAAACATTTTCCAAAAGCTCCCAGGAGACATCCTCTTACCTCTTCTTAGTGAGATCTGAATCTCACGTCAGTCACTGGCGAAGGAGAATAGCTGTGTGTCATGATCACCTTAGACCAACCATGATTCCTGAATAAAATCCGAAGGGAGAGAGTGGCCGCTGGGCAGGCCAGCATCAGTGTTTGCTGCAAGCAGTAGTACCTGGTGCCCTGCTTCTCCCTTAACCTCTACCTGGGCATCTTCAGGGCACTTTTGGGAATCTGTGGGTTTAGAAGAGGATAAAGGGAGGCGGCTTTGAGAAATGGGGACATGTCTTCTACTCAAATCTGGCCTGTTTCCCGAGTCACCTTGGGACTTCCTTTCACTTCCCACACCCAGGTTCTCGAGTCCCACTCTTTCTCCTATAGAAGAATATTCCAGCCCTCTTTCTGTTCGTCCTCCGTCTTTGTTGCTATGGTACCTCCCTATTCTCAAGTCCTAGGACTTCACTTCTATTAAGTTCACTACCTATGATCTAAGTAGGACCTGGAAGGTCAACTTTAGGTCAACCAGCATTTATAACTTAATTGGAAGAGGCCTTAAAGGTAAGTTTGTCCAGCTCTTCACCCCGTACAGAAACCTCTCCAAAGCATCCCTGACCTTGGCGCTTAAACATACACGTGAAGGGAACTCAGTGCTCTGAGCAGGCAGAGAAGTCTTGTTGGCTCTCTGGCCCCACCTAAGTCCTGGGAACTTGTTTTGGCCACAACTTGGAAGGGCCATCCCTGGGTCTCAGGAAGCACATCCCTGGGTCTCAGGAAGCACATCCCCTGAACTTTCTAGCTGAGCCCTGCCAGAAGAGAGATGAGACTCCCGACACTGGGAGAGCCTTTGGAAAACAAAACCTGAGGATGACTTCTAATAGCTGAGCTCTGCAAGTAGTACACATGGATATAATTTTGCATTTATTATGTCCCTTAGGTAAAACACACTTTTTAGTCTGGTGAGGAGAAGACCAGTACTTTTGTCATATTTTGTGGGGAAAATGTATTACCAAAGCCTTTAGGGATCTGTGCAAGATCAAAAAGAGCCGTCAGAACGGAGTTGGAAAGGACTTGGAGATCATTGAAAGGAAGTCATCGTTTTAAAGAGAACAGGCATGGGGCTCAGGGACATAGAGCAGTGAAGTGGTGTGACAGCCTCGCAGTCCTGTGTTGAGACTGCATTCCGCGGGACCCTCTTTCAAGCTGTCAGAGCATCTTTAACAGAAGGTCACAATCTCCTGACAGACCTAGCCCTTCTAGATAAGGGGCCAGAATAGTTTCTTACAAAGTATTTGGATGATTGGATAATTTTAGATGATCTAAAATGCTGTATCAAGGAATATTAGCTTTTTGCTTTCGTGTCATCAGTTTTAATCAATACACAGGATGTTGCCAAGTCCTCGTATTTTGCTCCTTAAAATAACATGTAGGATTTTTTCCTCATTTCCTTCACCTGATGTATTGGGCCATCTCTTTGTCTTGTCTAGATCACTGTCGTCTTCCTGAAAGATGAGAAGTACCATTCTTTGCCTGTCATCATTAAAGGCAGCATTGGTGGACTTCTGGTGTTGATTGTGATTCTGGTCATCCTGTTCAAGGTCAGTTCTACTCATGGCATAACGGTGAGGGAAGACTGGGCTCTGGTTTTGGGCACAGAACTCCTTAGGACAGCCAACCTCTGACTTAGAGCGGCTGCCCTGGCCTCGTGGCCACTTTTTTCTCCTCCTTCAACTACACACCCCCATTTAGACAAATGAGTAAAACAGTATCTGTCTGAAAAGAGAAAACTCTAATTGAATAATAAAGAGCGATTCTATATATATTTCTTTGCCACCTCGCTATTCTCAAGGCCCAGAACTTACTCCTGTTACGTCCGGCTACCTGTGAGTTAAATAGGGCCTGGAAGGTCAACCCTAGGCCAGCATTTGTAACTTGATTGGAAGAGGCCTTCACAGTAAAAAAGGCCTTAAAACAGATGTGATTGCTGCTCCCCTAGTGAAATCTTTTCCTTGCCTTCCCCTGTCTTAATGTGCAAACTCTTCTACTGATTTTTTTTTTTTTTTTTTTTTTTGAGATGGAGTCTCGCTTTGTCACCCAGGCTGGAGTGCAGTGACCGGATCTCAGCTCACTGCAAGCTCCGCCTCCCGGGTTTACGCCATTCTCCTGCCTCAGCCTCCCGAGTAGCTGGGACTACAGGTGCCCGCCACCGCGCCTGGCTAGTTTTTTTGTATTTTTTTTTTTAGTAGAGACGGGGTTTCACCGTGTTCGCCAGGATGGTCTCGATCTCCTGACCTCGTGATCTGCCCGTCTCGGCCTCCCAAAGTGCTGGGATTACAGGCTTGAGCCACGGCGCCCGGCCTCTTCTACTGCTATTTAAGATTCTCTCCTCTCTGTCCTCTACCCCTCTCTACCCTTAAGCGTTCCTTTTCTTCTTTTTTTTTTTTTTTTTTGAGATGGAGTTTTGTTCTTTGTGCCCAGGCTGGAGTGCAGTGGTGCGATCCCCGCTCACCGCAACCTCCGCTCACCCCCCCGACCCCCGCTCCGGGTTCAAACAATTCTCCTGCCTCAACCTCCCGAGTAGCTGGGATTACAGGTGCGCGCCACCACGCCCAGCTAATTTTTGTATTTTTAGTAGAGATGGGGTTTCACCGTGTTGGCCAGGCTGGTCTCGGACACCCGACCTCAGGCGATCCACCCGCATCGGCCTCCCAAAGTGTTAGGATTACAGGCGTGAGCCACTGCGCCCAGCTTTTTTTTTTTTTATTTTTTTATTTTTTGAGACGGAGTCTTGTTTCTTCACCCAGGCTGGAGTGCAATGGCGCGATCTTGGCTCACTGCATCCTCTGCCTGCCAGGTTCAAGCAGTTCTCCTGTCTGAGTCTCCCCAGTAGCTGGGATTACAGGCGCCCGCCACCATGCCCGGCTAATTTTTGTATTTTTAGTAGAGACAGGGTTTCACCGTGTTGGCCAGGCTGGTCTCGAACACCTGACCTCAAGTGATCCACCCACTTCAGCCTCCCAAAGTGCTGGGATTACAGGCATGACCACCGTGCCCAGCCTTTTTTTTTTTTTTTTTTTTTTTTTTTTTTTTTTTTTTAAATAGAAGACAGGGTCTTGCTTTGTCCCCCAGGCTGGAGCTCAGTGGCACAATAATGGCTCACCGCAGCCTCACACTCCTAGGCTCAGGCCATCCTCCCGCCTTAGTCTCCTGAGTAGTTGGGACTGTTACTTAGGCGCATACCACCACACCCAGCTAATTTTTTAATTTTAATATTGTGGAGATGAGGTCTCCCTATATTGCCCAGGCTGGTCTCAAACTCCAGGGCTCAAGCGATCTTCTCATCTTGGCCTCCTGAAGTGCTGGGGCTACAGACATGAGCACCTGGCCCTGCTGTTTTCTCCCAACAAGTCAAACTGTTCCCTAAATAGGTTCGTGCCTCTGCGTACGCATAGGCTGCTACTGTTGTCAGGAATGCCCTCCATGACTGCTGACTTCGCTCACTCTCTTCCCTGAAAGCGGTCTAGAGACTCCTGAGTCGTCTGTGCTGGCTTCTGTGCGTTTGCTGTGAGCTCCCTTCTGGGAACCCTTCCAAACGGCAGTCACCACACCGTATTGTAATTATCTCTTTTTCTGCTAGGTGATGAGCTTGACGTAGGAAGCTGTACTTGATCTCCTTCTATCTTCAGCATCATAGGGTCTACTGAGTATTTTTGCATAAACGAGATTAGATCCAGTACAGCCGAAATTATCACGCTTTGCAAAATAAGTTAAAAAGGTTCAGCTGCTCGGGAGGGCAGGGGTCAGAGGAGGTGGAGTCAGTTCTGATGGAGGGATGAGCACCAGAGGTCTTGAAGGATTGGACTGTCCGGGAGACAGTCAGAGGAAGGTAGGAGAAAGGAATAGTGGTTATGAGAAACAGAGGAATGTAGGGGCTGTTTAGACAACAGCCAGAGTGCCAGTTTTCTGAAACAGATGGGAATCTTCGGCCTGTCTCTGGACTTTCCTTCCATTCCATTGTTTCAGTGTGGCTTTTTTAAAAGAAAATATCAACAACTGAACTTGGAGAACATCAGGAAGGCCCAGCTGAAATCAGAGACTCTGCTCGAAGAAGAGAATTAGGACCTGCTATCCACTGGGAGAGGCTGTCAGCCAGTCCTGGGACTTGGAGACCCGGCATCCTTCGGAATACTTTTTCCTTCAGGATGATGGACAGCAGCATGAAGCTGTTTGTAGAATATCAGTTTTTAACCACGCATTGTCCCCAAAGCGTCTGTGCATTGTGCAAAAAGTACACTTGGGAAACATTTGGTATTAAATAAAGTTACACTTTTCTTCACAGTAGTGCCTTTAATCTGGAAACACAGTATTACTTACGATTTGCAGTACATTTTGCCTGATAGGGCAAGTTTTCATTCTTATTTTAAAAAAATGATAGATTGTGGCCGGGCGCGGTGGCTCACACCTGTAATCCCAGCACTTTGGGAGGCCGAGGCGGGCGGATCACGAGGTCAAGAGATCGAGACCATCCTGGCCAACGTGGTGAAACCCCGTCTCTACTAAAAATACAAAAATTAGCTGGGCGTGGTGGCGGGTGCCTGTAGTCCCAGCTACTCGGGAGACTGAGGCAGGAGAATCGTTTGAACCCGGGAGGCGGAGGTTGCAGTGAGCCGAGATCGTGCCACTGCACTACAGCCTGGGTGACAGAGCGAGACTCCGTCTCAAAAACAACAGAACAAAAAAAATCATCGATTGTATCCTTTCAGATAATTCTTAAGTATCAATTTTTCAGATTTCCAAAAGAAACCCTTTGGGGTTTTAATTTAAACATACAGGTTAAGTTTGGGAGCATTGATATCTTTATAGAGTTGCCTTTCTACTCCACTTGCTGAGATTTTGTTTGTTGGTTGGTTTGTTTTTTGAGACAGAGTTTCTCTCTTATTGCCCAGCCTGGAGTGCAATGGTGCAATCTCGGCTCACCACAACCCCTGCCTCCTGGGTTCAAGCGATTCTCTTGTCTCAGCCTCCCAAGTAGCTGGGATTACAGGCATGCGCCACCACGCCCAGCTAATTTTGTATTTTTAGTAGAGATGGGGTTTCTCCATGTTGGTCAGGCTGGTCTCAAACTCCCGACCTCAGGTGATCCACCCATCTCAGCCTCCCAAAGTGCTGGGATTACAGGCATGAGTCACCACACCTGGCCATGCTGAGGTTTTTAAAAACACTTTGCAGCAAGGTTTTACAATTTTCTTCAAAGGGGTCTTAATTTATAAAGACTTATTTCCAGCTGTATTTTTATTTGTTTGTTTGTTTTAGGGACAGGGTCTCACTCTGTCGCCCAGGCTGGAGGGCAGTGATGGCAGTCATAGGTCACTGCAGCCTTGAACTTTTGGGTTCAAGCAGTCCTCTGCCTCAGCCTCCTGCGTAGCTGGGACTACAGGTGCAGGCCATCATGCCTGGCTCCTTTTTGCATTTTTCTTTTGTAGAAATGGGATCTAGCTATGTTGACCAAGCTGATTTCAAACTCCTGGCGTCAAGTGATCCTCCTGCCTTAGCCTCTGAAAGTGCTGGGATTACAGACGTAAGCCACTGTGCCTGGCCTGTACTGTGCTTTTGTTGCTACTGTGAGAAAATACTTTATTTTTTCCCTGACTGTTTAGAGTTTGCATTTAGAACAGTTGGTGGTTTTGAATGTTTATCTTATCTGACCATTTTACTGAACTGGTTTTTTTTTTTTTTTTTGAGATGGAGTCTCACTCTGTCGCCCAGGCTGGAGTGCAGTGGTGTGATCTCTGCTCACCGCAACCTCTGCCTCCCGGGTTCAAGCGATTCTTCTGCCTCACACTCCCGAGTAACTGGAACTACAGGCACACCCCACCACGCCTGGCTAATTTTTGTACTTTTAGTAGAGACAGGGTTTCACCATGTTAGGCTGGTCTTGAACTCTTGACCTCAGATGATCTATCTGCCTCAGCCTCCCAAAGTGCTGGAATTACAGGCGTGAGCCACCGTGCCCGGCCAAACTGTTTTTAAATCACTCTTTAGTTGATTCTTTTGGATTTTTTTCTAAGGAGATCATTCTATTTGCAAATAATGGCAATTTGGAGTCTTTCTGATATTTCTACTTTTGGCTACCCTTACTTCTTTGACTAGGACGGGGAGAGCTCTGAGAAGTAACCGTGTGCCTGGCTGTAATGGGAGGGCTTTTCCTGCCCTCCTTTGCCTGCCTCACACCTGCCTGTCATCCCAGCCCCGGCTGCTCTGCCTTTGGGTAGTTTCTGGGACTTGGTTGCAGCAGCCCATTCCTGTCACGGAGCCCCGTACCTTGCCAGTGTTACATCGCTAGGCTGTTAGGCACGATCTGCTTCCCTGTTGATCTGATTCCATCATCTTCATTTCATTCAGAAATCCCTCTGTGTTATTGGTCACTTGATTATATTGTTCTCTGTTTTCCAATCCTGCCACAGGCTTTTCCCCTTCCTTGTAACTCTTGGGTGTTTCAGTGGGATTTGCCTTTGAGGAAAGACCCACAGGTAAGTTTGCTTAGTTATTTTCCTGTTGAGCTCAGGAGTCGTGTCCAAGTTTTCAATATTATATAAAAACCCCTACTTTTATACTTTTTCAAAATTGCAAATAAGACACCCGCTCCCATTGTCACAGGGAAGCCTTCTATTGACTTTGCTGAGCTGTGCTGATCTGATTGGCAGTTGTAATCAGGGGACTCCATCAGGAACTACTCAGTGAGGAGGAAGACACTTTTAAGTGTAGACATGGTTAGTGTCAGGCCTCTGAGCCCAAGCCAAGCCATCACATCCCCTGTGACTTGCACGTATACGCCCAGCTGGCCTGAAGTAACTGAAGAATCACAAAAGAAGTGCAAATGCCCTGCCTGGCCTTAACGGATAACATTCCACCACTAAAGAAGTGAAAATGGCCGGTCCTTGCCTTAAGCAATGATATTATCTTGTGAAATTCCTTTTCCTGGCTCATCCTGGCTCAAAAAGCTCCCCCACTGAACACCTGGTAACCCCCACTCCTGCCCACCAGAGAACAACCCCCCTTTGACTGTAATTTTCCTTTACCTACCCAAATCCTACAAAACGGCCCCACCCTTATCTCCCTTCGCTGACTCTCTTTTTCGGACTCAGCCCGCCTGCCCCCAGGTGAAATAAACAGCCATGTTGCTCACACAAATCCTGTTTGGTGGTCTCTTCACACGGACACGCATGACAGATTTTACAAATTCATATGCTACGGCTTGGGCCAAGGTCTGTGGCATACACCAGTAGTCCCAGCTACTCAGGAGGCTGAGGCATGAGAATCGCTTGAACCCGGAAGGCAGAGGTTGCAGTGAGACAAGACAAGACCCTGTCTCAAAAATAAATAAATACATAAATAAACGAGGCCGGGCGTGGTGGCTCACGCCTGTAATCCCAGCACTATCCCACCGAGGTGGGCACATCACCTGAGGTCGGGAGTTTGAGACCAGCCTGACCAACATGGAGAAACACCATCTCTACTAAAAATACAAAATTAGCCGGGCGTGGTGCGCATGCCTGGATTGCACCATTGCACCCCAACCTGGGTGACAGAGTGAGACTCGGTCTCAAAAAAGAAAAGAATGAGTGCTGAGCTCAGCCCTGTGCAGTAACCTTTTCTCATAATCGAATGAGATTACGAGAACATGACCAATTTAGGTTTTCACACCTGCTCGGTTTCATCCCTCCAAAGTTCAGATGGTGTCTTCAGAGAAACAGGTTATTTGAATCTGCACTCACTATCTTGTACCAGGGGAAATGAGAACAGAAAGCACACAGGGTACTTCCCCAGCTGGTTTTTCTTCTAAAAGCTGCCTTTTTGGTGCTAGGCCTTTCTCATTTCCTTTTCACCCTCTGCCAGGGACAGGAAATGGTAGAGCTTGCATAGATCCAAGAACAGGACTGAACTGGGACCCACCGAACTTTGGATGCAGTTATTGGAGGCATGAAACCAAGCAGGTGTGAAAACCTAAACTGGTCACGTTATTTAGGCCTCATTCGATTATGAGGAAATGTTACTCCACAGGGCTGAGCCCAGCAGTTTTTTGTTTTTGTTTTTGTTTTTGAGACAGGGTCTCACTCTCTCGCTCAGGCTGGAGTGCAATGGCGCGATCTCAGCTCACTGCAACCTCCGCCTTCCAGGTTCAATCGATGCTCCTGCCTCAGCTTCCTGAGTAGCTGGGACTGCAGGTGCCTGCCACCACGCCCAGCTAATTTTTGTGTTTTTAGTAGAGACGCAGTTTCACCACATTGGTCAGGCTGGTCTTGAACTCCCGACCTCAGGTGATCCGCTCACCTCGGCCTCCCAAAGTGCTGGGATCCCAGGTGTGAGCTGCCGCTTCTGGCCTTCCGCAGTCTTAAATGACCTGCACTACTGCATTACTCTGTGCACGGCTCCAATACATTTTCAAGGAGGGGAGTTTGGTTAAGATTTTCTGGTCTTCTAGTCATAATTATATTGTAATGGCACCAGAATTTTACCATTACTTGAACTAGGAACAGATTGAGTACATGGAATCAAGCGAAACTTTCATTTAATCAATTTTTTTAATTTTTGAGATGGAGTCTCGCTCTTTCACCCAGACTGGAGTGCAGTAGCATGATCTCGGCTCACTGCAACCTCCGCTTCCCAGGTTCAAGCGATTCTCCTGCCTCAGCCTCCCGAGTAACTGGGACTACAGGCATGCGCCACCATGCCCGGCTAATTTTTGCATTTTTAGTAGAGACGGGGTTTCACCATGTTAGGCTGGTCTCGAACTCCTGACCTCGTGATCCACCCACCTCAGCCTCCCAAAGTGCTGGGATTACAGGCGTGAGCCTCCACCACACCCGGCTATTAAAATTTTTTAATTTTTATTTTTGGAGACTGGGGTCTCACCTTGTTACCCAGGCTGGAGTTGAACTCCTGAGCTCAAGTGATCTGGAGTAGCTGGGACTAAGGGCATGTGCCACTGTGCCTGGCTTAGAGAAACTTTTAATCACTTCAGGAAGCATCGTCGTCCTAATGGCAGAGTTCAGGAGGATGCACCTAAATGGACAATTCCACCTTCGGTTGACTTGCTTTGGTTTTTTATGAGTGGAAGCAAATTTTGTAAAGTGCATGAATAATAGGTACATTTCTCAAAGTGAAATCAGTAAAAAGTGAAAATTTGCCTTTGTCGCAGCCTTGCTTCATTCAATGCTGTTCCTTAGAAGCTGAGATGACCTGGTTTAACGTGTATCTTTCCAAACCATATTCTGAGCTGGGCACTTTGGGAGGCCGAGGAGGGTGGATCACCTGAGGTCAGGAGTTCGAGACCAGCCTGGTCAACATGGTGAAACCCCGTCTCTACTAAAAATACAAAAATTAGCCGGGTGTGGTGGCAGGTGCCTGTAATCCCAGATGCTTGGGAGGCTGAGGCGGGAGAATCGCTTGAACACGCGAGGGGAGGTTGCAGTGAGCTGAGATCACACCACTGCACTTCAGCCTGGGCAACAGAGCAACACTCTGTCTCAAAAAAAAAAAAAAAAATCATATTCTGTGCATCTCTTTTATATGTATGTGTGTGTGTGTATATATATATATATATATGTACAAAGTTTTTTTGTGAGGGGGGTTGCATAAATAGGATTGTATCTTGAAGGGGTGGCCTACCCCTCCACACCTGTGGGTGTTTCTCATAAGGTGGAACGAGAGACTTGAGAAAAGAAATAAGACACAGAGACAAAGTATAGAGAAAGAAAAGCGGGGCCCAGGGGACCGGCGCTCAGCTTACAGAGGACCCACGCCGGCACCGGCCTCTGAGTTCCCTTAGTATTTATAATTATCTTTACCATCTTAAAGATAAGGGAGTGGCAGGACAATAGGATCGTTTTTAGGGAGGAAATTAGCAGTAAGGCATAAGAACAAGGATCTGTGACATGAATAAGTTTAAAGGAAAATCCTGTGCCTTGAGATAAACCTTTTAGCAACATTGTTTCATCCTATCACATGGGGATAAACCTTGGACAATACCTAGCTTTTCTAGGAACAAAGTCACACCCTGCACGCCCAAAACCCATTAAACCTTGAGTTACCACAGCACATGTCTCTTGCAAGGACAAGGTTGGGGGTAGGGTCACAGATTAACAGCATCTCAAATACAGAACCAAATGGAGTCTCTTATGTCTACTTCTTTCTATATAGACACAGTAACAGGCTGATCTCTTTCTTTTCCCCACAGTATCTTCTGCCATTTGTGATCATTTGTGAACATGTTCAAGGAATCCATGTCAGAAGCTAAATGCTGCTGCTAAATGTTGGGGGTCAGGTGGGGGAATAGAGGGACGGCTATCATCTTGGTCTAACATAATCTTTGGGGAATTAATCACATACGTTGATGTAGCTCTTTACAATTTGTAAAGAAGCCCTTTTAGCTTTTTCCAAGAGTGGAATTAAAAACTTTTTGTAATTGCTGTGCGGTGCCAAAGTGCTTTCCAGAAAGACTGGATCACTTTATGTGGTTATCAGCAGTGTGGACTTGTTCTGGAATCTCCATTTTTACTTAATTTGTTTGCTTAATGGGTGTATAATTCTAGTTTCAGTTTTACTTTTCTTTGATTGTTGGCAGGGCCATGTATTTTTCCGTGAATTAAGATGACTTTTTTTCTTCCTCTCTGCTTTAGGTTTTCTTTCTTGTCCAGTTCAAACAACATAACCCTGGTATTTTCTCATTAGCTTTTTCTGAACTGCTCCCTGCTTCTGGGGTAGAAGAGGTGCATTTCCATGAACTTCTGAGCCTTGGGGCAAGTGAGGGTGATTTGAGACTTTAATAGGATTAGAGAGCCATGTGCTCTCCCAAGTGGGGGAACTAAGTCTTATAGATGAGGTGGTGGGCATTAGGAAGCAGCCGTCATCATTGGTGGTCTGTCTGAAAGACACTCTTCCTAAGTACCACAAGGGAGAAGACAGGACCACGGTGCCCTTCTGCTTCTGGGAGACGCCCTGCCCTTGCCCTCCCTCTGTCCCTGATGAGGTGGAGATTCCTGTTTGTTTTTGTTATTCTGAGATGGAGCCTCCTCTGCCGCCCAGGCCGGAGTGCAATGGCGCGATCTCTACTCACTGCAAGCTCCGCCTCCCAGGTTCACGCCATTCTCCTGCCTCAACCTCCCTAGTAGCTGGGACTACAGGCGCCGCCACTGCGCCCGGCTAATTTTTTGTATTTTTTAGTAGAGACGGGGTTTCACCGTGTTAGCCAGGATGGTCTTGGTCTCCAGACCTTGTGATCCACCTGCCTCGGCCTCCCAAAGTGCTGGGATTACAGGCGTGAGTCACCGCGCCGGGCTGAGATTCCTGGTGAATCGTCTCCTAGGACCAGGACTGCAGCCAATTGCAGTCCTGTGGGCAGAGTAGTCAGGGAACTGAAGGTGTGGTCTCTGTGGACGCCTCATCTTCTGTCCAGGGCCGAGAGGTGAGCCTGGACTAGTCCTGCCCAGAGCACTGGCAGACGTTTTCAAGCTCTTGGCTTTGGATTCTCGGAGTGATCTTTCCTCTCTTTAGAGCTGTGAGATCTGAGGCTGAGGTTGGAGTGCTGGGGTGAGTGAGAGAAAACATCACCGGCCCGCTTTGGTTCTGCAAATCTTTTTGATTTCTTAGTCTGGCGAAAGGCTACCAGCCTAGGTGGAATTGGGATACCAGGGCCTGGGGTCTTTTGGCTCCCGGATAAAGAGCTGACTGGATTAGCTAGCTGGTTAAGGACACCAGTACCTCTAGGTTAGGGGTTTCTGACCGTTTGGTGGGCCGTAGATCCTTTTGGTGGTCCAGCGACCCCTTCTCAGGCATTTTCCCAAATATTGCATTACAAAAATGTTCACACATACAGAAAAGTTGAATTTGACAGTGAACACTGGTCTGCCCACCACCTAGTTTCTGCTGTTGGCATTTTCCTGTGCTTGCTTTACCATGTTTTCCCAACGGTCTATCAGCTTATTTTTAAACAATAAAAGTTTACAAAAATCCATTATATTGAAATCTAACAATGAGAATGTTTTTAAAATTTTATGTATATCTTTATTAATGCCTTAGAGTAGCAGGTCTAATAACTACCCTACTTCCAAAGTGGTGATGAGCTTACATTGTATTTTCAGGTACCTGCGGTAGCTGTAATATAACAGGAATATACAATTTCTGTTGGTATCAAGATTACTAGTGGGCGCGGTGGCTCACGCCTGTAATCCCAACACTTTGGGAGGCCCAGGCGGGCGGATGACCTGAGGTCAGGAGTTCGAGACCAACCTGGCCAACACGGTGAAACCCCATCTCTACTAAAAATACAAAAATTAGCCAGGCGTGGTGGCAGGTGCCTGTAATCCCAGCTACTTGGGAGGCTGAGGCAGGAGAATCACTTGAACCCAGGAGTCAGAGGTTGCAGTGAGCCGAGTTCACTCCATTGTACTACAGCCTGGGCGGCAAGAGCAAAACTCTATCTCAAAAAAAAAAAAAAAAAAAAAAAAAGATTACAGGTACTGCTGGTACGGCTAGGGTTGTTGTCTGCTTCATAATTGAAGGGAATGTGGCCGGGCGCGGCGGCTCAAGCCTGTAATCCCAGCACTTTGGGAGGCCGAGACGGGCGGATCACGAGGTCAGGAGATCGACACCATCCTGGCTAACACGGTGAAACCCTGTCTCTACTAAAAAATACAAAAAAAAACTAGCCGGGCGAGGTGGCGGCGCCTGTAGTCCCAGCTACTCGGGAGGCTGAGGCAGGAGAATGCCGTAAACCCAGGAGGCAGAGCTTGCAGTGAGCTGAGATTGCGCCACTGCGCTCCAGCCTGGGCGACAGCGCGAGACTCCGTCTCAAAAAAAAAAAAAAAAAAAAAAAATTTTTTTAGGCCGGGCGCGGTGGCTCAAGCCTGTAATCCCAGCACTTTGGGAGGCCGAGACGGGCGGATCACGAGGTCAGGAGATCGAGACCATCCTGGCTAACACGGTGAAACCCCGTCTCTACTAAAAAATAGAAAAAAAAAACTAGCCGGGCGAGGTGGCGGCGCCTGTAGTCCCAGCTACTCGGGAGGCTGAGGCAGGAGAATGGCGGGAACCCGGGAGGCGGAGCTTGCAGTGAGCTGAGATCGCGCCACTGCGCTCCAGCCTGGGTGACAGAGCGAGACTCCGTCTCAAAAAAAAAAAAAATGAAGGGAATGCTACATTTCAGTTGAAGGGTTGTAAATAGACATGTGAACCTCACAGACTTCCTGCTCCAGTCCTATCTGCAAAAGCACGTGTCCCACACGGGCTTTGTACTTTTGCAGGTAACCCTCATGATCGCTCCAGGCGATACTATGTTTTATGGAGAGGATATGATGTTCTTTGTTTCACAGAGGAGGGAACAACTCGGCCAGGCCCACAGGGCTAGCGTACGGCAGAGCCGCTGTTCCCAAGGAAGGCTTTTGGGTCACGTCGAATGCTTTTCCACAGAAGCTTCATGCGGACTCGGTAGGGCCTAGGTGACAGCCTCAGAGTGGAGTTGGTGTTTTAGACGTTGGCGGGTGGAAGAGTGACTTGTGAACTCAGCTCTTCTGGCTCTTTGCCCCGACGCCCAAAGGCTCTGATGCTCTAGCTGGGCTCGGATCTGGGCCTCTGCAGTTTTCGGCATGTGCTCCAGGCGGTGGTGATGTGGGAGCCACACCCTGTGAGATGCCACTGATGAGATCCGTGTGTGCGCATCTGGTTACACTTCGTCAATGGGCCGCACTCAGGACGGACTTGCAGTCTTCAGGAGGCGAATTTTCACTTAATGCTCTGGTAGAATTACCTCTGTTGAAATCTTCTATGGGCCAGGCACAATGGCTCACAGCTGTAACCACAGCACTTTGAGAGCACGAGGCCGGCAGATTGCTTGAACCCAGGAGTTTGAGACCAGCCTGGGCGACATGGTGAGACCCCGCCTGTACAAGAAATACAAAGATTACCCAGGGGCCGGGCGTGATGACTCATGCCTGTAATCCCAGCTCTTTGGGAGGCTAAGGCAGGCAGATCACGCTGTCAGGAGATCGAGACTGTCCTGGCCAACATGATGAAACCCTATCTCTACTAAAATACAACAAATTAGCCAGGTGTGGTGGCGCGTGCCTGTAGTCCCAGCTACTCAAGAAGCTGAGGCAGGGGAATCGCTTGAATCTGGGAGACAGAGGTCGCAGTGAGCTGAGATCGTGCCACTGCATACCAGTCTGCCGACAGAGCAAGACTCCATCTAAAAAAAAAAAAAAAAAATTAGCCAGGTATGGTACATACCTGTAGTCCCAGCTACTCAGGAGGCTGAGGTGGGAGGATCACCTGAGCCCAGGAAGGTCAAGGCTACAGTGAGCCATCATTGTGCCACTGCACTCCAGCCTGGGTGACAGAGTGAGACACCATCTCAAAAAAGAAAAAAGAAATCTTCTATTAATATACACACAAAAATAAAAGTCACTTAGTCACTCTATCCCAGACACCTCCAGTATACAGGCTAATGGGTGATTAGAAATTTCACTCATTCATTCTTTGTTCATCATTCTACATCATTCTACAAGACTAATCTACTTCATGCAGGTCCTATGGTCAGACTGGTAAAGGCTTTCCTGGCCGCTTAGCCCCTGCTTGACAGATACGTACCCAACTATGACAGCAAGGGAGAAAGCAATGAATTCTCTAAATTTTACAGCTCTTATTGTGTGGGCATTTGGAGGAGGAGAGCAATCCAGGAGGCCTTCATGAAGGAGACAGACACCTGTAAGCTGAGCCTTGAAGCCACGAAGGACAGAGGAAAGATCCGCCTGAGCAGAGGCAGGGAGGCTGGACACTGAAAACTGTGGTAAAGTCCACGAGCCAACCTGGCTGAGGCAGAGGGTACAGTGGGGACTGTGCGGCTGGGAAGGCAGGTAGGACCGTGCATTGGATCCGAATTGTGTACAGGGAACTATGGGAAGACACGGGCACTCGTGGTATTTGATACGTGGGTTTCACACTCATCCTCATTGTATTACCAGTTACAGTCCTGGAAGTTGGGAGTGGAGAGGAGCGGATGCGTGTGAGAAAGTTCACACATGCTGTGGGGGAAGCCAGCGCTGGGAACCGGAGTTAGAACAAGATGCGTGGAGCTCTAAGAGGGACCGTGGTAGAGTGGTCAGTGCTTTGTGGATTTGGTTGACTCGAGTTTGATTCTCTATCCTCTTTTTTTTGTTTGTTTGTTTGTTTTGAGACAGTTTTGCTCTTGTTGCCCAGGCTGGAGTGCAGTGGTGCAATCTCGGCTCACCGCAACCTCCGCCTCCCAGGTTCAAGCGATACTCTTACCTCGGCTTCCCGAGTAGCTGGGATGACAGGCGCACACCATCACACTCAGCTAATTTTGTATTTTTAGTAGAGATGGGTTTTCTCCATGATGGTGAGGCTGGTCTCAAACTCCTGACCTCAGGTGATCTGCCTGCCGCAGCCTCCCAAAGTGCCGGGATTCCAGGCTTGAGCCACCACGCCTGGCCTGAATCTTGATCCTTTTTAGTGCCCATTGGACTAGCATTTGGCTGTTTACTCTTTCAAGTGTTTACTGTCTCAGTGGAATTTTCCTCAGTTCAAATACTGAGCGCTGGGTACTGAGTACCAACCCATCAGTTATGGTGGGTCCTGCAAGGTGCTGATGGACACGGAAGTGCCTCCCACGGAGAGGAGTGTCCTGCCTCCTGTTGCCTGTATTTAAATGGCATTAATAATGCATCTGCCGTTTAAGTGGATCAGTAATGTCTATTAATGGGATATGTTTGTCTTGGCAGGACCTCAGCAGAAGGAAAAGGGCAGGTTGCCTTGGGAGGCAGTTGATGAAATTCTACCGGTACCACCCCTGCCCACTGTTGTCTCTCTGGGCCACCCAGCTCCTCGGGACTCTGCAGGAAGGCTGGGTCTGTACCTGGCCCCCTTATCTTGGAATGACCTCCTTGTGTGCCCCAGGAGAGACTCCAATCTCCTCCTTCCAGGCCTTCCTGCTCCTTTGAGGTAGGAAATAGAATTCACCATAAGGAAGTAACATCTGAACCTCTACTCCAAGAACCATATGATTTTATGGGATTTGGGGTTTTAAAATGTTGTTTATTTTCTGTTTTGTTTCCTTTAATTTTGTGGGAAATGTTTTTTGGGTTTGTTGGAATCTCAGGCTAAGGGGGAGGTGTTATTTCACTCTCACCAGGACTGCAGGGGAAGAGGGAACCCACGTGTCTTTGGAGGCTGCAGGGTGACCAAGGGACATCTCCAAGCTGCTGCTGGGAACAGGGATGCTTTGGCAACTCTCCCACAGCTGACATTTTTCCTCCCGGAAGCGCCTCATCCCATAGGGAAATGAGAAGTTTTCTTTCTCTTTTTCGTTTTTTAAGTATCTCTCTGTGTCACCCAGGCTGAACTGCAGTGCATGATCTCAGCTCACAGCAGCCTCAATCTCCTGGGCTCAAGCAATCCTCCCACCTCAGCCTCCCAAGGAGCTGGGACCACAGGCACTTGCCACCATGCCCAGCTCATTTTTAATTAAATTTTTTTTTAGGTGGAAACAAGAGTCTCACTTTGTTGTCCACGCTGGTCTCTAACTCCTGGGGTCAGGTGATCCTCCCGCCTCAGCCTCCCAAAGTGTTGGGATTGTAGGTGTGAGCCACTGGGCCTGGCCTCGTTTGTTGCTGAGTTTTTCTTCATTGAGGAGTAATTCCCCTGTCTCTAAAGGCTCAGCCCATTGCATGGTACATTCTCCCTTTTCATCTATAAAATGTGTAGAAGGAACAGAGACTGGTGTGGGGAAAATTTGGGATCAGAGGCAGGAGGGTCTGCTTTCCCCCAAGTGGGGCCCCCGGTACATTTCTTTGGAGGAGGGGAGGGCTCTGTCTGAGGCTCTCTCACGGCTTTTACTGGATACATTTGGGGGTCCACCAGGGTTTTATCAGAGACTGTCCCAGGTCTCAGAGCAGACCAGGATGTCCCAGAGTAGGTCCAGACCACAATAATAGACTTTAAAATGCTGGCAAGTCTTAGGAGCAAGTGAGATGATGTAAAAAGAAAATGGCAGGCTGGGTACAGTGGCTCACACGTATATTCCCAGTGTGTCCAGAATCGGTTTCTTCCGGTGGGTTCTTGGTCTTGCTGACTTCAAGCATGAAGCCACGGACCCTCACGGTGAGTGTTACAGTTCTTAAAGATGGTGCGTCCGGAGTTTGTTCCTTCAGATGTTCGGATGTGTCCAGAGTTTCTTCCTTCCCGTGGGTTTGTGGTCTTGCTGACTTCAGGAGTGAAGCTGCAGACCTTTGCAGTGAGTGTTACAGATTGTAAAGGTAGTGTGGACCCAAAGAGTGAGCAGCAGCAAGATTTATTGTGAAGAGCGAAAGAACAAAGCTTCCACAGCGTGGAAGGGGACCCCAGCGGGTTGCCACTGCTGTCTCAGGTGGCCAGCTTTTATTCCTTTATTTGGCCCTGCCCACATCCTGCTGATCGGTCCATTTTACAGAGTGCTGATTGGTGCATTTACAATCCTTCAGCTAGACACTAAGTGCTGATTGGTGCGTTTACAATCCTTTAGCTAGACACTGAGTGCTGATTGGTGCATTTACAATCCTTTAGCTAGACAGAAAAGTTCTCCAAGTCCCCACTCCACCCAGGAAGTCCAGCTGGCTTCGCCTCTCACCAGCACTTTGGGAGGCCGAGGTGGGTGGATTACTTGAGGCCAGGAGTTTGAGACCAGCCTGACCAACATGGTGAAACCCCGTCTCTACTAAAAATACAAAAAAATTAGCTGGGCATGGTGGTGTGTGCCTGTAGTCCCGGCTATTCGGGAGGCTGAGGCAGGAGAATCGCTTGAGCCGGGGAGACAGAGGTTGCAGTGAGCTGAGATTGTACCACTGTACTCCAGCCTGGGAGACAGAGCAAGACTCTGTCTCAACAAAAAAAAGAGAAAATGTCCCTTTAGAAGTTCATTTTATAGTCCTCACCACTTCACTGCAGGTACCGTAAATCATCCAACTAGACCAGGGGTGTCCAATCTTTTGGCTTCCCTGGGCCACACTGGAAAAAGAATTGTCTTGAGCCACACGTAAAATACACTCACACTAACAATAGCTGATGAGCTGAAAAAACAAAAAATTGCCCAAAAAACCTCACAATGTTTTAAGAAAGTTTGTGAATTTGTGTTGGACTGCATTCAAAGCCGTCCCGGGCCAAGGGTTGGACAAGCTTGAACTAGACAAAGGCTTGTGAATCAGACAACAACGGAACAATAGTCACTGCTCATCCCGTCCTTTATTTCAGGTGAACAGGAAGGGATTCTACTCATTATAGGGAAGCATGATGTGGACTCCTGTGAGAAAGCAGGAGGGGTGCCGTGGTGAGGCAGTGAGGGGTTGTGACTGCTCTGAAAACCAGCCATTCACCCGGGCCCCTGGCTGGGGTGAGGGGAGTTTCTGGGGAGGTGTCGGGAGGCTTCCAATCTTGGTGGAAGGCAAAGGCGGACCTGGCATGTCACAGGGTGAGAGGCGGCAGGAGAGAGAGGAGGAGGTACCAGTCTCTTTTAAACAGCTGGCTCTTGCATGAACTACCAGAGCGAGAACTCACTCATTATCCTGGAGAGAGCGCCAAGCCGTTCATAAGGAAGCCACACCTATGACCCAACACTGTCCACTAGGCCCCTCCAACACGGGAGGTCACATTCCCACGTGAGATGTGGAGAAACACACATCCAAACTGTATCACTCGAAAGCAGCAGGCATTTTTCTCTTCAG